>NW_025963846.1:29094273-30294273 GCF_023055435.1 Haliotis rufescens
TGGGTGTGGGTGTGGGTTTGGGTGTTGGTGTGGGTGTTGGTGTGGGTGTGGGTGTGGGTGTGGGTGTTGGTGTGGGTGTGGGTGTGGGTTTTGGTGTGGGTGTGGGTTCGGGTGTTGGTTTGGGTGTTGGTGTGGGTGTGGGTGTGGGTGTGGGTTTTGGTGTGGGTGTGGGTGTGGGTGTGGGTTTTGGTGTGGGTGTGGGTGTGTGTGTGGGTTTGGGTGTTGGTGTGGGTGTGTGTGTGGGTGTGTGTGTGGGTGTGTGTGTGGGTGTGGGTGTGGGTGTGGGTGTGGGTGTGGGTTTTGGTGTGGGTGTGGGTGTGGGTGTGGGTTTGGGTGTGGGTTTGGGTGTGGGTGTGGGTGTGGGTGTGGGTTTGGGTGTGGGTGTGGGTGTGGGTTTGGGTGTGGGTTTGGGTGTGGGTGTGGGTGTGGGTGTGGGTTTGGGTGTGGGTGTGGGTGTGGGTGTGGGTGTGGGTGTGGGTTTGGGTGTGGGTGTGGGTGTGGGTGTGGGTGTGGGTGCGTGAGTGCTTGTATATGACCCATTTTATAGTCTTTATTAAGTGTAAACCTAAAACTGTGTTGCATGTTATGTGTTAATTGCTCATTGTTCTTGGCCATTTACAGATTTCACAGTTTAGTTCTTTACCCACAGATTTCAGGATTGGACTTTCAATTAGGGAAATCACCTCGTAACATCGGTTTCAGTTCAGTCTAATTGCTCGGGCCTGAGTCACCAACAGACTGTGTTTTCAATAGGCTATAAAAAGGAGGCGACAGATAATAGCAATTGGTTCTGGGTACCTACCACAGGCTTAGATAACCGACCCACATTCAAATAGCAGTGCAGAAATACACAAGAGTAGGTGCGAAAGTCATACCAAATGAATGTGTTAATTTTGAATGTCGCGACAAAACCATTTCCATATTCACAAGGAATCACTGCTGAAAGCAGAGTCTATTGTTTTATTATATACTTCAGTGTGAAAGACTGAGTTTTCTGAAGTTGAGAAAAGTGTTATTTTCATTGCAGTGAACATAACACCTGATATTTCACTGCAGTGAACATAACACCTGATATTTCACTGCAGTGAACATAACACCTGATATTTCACTGCAGTGAACATAACACGTTGACCCGTACTATGTTAGCCTACACGAGACAGCTCGTACACAAACTGTTGATTTACGTCAGTTCAACGTTGACAAGTCATAGACAGATGGTCATTTATGTAGTCAATACCGATTCTTACCGTTTGTTATTTTGTTGAAAATGATTTGTATTAAACTGTGAATTTCTCTTCTGATTTGTCAGTTGATACTTTACGTTTGCAAAGCTCCATTTTGTTACTTGAATTGCGTGTATTCTTTCGCTTCGAACAACCGTCTCATTGATTTGAAATTTATTTTTTGATGAAGTTGATTTTGTATATAATCATATCCAAATGTATATTAAAGAATTTTAGTGACATCAAATATTTTTGGTTACTTTTGTTTATATTTTTTAAGATTTAGCAAAGACGGAACTACATTTGTAGTCGTACTTACAGGGGGTGGAAAACCGTCCATGTGTGTTATGTAGGGAGAATTTATGCTTGAAGGTTTTACATTTGTAATGAAATAATTTAATCTTCCTCCAGACAACTACACCAAAAGAATATAATAAATAGGATATTTCATGTGTCGAGTGAAATATCAAGTTTCTCTCACCTCGTGACGGGGGAAAGGAGATATTTTCACGAGTGGCGAGTCACTCGGTAAGAGAAACATGATATTTCACTCGACACATGAAATATCCTCTATCTATTCCGACTATATGTTAATTATGCTCTTGTTATTAATCACCATAGTGATGCTACCAGGTGTTCTCGAAAAGGTGAGCGTATCCTGCCCTGTCGGTGGCAACCCGTCACAAAAGCATGCTAAGGCAAACCAGATTCAATCTGAAAACACATGGAAATATGTCAGAATAGGGAATTGCATCGGATATGATTTTGCGTCAAATTTGGAAATGTCCTGCACATGTATACCATAAAACTTTACAATCGAGGCCTTCAATGTTGGGACCCTGATCAAACAATTTTGGACAAAGAGTCTTACGACGCTCTTCCACAGCAGCTGTAACGTAGCTGCTGGAATATTGCTCCACATAAGGGTACGTTGACTATTGGAATATACAGAGGTTATCACGCGAGTGTGTTTGGGGATGGTAAATATCATGTATTAGGAATAAGCATTGTATTTAACGAGCCATGGCGAGCTAAATACATGCTGTTTATTCCTAATACAGGATATTTACCATCCCCAAACACAAAAGCGTGATAACCTCTTTATCATATAATATCATTCTTCAATTCTGTGCTTGAAAATCGCTTCCCCTAACTCACAAACATTACCTAAACATTGCGAGTTTTCCTGGAATGCGCGCATTAATATTTATTACGTCACAGGGTAAGTGATGTGTCAGTCGGACAGTGACAGTAGCCAATATAGTTCCAACTGAAATCTCTTTCTTACACAGTGGCGAAGCAACTTATACTCAAAACAACAATTGTTTTTACTTGCCTTTCGCGGCAATCCATCGCTCTTTCCGCTATAGTAACTGCCCTTTGTCAAAGGACCTCGGTCATCATCATCGCCCCAGCAGACAAAGGCAAGGCAACTGTCATCATGGACACCACCCACTTCAACACCTTAACCGACAACATCCTCAACGATCAATCAACCTACAAGCAGCTAAAGAAAGACCCCACCAATAGCCTACAGAAAGAGCACAAGACCATACTCAACCAACTTCGGGACAGCAATGAAATCGGCCCCACCCTCCACAAAAAACTCATCACCAGTCACCCCAAACCACCTTATGCCCGGGCAACCATAAAAATTCACAAAGACCCCGTCAAAGCCCGTCTCCTAGTCTGCCCCAGAGACACAGTCCACTACAATACGGCCCAGCACCTAGCCCGCCTCCTCGCACCTCTTGGCAAGACTGCCAAGTCTTTTGTGAAAGATTCGTCAGAATTCTGTAAGAAGATTCTCGACATCCCCCAACCAGGAACCCTCATAAGCTACGACGTTGTCGACCTATTCACGAATGTACCCCGGGACGAGGCCATGGAAATCATCACAACCCGCGTTGAGGAAATCCTCCCATCCCTAGACACCCGCCTAACAACTGACAGCATCATCCGACTCATACACTCCTGTATCAGCTCTACATACTTTACCTGGAAAGACACATTCTATCAACAAACCCACGGCCTCCCAATGGGATCCCCACTATCACCCTTGTTCACCGAGATATTTATGACCCACCTGGAAGAAAAAGCCCTGGAAACATCCCCAATAACTCCCCTCTGCTGGTTCCGCAAAGTTGATGATACCTTTGCCATCCTACATCCCAACAATGACCCCAGAACTATATTGGACCACCTTAATTCCCAAAACCCACGTATGCAGTTCACCATGGCGGAAGAAACCAATCGACAGCTCCCTTTCCTTGATGTACTCGTACAGAAAGATAAAAACGACAAACTCCAGACCACTGTTTATCGGAAACCCACCCACACAGATCAATACTTACACTATGCATCCAACCATCCACCTCAAGTCAAAAAAGGAATTGTGTCAACCCTAGCAAGACGAGCTCACAACATCTGTTCCACGAAGCAACATCTAACTACTCAACTTAGCCACCTCAAACAAGTATTTACACAGCATAACTGCTATCCTGAGCAACTAGTACAACAGACGATAAAGAACATCACCAAGAAATCTCAGAAATCCCCACGTCCACAGTCTGCACCCTTTGTGATCAGCCTCCCCTACTTTGGAATAGTTAGTCACAAAATCCAGAGACTCTTAAAGAAACAGGCCAACATTGATGTAGTCTTCAAAAGAAGTCATACTATTCAGAACACAATTAAAGCCACAGGGAAACCACCATCCAGCCACAAGCCAGAACCATCAGGAGAGGTGTACCACATTCCGTGCAATTGTGGACAAGCTTACATAGGAGAAACATCTAGGCCCCTCAAAACCCGAATTAAAGAACATCAAAGCTCAGTCACCACAGATGACTCTAAATCAGCTCTATCAGACCACATCCGTGACAACCCAAGCCACAGCATCCAGTGGGAGAGAGTCACAACCCTCGCCACCAACCTCAAAGACTTCAAGATCAGGAAACTACAAGAAGCCATCAACATCAAAAGACTTCAGCCCTCAATCAACCGTGACCAAGGCTATTACATACCCCTGGCGTACCATCAACTCATCAAAGACCCCAATCAGCCATAATCCCGTCGTTTACATTACTGGCTTCATCCTTTGTTTCATGGCACTGACTTCACCGATGATTGTCATCACTGCCCTTGTGTGTACACAACAGGCTTCTCTACCCCAGTATAACAATATCTACTCTACTGTACAAACATTGCCTCCTACGTGTATATATACTTGCTTACTGCACTCTGTAAATCTTCCTAAACAATCGTAAAATAACCGTGGGTATAGACCAAACTCTATCGGACCAATGTCCCCTAGAAAATGGTACTCCACAGGGCAGTATCCTCAGCCCCACCCTCTTCAATATAATGATAAACGATCTATTCGAGGGCCTATCCCCTAAAGTAAACACATCAAAATTCGCGGATGATGGAGCCATCTGGATCCGCACTAAAAGCATGAACATGGTCCAAAATTTACTCCAAAAATCTCTTAATAAAATACAACAGTGGGCTGACAAATGGGGCTTCTCCCTTAACTCAGAAAAAACAACAGGAATAGTATTCAAACATAAAAACATGAAACCCGCCTCCCCAATCCTCCAGCTAAACAATCAAACAATCAAATTTCAAAAACAAACCAAATTCTTAGGACTTATTTTCGATGAACATCTCACCTGGGATGCTCACATCCAAAACCTAACAACTAAATGCAGTAAAGACCTAAACACCCTAAGATGCCTAACTGGTTCTAACTGGGGAGCATCCAAAGATACCCTCCTCTCTCTCTACATATCACTAATTAGATCAAAACTAGACTACGGCTGCGCCATATACAACACCCTAAACAACTCTCTATCTAAAAAACTTGACTCAATACAATATCAGGCTCTCAAACTAATTACACGCACCCAACATGGCACCTCCTACACCTCACTTCAGGCCTTAACAGGAGAAATGCCACTAAGTCTACGCAGGGAACAGCTAAGCTTAAATTTCTGGGCCGCGTCCCAATCAAACCCTCTCATCCAAAACTTAATAAACCAAAACATCAGCCCCAAAAACCAAGCTCTAGCTCGTAAACACCCCTTACTTACCCCAATATCCCAAAGAATAACAAACTACCTAAATGAACACCAAATTAAAAATCTTAAACAAAACTGCAAACAATCAAATATCTTCACCCCTAAACTTAAAATACCCAAAATAGACACAACACTAGCTAGCCAAATAAATAAACAAACCGACCCAAACATAGCTAAAACTACCACACTAGCATACATACACGAAAATTGGCCAAATTGGTGTCACATTTACACGGACGGATCCTCAGATCCGACCTCCAAACACACAGGTTTCGGAGTCCATACCACACAACCAACTAAAACCACACAATCCTTCCGACTCCCAAACAACCAATCAATATTCACGGCAGAACTAATGGGCATGGCCTCAGCCCTCCATAATCAAGAATCCAAAAACCACAAAAAAATCCTAATACTTACCGACTCCCTAAGTGGACTGCAAGCCCTCCAAAACAAAAATACCAAAAACCGACCTAAATTAATAAATCAAATACTTAAAAGCTCCAACGACCTAACTAAGGCAGGCAAACAAATAACCTTCTTGTGGATACCCGCCCACGTAGGAATATACGGTAATGAAAACGCCGATAAAGCAGCTAAACTATCCCTCAAAATCCCAGAAATAAGCTTAAACTTACCCATCTCAAAATCAGAAATTAAAAGTGTAAACAAGCAAAAAATCACCAAAAAATGGCATAACCTATATCTAAACTCAAATAGCCAAATCAAAAAAGTGCTCAGCAAACCACTAACCAAACCAAAAATTCTCCATCCATCCAAAAAAATCGACAGAGTAATCACTAAACTCCAAACAGGACACACCAACCTAAATAACCACCTAAAAAATTTTAAAAAACACACTACAGGTAACTGCCCACACTGCAAACAACCAGAAACCCCAGAACACGCACTCATCCACTGCACACACTACCTAACACATCGAACCGCATTACAAACCACCCTCAATCTAAACAAGGCTCTAACTCTAGAAGCAATACTAAACCCACAAAATAAACTAGAAAACTTCAAGGCCTTAGGCGTATTCTTAATCAAAACGGAACTAATAAAACGCATCTAAAAACACAATAACTCACCAAATCAAAATCACATAAACAAACAAACATCCACCATACCCAGCTCCCTTAGTTCTCCTCCCCAATCCCATCGGCATCTATTCCAAATCTCAAAATTCCCAAATTCTATATAAGCAACCCCTAAAACCCCCCTCTTGGGTTGCACAGACCACCTTCGCCCCTTTCGGAAACACATTAAATGGCCTGGCCGGGCCCGTGTGCGAAATACGCATCAGTCGGAAAGCGCACGTTAAATCTCCAAAGTAAGTAAGTAAGTAAGTACTCTGTAAATCACTTGCTTGATAACGGTGTTAGAACCTACACCGAAACGTCGCTCTTAATTGTAATAAAGAAGTTGTTCATCCATAAATTCTTATCCTTACTTAGTACTCCAACTTCTAAATGCCTATCAAAGAAGTTACCTAGTCTATGAGACGTCACGGCCACGGTCGGACGTTGTTGACAGTCTGTCTTGTCATAACGTTAAGAAGTGCAGTCAGATGTACACACAGTGAAAAACGAAACAAGTTAACAATTCGATCATATTTCGGCCAAATCCAACTGTTTTAATTTGTGGAAAAGGTTCCAAGCCGCAGAGGTCTACAAGCACAGATATGGCTACTCATCCCGCTTGGCTAGGCCTCGTGCCCTCGCAAAATTGTTTCGAAATGTATATATCCAAAGTTGCTTAACTTATAAAATGCCTTAGCTACGTCACAGTTAGACAATGATTTTCAGTATATTAGACTGTTCTTTGGATAAAGATAGCAATTATCCCAGACGTTTCTCCAGATTTCCGATGGTTAATTCTGACTCGATCGCCGAATGACGAGGGCGACGCCATGTTTGTTTATAAACACTGAAAGTAGTCCCTACTTGACCTTTGATACTTGCATCTCTATCCGCATATGACCCCAACGGATATCGTTTTTATCCGTGGGATTATCCTCCCGAGAAACCTACCCATTATATGATAAATACAAGTATCCGCCCTAGAACTGTTGTTCTACTTGATACTTCTTGAATTGATAACACAAGTCCGTCTGAGGGTCCACAACATTTTATTGTGGGTGGGGGTGGTAGGGGGTGCTTCTGTCCAGCGCCGAGTTCGCCCGGCGCACACTTTACGGGACACACTGTATATTACACGTGGCATATTGTATATTGCACTTGATAAACAGTATAATGCATGTAATATAATTTTCGATCGTGACAAACATGCCCTCATGCTTGTGAATGCGGCAGAGTGGAAAATCGATATGATTCCATCAAAACTGTATTGTTTGTAAACATTGTCTAATTGCTGAGCAATACTTATGACAGATGGACATTGGTTTAGAATTGGATTAGGTGTGATGTACAATGGGGGACTGCCTAAAAGTCGGGCCAAGAAAAGTCGGGGCGGGCCGGGCCGGGCCAGCGGGTAATACTAAAAATGGAATGCAGAATAATAAAACGAAACATGCATATCTCGGCAGATCTCAAATGGCCAGAAACGGATAGTTTTGCTCATTTAATTGAGTTTGAATCAAAATGCATCTTCAGCAATGTTATGAACTGATAACTATAGCTACATACCGAGAGTTCATACCGAAAAGTCAGTGTCTTGACTGTGTCTTTACTTTGATGAGAAGGTTTCTCACCGACCTTAGCGTGCAGGGGTGTGATGTCCTGGGCAGGAATTCGAAATGACAGTGTTTTAACTACTCTTCTTTCATTAATTAACGTGTTTGGCATACCTAATTAACCTTTACTAATTTATGTTAAACCAACACAGGATGTTTTCTGCAAGTGGATATTCGCGAATGTCATAGGACTGACACGACACGTGTTAATAACTGTCAAAGCGCTTCTAAAAATACAAAACATACTTTACATCTATAGACTAATTATAATATCATATCTACCTATATAACACTTAAGTGTCTCATATTGCAGTAGCAAACACGGTGCTCAAAAGTGAAGCCCTTTTCCCTCTACATTCTCTCTATCAGAAGTGTTTTGCTTGTGTTGGGTCCGACTTGGCCCGGGCGGTCAATATCAACTTTAAACACACAGATGTATCTTCAAATGTGTTTACATCTATAGATTAGTGTTATATCTACCTATATACCACTTTATAATGCCACGGTACATCGTATTCAAAAAAAAAAAGGGGCTCAAAGTGAAGCATTTTTACTATATTTTCTTAAGAAAATCTATGTCAGAAGTGTTCGGTCCGACTTGGCCCGGGCTGTCAAAATCATCTTAAACCTCACAGATATATCATCAAATGGATTCACATCTTTAGATGAGTATTATATCCACCTAAATACCACTTTATAGTGTCTCAGATCGCTGTACCTAAAGGAAACAAGGTGCTCAAAGTGAAGCCCTTTTTCCTCTACATTCTCAACATAGCCTCTATCAGAAGTGTTTGGCATGTGTTTAGTCCGACTTGGCCCGGGCGGTCAAAATCAACTTTAAACACACAGATGTATCTTCAAATGTGTTTACATCTATAGATTAGTGTTATATCTACCTATAAAACACTTTATAATGTCACGGTACATCGTATTTAAAGTAAACAAGGGGCTCAAAGTGAAGCATTTTTACTGTATTTTCTTAAGAAAATCTCTGTCGGAAGTGTTCGGTCCGACTTGGCCCGGGCTGTCAAAATCAACTTAAACCTCACAGATGTATCATCAAATGGATTCGCATCTATAGATTAGTGTTATATCTACCTATATACTACTTTATAATGTCACGGTACATCGTATTTAAAGAAAACAAGGTGCTCAAAGTGAAGCCCTTTTCCCTCTACATTCTCAACATAGTCTCTATCAGAAGTGTTTGGCTTGTGTTGGGTCCGACTTGGCCCGGGCGGTTAAAATCAACTTTAAACACACAGATGTATCTTCAAATGTGTTTATTTCTTTGGATTAGTGTTATATCTACCTATATACCACTTTATAATGTCACGGTACATCGTATTTAAAGAAAACAAGATGCTCAAAGTGAAGCATTTTTACTGTATTTTCTTAAGAAAATCTATGTCAGAAGTGTTCGGTCCGACTTGGCCCGGGCTGTCAAAATCAACTTTAAACACAGATGTCGGACGATAACTCAAAGAAACCTGGTCTGTTAAAGTCGAGCACTTCGCTGAATCTTCTCAAGAAAATTTCACCAAATGTGTTGGAGTGAAGTATACTCTTTACTTACTTACTTACTTACTTTGGAGATTTAACGTGCGCTTTCCGACTGATGCGTATTTCGCACACGCGCCCGGCCAGGCCATTTAATGTGTTTCCGAAAGGGGCGAAAGTGGTCTGTGCAACCCAAGAGGGGGCTTTAGGGGTTGCTTATATAGAATTTGGGAATTTTGAGATTTGGAATAGAAGCCGATGGGGTTGGGGAGGAGAACTAAGGGAGCTGGGTGTGGTGGATGCTTGTTTGTTTATGTGATTTTGATTTGGTAGGTTATTGTGTTTTTAGATGCGTTTTATTAGTTCCGTTTTGATTAAGAATACGCCTAAGGCCTTGAAGTTGTCTAGTTTATTTTGTGGGTTTAGTATTGCTTCTAGAGTGAGAGCCTTGTTTAGATTGAGGGTGGTTTGTAATGTGGTTCGATGTGTTAGGTATGTGTGTGCAGTGGATAAGTGCGTGTTCTGGGGTTTCTAGTTGTTTGCAGTGTGGGCAGTTACCTGTAGTGTGTTTTTTAAATTTGTTTTAGGTGGTTATTTAGGTTGGCGTGTCCTGTTTGGAGTTTAGTGATCACTCTGTCGATTTCTTTTGATGGATGGAGAATTTTTGGTTTGGTTAGTGGTTTGCTGAGCACTTTTTTGATTTGGCTATTTGAGTTTAGATATAGGTTATGCCATTTTTGTGATTTAATGCTTGTTTACACTTTTAATTTCTGATTTTGAGATGGGTAAGTTTAAGCTTATTTCTGGGATTTTCAGGGATAGTTTGGCTGCTTTATCGGCGTCTTCATTTTACTCTTTAAAGTGAAGCCTTTTTTTCATGGTATGTGCCTAGTCGGAAAATCCCTTGCTTTTACCTAATCCGTCGTGTGTTTTTTTCAAGGATCATACTCACAGGGTAACACTTGGAGAAGGTAAGGTGAGACACTTTGCATTTCAGGATAAACCTCTCCCTGAACCCTGCTTAATGCTTCTATTATCTATGAGTGTGTTTAGGAAAACAGGATTATCTGAGACAGTTGTAATCTGCCATACCACGAGAATACGTGCTGCATCTCCGAGCAGCTCGTTCTGTGAAAATTTCATATTTGGCAAGGTGAGCGTATCCTGCACCACCTGTGGAACAAACACACGCAAAGGCAAGTTAGTTGTTAAACCCAAAAAATACGAAAACGATAAGCACAAGTCAAAACAGAGAATTTCATCGGACATAACTCCATTTGCTACTTCTGTGGTAGTCACCAATCAACCCATTTATACTTCAAAAAATAGCTTTAACCCTTTTAAAGCTTTTGAGAAATTCAACAGTATGGTCTGACAAAGCAAGAAGCACAAATGGGGCATGTTTCGGCCAATGATTAGAGTATTCTTGCAAGTCTAAGGGTCCAACAGGAGTTATTTCTGCGACATGCTATTTCAAAACCCAAAATTCAGAGGGATATATATGAAAAGAAAAATTGAAATAATACAAATATAAATTCCTTCCAGGTGAAGGCTATCACTTGAAATCAAATTAACAAAGCAGATTTTAGTCAATGACACATCTCTTGGGGTAGAAGTTCATCTCTGTCACCATGCTATGGTATTTCTGGAAAGGAAAGTTAACTTACAAAGTTGTAATATACGTTAAAGGCTTAATGTTGCTGATTAAGCGCAAAGATATAAACTCTGACTGACTGCTCAGTAACATTCATGTAATATTAGTAATATTCAAATAAGTGTACTTGTTCTAGGTATGTGTGACGTGGGTACATATATATAAGCGTATAGAAGAAACGTCAACAAACTTGTAACTATGTATAAAATAATAAATAAGCCATGTCCTTCATTTATAACTGATCTTATACCACCACTTGTGTCACAGAAGGTCAGTTATAATCTCAGAAACTGCCATGATTTTGTAGTTCCATTTGCACGGACATCTACGTTTAAAAGGTCTTATATTATAGATACATTAGGCCAACAGAATAATCTATCGTCAGGAATTAGGGATAGTCCGTCAATATCTTATTTTAAAGCTGTCGCATCTGAGCAGCCTACATCACCACCTATGCACTATAATTGCGGTGAGAGATCTACAAACATATTGAACACTAGATTGAGACACAATTGTAGCACACTAAATTCCAACCTGTTTCGTGTTAATTATCTGATACTATTTCCTGTAAATGCGGAGCTCCTTTGTTAAAATTCATTCCATTTCTTCTTCCAATGTACCTTATATGATGATATTAGGGAGACATTACTGACAGCTATCGATAATCTTGGAGGACAAAAAAACTCTAATTTGTATTCTTTTTGTGATCCAACCTTAGATGTTTTCCTGAATACAAAAATATTCTTGTCTGTACACAAATTTATAGAAACGAGTAACAGATTCAGAAGCTAGCATATTATGGTTTCCAAACTGTTAATCATTAATATTGTTTAATCTATATACAACACTAACGTGTATAATATTAGCTAATGTATGGGATGCACACTGTCTTCACTTTCCAGCACATTTTACATATCCTTCATATGAGCACTGTATATATATTTATATTGCGCACTATGTTTCCACAATGTGATGCTTCAACTGTAAATTGTAAATTTTCATTATGCAATATTATGTATAACTGTATATAGGGTGAAAGTGGTAATAAGTGCTGCACTTGTGCCCAATCCCTTTGTCTTTGTGGACAATACAATATGTTTAATAATAATAATAATAATAATAATAATAAGCAACCAATGTATTATGATCAGGATCCATTGGTATCCCTTCAGCAAGTGCGAATCAGGTCCTAACACATCTGTTTTGTCATGTATCACGCGCTATACAGTCGAACCTTTCATATGTGAAATGAATGGCAAAAATATGATTTATGAAGTATCTACCAATTACTAATAAAATACATTGTGCTGTACAGACTAACACAGCATGCTGTGACAGCGCGCTGGTTTATTGAAACGGCTGATGAAATGCATATGTAGCCTAGTTTAGACTATAGACTTGTTTTGTGTACAGATGTGACGACGAGGTTGGGATAACCTGACACACATGAGCATTAATAGCCATGTTTACCTGTACTAGTTGAGAGCCAAGGTTGAAGTCATTCATGTGTGAAAAATGTTGTCGAGGCATCTGTAAACGGCTAAAGAAATGCAAATGTAGCCTAGTTTAGAATATACACTTGCTTTGTGTACAGATGTGACGGCAAGGTAAGGGCAACCTGACACACATGAGCATTAAAAGCCATGTTTACCTGTACTTGTAGTTGACTGCCAAAAATGCTGTCGAGGCATCTGTACATCTTCTTTGTCGAATTGCATTATTAAAGTACATCAAGATGAGACATCATATACATTCATATATATTTGTTGAGCACGAAACCTTGAAGTGTAGCCAGGACATTTCCTCAAAACTATGGGCGGCCATGTAGCTTCAATATCTTATAAATTATATCACTGAACATAGGTCAAGGTGTATTCAGTAAACAAAGATCTGAAGGGCTGTATTTCCTTCATCGTACACACTATGCGTTCGTCACAGTTTGTGAAGGATTACGGATACGAACGAACTAGCACTTGTTTGGCAGGTAGGTTTTGTTAAGATTTGTTATCTTGTTCTCTCTCTACCCTCTACTTCCTTAATCACAATTTAAATCCTAAATAGACTTTCGGGCCCAACACTGTGGCAATTTTAGACCCTCTGTTTCTGTATTTACTTGAGCTCATTTCCCCTAAGGTTTTCACATCTCATAAGACTAAGCCATCAATCATGTTAAAGCTGTCTGACATGTTTCTTATGAACAGTTTATGAACCTAAACAATGTCCAAGTGACTTAAGCACAAAAATACGCGAACACTTCTGACACAGAATTTCTTAAGAAAATACAGTAAAAATGCTTCACTTGATGATACATCTGTGAAGTTTAAGTTGATTTTGATCGCCCGGGCCAAGTCGGACCCAACACAAGACAAACACTTCTGATAGAGACTATGTTGAGAATGTAAAGGGAAAGGGCTTCACTTTGAGCACCTTGTTTTCTTTAAGTACATCGATCTGAGACACTATAAAGTGGTATTTAGGTAGATATAATACTAATCTATAGATGTGAATCCATTAGATGATACATCTGTGAAGTTTAAGTTGATTTGACAGCCCGGGCCAAGTCGTACCGAACGCTTCTGACAGAGATTTTCTTAAGAAAATACAGTAAAAATGCTTCACTTTGAGCACCTTGTTTTCTTTAAGTTCAGCGATCTGAGACACTATAAAGTGGTATTTAGGTAGATATTATACTAGTTTATAGATGTGAAGTAATTAGCCAGTAACACTTTGGCCCGTCTTGGCCCGGCCCGGCCCGACTTTTAGGCAATGCCGTACAATGGTTTGCTGTGGACCACTTTTTTATTTAATAATGTACAATACGACTAACTAAATACATTGACATACATACATCCATGATACAGAATCAAGCAAATAAAAATACGAATGCTTACGCTGGTTTATAACAATAATTGGGCATCTGCAATGAGAAAAATGCCAGATACCACCAACAGTATGATTTGGAACCAATTTTTTAGAATATTTGGCCATTCATTATAACATGATGATAGAAATGTTTGCCTCTCTCTTTTAAAAAATATACATCTGAATAAGTAGTGAAATTCATCAGCAATAGATGGAGAATTACATAATATACAGGTTCTATTTTCCTTTGGAATATTTTTCCATCGGCCAGTCTCATTAGGTAAATTATGATTACAGGTTCGAAATCGTAGTATTGGAATTGATATGCGTTTTGGCAAAAGAAGATATTTATCAAGAACCGGAGTGTTCTTTAAATGCTTATAACATAATCCTTTAGAAACAGAATTAACACCACTTCTCCATTTCTGAAAAAAAAATATATCTCTACGTATTTGCTCTACTTCTGACACCAGCCACTTTGTTGTGCAAATTGACGGATTGTTAAATACATAAGATAATCCAATACTATCTAGTATATCCCTAACACATCTAACCCAGTGATTTGTTGATGCAATAGTCTTGTTTCTATTAAGTGACAAATATTGATATAACAGCTGTGAAAGTTTATACACACCAGTTTGATATGTTAATTTGTGCCAGAAAGATATCATTCGTTTACAAATTATTATTCTTAATGGTAGCCTACCTAATTCGCCATATATCATATAAAGAGGAGTTGGATTTCTTAATCCTGTGATAAGTCTGAGGAATTTGAGGTGTATACTTTCTATAATTTCTACATTTTCAAAGCCTCAGATTTCTGAACCCTAAGTTAATATTGGTAATACCATCGTATCAAAGCTGATAATACACAGTCCAAAGGTAAATTTTAATTTCTTGATAATTTTATCAGACAAAACATAGCTTTCGATGCACTTTGACTAAGGGAATAGTACAATTCCTGAATACATATAAGTGTCGACAATATCTAGGGTTTTATCAGAATAGTGAAATTTAAGTTTCAAATTTTTCAATGGGCCACCACCGAAAATCACAACTTTTGTTTTATTTATATTTACATGTAATTTCCACTCTCCACAATATTCATTAAAAGAGTCTAAGGCTTTCTGTAAACCTTCTGGTTATTTATCAAATAATACAGCATCATCTGCATACAATAGAATTATGAATTGGATCCATACAATTAAGTCTTTATCTTCATCATAGTTGAGATTAACTCCTCCACACCCAGATGAAAGCAAAAAGGTTTCCACATCATTTATGAAAATTGAAAATAATAGAGGGGATAGGTTTTCTCCCTGTCTGACACCTATATTACAAGGAAAGTAACCAGACATTTTATCATCACACTGTATCAGCGATTTGATATTTTTATACATATTTTGAACTAACGTAAGAAATCTACCTTTGATGCCAATAGTCTTCATTTTCCTCCATAATCCGACCTGTTACACAGTGTCAAAAGCTTTAGTAAAGTCTATGAAAGCGCAGTATAATTTTTGTTTATTATATGTTAATATTTGCATAAGCATATAAATTACAAATATATTGTCAGCAGTTGTAAAAGATTTCCTGAATCCTGCTTGAGCAGGTGTTAGATTATTATTTTTATTTAAGAATTTAGTCAAACGGTTGTTTAAAATTCTGGTGAATAGTTTTCCCAAACAGCTAAGGATAGTGACAGGCCTATACGAGTTAGGATCCAGTGGGTCACCTTCTTTCTTGTAAATCGGTTTAATTATTCCCACTGACCAAGATTCTGGAAGTATACCCTTTTCAAATATCAGGTTAAATAGTTCAACTAACAAAGGGGTTAATAAATCAATACTATCCATAAAATAATCATTTTCTATATATTCAATACCGGATGCTTTATTTCTCTTTAGTTCTCTTACTGCTATCATAACTTTGTCAGATGTGACACCTCCATTTAAAGTTTCAGAGTCATATTGAGTATCCATAGTACATTGCTCCATTTCCGGGTCTTCTGAAGTTGTCTCATTCATCGATTTAAAAAAACTGGTAAAATACTTCAATTTCATCTAACATTTTCCAAAACTCTTTTGGAGAGTGTTAGTGTTTTTCTCTTAACATTTTACCTAAGATATCTTTATATTGTTTTATATGCTTATCCATACATCTTATAAGCCCTATATTCATATTTTAACAGGCGTTTATTATAATTAGAATTAAATCTTTTCAAGCGGCGTTTTGCTTTGTAAAAAACCTTTTCTAGCATTTATACATTCCTTTCCAAACCATGGTTTATTCATCTTACATTTCTTACCGACACCCTGCCTCCGGGTCCGAAGGCATCGCGTGCAGCGTCTACCAGCACGTGCCCGGCCTCTTCAGTTATGTCATTGATCAGATGTGGGTCAGCTTGGCCTTGTCTAGCCACATGTGCTTTCCGAGTGAGAATGTTTATCCTTTCAGCATTTAAATGTTGTAGAAACCTGTTAGTTCTGTCTGTATTATAACGTTTTGGTCTAGGATGAGTATTTTGTACTGTATTTACTCCACACTGGATACCTACCGTTTGTTCTTGGAGTACAGTGGTGGCTTAAGAAAAAGACACTGGGCAGTGCACATCTGAATTCAGGGGTGAGAAATCTAAAATGGCTAAGTCAGTGAACAGAAGTAAGCACATGGGGGAGGCTAAAACACAGTCAACAACACTTACATCATTACATGTTGTTTTACTACATTTTTATCCTGTCCCAGTCTACCATTACAGATGAATAAGTTAAGATTTTTACATATCTCTATTATTTTATTCCCTGAATTATTAACCCTTGCATAATCTTGATTAGCCCTGACCTGTGGTATATTAAGTTTATCTAATAATTTATCAGGCTCAAATTCATTACACATATCATTTATATCAATATCAAACTATCTGAGTACTTGCTTATTGAATATGGTATAATCACATAGCTGTTTAGTTCTTGCATTGAAGTCACCAATCAAGACAACATACTCACTCAAAGAGAGAAAAGGAAGTAAATTCTTTTCAATTTTATTGTATGTCTCACTTGTAAAGTAATTTGAATTTTCTGGAGGTAAATCTACTCTTCCCTAAAAACAAATCTTGTTTGGTGTCACATAGTGTCTTTGATATTTTTATCCACAGTACATATTCACATTCTTCTTCTTTTATAACTGATATGTATTTTTCCCAATCACATCTTATTGCTACCCCGAGGCCACCTGAGCGTCTTATTGCTCCGTTCCTATGCTGAAAGTACAGTTTATAACCTGGTAATTGTAAATCATCTAGTGAATCAGTTTTGGTTTCCTAAAATCCTATGATACCCTTGTTTTTAATGAAATTGGTAAATTCTTGATATTCTAACTGCTTTCTAAGGCCACATATATTTAATGAAAGTAGTCTTAGGTGGTTGTGGTTACTTGCATTATAAACATTATCATTATCATTTTCATCATCATCATCATCATCATCATCATCATCATCATCATAACCATCATTTTCAACAATTTCACTGTTATCATCTATACATTCATCAAAAACATCAACATTATCAGCATCGACAGTCATGCCCTCATTTTCTTGTACATTATCAGCATCGACAGTCATGCCCTCATTTTCTTGTACATTATCAGCATCGACAGTCATGCCCTCATTTTCTTGCACATTATCAGCATCTACAGTCATGCCATCATTTTCTTGTACACTGGTGACAGTATGAACATTGTCACCAGTAGAGTGGATATCACTCATTTCACAGGCAAACTTATGCAGGGAGGGCATGGAGTGGGAGAACAACAGTCATAACAGTCATTAATGGGGCAACGGCGATCGGAGGGAGTAGAGGCGGCAGGCTTGTGAAGAGTAGATTGGGAAAGCAAAGACGTATATAAGTCTTTGGGGAAATTGAGCCATGGGGTTTTGGTCATTTGCACCTTTAGATTTTCGGCGGATCCTCCAAGGAAAACAAGATTTACAGGCGGGCGTACCAGCAATTGAGTTAGTAGGTTTGAATGAAAAGAGAGACATTGATACCTTAAAACTTAACAAGAATGACAAAATTGTATTCACACTTACCCAGTGGAAATGAACACAAAAAAATCACTAAAAGTCACAAAGTCACTGACACATGGTAATGAGAGTTCAGTTGAATTGTTTTGCCTTTGATGAAGTCCTTGTTTTCGCATGTAGGGGTCGTTGTTCATGCGTTGCTTGCATCTGTGGAGTGGAGTCCAAGGGTACAAGTTGTTCTTCAGTATCCTTTTCACCTAGCTACAAAGTGTCTGAATTGTGGTTTCCGTGGCACCATTGACAACATTTTAAGCATTTGTCTGACGGGAATGGCTGGGACCTTCCACCGGCGATACCCAACCACACCAACCACACAGACACAAACTACAACAACCTAGAAAAAATATTATACAACCACCAGAAACCTGTATTCAGCTTTGAACAAACTTGTTCTGCTGTTGGGCGTCCATCTATATCTCCTTTTAAGGCTCCTTTGATGATGTCTCGCAGTCCCTGGTCAGCGACATGACGGAGTTCTATTTCCCCTGCCATCTCGGCCAGACGGCGTCCATTGTAGTAGGCAACTAGTTTGTTGTGGTCAAATTCCTGACGCAATAAAGCAAAGGCGATAGCGCCAAGAGAGAAAATATCACTTTTCTCTGTCAGAGCCGCTTCAGGGGGTGTAAAACAAGTGTATCCTGTCCCATCGTCCCCGTGTTGTTGCCCACCTTCCCCGGCATGTGAAAAACAAGTGTTTCTGGTCCAATGCTCCCCGTCATGCTCTCCGTCGCGCTCTCCGTCACGTTTCCCGAATTGTCCCCCGTCATGTTGCCCATCTTCCCTGACATGTTCCTGCGTCAGGCGACGAGCTGCCGATCCAAATCCTCCTATTTTATAAACAGGTTTACCGCGTGACATCAGAACGTCCCCTCTCACTAGGATGTTTTCTGGCTGTATATTTCCGTGTATGATATCAATGTTATGGAGAAACCGTAAACCACTGGCAATGTCGATCATGACAGAACGACAGTCGACCTCGCCTAGAGGTCTGTTCATGGTTAAACGTCTACTCACATACTGGTCCAGGTTGCCCAACTGGCAATATTCAAAGGTCAATATGAAGCCATCTGCAGTAAAACCTTCACCAATCATCTTTACAATGTTTTTTCCATTCTGCGCATTTTAGTAGTATGTCCTTTTCGGTGGCTACACATCTTTGTGAACACACAAGTACTTTTTCAAGAACCGTTTCGCCACCCTTTCCACCCTTTCTCACTGTTGAGAACCGACCTTGGACAAGATCTGTTCGCGCAAATATTCTGAGTAGATGCCTTTGGGTATACATCCTCTGAACAGTCTCAAGGAAATGCGACGTAGTACATTCAGTTGTTAGATTCAGTGACGTGTAATTATATTTAGACTGAGCACGTGGCTGGACTTGGCTGTGAGTCAGCCTGTCATGTCGTGCTTTCGTTTTCCTCTGTTGTGTATGAAAGGCCAGTAGGGCTTTTCCCGGAATGACACAAATTTGTTTAAAATGGACCACGACTTGTTTCATTAAAGAGCACCATGTAAATAGTATCTCGTTTATGGCCCAATGTCAAAGCCTGAAAAACAATTTTTTACTGCCTAACTCGAGGAAGTATTTCTGTGCAGTCAATGAAACTTGGTACATGTGATCACTTATGTAAAAGAGTTTTAGTACACAATTATTGTACCTCCAGTCTTTGGCTCGTAAGCTTATAATCATCGGCAATTTCCGGAAGTAATCGTAAATGTCATTTTTTTTCCTATTTTAAATAAAGCCTTTCTCTGCAATTTATAAGATTGGCAGAACTAATAATTTCCATATTCAGTTTATTAATAAGTAGTATTTTCACTTTCTATATCTCGTAACGAAAATGTTTCACATTTTCCCATGGTGCATTTGTGTTATCATCTCATCTCGCGCCAAGCTCATGCTGATGTAGTGTCTTTTCCCAGCAAGCCATTTTCAACGTTTATACTTCATTTCCCAGAAAATAACGAGTCAGTACGCTCCCCATGCTGGCATCCTATTACTGTGATGTTTGTGATTTGTTTGCATAGACAAGATAGTTAATTAGCCGACGCTATACCACTGGACCACAGGCGCTATCACATGTGATCAGTGCTCGTTTAACGGGTCATTAGAATCCCCATTGACATGCATGCGTAATCATTAAACGATGAATTGCGCATGCGTGTGACGTCACCGTCCGCTCTCCCATTCATCTTTCCTTGAAACCGCACCCGCAATTGTTTATGTCAACATGACCGACCATTGGGATTAACCGGATTAACGCTTGAAAAGGTAAGAATTTATGGCTAACCCTTGCCCAAAGCCAGCTGACCCTAATGACCGAAAAGGGGTTTTGGATCGTAAAGACGTGTAAGTTTCCCTAAGACCGAAAACGGGTGTTGGATCGTAAAAACGTGTAAGTTTTCCTAAGACCGAAAAACGGGTGTTTGATCGTAAAGATGTGTAAGTTTCCCTAAGACCGAGAACGGGTGTTTGATTGTAAAGATGTGTAAGTTTCCCTAAGACCGAAAACGGGTGTTGGATCGTGAAGCGAGAGTCACCAGAGCGTGAGGCACGGTAACGGTATAACGAGACAGCGGTGGCACTATAGCGCGGTAATTGAGTGGATGGTAGAGCTCGGGCTGCGCCCGGTAAACTGCATTGTTGCCCCCGTTTTCGGTCTTGGGGGTGAGTGCTGATCAGCAGCTACATTAATAATATTTCAACTTTTAATTACCAATCTAGTCACTGTCCATTTATTTATTATCAGTATTAAGTCGTATTCAACTATATCATTCTATTTCATCAACCTGTAATTTCATATAACATTCCTTAGTTGTCACCATGTAAGTATGAACTATTCAGAGTAGGATATGTTGGTTTATCATGTAATTGATATGTATTTTCATCCTGGTGAATGTAACATCCTGACGGGAGTAATATCTACGTCTGAATATTATTGTATGAAGTTCGTTATGAATTGAAATGCTTTTTCACCATATTCCCATATGTTAAGGATGCTAAGGAGCACTGACAACAGAGATGATTCAACAATTGGTAATGGTTCTCATCAGGACCAGTTGCAGTGTCATGGGATTTATCAAGAGCTGCAGAGAGTTCATCAAGAGAAAGTGATTCATTATGATATTCCAACTTGTCAGGGAAGTGTCAGGAGTGTAATTAGGAGAAGAAGAACAAGATGCTATTGTTTTCACTACTTTACGAGTCTTGTATACTTGTCAGAATAGTATCATGAACCTTGAGATGATGCACACCGTGTCAAGATCACTTGCCCTTCATTTTCTGTATCATGTTCCACACTTTATTTAGAGGCGTTTGAGTACTTGTTTTAGAAACAAATGCATGCCAGGAAGAACGTTTTGTTCCTTTCATCGTCATATGAGCTTTTGCTCTTAATATTCTAAGGTTGTTGAGATGAGTCGGTGATTGATTAGTATTAAAACGTTTTCAGCCTTTTCCCATCGTTTTCTAGCTTGTCTGCAGTCATCATTGAATCGTGGCTTTCTAATACGTGGAACTGTGGAGGATTTAGGAATAGTGGTCATGGCGATATTGTTGACATCCTGTGAAAAGGATTCAATACGATCATCAACATTCTGATACGATTCAGATACAAATTTGTCAGTACAGAACTTCTGGAATAGAGTCTAGTTAGCTTCACTGAAATTTCATCGAGAAACTGGAATCTCTTTGGTAGGTGTAACGATTTTAAGAAGTGTTTGAAAATGATAGCTCCAACAAAGATCATCATGTACTGTCCATTCAAAATCATTCTAAAGTGAAGGATCTGCAATTGTAAGATCGAGGGCTGAATTTGTCCTTTTAGCTGGATGGAGGTAGGTATTTGAGTCATCATTACAAATACAGAATATTGTTGATAAGAAATTGTTCTATGATGCTGCCTTTGTTGTTCAATGGGTTGCTGCCCCAAAGGGGACTGTGTCCATGCAAATCGCCCATTATTAGGAAGGGTATGGGAAGTTGATCGACCAAATTCTGAAATGTCACGAGTTGTGTAGAAGAAGAAGGTTGGTTGGTTTGTTGTTTAACGCAGCACTCAGCAATATTACTGCTATATGATGGCGGTCTGTAAATAATCGAGTCTGGACCAGACAATCCAGTGATTGACTTCATGAGCATCGATCCAAGTAATTTGGATCAATGACATGCATCAACCAAGTCAGCGAGCCTGACCACCCGATCCCGTTAGCAGCCTTTTACGACAAACATAGTTGCTTTTTACGGCAAGCATGGGTTATTCAGAAAGAGTATAAATCCCGCGTCAATGAACTGTGTCTGAGCCCTTACTGGTCCCGGGAACGCCAAGAGGAGTTTTCCTCCTAAATATCACATTTGGAGCTCCGGGCCAACACCTTCTATTCAGAATGTTCTTCATAGAAATTGAGTTGCCCCATAGATCAATAAATTACTTATCAGTTGACCTCAAATGGAGCTTCCTGAATTTCAAGCGAACATATTCAGTGCCGTACTTAGCCGGGGGCAGGAGGGGCAGTTGCCCCCCTGGATTTTTTATAGAAAACACTTTTCCTTATGTGAACCTATTACTAATGTGACTAGGAGCATTATATAAAGAAGGAAAGATTTTATAACCTCTGGTTAATTGGTGTATTCAAAGGAACAAAGGCAGACGTAAAAGATACCATTATTATTAGGGACCGGTCATTTATTACATGGTGGGGTGAGTCAGAGGGTTTCGTTGCACTACCGTACTGAAAATAATAACCCTCCCTTAATGCTTGTCATGAACAGTTTTGAATGACCCTCCCCATGTCCTTGTACATTTTACAGTACCCCCCCCCCCCCCCCCCCCAAATATGACCCTCCTCTGATTCCCTCTGACCTGACACCCTCCACCCCCACACACACACTGCCTGCCACCACCACCACCCTACACCACCCCTAAAAAATGACTGGTCCCTTGATCTAAACTTTAAAGAAAGGTAAAAGATGTTTTGTTACACTTGAATGACATGTAAAACTGAATAAAACAGTATTTTTTAAACATAATACCTGAAACATTTTGTTCCTTCAAATGTCATATCACAAATGCAAGAATATTCTTAAGGATAAATATGATCAAACGATTCAGAGAAAAAGAAAAAGAAAGACTCACAGAAAAAGTCAATATTACAGTACGTTTTCACCTTAACACTAAAATGCCATTTTGTGCAGATATGTACGCAGCGGATCATGTGGTCAGGCTCGCTTATTTGGTTTATGCATGTCATTGTATCCCAATTACGTGGATCGATGCTCATGACATCAATCACTGGATTGTCTGGTCCAGACTCGATTTATTACAGACGACGTCATGTAGCTGGAATATTGCTGAGTGCGGCGTAAACAACAATTAAAGTTCCAAAGTGCGGAATAGAAACCTAGCTGAAAACAACGAATTCTTGGCAGCTTCCAGTTCGGAACATTCTGTCGTACCCTATCAGTAATTATCGGTTAGAGTGTTTGTATTAGACCCCTTTTATTGTCTTATTAAGTGGAAACCTAAAACTCTGTTGAATTTAATTGTCAATTGCTCATTGATCGTGATCGGTCATTTACTGATTTCACAGTTTAGTTCTTTACCTACAGATTTCATTCAGTCTTATAGCTCGGCCTTGAGTCGGCACACATCTGTATATTTCGGGCCTAAATCCCCACCAACCCGCGTTGTCAACAGGCTATATTAAGGAGGGGACTGGCCACAGTAACAACGTGTGAACATAGGCATAATGACAGAAAGCGCACGTAAAATCTCAAAATAGTCATGACAGTCATAGCAGGTGAGGTGAAATTGGGTTTAACGTCGCGTCCAAGATTATTGCACTTATATAGCGACGTGCATGTACGTGTGTTTGTGTGTGTGGCTGCTTGTACTAGTCCGGACTGATGCCGATATATATGGCTAGCCCACTGAGATACCATGCCGCAGTTTAACATGAATACCCCACTCAGACACAGTGTACTGACTCCCAGCCGACCAGTACTTGTTTTAGCCCCTTAATGCCGAGCAACCGAGGGGGTAACAACAAGTACCATCTTTTAACGTCTTTTGGTATGACGCGGCCGGGGATCGAGCCCCGGACCTTCCGCTCTCCGGGCGGACGCTCTACCACTAGACCACGGAGGCGGTCGAGAGTCATAGCAACTGATTCAGGACACCAACCATAGGCTCAGTTAACCGAAATACACAGAAGTAGGTGCGATAGTCACAACAATTGAATGAGTTAATACAGAACGTCGCGACAAAAACATTTCCATAATCACAAGGAATCTCTGCTAAAATCGGAGTCCATTGTTCTACGTGTTATCAAGCTGTAACTGCTGGAATATTGCTCCAGGTACGTGTTATCATGCTGTAACTGCTGGAATATTGCTCCGGGTACGTGTTATCATGCTGTAGCTGCTGGAATATCGCTCCGGGAACGTGTTATCATGCTGTAGCTGCTGGAATATTAATCCGGATACGTGTTATCATGCTGTAGCTGCTGGAATATCGCTCCGGGTACGTGTTATCATGCTGTAGCTGCTGGAATATCGCTCCGGGTACGTGTTATCATGCTGTAACTGCTGGAATATCGCTCCGGGTACGTGTTATCATGCTGTAGCTGCTGGAATATCGCTCCGGGAACGTGTTATCATGCTGTAGCTGCTGGAATATCGCTCCGGGAACGTGTTATCATGCGTTAGCTGCTGGAATATCGCTCCGGGTACGTGGTATCATGCTGTAGCTGCTGCAATATTAATCCGGATACGTGTTATCATGCTGTAGCTGCTGGAATATCGCTCCGGGTACGTGTTATCATGCTGTAGCTGCTGGAATATTGCTCCGGGTACGTGTTATCATGCTGTAACTGCTGGAATATTGCTCCGGGTAAGTGTTATCATGCTGTAGCTGCTGGAATATCGCTCCGGCAACGTGTTATCATGCGTTAGCTGCTGGAATATCGCTCCGGGTACGTGGTATCATGCTGTAGCTGCTGGAATATTAATCCGGATACGTGTTATAATGCTGTAGCTGCTGGAATATCGCTCCGGGTACGTGTTATCATGCTGTAGCTGCTGGAATATCGCTCCGGGTACGTGTTATCATGCTGTAGCTGCTGGAATATCGCTCCGGGTACGTGTTATCATGCTGTAGCTGCTGGAATATCTCTCCGGGAACGTGTTATCATGCTGTAGCTGCTGGAATATCGCTCCGGGTACGTGTTATCATGCTGTAGCTGCTGGAATATCGCTCCGGGTACGTGGTATCATGCTGTAGCTGCTGCAATATTAATCCGGATACGTGTTATCATGCTGTATTTGCTGGAATATCGCTCCGGATACGTCTTGATAACACAAGTCCGTCTGCGGGTGAACAATGTTTTATTGTGAGCTCTTCAACGGGTGCTCAACTCCCAGTTCCAAACTGCCCAACTTGCGCTCGTTTACATGCATCTACCTTCATCTGCTTCTGTTCAGCGATATATCGCCCGGCGCACACTGCATGCGACACACTCTTATAGTACATGTGGTATACTGGAGTGGGTGAGTGAGTTGGGTTAAACGCCGCTTTCAACAGTATTCCAGTTATATCACGGCATGTCAGCTTTATGTGGGGGGAAAGCCCGAAGTGATGCAGGTCTCTGACGTTTACCACTTTGATGAAATCCAAGAGCACGGGTATGGTGCTGACAAACCTAGAAACATAATCGGAGCGAACCGGGATTCGAACCCACAATCATAGGTTTCTGGCGTGCCCAAGGGACGCAACTCTGCACAGCGAATCGCGGCGCCTTGGACGACTGGGCCACCCGTGCCCCCGGTATACTAGATATTGCACTTGATAAACGGTATACTGCATGTAATATACGTTTCGGTCGTGACAAAGGTCATGCCCACACGTCCTCAATAAGGGTTGTGAATGATGTACAGTGGACAATCGATATGAGTGCATACAAAAATGAATTGTTTGCAAACATTGTCTAATTGCTGAGCAATAATTATTATAGATAGACATGGATTTTGAATTGAATTTGCTGTGGACAACTTTTTTTCTTTAATAATGTAGAATACGACTAACTAAATACAATAAATACATACATCCATGATATAGAATCAAGCAAATAAACATACGAATGCTTATGCTGGTTGATAAGAATTGGGCATCAGCAATGAAAACATTGCTTGATACGAAAAAAACTCTAAGCCTGACTAACTTTCATCTATGGGCCATTACAACAATCAATGTAGTACATTGTTTGATTAGTTCATTGCCCGTGTATTTGATCTGTTGAGGCCGTTTGCATATTTGTGATGGCCAGTTGAACATAATTAAAGTTTAGTGCGTCAACATTTTCCTCAGTCTGATGCTATTCAAATGGTGATGGTAGTATCGTGAAATCTGAAGAAGCTAACATATTCGTGTGTATTTATTCAAGTAAGATATGTGTAAGGACCTGGTTCTATGCCACAATAGTTTGTAATGTTGTTGTTTGTTATATATGATTGTTTTTATGACAACAGTGTGTGGCATTGTGAAGCATGCTTAAGTGCGTGTATGTCATATTTCACTGAAACCCAGTAATGCGGTTCAATACCACTGGAGATAGAACTGGGTCGATCCCGACGCCCACCGACTACTGGAACGTGGGGTTGGGGTGGGGTGGGGTCGGGTGGGGTGGGGTGGGGTGGGGTGGGAGAACAATGGTCGTTACAGTTATGAATGGGGCAAGGGCGATCGGAGGGAGTAGAGATGGCAGGCTGGACGGGAGTAGATGGGATAATTTGGGAGGGGTGTGGGGTGTGGGGGGGGTGGGGGGGGGGGTCGGGGGTCGGGGGAGTCTTATTTGCACGTTTGGGTTTACGGCGGATCCTCAAAGTAAAAGAAGATTTACTGGTGGGTGCACCATCATCGGAGCTTGTAGTTTTAAACGAGGAAAGAGACATTGTAACTTACAGACTTAACAAGAACGACAAAGTTGTATTCACACTTACCCAGAGGAAATATAAAACTGTAAACACAAAACACTAAAAGTCACCAAGTCACTGACACATGGCATTGAGTTCAGTTGGAATGTTTTGCCTTTGATGAAGTCCTTGGTTTTCTTTTAGTTACTGCGCGGACAGGGCTTCGCATGTAGGGGTCGTTGTTCATGCATTGCTTGCAGCTTTGGAAAGTGGAGTCCAAGGGTACTAGTTGTTCTTCACATCAGTTTGCCGTAAACCACACATCACAGTTATAATATGTGACAGAATCCTTTTCACCAAGCTACAAAGTGTCTGAATTGTGGTTTAAGTGGCACAATTGACAGACAGTGTGGTCAACTGATCTCCTATTCACGATGTTGGTGGCTGCCTTCGTCAAGCTGACTTGTGCTGTAGGCTCAGGAAGGAAGGGTATCGTCAACAGCTGGCTCCCTACATACCACATACACAGTGTCACTTCATATTGGAGTGTCCCAGTGATGCCTCATCCATAGAAATAGATTGGTGATCCAGTGAATTTTGAGAAATATATCCCTCTATCAAGTCGTGATTGTTGTGGTGAAAATGTTACACCAGACTTCCAACAAGGATGTTCCAATACATTTATGACAATACTCGTTCAAAGTAATCTCCTGCATGAAAATGATTTGCGCAACTATAGATACTGTAGGAGACAATGTAGACTACTTCAGAATTCAAGTCATTTCCTCGGTGATCTGTTTGAGTAAATGCAAGACAGGCTCCCTTTTCACTGGCGACGCAGGAACACACCAATACCAACACCAATACCAATCGCACAGATTGCAAGGTAGCCATAAGCCAGTTTCATCAAAACAGGATCCGAGTAAACTGTTTTCAGCATTTCACAAACTTGTTCTGCAGTTGGGCGTTTGGACATGTCTCTCTGTAAGGCTGCCTTGATCACGTCTCCCAGTCCCTGATCAGCGACATGACGGAGTTCTATTTCCCCTCTTACCTCGGCCAGACGGCGTCCATTGTAGTAGGCAACTAGTTTGTTGTCGTCAAATTCAGGACGCAATAAAGCAAAGGCGATAGCGCCAAGAGAGAAAATATCACTTTTCACTGTCAGAGCCGCTTCAGGGGGTGAAAAACAAGTTTCTCCTGTCCCATCGTTCTCGTCATGTTCCCCATCTTCCCCGTCATGTACGCCAAAATGTCCCCCGTCATGTACGCCAAAATGTCCCCCGTCATGTACGCCAAAATGTCCCCCGTCATGTACGCTAAAATGTCCCCCGTCATGATCCCCGCCATGTCTCCTGTCACGTTCCAGGCCACGTCTCCCGTCATATTCCGATAACGAGCGAGCCGATCCAAATCCTGCTATTTTATAAACCGCTCGATTGTACCATGTCACAAGGATGTTTTCTGGCTGCAGGTTACGGTGTTCTATGCGCAAGTTATGAAGAAACTCCAATCCACTGCCAATGTCGGTTACGACAGAACGACAGTCGGCCTCGTCTAGAGGATTCTTCGAGTTTGAACGTTTACTCACATACTGGTCCAGGCTGCCTTCCTCGCAATATTCAAAGGTCAGTGTGAAGCCATCTGCAGTAAAACCTTCACCAATCATCTTGACAATGTTCTTGGCCCCTTCAGATTCTGCACATTGTCGGAGTATGTTCTTTTCGGCGGCTGCTTGACGTTGTGAGCAGACAAGTACTTTCTCAACAACCATCTTGTTACCTTTCTTTTCCTTGCGCACTCTTGAGAACCGACCAGGAACAAGTTCTATTCCCGCCATTCTTCGTATTCGTGGAATACAACTCCTCTGAACAGTCTCAAGGAAATGCGACGTAGTAGTTAGATTCGGTGACGTGAAGTTATATTTAGACTGAACACCTGACCGAGAGTCAGTAGGTCAGGTCGTGGTTCAGATAACCCCTGTTGTTATCTAAGGCCATCAGGACGACCATCCTTCGTCACTACTCGCCTCTTTCCGTAGCTTGTCCCGGAATGAACCACGACATGTGGTATTCAGCAGCACCATGTAAACAGTTTATCAAGGCCATTGATCGAAAAATACTGATTACCTCGTAATTTGATGAGGATTTACTGTACAGTCAATTACTTAGCGTGGGATCCAAATCGAGAAGGGCCAGAGTCACCTGTGTATAAGGTCATGTCACAGTAAAGGTCAATATTACAGAATGTTTGCAATGCAGGGTTGTTATTTGAATACTTAACACTTATGAGCGACGAGTGTTGACAATCTTATGATACGAGGAGTTGGTCATGGTCTTGGCCTTTGATGGAGTCCTTGGCTTTATTTTTGGTCCTTTGCTTATTTTGGTTTTCGCACGGACACGGGATTTGCATGTAGGGGTCGTTGTTCATCCGTTGCTTGTGGCTGTGGAAGGTGGAGTCCAAGGGCACTTGTTTTTGGTCTTCACATCAGTTTGCTGTAAACCACACATCACAGTTATAATATGTGACAGAATCCTTTTCACAAAGCTACAAAGTGGCCGAATTGTGGTATCCGTGGCACCATTGACAGACAGTGTGGTCAACTAAATCTCCCATTCACAATGTTAGTGGTTGGTTGTATTGTGGACTCCACAGCTGGCTCTCTACATATCCACACAGTTTCACTTCATATTGATCCATAGAAATATATTGGGATAATGATCTCGTTAATTTTTTCTAAATTATATCCCATTGTTTCAGTGTTATTTCTGAAATATATGCAGACACAACTACAACGCCGCCAAAAATCAGAATATTCCACCACGTGTAACCTGTATTCAGCATTGAACAAACTTGTTCTGCTGTTGGGCGTCCAACTATATCTCCTTTTAAGGCTTCATTGATGATGTCTCGCAGTCTCTGGTCAGTGATGTGACGGAGGTCTATTTCCCCTGCCATCTTGGCCAGATGACGTCCACCATAGTAGGCAACTAGTTTGTCGTTGACAAATTGCGGACTCCATAAAGCATAGGTGACAGCTCCAAGGGAGAAAATATCACTTTTCTTGTCCAGAGCCCCTTCAGGGGGCAAAAAACAAGAGTCTTCAGTCGCATCTAACCCACCATGTTCCTCAACTCTCCTGTTATTTCTCCTGGCCTTGCGACGAGCTGCCGATCCAAATCCTCCTATTTTATAAACAGGTTTACTGTATGACGTCACAAGGATGTTTTCTGGCAGTAGGTTGCCGTGTATGATATCAATGTGGTGAAGAAACTGCAAACCACTGGCAATGTCGGTCATGAAAGAACGACAGTCGGCTGCATTCGGAGGTTTCTTCATGAATAAACGTTTACTCACATATTGGTTCAGGTTGCCTTCCTCGCAATATTCCAAGATCATTGTGACGCCTTTTGCAGGAAAAGCGTCATAAATCTTGACAATGTTTTTGGCCCCTTCAGATTCTGCGCATTGTCGGAGTATATTCTTTTCGGCGTCTGCAATCGGCTGTGGACACGAAAATGCTTTCACAAGCACCGTTTTGTTACCTATGTTAAAGTTCCTCAATGTTGAGAACCGACCTTGAACCAGCTCTGTTTCCTTCATTTTTCGTATGCCTGGAATATGACTCCTCTGAATAATCTCAAGGAAATGCGACGAAGTACAGTTAGATTCAATGGCGCGTAGTTATATTTAGACTGAACACCTGACTGTGAGTCAGCCAGTCAGGTCGTGGTTCAGATAACCCTTGTTGTTACCTAAGCCCGTCAGGACTACCATCGTTCGTCACTACTCGCCTCTCTCCGTAGCTTGTCCCGGAATAACACGAGTTGGCCACGAATGAATCACTTGATATATTTAGTAACACAATGTTAATATTATCTCCATTATAGCCCAAGGCCATAGCCTGAAGAGCTCACACCAAAAAATCGATATTACAGTACGTTTTCACCTTATCACTAAAATGCCATTTGGTGCAGATATGTACTCAGCGGGTCATGTGGTCAGGCTCGCTGATTTGGTTAATTCATGTCATCGTGTCCCAATTGCGTGGATCGATGCTCATGACATCAATCACTGGATTGTCTGGTCCAGACTCGATTAATTACAGACGGCGTCATGTACCTGGAATGTTGATGAGTGCGGCGTAAACAACAAAGTTGCAAAGTACAGAATGGAGACCTAGTTGAGGTGAGGTGAGGTGAAATTGGGTTTAAACGTCGCGTCCAAGATTACTGCGTGCGTGCGTGCGTGCGTGCGTGCGTGCGTGCGTGCGTGCGTCTGCTGCTTGTACTAGTCCGGACTGATGCCGATTTATAGTGCTAGCCCATTGAGATACCATGCCACAGTTTAACATGAATACCCCACTCAGACACAGTATACTGACTCCGAGCCGACTAGTCCTTGTTTTATCCCCTTAATGCCGAGCACCAGACAGGGTAACAACAAGTACCATATTTTAACGTCTTTTGGTATGACGCGGCCGGGGATCGAGCCCCGGACCTTCCGCTCTCCGGGCGGACGCTCTACCACTAGACCACGGAGGCGGTCGACAGTCATAGCAACTGATTCAGGACACCAACCATGGGCTCAGTTAACCGAAATACACAGAAGTAGGTGCGATAGTCATAACAATTGAATGAGTTAATACAGAACGTCGCGACAAAGCATTTCCATAATCACAAGGAATCTCTGCTAAAATCGGAGTCCAGTGTTCTATTCCGCCTATATCGTAATCAAGCACGTGTTGTTAATCACTATAGCGATGCTACTGGACTAACATCTAGTCTCTGAAGTGAACGTATCTCACAGAAAAACAACAGTTGTTAAATTATCTTAATAAAAATATAATAAAAATGAACCCAGAGACTCTCTTCATTTCGTAGATACCTTATGCTGCAGTAATCTAGACTTGCCAACGTTATAGACTTACATGGGCTGTATTGAATATATTTGTATTAGTGAGTAAAGGAGTTGGATTTAACGCCGCTTTTAGCAGTATTCCAGTTATATCGCGGCGTGTCAGCTTAATGTGGGAGGAAAGCCCGAAGTGATGCACGCCTCAGACGTTTACCACTTCGGTGAAACCCACGAGCACGGGTATGGTTCTGACAAACCTAGAAACATAATTAGGGCGAACCGGGATTCGAACCCACAATCATAGGTTTCTGGTGTGCCCAAGGGACGCAACTCTGCAGAGCGAATCGCTGGGCCTTAGACGACTGGGCCACCCGTGCCCCCTTATTTGTATTAGGGTATGTATGACAGACTATGATGCTACCAGGTATTCTTGATAAGGTGAGCCTATCCTGTCCTATCGGTGGCAACCCGTCACAAACACACGCAACGGCAAATCAAACGTTCACATGTAAACCATAAAACTTCCCTATTAAGGCCTTCTATGTTGTAACCCTGATCAAACAATTTTTGGCCAAGAGTCTTACGACGCTGTTTGAAATCTACATAGAAAGGGCATGCTCGGACCACAAATGCTGTAGCTGCTGGAATATCGCTCCGGGTACGTGTTATCATGCTGTAGCTGCTGGAATATCGCTCCGGGTACGTGTTATCATGCTGTGGCTGCTGGAATATTGCTCCGGGTACGTGTTATCATGCTGTAGCTGCTGGAATATCGCTCCTGGTACGTGTTATCATGCTGTAGCTGCTGGAATATCGCTCCGGGTACGTGTTATCATGCTGTAGCTGCTGGAATATTGCTCCGGGTACGTGTTATCATTCTGTAGCTGCTGGAATATCGCTCCGGGTACGTGTTATCATGCTGTAGATGCTGGAATATCGCTCCGGGTACGTGTTATCATGCTGTAGCTGCTGGAATATCGCTCCGGGTACGTGTTATCATGCTGTAGCTGCTGGAATATCGCTCCGGGTACGTGTTATCATGCTGTAGCTGCTGGAATATTGCTTCTGTTCAGCGAGATCGCCCGACGCACACTGCATGCGACACACTCTTATAGTACATGTGGTATACTGGAGTGGGTGAGTGAGTTGGGTTTAACGCCGCTTTCAACAGTATTCCAGTTATATCACGGCATGTCAGCTTTATGTGGGAGGAAAGCCCGAAGTGATGCAGGTCTCTGACGTTTACCACTTTGGTGAAATCCAAGAGCACGGGTATGGTGCTGACAAACCTAGAAACATAATCAGAACGAACCGGGATTCGAACCCACAATCATAGGTTTCTGGCGTGCCCAAGGGACTCAACTCTGCACAGCGAATCGCGGCGCCTTGGACGACTGGGCCACCCGTGCCCCCGGTATACTAGATATTGCACTTGATAAACGGTATACTGCATGTAATATACGTTTCGGTCGTGACAAAGGTCATGCCCTCACGCCCTCAATAAGGGTTGTGAATGATGTATAGTGGACAATCGATATGAGTGCTTAAAAAAATGAATTGTTTGCAAACATTGTCTTATTGCTGAGCAATAATTATTATAGATAGACATGGATTTTGAATTGAATTTGCTGTGGACCACTTTTTTATTTAATAATGTACAATACGACTAACTAAATACATTGACATACATACATCCATGATACAGAATCAAGCAAATATACATACGAATGCTTATGCTGGTTGATAAGAATTGGGCATCAGCAATGAAAACATTGCTTGATACGAGGGCTGGTCAAAAAGCTCTAAGCCTGACTAACTTTCATCTATGGGTCATTAGAACAATCAATGTACAGTGAACTACGGTTATAACGAACACGCTTATAACGAACTAACGGATATAACGAACTAACTTTTTAGTCCCAACTATTTGCTGTAGCTATACTGTATATATGCTTATAACGAATTACGGTTATAACGAACTAAAATTAGTAGTCCCTTTGAGTTCGTTATAACCGTAGTTTACTGTAGTACATTGTTTGAGTAGTTCATTGCCCGTGTATTTGATCTGTTGAGGCCGTTTGCATATTTGTGATGGCCAGTTGAACATAATTAAAGTTTAGTGCGTCAACATTTTCCTCAGTCTGATGCTATTCAAATGGTGATGGCAGTATCGTGAAATGTACAGAAGCTAACATATTCGTGTGTATTTATTCAAGTAAGATATGAGTAAGGACCTGGTTCTATGCCACAATAGTTTGTAATGTTGTTGTTTGTTATATATGATTGTTTTTATGACAACAGTGTGTGGCATTGTGAAGCATGCTTAAGTGCGTGTATGTCATATTTCACTGAAACCCAGTAATGCGGTTCAATACCACTGGAGATAGAACTGGGTCGATCCCGACGCCCACCGACTCCCCTACTGGAACGTGGGGTTGGGGTTGGGGTGGTGTGGTGTGGGGTGGTGTGGGGTGGGGTGGTGTGGGGTGGGGTGGGGTGGGGTGGGATGGTGTGGGGTGGGGTGGGGTGGGGTGGGGTGGGGTGGGGTGGGGTGGGGTGGGGTGGGGTGGGGTGGTTATAACCGTAGTTTACTGTAGTACATTGTTTGAGTAGTTCATTGCCCGTGTATTTGATCTATTGAGGCCGTTTGCATATTTGTGATGGCCAGTTGAACATAATTAAAGTTTAGTGCGTCAACATTTTCCTCAGTCTGATGCTATTCAAATGGTGATGGGTGGGGTGGGGTGGTGTGGGGTGGGGTTATGAATGGGGCAACGGCGATCGGAGGGAGTAGAGATGACAGGCTGGACGGGAGTAGATGGGATATGGGATACATTGGGAGGAGGAGGGGGGGTTGTGTGTGTCTTATTTGCACGTTTGGGTTTTCGGCGGATCCTCAAAGGAAAACAAGTCTTACTGGTGGGTGCACCATCATCGGAGCTTGTAGTTTTAAACGAGGAAAGAGACATTGTAACTTACAGACTTAACAAGAATGACAAAGTTGTATTCACACTTACCCAGAGGAAATATAAAACTGTAAACACAAAACACTAAAAGTCACCAAGTCACTGACACATGGCATTGAGTTCAGTTGGAATGTTTTGCCTTTGATGAAGTCCTTGGTTTTCTTTTAGTTACTGCGCGGACAGGGCTTCGCATGTAGGGGTCGTTGTTCATGCGTTGCTTGCAGCTGTGGAAAGTGGAGTCCAAGGGTACTAGTTGTTCTTCACATCAGTTTGCCGTAAACCACACATCACAGTTATAATATGTGACAGAATCCTCTTCACCAAGCTACAAAGTGTCTGAATTGTGGTTTACGTGGCACAATTGACAGACAGTGTGGTCAACTGATCTCCTATTCACGATGTTGGTGGCTGCCTTCGTCAAGCTGACTTGTGCTGTAGACTCAGGATGGAAGGGTATCGTCTTCGTCCACAGCTGGCTCCCTACATACCATATACACAGTGTCACTTCATATTGGAGTGTCCCAGTGATGCCTCATCCATAGAAATAGATTGGCACAATGATCCAGTGAAGTTTGAGAAATATATCTCTCTATCAAGTCGTAATTCTTGTGATGAAAATGTTACACCAGATGCGCAGTACGAGCAGACTTCCAACAAGGATATTCCTTTATATTTATGACAATACTCGTTCAAAATAATCTCCTGCATGAAAATGATTTGCGCAACTATAGATACTGTAGGAGACAATGTAGACTACTTCAGAATTCAAGTCATTTCCTCGGTGATCTGTTTGAGTAAATGCAGACAGGCTCCCTTTTCACTGGCGACGCAGGAACACACCAATACCAACACCAATACCAATCGCACAGATTGCAAGGTAGCCATAAGCCAGTTTCATCAAAACAGAATCCGAGTAAACTGTTTTCAGCATTTCACAAACTTGTTCTGCTGTTGGGCGTTTGGACATGTCTCTCCGTAAGGCTGCCTTGATCACGTCTCCCAGTCCCTGATCAGCGACATGACGGAGTTCTATTTCCCCTCTTACCTCGGCCAGACGGCGTCCATTGTAGTAGGCAACTAGTTTGTCGTCGTCGAATTCAGGACGCAATAAAGCAAAGGCGATAGCGCCAAGAGAGAAAATATCACTTTTATCTGTCAGAGCCGCTTCAGGGGGTGAAAAACAAGTGTCTCCTGCCCCATCGTTCTCGTCATGTTCCCCATCTTCCCCGTCATGTACGCCAAAATGTCCCCCGTCATGTACGCCAAAATGTCCCCCGTCATGTACGCTAAAATGTCCCCCGTCATGATCCCCGCCATGTCTCCTGTCACGTTCCAGGCCACGTCTCCCGTCACATTCCGATAACGAGCGAGCCGATCCAAATCCTGCTATTTTATAAACCGCTCGATTGTACCATGTCACAAGGATGTTTTCTGGCTGCAGGTTACGGTGTTCTATGCGCAAGTTATGAAGAAACTCCAATCCACTGCCAATGTCGGTTACGACAGAACGACAGTCGGCCTCGTCTAGAGGATTCTTCGAGTTTGAACGTTTACTCACATACTGGTCCAGGTTGCCTTCCTCGCAATATTCAAAGGTCAGTGTGAAGCTATCTGCAGTAAAACCTTCACCAATCATCTTGACAATGTTCTTGGCCCCTTCAGATTCTGCACATTGTCGGAGTATGTTCTTTTCGGCGGCTGCTTGACGTTGTGAGCAGACAAGTACTTTCTCAACAACCATTTTGTTACCTTTCTTTTCCTTGCGCACTCTTGAGAACCGACCAGGAACAAGTTCTATTCCCGCCATTCTTCGTATTCGTGGAATACAACTCCTCTGAACAGTCTCAAGGAAATGCGACGTAGTAGTTAGATTCGGTGACGTGAAGTTATATTTAGACTGAACACCTGACCGAGAGTCAGTAGGTCAGGTCGTGGTTCAGATAACCCCTGTTGTTATCTAAGGCCATCAGGACGACCATCCTTCGTCACTACTCGCCTCTTTCCGTAGCTTCTCCCGGAATGAACCACGACATGTGGTATTCAGCAGAACCATGTAAACAGTTTATCAAGGACAATGATCGAAAAATACTGATTACCTCGTAATTTGATGAGGATTTACTGTACAGTCAATTACTTAGCGTGGGATCCAAATCGAGAAGGGCCAGAGTCACCTGTGTATAAGGTCATGTCACAGTAAAGGTCAATATTACAGAATGTTTGCAATGCAGGGTTGTTATTTGAATACTTAACACTTATGAGCGACGAGTGTTGACAATCTTATGATACGAGGAGTTGGTCATGGTCTTGGCCTTTGATGGAGTCCTTGGCTTTATTTTTGGTCCTTTGCTTATTTTGGTTTTCGCACGGACACGGGATTTGCATGTAGGGGTCGTTGTTCATCCGTTGCTTGTGGCTGTGGAAGGTGGAGTCCAAGGGCACTTGTTTTTGGTCTTCACATCGATTTGCCGTAAACCACACATCACAGTTATAATATGTGACAGAATCCTTTTCACAAAGCTACAAAGTGGCCGAATTGTGGTATCCGTGGCACCATTGACAGACAGTGTGGTCAACTAAATCTCCCATTCACAATGTTAGTGGTTGGTTGTATTGTGGACTCCACAGCTGGCTCTCTACATATCCACACAGTTTCACTTCATATTGATCCATAGAAATATATTGGGATAATGATCTCGTTAATTTTTTCTAAATTATATCCCATTGTTTCAGTGTTATTTCTGAAATATATGCAGACACAACTACAACGCCGCCAAAAATCAGAATATTCCACCACGTGTAACCTGTATTCAGCATTGAACAAACTTGTTCTGCTGTTGGGCGTCCAACTATATCTCCTTTTAAGGCTTCATTGATGATGTCTCGCAGTCTCTGGTCAGTGATGTGACGGAGGTCTATTTCCCCTGCCATCTTGGCCAGATGACGTCCACCATAGTAGGCAACTAGTTTGTCGTTGACAAATTGCGGACTCCATAAAGCATAGGTGACAGCTCCAAGGGAGAAAATATCACTTTTCTTGTCCAGAGCCCCTTCAGGGGGCAAAAAACAAGAGTCTTCAGTCGCATCTAACCCACCATGTTCCTCAACTCTCCTGTTATTTCTCCTGGCCTTGCGACGAGCTGCCGATCCAAATCCTCCTATTTTATAAACAGGTTTACTGTATGACGTCACAAGGATGTTTTCTGGCAGTAGGTTGCCGTGTATGATATCAATGTGGTGAAGAAACTGCAAACCACTGGCAATGTCGGTCATGAAAGAACGACAGTCGGCTGCATTCGGAGGTTTCTTCATGAATAAACGTTTACTCACATATTGGTTCAGGTTGCCTTCCTCGCAATATTCCAAGATCATTGTGACGCCTTTTGCAGGAAAAGCGTCATAAATCTTGACAATGTTTTTGGCCCCTTCAGATTCTGCGCATTGTCGGAGTATATTCTTTTCGGCGTCTGCAATCGGCTGTGGACACGAAAATGCTTTCACAAGCACCGTTTTGTTACCTATGTTAAAGTTCCTCAATGTTGAGAACCGACCTTGAACCAGCTCTGTTTCCTTCATTTTTCCTATGCCTGGAATAGGACTCCTCTGAATAATCTCAAGGAAATGCGACGAAGTACAGTTAGATTCAATGGCGCGTAGTTATATTTAGACTGAACACCTGACTGTGAGTCAGCCAGTCAGGTCGTGGTTCAGATAACCCCTGTTGTTACCTAAGCCCGTCAGGACTACCATCGTTCGTCACTACTCGCCTCTCTCCGTAGCTTGTCCCGGAATAACACGAGTTGGCCACGAATGAATCACTTGATATATTTAGTAACACAATGTTAATATTATCTCCATTATAGCCCAAGGCCATAGCCTGAAGAGCTCACACCAAAAAATCGATATTACAGTACGTTTTCACCTTATCACTAAAATGCCATTTGGTGCAGATATGTACTCAGCGGGTCATGTGGTCAGGCTCGCTGATTTGGTTAATTCATGTCATCGTGTCCCAATTGCGTGGATCGATGCTCATGACATCAATCACTGGATAGTCTGGTCCAGACTCGATTAATTACAGACGGCGTCATGTACCTGGAATGTTGATGAGTGCGGCGTAAACAACAAAGTTGCAAAGTACAGAATGGAGACCTAGTTGAGGTGAGGTGAGGTGAAATTGGGTTTAAACGTCGCGTCCAAGATTACTGCGTGCGTGCGTGCGTGCGTGCGTGCGTGCGTGCGTGCGTGCGTGCGTCTGCTGCTTGTACTAGTCCGGACTGATGCCGATTTATAGTGCTAGCCCATTGAGATACCATGCCACAGTTTAACATGAATACCCCACTCAGACACAGTATACTGACTCCGAGCCGACAAGTCCTTGTTTTATCCCCTTAATGCCGAGCACCAGACAGGGTAACAACAAGTACCATATTTTAACGTCTTTTGGTATGACGCGGCCGGGGATCGAGCCCCGGACCTTCCGCTCTCCGGGCGGACGCTCTACCACTAGACCACGGAGGCGGTCGAGAGTCACAGCAACTGATTCAGGACACCAACCATGGGCTCAGTTAACCGAAATACACAGAAGTAGGTGCGATAGTCACAACAATTGAATGAGTTAATACAGAACGTCGCGACAAAGCATTTCCATAATCACAAGGAATCTCTGCTAAAATCGGAGTCCATTGTTCTATTCCGCCTATATCGTAATCAAGCACGTGTTGTTAATCACTATAGCGATGCTACTGGACTAACATCTAGTCTCTGAAGTGAACGTATCTCACAGAAAAACAACAGTTGTTAAATTATCTTAATAAAAATATAATAAAAATGAACCCAGAGACTCTCTTCATTTCGTAGATACCTTATGCTGCAGTAATCTAGACTTGCCAACGTTATACACTTACATGGGCTGTATTGAATATATTTGTATTAGTGAGTAAAGGAGTTGGATTTAACGCCGCTTTTAGCAGTATTCCAGTTATATCGCGGCGTGTCAGCTTAATGTGGGAGGAAAGCCCGAAGTGATGCACGCCTCAGACGTTTACCACTTCGGTGAAACCCACGAGCACGGGTATGGTTCTGACAAACCTAGAAACATAATTAGGGCGAACCAGGATTCGAACCCACAATCATAGGTTTCTGGTGTGCCCAAGGGACGCAACTCTGCAGAGCGAATCGCTGGGCCTTAGACGACTGGGCCACCAGTGCCCCCTTATTTGTATTAGGGTATGTATGACAGACTATGATTCTACCAGGTATTCTTGATAAGGTGAGCCTATCCTGTCCTATCGGTGGCAACCCGTCACAAACACACGCAAGGGCAAATCAAACGTTCACATGTAAACCATAAAACTTCCCTATTAAGGCCTTCTATGTTGTAACCCTGATCAAACAATTTTTGGCCAAGAGTCTTACGACGCTGTTTGAAATCTACATAGAAAGGGCATGCTCGGACCACAAATGCTGTAGCTGCTGGAATATCGCTCCGGGTACGTGTTATCATGCTGTAGCTGCTGCAATATCGCTCCGGGTACGTGTTATCATGCTGTGGCTGCTGGAATATAGCTCCGGGTACGTGTTATCATGCTGTAGCTGCTGGAATATCGCTCCGGGTACGTGTTATCATGCTGTAGCTGCTGGAATATCGCTCCGGGTACGTGTTATCATGCTGTAGCTGCTTGAATATTGCTCCGGGTACGTGTTATCATGCTGTAGCTGCTGGAATATCGCTCCGGGTACGTGTTATCATGCTATAGCTGCTGGAATATCGCTCCGGGTACGTGTTATCATGCTGTAGCTGCTGGAATATTGCTTCTGTTCAGCGAGATCGCCCGACGCACACTGCATGCGACACACTCTTATAGTACATGTGGTATACTGGAGTGGGTGAGTGAGTTGGGTTTAACGCCGCTTTCAACAGTATTCCAGTTATATCACGGCATGTCAGCTTTATGTGGGAGGAAAGCCCGAAGTGATGCAGGTCTCTGACGTTTACCACTTTGGTGAAATCCAAGAGCACGGGTATGGTGCTGACAAACCTAGAAACATAATCAGAACGAACCGGGATTCGAACCCACAATCATAGGTTTCTGGCGTGCCCAAGGGACTCAACTCTGCACAGCGAATCGCGGCGCCTTGGACGACTGGGCCACCCGTGCCCCCGGTATACTAGATATTGCACTTGATAAACGGTATACTGCATGTAATATACGTTTCGGTCGTGACAAAGGTCATGCCCTCACGCCCTCAATAAGGGTTGTGAATGATGTATAGTGGACAATCGATATGAGTGCATAAAAAAATGAATTGTTTGCAAACATTGACTTATTGCTGAGCAATAATTATTATAGATAGACATGGATTTTGAATTGAATTTGCTGTGGACCACTTTTTTATTTAATAATGTACAATACGACTAACTAAATACATTGACATACATACATCCATGATACAGAATCAAGCAAATATACATACGAATGCTTATGCTGGTTGATAAGAATTGGGCATCAGCAATGAAAACATTGCTTGATACGAGGGCTGGTCAAAAAGCTCTAAGCCTGACTAACTTTCATCTATGGGTCATTAGAACAATCAATGTACAGTGAACTACGGTTATAACGAACACGCTTATAACGAACTAACGGATATAACGAACTAACTTTTTAGTCCCAACTATTTGCTGTAGCTATACTGTATATATGCTTATAACGAATTACGGTTATAACGAACTAAAATTAGTAGTCCCTTTGAGTTCGTTATAACCGTAGTTTACTGTAGTACATTGTTTGAGTAGTTCATTGCCCGTGTATTTGATCTGTTGAGGCCGTTTGCATATTTGTGATGGCCAGTTGAACATAATTAAAGTTTAGTGCGTCAACATTTTCCTCAGTCTGATGCTATTCAAATGGTGATGGCAGTATCGTGAAATGTACAGAAGCTAACATATTCGTGTGTATTTATTCAAGTAAGATATGAGTAAGGACCAGGTTCTATGCCACAATAGTTTGTAATGTTGTTGTTTGTTATATATCATTGTTTTTATGACAACAGTGTGTGGCATTGTGAAGCATGCTTAAGTGCGTGTATGTCATATTTCACTGAAACCCAGTAATGCGGTTCAATACCACTGGAGATAGAACTGGGTCGATCCCGACGCCCACCGACTCCCCTACTAGAACGTGGGGTTGGGGTTGGGGTGGTGTGGTGTGGGGTGGTGTGGGGTGGGGTGGTGTGGGGTGGGGTGGGGTGGGGTGGGATGGTGTGGGGTGGGGTGGGGTGGGGTGGTGTGGGGTGGTGTGGGGTGGTTATAACCGTAGTTTACTGTAGTACATTGTTTGAGTAGTTCATTGCCCGTGTATTTGATCTATTGAGGCCGTTTGCATATTTGTGATGGCCAGTTGAACATAATTAAAGTTTAGTGCGTCAACATTTTCCTCAGTCTGAGAGAGAACAATGGTCATTACAGTTATGAATGGGGCAACGGCGATCGGAGGGAGTAGAGATGGCAGGCTGGACGAGAGTAGATGGGATATGGGATACATTGGGAGGAGGAGGGGGGGTTGTGTGTGTCTTATTTGCACGTTTGGGTTTTCGGCGGATCCTCAAAGGAAAACAAGTCTTACTGGTGGGTGCACCATCATCGGAGCTTGTAGTTTTAAACGAGGAAAGAGACATTGTAACTTACAGACTTAACAAGAATGACAAAGTTGTATTCACACTTACCCAGAGGAAATATAAAACTGTAAACACAAAACACTAAAAGTCACCAAGTCACTGACACATGGCATTGAGTTCAGTTGGAATGTTTTGCCTTTGATGAAGTCCTTGGTTTTCTTTTAGTTACTGCGCGGACAGGGCTTCGCATGTAGGGGTCGTTGTTCATGCGTTGCTTGCAGCTGTGGAAAGTGGAGTCCAAGGGTACTAGTTGTTCTTCACATCAGTTTGCCGTAAACCACACATCACAGTTATAATATGTGACAGAATCCTTTTCACCAAGCTACAAAGTGTCTGAATTGTGGTTTACGTGGCACAATTCACAGACAGTGTGGTCAACTGATCTCCTATTCACGATGTTGGTGGCTGCCTTCGTCAAGCTGACTTGTGCTGTAGACTCAGGATGGAAGGATATCGTCCACAGCTGGCTCCCTACATACCACATACACAGTGTCACTTCATATTTGAGTGTCCCAGTGATGCCTCATCCATAGAAATAGATTGGCACAATGATCCAGTGAAGTTTGAGAAATATATCTCTCTATCAAGTCGTAATTCTTGTGATGAAAATGTTACACCAGATGCGCAGTACGAGCAGACTTCCAACAAGGATATTCCTTTATATTTATGACAATACTCGTTCAAAGTAATCTCCTGCATGAAAATGATTTGCACAACTATAGATACTGTAGGAGACAATGTAGACTACTTCAGAATTTAAGTCATTTCCTCGGTGATCTGTTTGAGTAAATGCAGACAGGCTCCCTTTTCACTGGCGACGCAGGAACACACCAATACCAACACCAATACCAATCGCACAGATTGCAAGGTAGCCATAAGCCAGTTTCATCAAAACAGAATCCGAGTAAACTGTTTTCAGCATTTCACAAACTTGTTCTGCTGTTGGGCGTTTGGACATGTCTCTCCGTAAGGCTGCCTTGATCACGTCTCCCAGTCCCTGATCAGCGACATGACGGAGTTCTATTTCCCCTCTTACCTCGGCCAGACGGCGTCCATTGTAGTAGGCAACTAGTTTGTCGTCGTCGAATTCAGGACGCAATAAAGCAAAGGCGATAGCGCCAAGAGAGAAAATATCACTTTTATCTGTCAGAGCCGCTTCAGGGGGTGAAAAACAAGTGTCTCCTGCCCCATCGTTCTCGTCATGTTCCCCATCTTCCCCGGCATGTACGCCAAAATGTCCCCCGTCATGTACGCCAAAATGTCCCCCGTCATGTACGCCAAAATGTCCCCCGTCATGATCCCCGCCATGTCTCCTGTCACGTTCCAGGCCACGTCTCCCGTCACATTCCGATAACGAGCGAGCCGATCCAAATCCTGCTATTTTATAAACCGCTCGATTGTACCATGTCACAAGGATGTTTTCTGGCTGCAGATTACGGTGTTCTATACGCAAGTTATGAAGAAACTCCAATCCACTGCCAATGTCGGTTACGACAGAACGACAGTCGGCCTCGTCTAGAGGATTCTTCGAGTTTGAACGTTTACTCACATACTGGTCCAGGTTGCCTTCCTCGCAATATTCAAAGGTCAGTGTGAAGCCATCTGCAGTAAAACCTTCACCAATCATCTTGACAATGTTCTTGGCCCCTTCAGATTCCCCGCATTGTCGGAGTATGTTCTTTTCGGCGGCTGCTTGAAGTTGTGAGCAGACAAGTACTTTCTCAACAACCATCTTGTTACCTTTCTTTTCCTTGCGCACTCTTGAGAACCGACCAGGAACAAGTTCTATTCCCGCCATTCTTCGTATTCGTGGAATACAACTCCTCTGAACAGTCTCAAGGAAATGCGACGTAGTAGTTAGATTCGGTGACGTGAAGTTATATTTAGACTGAACACCTGACCGAGAGTCAGTAGGTCAGGTCGTGGTTCAGATAACCCCTGTTGTTATCCAAGGCCATCAGGACGACCATCCTTCGTCACTACTCGCCTCTTTCCGTAGCTTGTCCCGGAATGAACCACGACCTGTGGTATTCAGCAGCACCATGTAAATAGTTTATCAAGGCCATTGATAGAAAAATACTGATTACCTCGTAATTTGATGAGGATTTACTGTACAGTCAATTACTTAGCGTGGGATCCAAAGCGAGAAGGGCCAGAGTCACCTGTGTATAAGGTCAAGGTCACAGTAAAGGTCTATATTACAGAATGTTTGCAATGCAGGGTTGTTATTTGAATACTTAACACTTATGAGCGACGAGTGTTGACAATCTTATGATACGAGGAGTAGGTCATGGTGACGTACCAGCAAATACATGTCAAACACGTGGTACTTTAATCTAGGTTAGGTTGTACATCACAGGCTTAAGATACCCACATTGAAATAGCAGAGCAGAAATACACAATAGGCGCTGTAGCCATACAAATTATTCGAGCTAATATGTGACGTCACACCACCATCGTTTCGGCATATTGCAATATCAAACATTACATTCAGTAAACTTCACACACTATCTATAACCTATGACCCAACATACCAAGTTCTTAACATGTATATATACTGAACCAAATTAAAAACTTCACAATCCTAAAATTTTAACATTTTGACTAGTTATCATTGTGGGCCCTTATTGTGTATTTAAACAGTAATGGCCACGTATTGTCTTTAGATAACACCCGTTTTTGTGCAGGTGAATCGATCAAAATCATGTGCACAGCACTATAATGGCAAAGGTGTTTTTTCAGCCATACTTGTTAGCAGTCATTAACAAAAAAAGGAAAAACACAAGAAAACAAAAGTCTTTACGGCCATTTGTCATGCCAGGCCTTTCAAATGTGCAACGTGAACGTGCCATCGTCATGTTGCAGACGGGAACGTCCGTAGCTGAAGTCGCAAGGACGATGGGTTGTAGTCGACGGACTGTTTATGATTTACAGACGCGTCTACAGAAAACGGGTACCACCGCTGATCGCCCTCGGCCAGGTCGACCACGTGTGACGTCACATGCAGAGGATCGTCAGATTGTCTTACGTCACCTCCGTAACCGATTTTTGACGGCTACATCAACCAGAAATAAACTGTTTAGGGGTAGACTGAGTGCGCAAACTGTTCGAAACCGTCTGAGAACTGCTCACCTTCAAGCACGACGGCCATACTGCGGGCCGATTCTGACTCAATTACACAGACGTCAACGTCAATTGTGGGCACAGCGACACTTAAGATGGTCTCAGAGGAATTGGAATCAAGTCGTCTTCAGTGATGAATCCCGATTTAATCTTCGATTTGCTGATGGTAGGGCGAGGGTGTGGAGGCGCCGTCATGAACGTTACGCCCAGTGTTGTATACAGGAAGTTGACAGATTTCGAGGCGGAAGTGTCATGGTGTGGGGTGCTTTCTGTGGCAATGCACGTTCCAGGTTTCTTGTCATCCATGGCAACCTCAACGCTGCTGCTTACCGCGACCAGGTACTGGCACCAGAACGTCTGATTTTATGGCAGCACATGGACCCGGTTTGATCTTCTAACACGACAATGCCCGACCCCACACAGCAATTTTGACAAGGAATTTCCTTCAGAATGCGGGAGTCAACGTCATGGACTGGCCGTCAAGGTCTCCTGACCTCAATCCCATCGAACACGTCTGGGATGCTCTTGGCAGAAGTCTGCGCACTCTCCAGAACCAACCACAGAATTTGCAACATCTTGTCACCATTTTGCAGTAACAATGGCGTCGTCTTCCCAATCATGTGTTCACAAGCATCACAAGGTCCATGCGGAGGCTTTGTGTGGCAGTTGTCAACGCACATGGTGGCCATACACGCTACTGAACTTGTGTGCCATCAGATTCTCGTGCTTGGGACTTATATATGTTGTCTTCGATCCCTCACTCACTGATACCAATACATCTAAAAAGTAATGTCATCATTTAAATGGTGAGTTTAAACGCGTATTTTACCCTTACACACCCTTCCTGTCTGTTATCAATGTGTCACTGTTTACAGTTCGGGCGATCATAACCCTATAGACATGTGTGCGGGCGAGTTCATTCATCAGAAATCTGTCATTTACGATGTGTTTATAAATATGAACTGCTAACCACGCTCATAGTCATGTTGCGTGTCGTGGTTAGAACCACGATCTATTGAAAGGTGTCATACATTCGTGTTCGGATATAGGTACAACATCTACAAGCACATACTTTCCTACATCATTCAAATGTTTTAAATACCGGATACGTTTAATAGACACCAACGAAAGAAAGGTTTAATGAGGGGAATACCCATATATATACTCTCTGAAATAACTCCCTTTTAAAATAACAAATGTACAACACATGTTCCCTAACATATAATAAATACGGGACACTGGTCACACAATTTATGAATGGGAAGCTTCAGGCGAGGCTGTTATGTTAACATTATTGTAAGGCCGGGGTATGTTGACATTGTTATGGGCGGTCGGTCGCTTAGTCTCTCTGCTATACATTAGCTCATTCTTGCGCGCTAAATGTAAACTACACTGCTAGCTTGCTGATTGTGTAGTCTTATCTATTTTGTCTATATTTGTTTCTATACAGGTTGTCTAACGTTCATGGTGTACAACTTGTAGACCGTACAAGATGAATTTGATCCAGCTAGACGTACATTTATTATTCCTACATTACCCGGCGTATATCATGTTGACTCAACCCGTCTCTATAGTGCTACTTGTACTTTCAACACACACCCTGCATTCATCAAACCAGGTCGCACGCTCTAGTGCGGTGTCACGCTCTGATAGGGGGTGGGGGGTGGGGGGTGGGGGGTAGAAAACACAGTCATAGGCTGGATTGGATTCAGTAGAATGCAGTTGAGAAATGTAATGTAACGATAACTTTATGCGACATTTAAGTGACGGTTCATCAGCCTCCACATACAGACAATCCATCGGAGAAGTTCTGAAGGCCCAAAGGCAAAGCCTCAGACCTTGATGAATTTTTTTCAAATTCACTTTACAAGCACCACCATAGATATAGAGCGGATGAGCGCTCTGTACAGTGGGAGGGGTGTTTTTGGGAGTGGGTGTGGGTGTGGGTGTGGGTGTGGGTGTGGGAGTGGGTGTGGGAGTGGGTGTGGGTGTGGGAGTGGGAGTGGGAGTGGGTGTGGGTTTGGGTGTGGGTGTGTATTGTGGGAGTGGGTGTGGGTGTGGGTGTGGGTGTGGGTGTGGGTTTCGGTGTGGGTTTGGGTGTGGGTTTGGGTGTGGGTATGGGTGTGGGTGTGGGTTTGGGTGTGGGTGTGTATTGTGGGAGTGGGTTTGGGTGTGGGTTTGGGTGTGGGTTTGGGTGTGGGTTTGGGTGTGGGTTTGGGTGTGGGTGTGGGTTTGGGTGTGGGTGTGTATTGTGGGAGTGGGTGTGGGTGTGGGTGTGGGTGTGGGTGTGGGTTTGGGTGTGGGTTTGGGTGTGGGTTTGGGTGTGGGTTTGGGTGTGGGTTTGGGTTTGGGTGTGGGTTTGGGTGTGGGTGTGGGTGTGGGTGTGTATTGTGGGAGTGGGTGTGGGTTTGGGTGTGGGTTTGGGTGTGGGTGTGGGTGTAGCTGTGTATTGTGGGAGTGGGTGTGGGTGTGGGTTTGGGTGTGGGTTTGGGTGTGGGTGTGGGTGTGGGTGTGGGTGTGGGTGTGGGTGTGGGTGTTGGTGTGGGTGTGGGTTTGGGTGTGGGTTTGGGTGTGGGTGTGGGTGTGGGTGTGGGTGTTGGTGTTGGTGTGGGTGTGGGTGTGGGTGTGGGTGTGGGTGTTGGTGTGGGTTTGGGTGTGGGTTTGGGTGTTGGTGTGGGTGTGGGTTTTGGTGTGGGTTTTGGTTTGGGTTTGGGTGTTGGTGTGGGTTTGGGTGTGGGTTTGGGTGTGGGTTTGGGTGTTGGTGTGGGTGTGGGTGTGGGTGTGGGTTTGGGTTTGGGTGTTGGTGTGGGTGTGGGTGTGGGTTTGGGTGTTGGTTTGGGTGTGGGTGTGGGTGTGGGTTTGTGTTTGGGTGTGGGTGTGGGTTTGGGTTTGGGTGTGGGTGTGGGTGTGGGTGTGGGTGTGGGTTTGGGTGTGGGTGTGGGTGTGGGTGTGGGTGTGGGTGTGGGTTTGTGTGTGGGTGTGGGTATGGGTGTGGGTTTGGGTTTGGGTGTGGGTTTGGGTGTTGGTGTGGGTTTGGGTGTGGGTGTGGGTGTGGGTGTGGGTGTGGGTGTGGGTGTGGGTGTGGGTTTGGGTGTGGGTGTGGGTGTGGGTGTGGGTGTGGGTGTGGGTGTGGGTGTTGGTGTGGGTGTTGGTTTTGGTGTGGGTTTTGGTGTGGGTTTGGGTGTGGGTTTGGGTTTGGGTGTGGGTGTGGGTTTGGGTTTGGGTGTTGGTGTGGGTGTGGGTGTGGGTGTGGGTGTGGGTGTTGGTGTGGGTGTGGGTGTGGGTGTGGGTTTTGGTGTGGGTGTGGGTTCGGGTGTTGGTTTGGGTGTTGGTGTGGGTGTGGGTGTGGGTGTGGGTTTGGGTGTGGGTGTGGGTGTGGGTGTGGGTGTGGGTGTGGGTTTGGGTGTGGGTGTGGGTGTGGGTGTGGGTGTGGGTTTGGGTGTGGGTGTGGGTGTGGGTGTGGGTTTGGGTGTGGGTGTGAGTGTGGGTTTGGGTGTGGGTTTGGGTGTGGGTTTGGGTGTGGGTGTGGGTTTGGGTGTGGGTGTGGGTGTGGGTGTGGGTTTGGGTGTGGGTTTGGGTGTGGGTGTGGGTGTGGGTGTGGGTGTGGGTTTGGGTGTGGGTGTGGGTTTTGGTGTGGGTGTGGGTGTGGGTGTTGGTGTTGGTGTTGGTGTGGGTGTGGGTGTGGGTGTGGGTGTGGGTTTGGGTGTGGGTGTGGGTGTGGGTGTGGGTATGGGTGCGTGAGTGCTTGTATATGACCCATTTTATAGTCTTTATTAAGTGTAAACCTAAAACTGTGTTGCATGTTATGTGTTAATTGCTCATTGTTCTTGGCCATTTACAGATTTCACAGTTTAGTTCTTTACCCACAGATTTCAGGATTGGACTTTCAATTAGGGAAATCACCTCGTAACATCGGTTTCAGTTCAGTCTAATTGCTCGGGCCTGAGTCACCAACAGCCTGTGTTTTCAATAGGCTATAAAAGGGAGGCGACAGATAATAGCAATTGGTTCTGGGTACCTACCACAGGCTTAGATAACCGACCCACATTCAAAAAGCAGTGCAGAAATACACAAGAGTAGGTGCGAAAGTCATACCAAATGAATGTGTTAATTTTGAATGTCGCGACAAAACCATTTCCATATTCACAAGGAATCACTGCTGAAAGCAGAGTCTATTGTTTTATTATATACTTCAGTGTGAAAGACTGAGTTTTCTGAAGTTGAGAAAAGTGTTATTTTCATTGCAGTGAACATAACACCTGATATTTCACTGCAGTGAACATAACACCTGATATTTCACTGCAGTGAACATAACACCTGATATTTCATTGCAGTGAACATAACACCTGATATTTCACTGCAGTGAACATAACACCTGATATTTCACTGCAGTGAACATAACACGTTGACCGTACTATGTTAGCCTACACGAGACAGCTCGTACACAAACTGTTGATTTACGTCAGTTCAACGTTGACAAGTCATAGACAGATGGTCATTTATGTAGTTAATACCGATTCTTACCGTTTGTTATTTTGTTGAAAATGATTTGTATTAAACTGTGAATTTCTCTTCTGATTTGTCAGTTGATACTTTACGTTTCGCAAAGCTCCATTTTGTTACTTGAATTGCGTGTATTCTTTCGCTTCGAACAACGTTAACCGTCTCATTGATTTGAAATTTATTTTTTGATGAAGTTGATTTTGTATATACAGTAAACTATGGTTATAACGAACACGCTTATAACAAACTGACCAATATAACCAACTTATTTTTTAGTCCCGGCCTTTTGTTGTATATATGCTGTATATCTTTTTATAACGAACTACGGATATAACGAACTAAAATTAGTGGTCCCTTCGAGTTCGTTATAACCGTAGTTTACTGTAATCATATCCAAATGTATATTAAAGAATTTTAGTGACATCAAATATTTTTGGTTACTTTTGTTTATATTTTTTAAGATTTAGCAAAGACGGAACTACATTTTTAGTCGTACTTACAGGGGTTGGAGTGGCGAGTCACTCAGTAAGAGAAACATGATATTTCACTCGACACATGAAATATCCTCTATCTATTCCGACTATATGTTAATAATGCTCTTGTTATTAATCACCATAGTGATGCTACCAGGTGTTCTCGAAAAGGTGAGCGTATCCTGCCCTGTCGGTGGCAACCCGTCACAAAAGCATGCTAAGGCAAACCAGATTCAATCTGAAAACACATGGAAATATGTCAGAATAGGGAATTGCATCGGATATGATTTTGCGTCAAATTTGGAAATGTCCTGCACATGTATACCATAAAACTTTACAATCGAGGCCTTCAATGTTGGGACCCTGATCAAACAATTTTGGACAAAGAGTCTTACGACGCCCTTCCGTAGCAGCTGTAACGTAGCTGCTGGAATATTACTCCACATAAGGGTATGTTGACTATTGGAATATATAGAGGTTATCACGCGAGTGTGTTTGGGGATGGTAAATATCATGTATTAGGAATAAGCATTGTATTTAACGAGCCATGGCGAGCTAAATACATACTGTTTATTCCTAATACAGGATATTTACCATCCCCAAACACAAAAGCGTGATAACCTCTTTATCATATAATATCATTCTTCAATTCTGTGCTTGAAAATCGCTTCCCCTAACTCACAAACATTACCTAAACATTGCGAGTTTTCCTGGAATGCGCGCATTAATATTTATTACGTCACAGGGTAAGTGATGTGTCAGTCGGACAGTGACAGTAGCCAATATAGTTCCAACTGAAATCTCTTTCTTACACAGTGGCGAAGCAACTTATACTCAAAACAACAATTGTTTTTACTTGCCTTTCGCGGCAATCCATCGGTCTTTCCGCTAGAGTAACTGCCCTTTGTCAAAGGACCTCGGTCATCATCATCGCCCCAGCAGACAAAGGCAAGGCAACTGTCATCATGGACACTACCCACTTCAACACCTTAACCGACAACATCCTCAACGATCAATCAACCTACAAGCAGCTAAAGAAAGACCCCACCAACAGCCTACAGAAAGAGCACAAGAACTTCCTCAACCAACTTCGGGACAGCAATGAAATCGGCCCCACCCTCCACAAAAAACTCATCACCAGTCACCCCAAACCACCTTATGCCCGGGCAACCATAAAAATTCACAAAGACCCCGTCAAAGCCCGTCTCCTAGTCTGCCCCAGAGACACCGTCCACTACAATACGGCCCAGCACCTAGCCCGCCTCCTCGCACCTCTTGGCAAGACTGCCAAGTCTTTTGTGAAAGATTCGTCAGAATTCTGTAAGAAGATTCTCGACATCCCCCAACCAGGAACCCTCATAAGCTACGACGTTGTCGACCTATTCACGAATGTACCCCGGGACGAGGCCATGGAAATCATCAGAACCCGCGTTGAGGAAATCCTCCCATCCCTAGACACCCGCCTAACAACTGACAGCATCATCCGACTCATACACTCCTGTATCAGCTCTACATACTTTACCTGGAAAGACACATTCTATCAACAAACCCACGGCCTCCCAATGGGATCCCCACTATCACCCTTGTTCACCGAGATATTTATGACCCACCTGGAAGAAAAAGCCCTGGAAACATCCCCAATAACTCCCCTCTGCTGGTTCCGCAAAGTTGATGATACCTTTGCCATCCTACATCCCAACAATGACCCCAGAACTATATTGGACCACCTTAATTCCCAAAACCCACGTATGCAGTTTACCATGGCGGAAGAAACCAATCGACAGCTCCCTTTCCTTGATGTATTCGTACAGAAAGATAAAAACGACAAACTCCAGACCACTGTTTATCGAGAACCCACCCACACAGATCAATACTTACACTATGCATCCAACCATCCACCTCAAGTCAAAAAAGGAATGGTGTCAACCCTAGCAAGACGAGCTCACAACATCTGTTCCACGAAGCAACATCTAACTACTCAACTTAGCCAACTCAAACAAGTATTTACACAGCATAACTGCTATCCTGAGCAACTAGTACAACAGACGATAAAGAATATCACCAAGAAATCTCAGAAATCCCCACGTCCACAGTCTGCACCCTTTGTGATCAGCCTCCCCTACTTTGGAATAGTTAGTCACAAAATCCAGAGACTCTTAAAGAAACAGGCCAACATTGATGTAGTCTTCAAAAGAAGTCATACTATTCAGAACACAATTAAAGCCACAGGGAAACCACCATCCAGCCACAAGCCAGAACCATCAGGAGCGGTGTACCACATTCCGTGCAATTGTGGACAAGCTTACATAGGAGAAACATCTAGGCCCCTCAAAACCCGAATTAAAGAACATCAAAGCTCAGTCACCAAAGATGACTCTAAATCAGCTCTATCAGACCACATCCGTGACAACCCAAGCCACAGCATCCAGTGGTAGAGAGTCACAACCCTCGTCACCAACCTCAAAGACTTCAAGATCAGGAAACTACAAGAAGCCATCAACATCAAAATACTTCAGCCCGCAATCAACCGTGACCAAGGCTATTACATACCCCTGGCGTACCATCAACTCATCAAAGACCCCAATCAGCCATAATCCCGTCGTTTACATTACTGGCTTCATCCTTTGTTCATGGCACTGACTTCACCGATGATTGTCATCACTGCCCTTGTGTGTACACAACAGGCTTCTCTACGCCAGTATAACAATATCTAGTCTACTGTATAAACATTGCCTCCTACTTGTATATATACTTGCTTACTGCACTCTGTAAATCACTTGCTTGATAACGGTGTTAGAAACCTACACCGAAACGTCGCTCTTAATTGTAATAAAGAAGTTGTTCATCCATAAATTCTTATCCTTACTTAGTACTCCAACTTCTAAATGCCTATCAAAGAAGTTACCTAGTCTATGAGACGTCACGGCCACGGTCGGACGTTGTTGACAGTCTGTCTTGTCATAACGTTAAGAAGTGCAGTCAGATGTACACACAGTGAAAAACGAAACAAGTTAACAATTCGATCATATTTCGGCCAAATCCAACTGTTTTAATTTGTGGAAAAGGTTCCAAGCCGCAGAGGTCTACAAGCACAGATATGGCTACTCATCCCGCTTGGCTAGGCCTCGTGCCCTCGCAAAATTGTTTCGAAATGTATATCTCCAAAGTTGCTTAACTTATAAAATGCCTTAGCTACGTCACAGTTAGACAATGATTTTCAGTATATTAGACTGTGTTCTTTGGATAAAGATAGCAATTATCCCAGACGTTTCTCCAGATTTCCGATGGTTAATTCTGACTCGATCGCCGAATGACGAGGGCGACGCCATGTTTGTTTATAAACACTGAAAGTAGTCCCTACTTGACCTTTGATACTTGCATCTCTATCCGCATATGACCCCAACGGATATCGTTTTTATCCGTGGGATTATCCTCCCGAGAAACCTACCCATTATATGATAAATACAAGTATCCGCCCTAGAACTGTTGTTCTACTTGATACTTCTTGAATTGATAACAAGTCCGTCTGAGGGTCCACAACATTTTATTGTGGGTGGGGGTGGTAGGGGGTGCTTCTGTCCAGCGCCGAGTTCGCCCGGCGCACACTTTACGGGACACACTGTATATTACACGTGGCATATTGTATATTGCACTTGATAAACAGTATAATGCATGTAATATAATTTACGATCGTGACAAACATGCCCTCATGCTTGTGAATGCGGCAGAGTGGAAAATCGATATGATTCCATCAAAACTGTATTGTTTGTAAACATTGTCTAATTGCTGAGCAATACTTATGACAGATGGACATTGGTTTAGAATTGGATTAGGTGTGATGTACAATGGGGGACTGCCTAAAAGTCGGGCCAAGAAAAGTCGGGGCGGGCCGGGCCGGGCCAGCGGGTAATACTAAAAATGGAATGCAGAATAATAAAACGAAACATGCATATCTCGGCAGATCTCAAATGGCCAGAAACGGATAGTTTTGCTCATTTAATTGAGTTTGAATCAAAATGCATCTTCAGCAATGTTATGAACTGATAACTATAGCTACATACCGAGAGTTCATACCGAAAAGTCAGTGTCTTGACTGTGTCTTTACTTTGATGAGAAGGTTTCTCACCGACCTTAGCGTGCAGGGGTGTGATGTCCTGGGCAGGAATTCGAAATGACAGTGTTTTAACTACTCTTCTTTCATTAATTAACGTGTTTGGCATACCTAATTAACCTTTACTAATTTATGTTAAACCAACACAGGATGTTTTCTGCAAGTGGATATTCGCGAATGTCATAGGACTGACACGACACGTGTTAATAACTGTCAAAGCGCTTCTAAAAATACAAAACATACTTTACATCTATAGACTAATTATAATATCATATCTACCTATATAACACTTAAGTGTCTCATATTGCAGTAGCAAACACGGTGCTCAAAAGTGAAGCCCTTTTCCCTCTACATTCTCTCTATCAGAAGTGTTTTGCTTGTGTTGGGTCCGACTTGGCCCGGGCGGTCAATATCAACTTTAAACACACAGATGTATCTTCAAATGTGTTTACATCTATAGATTAGTGTTATATCTACCTATATACCACTTTATAATGCCACGGTACATCGTATTCAAAAAAAAAAAGGGGCTCAAAGTGAAGCATTTTTACTGTATTTTCTTAAGAAAATCTATGTCAGAAGTGTTCGGTCCGACTTGGCCCGGGCTGTCAAAATCATCTTAAACCTCACAGATATATCATCAAATGGATTCACATCTTTAGATGAGTATTATATCCACCTAAATACCACTTTATAGTGTCTCAGATCGCTGTACCTAAAGGAAACAAGGTGCTCAAAGTGAAGCCCTTTTTCCTCTACATTCTCAACATAGCCTCTATCAGAAGTGTTTGGCATGTGTTTAGTCCGACTTGGCCCGGGCGGTCAAAATCAACTTTAAACACACATATGTATCTTCAAATGTGTTTACATCTATAGATTAGTGTTATATCTACCTATAAAACACTTTATAATGTCACGGTACATCGTATTTAAAGTAAACAAGGGGCTCGAAGTGAAGCATTTTTACTGTATTTTCTTAAGAAAATCTCTGTCGGAAGTGTTCGGTCCGACTTGGCCCGGGCTGTCAAAATCAACTTAAACCTCACAGATGTATCATCAAATGGATTCGCATCTATAGATTAGTGTTATATCTACCTATATACCACTTTATAATGTCACGGTACATCGTATTTAAACAAAACAAGGTGCTCAAAGTGAAGCCCTTTTCCCTCTACATTCTCAACATAGTCTCTATCAGAAGTGTTTGGCTTGTGTTGGGTCCGACTTGGCCCGGGCGGTTAAAATCAACTTTAAACACACAGATGTATCTTCAAATGTGTTTATTTCTTTGGATTAGTGTTATATCTACCTATATACCACTTTATAATGTCACGGTACATCGTATTTAAAGAAAACAAGATGCTCAAAGTGAAGCATTTTTACTGTATTTTCTTAAGAAAATCTATGTCAGAAGTGTTCGGTCCGACTTGGCCCGGGCTGTCAAAATCAACTTTAAACACAGATGTCGGACGATAACTCAAAGAAACCTGGTCTGTTAAAGTCGAGCACTTCGCTGAATCTTCTCAAGAAAATTTCACCAAATGTGTTGGAGTGAAGTATACTCTTTACTTACTTACTTACTTACTTTGGAGATTTAACGTGCGCTTTCCGACTGATGCGTATTTCGCACACGCGCCCGGCCAGGCCATTTAATGTGTTTCCGAAAGGGGCGAAAGTGGTCTGTGCAACCCAAGAGGGGGCTTTAGGGGTTGCTTATATAGAATTTGGGAATTTTGAGATTTGGAATAGAAGCCGATGGGGTTGGGGAGGAGAACTAAGGGAGCTGGGTGTGGTGGATGCTTGTTTGTTTATGTGATTTTGATTTGGTAGGTTATTGTGTTTTTAGATGCGTTTTATTAGTTCCGTTTTGATTAAGAATACGCCTAAGGCCTTGAAGTTGTCTAGTTTATTTTGTGGGTTTAGTATTGCTTCTAGAGTGAGAGCCTTGTTTAGATTGAGGGTGGTTTGTAATGTGGTTCGATGTGTTAGGTATGTGTGTGCAGTGGATAAGTGCGTGTTCTGGGGTTTCTAGTTGTTTGCAGTGTGGGCAGTTACCTGTAGTGTGTTTTTTAAATTTGTTTTAGGTGGTTATTTAGGTTGGCGTGTCCTGTTTGGAGTTTAGTGATCACTCTGTCGATTTCTTTTGATGGATGGAGAATTTTTGGTTTGGTTAGTGGTTTGCTGAGCACTTTTTTGATTTGGCTATTTGAGTTTAGATATAGGTTATGCCATTTTTGTGATTTAATGCTTGTTTACACTTTTAATTTCTGATTTTGAGATGGGTAAGTTTAAGCTTATTTCTGGGATTTTCAGGGATAGTTTGGCTGCTTTATCGGCGTCTTCATTTTACTCTTTAAAGTGAAGCCTTTTTTTCATGGTATGTGCCTAGTCGGAAAATCCCTTGCTTTTACCTAATCCGTCGTGTGTTTTTTTCAAGGATCATACTCACAGGGTAACACTTGGAGAAGGTAAGGTGAGACACTTTGCATTTCAGGATAAACCTCTCCCTGAACCCTGCTTAATGCTTCTATTATCTATGAGTGTGTTTAGGAAAACAGGATTATCTGAGACAGTTGTAATCTGCCATACCGCGAGAATACGTGCTGCATCTCCGAGCAGCTCGTTCTGTGAAAATTTCATATTTGGCAAGGTGAGCGTATCCTGCACCACCTGTGGAACAAACACACGCAAAGGCAAGTTAGTTGTTAAACCCAAAAAATACGAAAACGATAAGCACAAGTCAAAACAGAGAATTTCATCGGACATAACTCCATTTGCTACTTCTGTGGTAGTCACCAATCAACCCATTTATACTTCAAAAAATAGCTTTAACCCTTTTAAAGCTTTTGAGAAATTCAACAGTATGGTCTGACAAAGCAAGAAGCACAAATGGGGCATGTTTCGGCCAATGATTAGAGTATTCTTGCAAGTCTAAGGGTCCAACAGGAGTTATTTCTGCGACATGCTATTTCAAAACCCAAAATTCAGAGGGATATATATGAAAAGAAAAATTGAAATAATACAAATATAAATTCCTTCCAGGTGAAGGCTATCACTTGAAATCAAATTAACAAAGCAGATTTTAGTCAATGACACATCTCTTGGGGTAGAAGTTCATCTCTGTCACCATGCTATGGTATTTCTGGAAAGGAAAGTTAACTTACAAAGTTGTAATATACGTTAAAGGCTTAATGTTGCTGATTAAGCGCAAAGATATAAACTCTGACTGACTGCTCAGTAACATTCATGTAATATTAGTAATATTCAAATAAGTGTACTTGTTCTAGGTATGTGTGACGTGGGTACATATATATAAGCGTATAGAAGAAACGTCAACAAACTTGTAACTATGTATAAAATAATAAATAAGCCATGTCCTTCATTTATAACTGATCTTATACCACCACTTGTGTCACAGAAGGTCAGTTATAATCTCAGAAACCGCCATGATTTTGTAGTTCCATTTGCACGGACATCTACGTTTAAAAGGTCTTATATTATAGATACATTAGGCCAACAGAATAATCTATCGTCAGGAATTAGGGATAGTCCGTCAATATCTTTTTTAAAGCTGTCGCATCTGAGCAGCCTACATCACCACCTATGCACTATAATTGCGGTGAGAGATCTACAAACATATTGAACACTAGATTGAGACACAATTGTAGCACACTAAATTCCAACCTGTTTCGTGTTAATTATCTGATACTATTTCCTGTAAATGCGGAGCTCCTTTGTGAAAATTCATTCCATTTCTTCTTCCAATGTACCTTATATGATGATATTAGGGAGACATTACTGACAGCTATCGATAATCTTGGAGGACAAAAAAACTCTAATTTGTATTCTTTTTGTGATCCAACCTTAGATGTTTTCCTGAATACAAAAATATTCTTGTCTGTACACAAATTTATAGAAACGAGTAACAGATTCAGAAGCTAGCATATTATGGTTTCCAAACTGTTAATCATTAATATTGTTTAATCTATATACAACACTAACGTGTATAATATTAGCATATGTATGGGATGCACACTGTCTTCACTTTCCAGCACATTTTACATATCCTTCATATGAGCACTGTATATATATTTATATTGCGCACTATGTTTCCACAATGTGATGCTTCAACTGTAAATTGTAAATTTTCATTATGCAATATTATGTATAACTGTATATAGGGTGAAAGTGGTAATAAGTGCTGCACTTGTGCCCAATCCCTTTGTCTTTGTGGACAATACAATATGTTTAATAATAATAATAATAATAAGCAACCAATGTATTATGATCAGGATCCATTGGTATCCCTTCAGCAAGTGCGAATCAGGTCCTAACACATCTGTTTTGTCATGTATCACGCGCTATACAGTCGAACCTTTCATATGTGAAATGAATGGCAAAAATATGATTTATGAAGGATCTACCAATTACTAATAAAATACATTGTGCTGTACAGACTAACACAGCATGCTGTGACAGCGCACTGGTTTATTGAAACGGCTGATGAAATGCATATGTAGCCTAGTTTAGACTATAGACTTGTTTTGTGTACAGATGTGACGACGAGGTTGGGATAACCTGACACACATGAGCATTAATAGCCATGTTTACCTGTACTAGTTGAGAGCCAAGGTTGAAGTCATTCATGTGTGAAAAATGTTGTCGAGGCATCTGTAAACGGCTAAAGAAATGCAAATGTAGCCTAGTTTAGAATATACACTTGCTTTGTGTACAGATGTGACGGCAAGGTAAGGGCAACCTGACACACATGAGCATTAAAAGCCATGTTTACCTGTACTTGTAGTTGACTGCCAAAAATGCTGTCGAGGCATCTGTACATCTTCTTTGTCGAATTGCATTATTAAAGTACATCAAGATGAGACATCATATACATTCATATATATTTGTTGAGCACGAAACCTTGAAGTGTAGCCAGGACATTTCCTCGAAACTATGGGCGGCCATGTAGCTTCAATATCTTATAAATTATATCACTGAACATAGGTCAAGGTGTATTCAGTAAACAAAGATCTGAAGGGCTGTATTTCCTTCATCGTACACACTATGCGTTCGTCACAGTTTGTGAAGGATTACGGATACGAACGAACTAGCACTTGTTTGGCAGGTAGGTTTTGTTAAGATTTGTTATCTTGTTCTCTCTCTACCCTCTACTTCCTTAATCACAATTTAAATCCTAAATAGACTTTCGGGCCCAACACTGTGGCAATTTTAGACCCTCTGTTTCTGTATTTACTTGAGCTCATTTCCCCTAAGGTTTTCACATCTCATAAGACTAAGCCATCAATCATGTTAAAGCTGTCTGACATGTTTCTTATGAACAGTTTATGAACCTAAACAATGTCCAAGTGACTTAAGCACAAAAATACGCGAACACTTCTGACACAGAATTTCTTAAGAAAATACAGTAAAAATGCTTCACTTGATGATACATCTGTGAAGTTTAAGTGGATTTTGATCGCCCGGGCCAAGTCGGACCCAACACAGACAAACACTTCTGATAGAGACTATGTTGAGAATGTAAAGGGAAAGGGCTTCACTTTGAGCACCTTGTTTTCTTTAAGTACATCGATCTGAGACACTATAAAGTGGTATTTAGGTAGATATAATACTAATCTATAGATGTGAATCCATTTGATGATATATCTGTGAGGTTTAAGATGATTTTGACAGCCCGGGCCAAGTCGGACCGAACACTTCTGACATAGATTTTCTTAAGAAAATACAGTAAAAAAGCTTCACTTTGAGCACCTTGTTTTCTTTAAGTTCAGCGATCTGAGACACTATAAAGTGGTATTTAGGTAGATATTATACTAGTTTATAGATGTGAAGTAATTAGCCAGTAACACTTTGGCCCGTCTTGGCCCGGCCCGGCCCGACTTTTAGGCAATGCCGTACAATGGTTTGCTGTGGACCACTTTTTTATTTAATAATGTACAATACGACTAACTAAATACATTGACATACATACATCCATGATACAGAATCAAGCAAATAAAAATACGAATGCTTACGCTGGTTTATAACAATAATTGGGCATCTGCAATGAGAAAAATGCCAGATACCACCAACAGTATGATTTGGAACCAATTTTTTAGAATATTTGGCCATTCATTATAACATGATGATAGAAATGTTTGCCTCTCTCTTTTAAAAAATATACATCTGAATAAGTAGTGAAATTCATCAGCAATAGATGGAGAATTACATAATATACAGGTTCTATTTTCCTTTGGAATATTTTTCCATCGGCCAGTCTCATTAGGTAAATTATGATTACAGGTTCGAAATCGTAGTATTGGAATTGATATGCGTTTTGGCAAAAGAAGATATTTATCAAGAACCGGAGTGTTCTTTAAATGCTTATAACATAATCCTTTAGAAACAGAATTAACACCACTTCTCCATTTCTGAAAAAAAAATATATCTCTACGTATTTGCTCTACTTCTGACACCAGCCACTTTGTTGTGCAAATTGACGGATTGTTAAATACATAAGATAATCCAATACTATCTAGTATATCCCTAACACATCTAACCCAGTGATTTGTTGATGCAATAGTCTTGTTTCTATTAAGTGACAAATATTGATATAACAGCTGTGAAAGTTTATACACACCAGTTTGATATGTTAATTTGTGCCAGAAAGATATCATTCGTTTACAAATTATTATTCTTAATGGTAGCCTACCTAATTCGCCATATATCATATAAAGAGGAGTTGGATTTCTTAATCCTGTGATAAGTCTGAGGAATTTGAGGTGTATACTTTCTATAATTTCTACATTTTCAAAGCCTCAGATTTCTGAACCCTAAGTTAATATTGGTAATACCATCGTATCAAAGCTGATAATACACAGTCCAAAGGTAAATTTTAATTTCTTGATAATTTTATCAGACAAAACATAGCTTTCGATGCACTTTGACTAAGGGAATAGTACAATTCCTGAATACATATAAGTGTCGACAATATCTAGGGTTTTATCAGAATAGTGAAATTTAAGTTTCAAATTTTTCAATGGGCCACCACCGAAAATCACAACTTTTGTTTTATTTATATTTACATGTAATTTCCACTCTCCACAATATTCATTAAAAGAGTCTAAGGCTTTCTGTAAACCTTCTGGTTATTTATCAAATAATACAGCATCATCTGCATACTATAGAATTATGAATTGGATCCATACAATTAAGTCTTTATCTTCATCATAGTTGAGATTAACTCCTCCACACCCAGATGAAAGCAAAAAGGTTTCCACATCATTTATGAAAATTGAAAATAATAGAGGGGATAGGTTTTCTCCCTGTCTGACACCTATATTACAAGGAAAGTAACCAGACATTTTATCATCACACTGTATCAGCGATTTGATATTTTTATACATATTTTGAACTAACGTAAGAAATCTACCTTTGATGCCAATAGTCTTCATTTTCCTCCATAATCCGACCTGTTACACAGTGTCAAAAGCTTTAGTAAAGTCTATGAAAGCGCAGTATAATTTTTGTTTATTATATGTTAATATTTGCATAAGCATATAAATTACAAATATATTGTCAGCAGTTGTAAAAGATTTCCTGAATCCTGCTTGAGCAGGTGTTAGATTATTATTTTTATTTAAGAATTTAGTCAAACGGTTGTTTAAAATTCTGGTGAATAGTTTTCCCAAACAGCTCAGGATAGTGACAGGCCTATACGAGTTAGGATCCAGTGGGTCACCTTCTTTCTTGTAAATCGGTTTAATTATTCCCACTGACCAAGATTCTGGAAGTATACCCTTTTCAAATATCAGGTTAAATAGTTCAACTAACAAAGGGGTTAATAAATCAATACTATCCATAAAATAATCATTTTCTATATATTCAATACCGGATGCTTTATTTCTCTTTAGTTCTCTTACTGCTATCATAACTTTGTCAGATGTGACACCTCCATTTAAAGTTTCAGAGTCATATTGAGTATCCATAGTACATTGCTCCATTTCCGGGTCTTCTGAAGTTGTCTCATTCATCGATTTAAAAAAACTGGTAAAATACTTCAATTTCATCTAACATTTTCCAAAACTCTTTTGGAGAGTGTTAGTGTTTTTCTCTTAACATTTTACCTAAGATATCTTTATATTGTTTTATATGCTTATCCATACATCTTATAAGCCCTATATTCATATTTTAACAGGCGTTTATTATAATTAGAATTAAATCTTTTCAAGCGGCGTTTTGCTTTGTAAAAAACCTTTTCTAGCATTTATACATTCCTTTCCAAACCATGGTTTGTTCATCTTACATTTCTTACCGACACCCTGCCTCCGGGTCCGAAGGCAGCGCGTGCAGCGTCTACCAGCACGTGCCCGGCCTCTTCAGTTATGTCATTGATCAGATGTGGGTCAGCTTGGCCTTGTCTAGCCACATGTGCTTTCCGAGTGAGAATGTTTATCCTTTCAGCATTTAAATGTTGTAGAAACCTGTTAGTTCTGTCTGTATTATAACGTTTTGGTCTAGGATGAGTATTTTGTACTGTATTTACTCCACACTGGATACCTACCGTTTGTTCTTGGAGTACAGTGGTGGCTTAAGAAAAAGACACTGGGCAGTGCACATCTGAATTCAGGGGTGAGAAATCTAAAATGGCTAAGTCAGTGAACAGAAGTAAGCACATGGGGGAGGCTAAAACACAGTCAACAACACTTACATCATTACATGTTGTTTTACTACATTTTTATCCTGTCCCAGTCTACCATTACAGATGAATAAGTTAAGATTTTTACATATCTCTATTATTTTATTCCCTGAATTATTAACCCTTGCATAATCTTGATTAGCCCTGACCTGTGGTATATTAAGTTTATCTAATAATTTATCAGGCTCAAATTCATTACACATATCATTTATATCAATATCAAACTATCTGAGTACTTGCTTATTGAATATGGTATAATCACATAGCTGTTTAGTTCTTGCATTGAAGTCACCAATCAAGACAACATACTCACTCAAAGAGAGAAAAGGAAGTAAATTCTTTTCAATTTTATTGTATGTCTCACTTGTAAAGTAATTTGAATTTTCTGGAGGTAAATCTACTCTTCCCTAAAAACAAATCTTGTTTGGTGTCACATAGTGTCTTTGATATTTTTATCCACAGTACATATTCACATTCTTCTTCTTTTATAACTGATATGTATTTTTCCCAATCACATCTTATTGCTACCCCGAGGCCACCTGAGCGTCTTATTGCTCCGTTCCTATGCTGAAAGTACAGTTTATAACCTGGTAATTGTAAATCATCTAGTGAATCAGTTTTGGTTTCCTAAAATCCTATGATACCCTTGTTTTTAATGAAATTGGTAAATTCTTGATATTCTAACTGCTTTCTAAGGCCACATATATTTAATGAAAGTAGTCTTAGGTGGTTGTGGTTACTTGCATTATAAACATTATCATTATCATTTTCATCATCATCATCATCATCATCATCATCATAACCATCATTTTCAACAATTTCACTGTTATCATCTATACATTCATTAAAAACATCAACATTATCAGCATCGACAGTCATGCCCTCATTTTCTTGTACATTATCAGCATCGACAGTCATGCCCTCATTTTCTTGTACATTATCAACATCGACAGTCATGCCCTCATTTTCTTGTACATTATCAGCATCTACAGTCATGCCATCATTTTCTTGTACACTGGTGACAGTATGAACATTGTCACCAGTAGAGTGGATATCACTCATTTCACAGGCAAACTTATGCAGGGAGGGCATGGAGTGGGAGAACAACAGTCATAACAGTCATTAATGGGGCAACGGCGATCGGAGGGAGTAGAGGCGGCAGGCTTGTGAAGAGTAGATTGGGAAAGCAAAGACGTATATAAGTCTTTGGGGAAATTGAGCCATGGGGTTTTGGTCATTTGCACCTTTAGATTTTCGGCGGATCCTCCAAGGAAAACAAGATTTACAGGCGGGCGTACCAGCAATTGAGTTAGTAGGTTTGAATGAAAAGAGAGACATTGATACCTTAAAACTTAACAAGAATGACAAAATTGTATTCACACTTACCCAGTGGAAATGAACACAAAAAAATCACTAAAAGTCACAAAGTCACTGACACATGGTAATGAGAGTTCAGTTGAATTGTTTTGCCTTTGATGAAGTCCTTGTTTTCGCATGTAGGGGTCGTTGTTCATGCGTTGCTTGCATCTGTGGAGTGGAGTCCAAGGGTACAAGTTGTTCTTCAGTATCCTTTTCACCTAGCTACAAAGTGTCTGAATTGTGGTTTCCGTGGCACCATTGACAACATTTTAAGCATTTGTCTGACGGGAATGGCTGGGACCTTCCACCGGTGATACCCAACCACACCAACCACACAGACACAAACTACAACAACCTAGAAAAAATATTATACAACCACCAGAAACCTGTATTCAGCTTTGAACAAACTTGTTCTGCTGTTGGGCGTCCATCTATATCTCCTTTTAAGGCTCCTTTGATGATGTCTCGCAGTCCCTGGTCAGCGACATGACGGAGTTCTATTTCCCCTGCCATCTCGGCCAGACGGCGTCCATTGTAGTAGGCAACTAGTTTGTTGTGGTCAAATTCCTGACGCAATAAAGCAAAGGCGATAGCGCCAAGAGAGAAAATATCACTTTTCTCTGTCAGAGCCGCTTCAGGGGGTGTAAAACAAGTGTATCCTGTCCCATCGTCCCCGTGTTGTTGCCCACCTTCCCCGGCATGTGAAAAACAAGTGTTTCTGGTCCAATGCTCCCCGTCATGCTCTCCGTCGCGCTCTCCGTCACGTTTCCCGAATTGTCCCCCGTCATGTTGCCCATCTTCCCTGACATGTTCCTGCGTCAGGCGACGAGCTGCCGATCCAAATCCTCCTATTTTATAAACAAGTTTACCGCGTGACATCAGAACGTCCCCTCTCACTAGGATGTTTTCTGGCTGTATATTTCCGTGTATGATATCAATGTTATGAAGAAACCGTAAACCACTGGCAATGTCGATCATGACAGAACGACAGTCGACCTCGCCTAGAGGACTGTTCATGTTTAAACGTCTACTCACATACTGGTCCAGGTTGCCCAACTGGCAATATTCAAAGGTCAATATGAAGCCATCTGCAGTAAAACCTTCACCAATCATCTTTACAATGTTTTTCGATTCTGCGCATTTTAGTAGTATGTCCTTTTCGGTGGCTACACATCTTTGTGAACACACAAGTACTTTTTCAAGAACCGTTTCGCCACCCTTTTCAAGCTTTCTCACTGTTGAGAACCGACCTTGGACAAGATCTGTTTGCGTTCATATTATGTCTAGATGCCTTTGGATATCCATCCTCTGAACAGGCTCAAGGAAATGCGACGTAGTACATTCAGTTGTTAGATTCAGTGACGTGTAATTATATTTAGACTGAGCACGTGGCTGGACTTGGCTGTGAGTCAGCCTGTCATGTCGTGCTTTCATTTTCCTCTGTTGTGTATGAAAGGCCAGTAGGGCTTTTCCCGGAATGACACAAATTTGTTTAAAATGGACCACGACTTGTTTCATTAAGGAGCACCATGTAAATAGTATCTCGTTTATAGCCCAATGTCAAAGCCTGAAAAACAATTTTTTACTGCCTAACTCGAGGAAGTATTTCTGTGCAGTCAATGAAACTTGGTACATGTGATCACTTATGTAAAAGAGTTTTAGTACACAATTATTGTACCTCCAGTCTTTGGCTCGTAAGCTTATAATCATCGGCAATTTCCGGAAGTAATCGTAAATGTCATTTTTTTCCTATTTTACATAAAGCCTTTCTCTGCAATTTATAAGATTGGCAGAACTAATTAATTTCCATATTCAGTTTATTAATTAGTAGTATTTTCACTTTCTATATCTCGTAACGAAAATGTTCCACATTTTCCCATGGTGCATTTGTGTTATCATCTCATCTCGCGCCAAGCTCATGCTGATGTAGTGTCTTTTCCCAGCAAGCCATTTTCAACGTTTATACTTCATTTCCCAGAAAATAACGAGTAAGTACGCTCCCCATACTGGCATCCTATTACTGTGATGTTTGTGATTTGTTTGCATAGACAAGATAGTTAATTAGCCGACGCTATACCACTGGACCACAGGCGATATCACATGTGATCAGTGCTCGTTTAACGGGTCATTAGAATCCCCATTGACATGCATGCGTCATAATTAAACGATGAATTGCGCATGCGTGTGACGTCACCGTCCGCTCTCCCATTCATCTTTCCTTGAAACCGCACCCGCAATTGTTTATGTCAACATGACCGACCATTGGGATTAACCGGATTAACGCTTGAAAAGGTAAGAATTTATGGCTAACCCTTGCCCAAAGCCAGCTGACCCTAATGACCGAAAAGGGGTTTTGGATCGTAAAGACGTGTAAGTTTCCCTAAGACCGAAAACGGGTGTTGGATCGTAAAAACGTGTAAGTTTTCCTAAGACCGAAAAACGGGTGTTTGATCGTAAAGATGTGTAAGTTTCCCTAAGACCGAGAACGGGTGTTTGATTGTAAAGATGTGTAAGTTTCCCTAAGACCGAAAACGGGTGTTGGATCGTGAAGCGAAAGTCACCAGAGCGTGAGGCACGGTAACGGTATAACGAGACAGCGGTGGCACTAAAGCGCGGTAATTGAGCGGATGGTAGAGCTGCATTGTTGCCAGTAGTGCACTTTTTCAGATCAAATTAGCGCTGTGGGGGCTCGAACGTTAATGTGTTAATTAGCCGACGCTCTACCACTGGACCACAGGCGCTATCACAGATGATCAGTGCTCGTTTAATGGGTCATTAGAATCAGTTCGATCGTAAAGATGTGTAAGTTTCCCTAAGACCGAGAACAGGTGTTTGATCGTAAAGACGCGTAAGTTTCCCTAAGACCGAGAACGGGTGTTTGATCGGGGAACGAGACAGCGGTGGCACTATAGCGCGGTAATTGAGCGAATGGTAGAGCTCGGGCTGCGCCCGGTAAACTGCATTGTTGCCAAAACGGGTGTTGGATCGTAAAGATGTGTAAGTTTCCCTCAGACCGAGAACGGGTGTTTGATTGTAAAGATGTGTAAGTTTCCCTGAGACCGAAAATGGGTGTTGGATCGTGAAGCGAGAGTCACCAGAGCGTGAGGCACGGTAACGGTATAACGAGACAGCGGTGGCACTATAGCGCGGTAATTGAGCGGATGGTAGAGCTCGGGCTGCGCCCGGTAAACTGCATTGTTGCCCCCGTTTTCGGTCTTGGGGGTGAGTGCTGATCAGCAGCTATATTAATAATATTTCAACTTTTAATTACCAATCTAGTCACTGTCCATTTATTTATTATCAGTATTAAGTCGTATTCAACTATATCATTCTATTTCATCAACCTGTAATTTCATATAACATTCCTTAGGTGTCACCATGTAAGTATGAACTATTCAGAGTAGGATATGTTGGTTTATCATGTAATTGATATGTATTTTCATCCTGGTGAATGTAACATCCTGACGGGAGTAATATCTATGTCTGAATATTATTGTATGAAGTTTGTTATGAATTGAAATGCTTTTTCACCATAATAACTTATGTACACTGTTACCATATGGCCATGTTTATAAGAAATGTTATGTGTATTCGTTTTAGGTTACGCCATGGGTGGCTACGATTCTAGCTACTACGGCGAATAAACGAGATTGAAGAGAGATATTTTGCTTGGTCCTCTTTAACCCCCCACACTTAGGGTAGGGTCCAGATCGTGAAAGGCGTATAAGGCCAAGGTCACATTAAAGGCTAATTTTACAATATGTTACAAAATGCCCTTTTCTGCAGATATGCTTGTAGCTGTTATGTTATTAAAATACGTATGTGCAACAGGTGTTGACAATCGTATGATATCAGCAGTAGGTCATGGTGATACATGTAAAAAATGTCATTTTAATATGGTGTGAGGTTGTTGCCTTTCACCAAACCGAAGGTAATGAATGAATGAGTATTGTTTTACCTCGTTTAAGCAATTTTCAAACATGTGCATATTAAGAACATAGGAAAAGTATTATGTCAAGGATCATATAAAATATCAGTCATATATCACAGAAAAATAGAAAACTAACTATTTGGGTTCAAACCTATATCTTGTCATAGAGATGGCTTTCTTTCAAAAATGACTGACAGTCTTGCTTGACAAGTGTATAAGGATCTATGCTGAAACGTCGCTTTTTACAGTATTAAAGTTGTTATCCATAAATTGTGTCGTCTTTGTCATCTCTCAACTTCTAACGAATGCCTATCAATAAATATCAGACAAAGCCGATCCCACACGAACTGGGAATTGTCTAGTGTCAAGGAATCGGGAAATAAAAGCAGGCATGCGCCCACGGAATCCCAAGGTCATTGTATAAAAGTCATTCAATATACCATATTTCCAAGTGGTATAATAGGCCTTCTCTAAATAAAAGAATTTTTAAAAAACTGCAGGTTGTTTATTAATGAACAAATTACCCAAGTCGTACAAGATGATCAACTGTACAACTGTGACGCCGGAATCCACATTGGATATCTGTTATTCAAGATGCCAAACACGTCTATTGTTAATCATTCTTTCCAATGTTTTACAAACACAGCTAGTCAAGGCATTTGGACAGTAATTTGTTGGCTTCGTATGAACTTTACCTGGCTAAGGAATTGGAATGATGATTGTTTTGTGCCAGTGAGTGAGTGAGTTGGGTTTAACGCTGCTTTTAACAGTATTCCAGTTATATCACGGCGTGTCAGCTTAATGTGGGAGGAAAGACCGAAGTGATGCAGGTCTCTGACGTTTACCACTTCGGAGAAACCCACGAGCACGAGTATGGTGCTGACAAACCTAGGAACATAATCGGGGCGAACCGGGATTCGAACCCACACTCATAGTTTTCTGGCGTGTCCAAGGGATGCAACTCTGCACAGCGAATCGCGTATGCCTCGTTTATATCACCCGTGCCTCCTGCTTTGTTCAGGAATCTGGGAATGTTCCACATTCCCATATGTTAAGGATGCTAAGGAGCACTGACAACAGAGATGATTCAACAATTGGTAATGGTTCTCATCAGGACCAGTTGCAGTGTCATGGGATTTATCAAGAGCTGCAGAGAGTTCATCAAGAGAAGTGATTCATTATGATATTCCAACTTGCCAGGGAAGTGTCAGGAGTGTAATTAGGAGAAGAAGAACAAGATGCTATTGTTTTCACTACTTTACGAGTCTTGTATACTTGTCAGAATAGTATCATGAACCTTGAGATGATGCACACTGTGTCAAGATCACTTGCTCTTCATTTTCTGTATCATGTTCCACACTTTATTTAGAGGCGTTTGAGTACTTGTTTTAGAAACAAATGCACGCCAGGAAGAACGTTTTGTTCCTTTCATCGTCATATGAGCTTTTGCTCTTAATATTCTAAGGTTGTTGAGATGAGTCGGTTAATGATTAGTATTAAAACGTTTTCAGCCTTTTCCCATCGTTTTCTAGCTTGTCTGCAGTCATCATTGAATCGTGGCTTTCTAATACGTGGAACTGTGGAGGATTTAGGAATAGTGGTCATGGCGATATTATTGACATCCTGTGAAAAGGATTCAATACGATCATCAACATTCTGATACGATTCAGATACAAATTTGTCAGTACAGAACTTCTGAAATAGAGTCTAGTTAGCTTCATTGAAATTTCATCGAGAAACTGGAATCTCTTTTGTAGGTGTAACGATTTTAAGAAGTGTTGGAAAATGATAGCTCCAACAAAGATCATCATGTAGTGTCCATTCAAAATCATTCTAAAGTGAAGGATCTGCAATTGTAAGATCGAGGGCTGAATTTGTCCTTGTAGCTGGATGGAGGTAGGTATTTGAGTCATCATTACAAATACAGAATATTGTTGATAAGAAATTGTTCTATGATGCTGCCTTTGTTGTTCAATGGGGTGCTGCCCCAAAGGGGACTGTGTCCATGCAAATCGCCCATTATTAGGAAGGGTATGGGAAGTTGATCGACCAAATTCTGAAATGTCACGAGTTGTGTAGAAGAAGAAGGTTGGTTGATGTTGTTTAACGCAGCACTCAGCAATATTACAGCTATATGACGGCGGTCTGTAAATAATCGAGTCTGGACCAGACAATCCAGTGATTGACTTCATGAGCATCGATCCAAGTAATTGGGATCAATGACATGCATCAACCAAGTCAGCGAGCCTGACCACCTGATCCCGTTAGCCGCCTTTTACGACAAACCTAGTTGCTTTTTACGGCGAGCATGGGTTATTCAGAAAGAGTATAAATCCCGCGTCAATGAACTGTGTCTGAGCCCTTACTGGTCCCGGGAACGCCAAGAGGAGTTTTCCTCCTAAATATCACATTTGGCGCTCCGGGCCAACACCTTCTATTCAGAATGTACTTCATAGAAATTGAGTTTCCCCATAGATCAATAAATTATTTATCAGTTGACCTCAAATGGAGCTTCCTGAATTTCAAGCGAACATATTCAGTGCCGTAGCCAGCCGGGGGCAGGAGTTGCAGTTGCCCCCCTGGATTTTTTATAGAAAACACTTTTCCTTATGTGAACCTATTACTAATGTGACTAGGAGCATTATATAAAGAAGGAAAGATTTTATAACCTCTGGTTAATTGCTGTATTCAAAGGAACAAAGGCAGACGTAAAAGATACCATTATTATTAGGGACCGGTCATTTATTACATGGTTGGGTGAGTCAGAGGGTTTCGTTGCACTACCGTACTGAAAATAATAACCCTCCCTTAATGCTTGTCATGAACAGTTGTGAATGACCCTCCCCGTGTCCTTGTACATTTTGTAAACAACAAACAAAGTTGCAAAGTGCGGAATAGAAACCTAGCTGAAAACAACGAATTCTTGGCAGCTTCCAATTCGGAACATTCTGTCGTACCCTATCAATAATTATCGGTTAGTGTGTTTGTATTAGACCCAATTTATTGTCTTTATTAAGTGGAAACCTAAAACTCTGCTGAATTTAATTGTTAATTGCTCATTGATCTTGATCGGTCATTTACTGATTTCACAGTTTAGTTCTTTACCTACAGATTTCATTCAGTCTTATAGCTCTTGAGTCGGCACACATCTGTATATTTCGGGCCTAAATCACCACCAACCCGCGTTGTCAACAGGCTATATTAAGGAGGGGACTGGCCACAGTAACAACGTGTGAACATAGGCATAATGACAGAAAGCGCACGTAAAATCTCAAAATAGTCATGACAGTCATAGCAGGTGAGGTGAAATTGGGTTTAACGTCGCGTCCAAGATTATTGCACTTATATAGCGACGTGCATGTACGTGTTTGTGTGTGTGGCTGCTTGTGCTAGTCCGGACTGATGCCGATATAAAGGGGTAGCCCACTGAGATACCATGCCGCAGTTTAACATGAATACCCAACTCAGACACAGTATACTGACTCCGAGCCGACCAGTACTTGGTTTAGCCCCTTAATGCCGAGCGACAGACAGGGTAACAACAAGTACCATCTTTTAACGTCTTTTGGTATGACGCGGCCGTGGATCGAGCCCCGGACCTTCCGCTCTCCGGGCGGACGCTCAACCACTAGACCACGGAGGCGGTCGACAGTCATAGCAACTGATTCAGGACACCAACCATGGGCTTAGTTAACCGAAATACACAGAAGTAGGTGCGATAGTCACAACAATTGAATGAGTTAATACAGAACGTCGCGACAAAAACATTTCCATAATCACAAGGAATCTCTGCTAAAATCGGAGTCCATTGTTCTATTCCCCATATCGTAATCAAGCACGTGTTGTTAATCACTATAGCGATGCTACTGGACTAGCATCTAGTCTCTGAAGTGAACGTATCTCACAGAAAAACAACAGTTGTTAAATTATCTTAATAAAAATAAAATAAATATGAACCCAGAGACTCTCTTCATTTCGTAGATACCTAAAACTGCAGTAATCTAGACTTGCCAACGTTATAGACTTACATGGGCTGTATTGAATATATTTGTATTAGTAAGTAAAGGAGTTGGATTTAACGCCGCTTTTAGCAGTATTCCAGTTATATCGCGGCGTGTCAGCTTAATATGGGAGGAAAGCCCGAAGTGATGCACGCCTCAGACGTTTACCACTTCGGTGAAACCCACGAGCACGGGTATGGTGCTGACAAACCTAGAAACATAATTAGGGCGAAACGGGATTCGAACCCACAATCATAGGTTTCTGGTGTGCCCAAGGGACGCAACTCTGCAGAGCGAATCGCTCAGCCTTAGACGACTGGGCCACCCGTGCCCCCTTATTTGTATTAGGGTATGTATGACAGACTATGATTCTACCAGGTATTCTTGATAAGGTGAGCGTATCCTGTCCTATCGTTGGAAACCCATCACAAACACACGCAAGGGCAAATCAAACGTTCACATGTAAACCATAAAACTTCCCTATTAAGGCCTTCTATGTTGTAACCCTGATCTAACAACTTTTGGCCAAGAGTCTTACGACGCTGTTTAAAATCTACATAGAAAGGGCATGCTCGGACCACAAATGCTGTAGCTGCAGGAATATCGCTCCGGGTACGTGTTATCATGCTGTAGATGCTGGAATATCGCTCCGGGTACGTGTTATCATGCTGTAGATGCTGGAATATCGCTCCGGGTACGTGTTATCATGCTGTAGCTGCTGGAATATCGCTCCGGATACGTGTTATCATGCTGTAGCTACTGCAATATTGCTCCGGGTACGTGTTATCATGCTGTAGCTGCTGGAATATTCGTCCGGGTACGTGTTATCATGCTGTAGCTGCTGGAATATCGCTCCGGGTACGTGTTATCATGCTGTAGCCGTGGAATGTTGCTCCGGGTACGTGTTATCATGTTGTAGCTGCTGGAATATCGCTCCGGCTACGTGTTATCATGCTGTAGCCGTGGAATGTTGCTCCGGGTACGTGTTATCATGCTGTAGCTGCTAGAATATCGCTCCGGGTACGTGTTATCATGTTGTAGCTGCTGGAATATCGCTCCGGCTACGTGTTATCATGCTGTAGCTGCTGGAATATCGCTCCGGATACGTGTTATCATGCTGTAGCTGCTAGAATATCGCTCCGGGTACGTGTTATCATGCTGTAGCTGCTGGAATATTGCTCCGGGTACGTATTATCATGCTGTAGCTGCTGGAATATCGCTCCGGGTACGTGTTATCATGCTGTAGCTGCTGGAATGTTGCTCCGGGGACGTGTTATCATGCTGTAGCTGCTGGAATATCGCTCCGGATGCGTGTTATCATGCTGTAGCTGCTGGAATATCGCTCCGGATGCGTGTTATCATGCTGTAGCTGCTGCAATATCGCTCCGGATGCGTGTTATCATGCTGTAGCTGCTGGAATATTGCTCCGGGTACATATTATCATGCTGTAGCTGCTGGAATATGGCTCCGGGTACGTGTTATCATGCTGTAGCTGCTGGAATATTGCTCCGGGTACGTGTTATCATGCTGTAGCTGCTGGAATATCGCTCCGGGTACGTGTTATCATGCTGTAGCTGCTGGAATATTGCTCCGGGTACGTGTTATCATGCTGTAGCTGCTGGAATATCGCTCCGGATGCGTGTTATCATGCTGTAGCTGCTGGAATATCGCTCCGGGTACGTGTTATCATGCTGTAGCTGCTGGAATGTTGCTCCGGGTACGTGTTATCATGCTGTAGCTGCTGGAATATCGCTCCGGGTACGTGTTATCATGCTGTAGCTGCGGGAATGTTGCTCCGGGTGCGTGTAATCATGCTGTAGCTGCTCGAATATTGCTCCGGGTACGTATTATCATGCTGTAGCTGCTGGAATATGGCTCCGGGTACGTGTTATCATGCTGTAGCTGCTGGAATATTGCTCCGGGTACGTGTTATTATGCTGTAGCTGCTGGGAGATTGCTCCGGATGCGTGTTATCACGCTGTAGCTGCTCGAATATTGCTCCGGGTACGTGTTATTATGCTGTAGCTGCTGGGAGATTGCTCCGGATGCGTGTTATCATGCTGTAGCTGCTGCAATATTGCTCCGGGTACGTGTTATCATGCCGTAGCTGCTGGAATATCGCTCCGGGGACGTGTTATCATGCTGTAGCTGCTGGAATATTGCTCCGGATACGTCTTGATAACACAAGTCCGTCTGCGGGTCAACAATGTTTTATTGTGAGCTCTTCACCGGGTGCTCAACTCCCAGTTCCAAACTGCACAACTTGCGCTGGTTTACATGCATCGACCTTCAGCTGCTTCTGTTCAGCGAGATATCGCCCGGCGCACACTGCATGCGACACACTCTTATAGTACATGTGGTATACTGGAGTGGGTGAGTGAGTTGGGTTTAACGCCGCTTTCAACAGTATTCCAGTAATATCACGGCATGTCAGCTTTATGTGGGAGAAAGGCCCGAAGTGATGCAGGTCTCTGACGTTTACCACTTTGGTGAAATCCAAGAGCACGGGTATGGTGCTGACAAACCTAGAAACATAATCGGAGCGAACAGGGATTCGAACCCACCAATCATAGGTTTCTGGCGTGCCCAAGGGACGCAACTCTGCACAGCGAATCGTGGCGCCTTGGACGACTGGGCCACCCGTGCCCCCGGTATACTAGATATTGCACTTGATATACGGTATACTGCATGTAATATACGTTTCGGTCGTGACAAAGGACATGCCCTCACGTCCTCAATAAGGATTGTGAATGATGTACAGTGGACAATCGATATGAGTGCTTACAAAAATGAATTGTTTGCAAACATTGTCTAATTGCTGAGCAATAGTTATTATAGATAGACATGGATTTTGAATTGAATTTGCTGTGGACCACTTTTTTTTCTTTAATAATGTACAATACGACTAACTAAATACAATAAATACATACATCCATGATATAGAATCAAGCAAATAAACATACGAATGCTTATGCTGGTTGATAAGAATTGGGCATCAGCAATGAAAACATTGCTTGATACGAGGGCTGGTCAAAAAGCTCTAAGCCTGACTAACTCTCATCTATGGGCCATGACAACAATCAATGTAGTACATTGTTTGAGTAGTTCATTGCCCGTGTATTTGATCTGTTGAGGCCGTTTGCATATTTGTGATGGCCAGTTGAACATAATTAAAGTTTAGTGCGTCAACATTTTCCTCAGTCTGATGCTATTCAAGTGTTGATGGCAGTATCGTGAAATGTACAGAAGCGGGGTGGGGTGGGGTGGGGTGGGGTGGGGTGGGGTGGTGTGGTGTGGTGTGGGGTGGGGTGGGGTGGGGTGGTGTGGGGTGGGGTGGTGTGGTGTCGGGTGGGGTGGGGTGGGGTGGTGTGGTGTGGGGTTGGGTGGGGTGGGGTGGGGTGCGGTGGGAGAACAATGGTCATTACAGTTATGAATGGGACAAGGCGATCGGAGGGAGTAGAGATGGCAGGCTGGACGGGAGTAGATGGGATAATTTGGGAGGGGCTGGGGAGGGGGAGTCTTATTTGCACGTTTGGGTTTTCGGCGGATCCTCAAAGGAAAAGAAGACTTACTGGTGGGTGCACCATCATCGGAGCATGTAGGTTTAAACGAGGAGAGAGACATTGTAACTTACAGACTTAACAAGAATGACAAAGTTGTATTCACACTTACCCAAAGGAAAACTGTAAACACAAAACACTAAAAGTCACCAAGTCACTGACACATGGCATTGAGTTCAGTTGGAATGTTTTACCTTTGATGAAGTCCTTGGTTTTCTTTTAGTTTCTGCGCAGACAGGGCTTCGCATGTAGGGGTCGTTGTTCATGCGTTGCTTGCAGCTGTGGAAAGTGGAGTCCAAGGGTACTAGTTGTTCTTCACATCAGTTCGCCGTAAACCACACATCACAGTTATAATATGTGACAGAATCCTTTTCACCAAGCTACAAAGTGTCTGATTTGTGGTTTACGTGGCACAATTCACAGACAGTGTGGTCAACTGATCTCCTATTCACAACGTGGTGGCTGCCTTCGTCAAGCTGACTTGTGCTGTAGACTCAGGATGGACGGATATCGTCCACAGCTGGCTCCCTACATACCATATACACAGTGTCACTTCATATTGGAGTGTCCCAGTGATGCCTCATCCATAGAAATAGATTGGCACAGTGATCCAGTGAAGTTTGAGAAATATATCCCTCTATCAAGTCGTAATTCTTCTGATGAAAATGTTACACCAGATGCGCAGTACGAGCAGACTTCCAACAAGGATATTCCTATATATTTATGACAAAACTCGTTCAAAGTAATCTCCTGCATGAAAATTATTTGCGCAACTATAGATACTGTAGGAGACAATGTAGACTACTTCAGAATTCAAGTCATTTCCTCGGTGATCTGTTTGAATAAATGCAGACAGGCCCCCTTTTCACTGGCGACGCAGGAACACACCATTACCAACACCAATACCAATCGCACAGATTGCAAGGTAGCCATAAGCCAGTTTCATCAAAACAGAATCCGAGTAAACTGTTTTCAGCATTTCACAAACTTGTTCTGCTGTTGGGCGTTTGGACATGTCTCACCGTAAGGCTGCCTTGATCACGTCTCCCAGTCCCTGGTCAGCGACATGACGGAGTTCTATTTCCCCTCTTACCTCGGCCAGACGGCGTCCAGTGTAGTAGGCAACTAGTTTGTTGTGGTCAAATTCCTGACGCAGTAAAGCAAAGGCGATAGCTCCAAGAGAGAAAATATCGCTTTTCTCTGTCAGAGCCGCTTCAGGGGGTGAAAAACAAGTGTCTCCTGTCCCTTCTTCCCCGGCATGTTCCCGCGTCAGGCGACGAGCAGCAGACCCAAATCCTCCTATCTTATAAAGCGTTCCAAAGTCCCATGTCACAAGGATGTTTTCCGGCTGTATATTTCCGTGTATGATACCAATTTTACGAAGAAACTCCAATCCACTGCCAATGTCGGTTACGACAGAACGACAGTCGGCCTCGTCTAGAGGACTCTTCATGGTTAAACGTTTACTCACATACTGGTCCAGGCTGCCTTCCTCGCAATATTCAAAGGTCAGTGTGAAGCAATCTTCAGTAAAACCTTCCCCAATCATCTTGACAATGTTCTTGGCCCCTTCAGATTCTGCACATTGTCGGAGTATGTCCTTTTCGGCGGCTGCTTGACGTTGTGAGCAGACAAGTACTTTCTCAACAACCATCTTGTTACCTTTCTTTTCCTTGCGCACTCTTGAGAACCGACCAGGAACAAGTTCTGTTCCCGCCATTATTCGTATTCGTGGAATACAACTCCTCTAGATCTGAACAGTCTCAAGGAAATGCGACGTAGAAGTTAGATTCGGTGACGTGAAGTTATATTTAGACTGAACACCTGACCGAGAGTCAGTAGGTCAGGTCGTGATTCAGATAACCCTTATTGTTACCCAAGGCAATCAGGACGACCATCCTTCGTCACTACTCGCCTCTTTCCGTAGCTTGTCCCGGAATGAACTACGACATGTGGTATTCAGCAGCACCATGTAAACAGTTTATCAAGGCCATTGATAGAAAAATACTGATTACCTCGTAATTTGATGAGGATTTACTGTACAGTCAATTACTTAGCGTGGGATCCAAATCGAGAAGGGCCAGAATCACCTGTGTATAAGGTCATGTCACAGTAAAGGTCAATATTACAGAATGTTTGCAATGCAGGATTGTTATTTGAATACTTAACACTTATGAGCGACGAGTGTTGACAATCTTATGATACGAGGAGTTGGTCATGGTCTTGGCCTTTGATGGAGTCCTTGGCTTTATTTTTGGTCCTTTGCTTATTTTGGTTTTCGCACGGACACGGGACTTGCATATAGGGGTCGTTGTTCATCCGTTGCTTGTGGCTGTGGAAGGTGGAGTCCAAGGGCACTTGTTGTTGGTCTTCACATCGATTTGCCGTAAACCACACATCACAGTTATAATATGTGACAGAATCCTTTTCACAAAGCTACAAAGTGGCCGAATTGTGGTTTCCGTGGCACCATTGATAGACAGTGTGGTCAACTGATCTCCCATTCACAATGTTGGTGGTTGGTTGGATTGTGGACTCCACAGCTGGCTCTCTACATATCCACAGTTTCACTTCATATTGATCCATAGAAATATATTGGGATAATGATCTCTTTAATTCTTTTTTAAATTATATCCCATTGTTTCAGTGTTATTTCTGAAATATATGCAGACACCAGCTACAACGCCGCCAAAAATCAGAATATTCCACCACGTGTAACCTGTATTCAGCATTGAACAAACTTGTTCTGCTGTTGGGCGTCCAAATATATCTCCTTTTAAGGCTTCATTGATGATGTCTCGCAGTCTCTGGTCAGTGATGTGACGGAGGTCTATTTGCCCTGCCATCTTGGCCAGATGACGTCCACCATAGTAGGCAACTAGTTTGTCGTTGACAAATTGCGGACTCCATAAAGCATAGGTGACAGCTCCAAGGGAGAAAATATCACTTTTCTTGTCCAGAGCCCCTTCAGGGGGCAAAAAACAAGAGTCTTCAGTCGCATCTAACCCACCATGTTCCTCAACTCTCCTGTTATTTCTCCTGGCCTTGCGACGAGCTGCCGATCCAAATCCTCCTATTTTATAAACAGGTTTACTGTATGACGTCACAAGGATGTTTTCTGGCAGTAGGTTGGCGTGTATGATATCAATGTTGTGAAGAAACTGCAAACCACTGGCAATGTCAGTCATTAAAGAACGACAGTCGGCTGCATTCGGAGGTTTCTTCATGAATAAACGTTTACTCACATATTGGTTCAGGTTGCCTTCCTCGCAATATTCCAAGATCATTGTGACGCCTTTTGCAGGAAAAGCGTCATAAATCTTGACAATGTTTTTGGCCCCTTCAGATTCTGCGCATTGTCGGAGTATATTCTTTTCGGCGTCTGCAATCGGCTGTGGACACGAAAATGCTTTCACAAGCACAATTTTGTTACCTATGTTAAAGTTCCTCAATGTTGAGAACCGACCTTGAACCAGCTCTGTTTCCTTCATTTTTCGTATGCCTGGAATATGACTCCTCTGAATAATCTCAAGGAAATGCGACGAAGTACAGTTAGATTCAATGGCGCGTAGTTATATTTAGACTGAACACCTGACTGTGAGTCAGCCAGTCAGGTCGTGGTTCAGATAACCCCTGTTGTTACCTAAGCCCGTCAGGACTAACATCGTTCGTCACTACTCGCCTCTCTCCGTAGCTTGTCCCGGAATAACACGAGTTGGCCACGAATGAATCACTTGATATATTTAGTAACACAATGTTAATATTATCTCCATTATAGCCCAAGGCCATAGCCTAAAGAGCTCACACAAAAAAATCGATATTACAGTACGTTTTCACCTTATCACTAAAATGCCATTTGGTGCAGATATGTACTCAGCGGGTCATGTGGTCAGGCTCGCTGATTTGGTTAATTCATGTCATCGTGTCCCAATTGCGTGGATCGATGCTCATGACATCAATCACTGCGTGCGTGCGTGCGTCTGCTGCTTGTACTAGTCCGGACTGATGCCGATTTATAGTGCTAGCCCATTGAGATACCATGCCACAGTTTAATATGAATACCCAACTCAGACACAGTATACTGACTCCGAGCCGACCAGTCCTTGTTTTAGCCCCTTAATGCCGAGCACCAGACAGGGTAACAACAAGTACCATCTTTTAACGTCTTTCGGTATCACGCAGCCGGGGATTGAAACCCGAACCTTCCGCTCTCCGGGCGGACGCTGTACCACTAGACAACGGAGGCGGTTAAACCAAGTTGAAAACAACGAATTCTTGGCAGCTTCCAATTCGGAACATTCTGTCGTACCCTATCAGTAATTATCGGTTAGTATGTTTTTATTAGACCCATTATATTGTCTTTTGTTAAGTGGAAACCTAAAACTCTGTTGAATGTAATTGTTAATTGCTCATTGATCTTGATCGGTCATTTACTGATTTCACAGTTTAGTTCTTTACCTACAGATTTCATTCAGTCTTATAGCTCGGCCTTGAGTCGGCACACATCTGTATATTTCGGGCCTGAATCACCACCAACCCGCGTTTTCAACAGGCTATATTAAGGAGGGGACTGGCCACAGTAACAACGTGTGAACATAGGCATAATGACAGAAAGCGCACGTAAAATCTCAAAATAGTCATGACAGTCATAGCAGGTGAGGTGAAATTGGGTTTAACGTCGCGTCCAAGATTATTGCACTTATATAGCGACGTGCATGTACGTGTGTTTGTGTGTGTGGCTGCTTGTACTAGTCCGGACTGATGCCGATATATAGGGCTAGCCCACTGAGATACCATACCAGTTTAACATGAATACCCCACTCAGACACAGTATACTGACTCCGAGCCGACCAGTACTTGTTTTAGCCCCTTAATGCCGAGCGACAGACAGGGTAACAACAAGTACCATCTTTTAACGTCTTTTGGTATGACGCGGCCGGGGATCGAGCCCCGGACCTTCCGCTCTCCGGGCGGACGCTCTACCACTAGACCACGGAGGCGGTCGACAGTCATAGCAACTGATTCAGGACACCAACCATGGGCTAAGTTAACCGAAATACACAGAAGTAGGTGCGATAGTCACAACAATTGAATGAGTTAATACAGAACGTCACGACAAAAAACATTTCCATAATCACAAGGAATCTCTGCTAAAATCGGAGTCCATTGTTCTATTCCGACTATATCGTAATCCAGCACGTGTTGTTAATCACTATAGCGATGCTACTAGACTAACATCTAGTTTCTGAAATGAACGTATCCCACAGAAAACAATAGTTGTTAAATTATCTTAATAAAAATGAACTTCATTTAAACCACACATCACAGTTATAATATGTGACAGAATCCTTTTCACAAAGCTACAAAGTGGCCGAATTGTGGTTTCCGTGGCACCATTGATAGACAGTGTGGTCAACTGATCTCCCATTCACAATGTTGGTGGTTGGTTGGATTGTGGACTCCACAGCTGGCTCTCTACATATCCACAGTTTCACTTCATATTGATCCATAGAAATATATTGGGATAATGATCTCTTTAATTCTTTTTTAAATTATATCCCATTGTTTCAGTGTTATTTCTGAAATATATGCAGACACCAGCTACAACGCCGCCAAAAATCAGAATATTCCACCACGTGTAACCTGTATTCAGCATTGAACAAACTTGTTCTGCTGTTGGGCGTCCAAATATATCTCCTTTTAAGGCTTCATTGATGATGTCTCGCAGTCTCTGGTCAGTGATGTGACGGAGGTCTATTTGCCCTGCCATCTTGGCCAGATGACGTCCACCATAGTAGGCAACTAGTTTGTCGTTGACAAATTGCGGACTCCATAAAGCATAGGTGACAGCTCCAAGGGAGAAAATATCACTTTTCTTGTCCAGAGCCCCTTCAGGGGGCAAAAAACAAGAGTCTTCAGTCGCATCTAACCCACCATGTTCCTCAACTCTCCTGTTATTTCTCCTGGCCTTGCGACGAGCTGCCGATCCAAATCCTCCTATTTTATAAACAGGTTTACTGTATGACGTCACAAGGATGTTTTCTGGCAGTAGGTTGGCGTGTATGATATCAATGTTGTGAAGAAACTGCAAACCACTGGCAATGTCGGTCATTAAAGAACGACAGTCGGCTGCATTCGGAGGTTTCTTCATGAATAAACGTTTACTCACATATTGGTTCAGGTTGCCTTCCTCGCAATATTCCAAGATCATTGTGACGCCTTTTGCAGGAAAAGCGTCATAAATCTTGACAATGTTTTTGGCCCCTTCAGATTCTGCGCATTGTCGGAGTATATTCTTTTCGGCGTCTGCAATCGGCTGTGGACACGAAAATGCTTTCACAAGCACAATTTTGTTACCTATGTTAAAGTTCCTCAATGTTGAGAACCGACCTTGAACCAGCTCTGTTTCCTTCATTTTTCGTATGCCTGGAATATGACTCCTCTGAATAATCTCAAGGAAATGCGACGAAGTACAGTTAGATTCAATGGCGCGTAGTTATATTTAGACTGAACACCTGACTGTGAGTCAGCCAGTCAGGTCGTGGTTCAGATAACCCCTGTTGTTACCTAAGCCCGTCAGGACTAACATCGTTCGTCACTACTCGCCTCTCTCCGTAGCTTGTCCCGGAATAACACGAGTTGGCCACGAATGAATCACTTGATATATTTAGTAACACAATGTTAATATTATCTCCATTATAGCCCAAGGCCATAGCCTAAAGAGCTCACACAAAAAAATCGATATTACAGTACGTTTTCACCTTATCACTAAAATGCCATTTGGTGCAGATATGTACTCAGCGGGTCATGTGGTCAGGCTCGCTGATTTGGTTAATTCATGTCATCGTGTCCCAATTGCGTGGATCGATGCTCATGACATCAATCACTGCGTGCGTGCGTGCGTCTGCTGCTTGTACTAGTCCGGACTGATGCCGATTTATAGTGCTAGCCCATTGAGATACCATGCCACAGTTTAATATGAATACCCAACTCAGACACAGTATACTGACTCCGAGCCGACCAGTCCTTGTTTTAGCCCCTTAATGCCGAGCACCAGACAGGGTAACAACAAGTACCATCTTTTAACGTCTTTCGGTATCACGCAGCCGGGGATTGAAACCCGAACCTTCCGCTCTCCGGGCGGACGCTGTACCACTAGACAACGGAGGCGGTTAAACCAAGTTGAAAACAACGAATTCTTGGCAGCTTCCAATTCGGAACATTCTGTCGTACCCTATCAGTAATTATCGGTTAGTATGTTTTTATTAGACCCATTATATTGTCTTTTGTTAAGTGGAAACCTAAAACTCTGTTGAATGTAATTGTTAATTGCTCATTGATCTTGATCGGTCATTTACTGATTTCACAGTTTAGTTCTTTACCTACAGATTTCATTCAGTCTTATAGCTCGGCCTTGAGTCGGCACACATCTGTATATTTCGGGCCTGAATCACCACCAACCCGCGTTTTCAACAGGCTATATTAAGGAGGGGACTGGCCACAGTAACAACGTGTGAACATAGGCATAATGACAGAAAGCGCACGTAAAATCTCAAAATAGTCATGACAGTCATAGCAGGTGAGGTGAAATTGGGTTTAACGTCGCGTCCAAGATTATTGCACTTATATAGCGACGTGCATGTACGTGTGTTTGTGTGTGTGGCTGCTTGTACTAGTCCGGACTGATGCCGATATATAGGGCTAGCCCACTGAGATACCATACCAGTTTAACATGAATACCCCACTCAGACACAGTATACTGACTCCGAGCCGACCAGTACTTGTTTTAGCCCCTTAATGCCGAGCGACAGACAGGGTAACAACAAGTACCATCTTTTAACGTCTTTTGGTATGACGCGGCCGGGGATCGAGCCCCGGACCTTCCGCTCTCCGGGCGGACGCTCTACCACTAGACCACGGAGGCGGTCGACAGTCATAGCAACTGATTCAGGACACCAACCATGGGCTAAGTTAACCGAAATACACAGAAGTAGGTGCGATAGTCACAACAATTGAATGAGTTAATACAGAACGTCACGACAAAAAACATTTCCATAATCACAAGGAATCTCTGCTAAAATCGGAGTCCATTGTTCTATTCCGACTATATCGTAATCCAGCACGTGTTGTTAATCACTATAGCGATGCTACTAGACTAACATCTAGTTTCTGAAATGAACGTATCCCACAGAAAACAATAGTTGTTAAATTATCTTAATAAAAATGAACTTCATTTAAAGACGTCATTTCTAGATACCTGATACTGCAGTAATCTAGACTTGCCAAACATTATAGACTTACATGGGCTGTATTGAATATATTTGTATCAGTGAGTTGGATTTAACGAGGCTTTTAATAGTATTCCAGTTATATCACGGCGTGTCAGCTTAATGAGGGAGTAAAGCCAGAAACAAACCCACAATCATAGGTTTCTGGTGTGCCCAAGGGACGCAACTCTGCACAGCGAATCGCGGTGCCTTAGACGACTGGGCCACCCGTGTCCCCTTATTTGTATCAGGGTATGTATGACAGTATATGATGCTACCAGGAAAACTCGATAAGGTGGGGCGGTCGGGTAGCCCAGTGATTAAAGCTTTCGCTCGTCACTCACTCACTCACTCACTCACTCACTCACTCGATAAGGCGAGCGTATCCTGTCCTATCGGTGGCAACCCGTCACAAACACACGCAAGGGCAAATCAAACGTTCACATGTAAACCATAAAACTTCCCTATTAAGGCCTTCTATGTTGTAACCCTGATCAAACAACTTTTGGCCAAGAGTCTTACGACGCTGTTTAAAATCTACATAGAAAGGGCATGCTCGGACCACAAATGCAGTACCTGCTGGAATATCGCTCCGGGTACGTGTTATCATGCTGTAGCTGCTGGAATATGGCTCCGGGTACGTGTTATCATGCTGTAGCTGCTGGAATATCGCTCCGGGTACGTGTTATTATGCTGTGGCTGCTGCAATATTGCTCCGGGTACGTGTTATCATGCTGTAGCTGCTGGAATATTGCTCCGGGTACGTGTTATCATGCTGTAGCTGCTGGAATATGGCTCCGGGTACGTGTTATCATGCTGTAGCTGCTGGAATATCGCTCCGGAAACGTCTTATCATGCTGTAGCTGCTGGAATATCACTCCGGAAACGTGTTATCATGCTGTAGCTGCTGGAATATCGCTCCGGGTACGTGTTATCATGCTGTAGCTGCTGGAATATCGCTCCGGGTACGTGTTATCATGCTGTAGCTGCTGGAATGTTGCTCCGGGTACGTGTTATCATGCTGTAGCTGCTGGAATATCGCTCCGGGTACGTGTTATCATGCTGTAGCTGCTGGAATATCGCTCCGGAAACGTGTTGTCATGCTGTAGCTGCTGGAATATCGCTCCGGAAACGTGTTATCATGCTGTAGCTGCTGGAATATCGCTCCGGCTACGTGTGATCATGCTGTAGCTGCTGGAATGTTGCTCCGGGTACGTGTTATCATGCTGTAGCTGCTGGAATATCGCTCCGGGTACGTGTTATCATGCTGTAGCTGCTGGAATATTGCTCCGGGTACGTGTTATCATGCTGTAGCTGCTGGAATATCGCCCCGGGTACGTGTTATCATGCTGTAGCTGCTGCAATATTGCTCCGGGTACGTGTTATCATGCTGTAGCTGCTGGAATATCGCCCCGGGTACGTGTTATCATGCTGTAGCTGCTGGAATGTTGCTCCGGGTACGTGTTATCATGCTGTAGCTGCTTGAATGTCGCTCCGGGTACGTGTTATCATGCTGTAGCTGCTGGAATATCGCTCCGGAAACGTGTTATCATCCTGTAGCTGCTGCAATATCGCTTCGGAAACGTGTTATCATGCTGTAGCTGCTGGAATATCGCTCCGGGTACGTGTTATCATGCTGTAGCTGCTGGAATATCGCTCCGGGTACGTGTTATCATGCTGTAGCTGCTGGAATGTTGCTCCGGGTACGTGTTATCATGCTGTAGCTGCTGGAATATCGCTCCGGGTACGTGTTATCATGCTGTAGCTGCTGGAATATCGCTCCGGGTACGTGTTATCATGCTGTAGCTGCTGGAATATCGCTCCGGGTACGTGTTATTATGCTGTGGCTGCTGCAATATTGCTCCGGGTACGTGTTATCATGCTGTAACTGCTGGAATATTGCTCCGGGTACGTATTATCATGCTGTAGCTGCTGGAATATGGCTCCGGGTACGTGTTATCATGCTGTAGCTGCTGGAATATCGCTTCGGAAACGAGTTATCATGCTGTAGCTGCTGGAATATCGCTCCGGAAACGTGTTATCATGCTGTAGCTGCTGGAATATCGCTCCGGGTACGTGTTATCATGCTGTAGCTGCTGGAATATCGCTCCGGGTACGTGTTATCATGCTGTAGCTGCTGGAATGTTGCTCCGGGTACGTGTTTTCATGCTGTAGCTGCTGGAATATCGCTCCGGGTACGTGTTATCATGCTGTAGCTGCTGGAATATCGCTCCGGAAACGTGTTGTCATGCTGTAGCTGCTGGAATATCGCTCCGGAAACGTGTTATCATGCTGTAGCTGCTGGAATGTTGCTCCGGGTACGTGTTATCATGCTGTAGCTGCTGGAATATCGCTCCGGGTACGTGTTATCATGCTGTAGCTGCTGCAATATTGCTCCGGGTACGTGTTATCATGTTGTAGCTGCTGGAATATCGCCCCGGGTACGTGTTATCATGCTGTAGCTGCTGCAATATTGCTCCGGGTACGTGTTATCATGCTGTAGCTGCTAGAATATCGCCCCGGGTACGTGTTATCATGCTGTAGCTGCTGGAATGTTGCTCCGGGTACGTGTTATCATGCTGTAGCTGCTGGAATATCGCTCCGGGTACGTGTTATCATGCTGTAGCTGCTGCAATATCGCTCCGGGTACGTGTTATCATGCTGTAGCTGCTGGAATATCGCTTCGGAAACGTGTTATCATGCTTTAGCTGCTGGAATATCGCTCCGGAAACGTGTTATCATGCTGTAGCTGCTGGAATATCGCTCCGGGTACGTGTTATCATGCTGTAGCTGCTGGAATATCGCTCCGGGTACGTGTTATCATGTTGTAGCTGCTGGGAGATTGCTCCGGGTACGTGTTATCATGCTGTAGCTGCTGGAATATCGCCCCGGGTACGTGTTATCATGCTGTAGCTGCTGCAATATTGCTCCGGGTACGTGTTATCATGCTGTAGCTGCTGGAATATCGCCCCGGGTACGTGTTATCATGTTGTAGCTGCTGGGAGATTGCTCCGGGTACGTGTTATCATGCTGTAGCTGCTGGAATATCGCTCCCGGTACGTGTTATCATGCTGTAGCTGCTGGAATATGGCTCCGGATACGTGTTATCATGCTGTATCTGCTGCAATATTGCTCCGGGGACGTATTATCATGCTGTATCTGCTGGAATATTGCTCCGGATACGTCTTGATAACACAAGTCCGTCTGCGGGTCAACAATGTTTTATTGTGAGCTCTTCACCGGCGCGGGTGCTCAACTCCCAGTTCCAAACTGCCCAACTTGCGCTCGTTTACATGCATCTCCCTTCATCTGTTTCTGTTCAGCGATATATCGCCCGGCGCACACTGCATGCGACACACTCTTATAGTACATGTGGTATACTGGAGTGGGTGAGTGAGTTGGGTTTAACGCCGCTTTCAACAGTATTCCAGTTATATCACGGCATGTCAGCTTTATGTGGGAGGAAAGCCCGAAGTGATGCAGGTCTCTGACGTTTACCACTTTGGTGAAATCCAAGAGCACGGGTATGGTGCTGACAAACCTAGAAACATAATCGGGGCGAACCGGGATTCGAACCCACAATCATAGTTTTCTGGCATGCCCAAGGGACTCAACTCTGCACAGCGAATCGCGGCGCCTTGGACGACTGGGCCACCCGTGCCCCCGGTATACTAGATATTGCACTTGATAAACGGTATACTGCATGTAATATACGTTTCGGTCGTGACAAAGGACATGCCCTCACGCCCTCAATAAGGGTTGTGAATGATGTACAGTGGACAACCGATATGAGTGAATAAAAAATGAATTGTTTGCAAACATTGTCTAATTGATGAGCAATAATTATTACAGATGGACATGGATTTTGAATTTGATTTGCTGTGGACCTCTTTTATTCTTTAATAATGTACAATACGACTAACTAAATACATTGACATACATACAACCATGATATAGAATCAAGCAAATAAACATACGAATTCTTATGCTGGTTGATAAGAATTGGGCATCAGCAATGAAAACATTGCTTGATACGAGGGCTGGTCAAAAAGCTCTAAGCCTGACTAACTTTCATCTATGGGCCATGACAAAGTGAACAAGTCAATGTAGTACATTGTTTGAGTAGTTCATTGCAAGTGTATTTGGTCTGTTGAGGGCGTGTATTTGTTAGTGACAGCCAGTTGAACGCGATGGAGTCCAAACGGACACCGAAATGGAAAAGAACGGGTACCGAGCAGTCATCAAGTTTTTGACTTTAGAGAAAAGTACTCCCCAAGAAATTCACATCTTCCCGAGGCAAGTGTGTTAACTGACTATAAAAGTCCAGTTTCCACCCTTGCCGAACTAGGCTGGTATTATGGAGTTACATTTTGGCTGGGCTAACAAGTCTATGCATAGTCCAATCAATATCCCGCACCGAAATCGAAATCCGGTTTGTAAAATGTTGTGCAGATTTCTGTCGATTGCATGATTTGCAAAACATGTGCACCGCCAACTCGTTGTCAACAGATATTTTTCAAGTCTTTTCATGTTTTTAATCAAGGTGCTCATGTGATTTGATGCACTTCGCTATGTAAGACACGTTTTATCACAATATAGATCTTGATTATAAATCAGATCGTTTTGACTGGGCGCCACCATTTTGTTTGAAACAAATGCAAGAGACACGAGAGCTGGAATCTGATTGGTCCATAGATCCAACATAACTCGTAATAACCACTGGTGGCGCTACGGTCGAGCCCAGGAATTCCAGCCTAGTTCGGCAAGGGTGGAAACTGGACTATTATGGTCAGTTAACTCCCTTGCCTCGGGAAGATGGAAATTCATGACCGCATGTCACAGGTGTATGGGGATAAGTGCCCTAGCTATTCTACTGTGAACCGTTGGGCAGCAATGTATAAGGTTGGGAGATGATGACAAGCCTTGACGATGGCCCAAGGTCTGGGGTTCCTTCAACTTCTATCAATGAAGAGTCAATCAAGGAGATAGAAAAACGTATAGTCAGATAGACGTATTACCATTGCTGAACTCGAGGAAGACACAGGTCTAAGCCATGGATCCATTGAAACTATTATTCATGAACATTTACAGATGAAAAAGATATCTGCTCGTTGGGTGCCAAGGTTTCTAAATTCTGATCTTAAGGAAAATAGAACTGACATTGCCAGCGAAAATTAGAGCTAATTGAGGAGGATTTCGTCAAATTCAAAAGAGATTAGTAACGGGTGATGAAACATGGGTCTACCGCTATGAAATTCAAGTCTTCAAGATCAGTGAAGGAAGTTATGGCCACTGTATTCTCGGATGCAAAGGGTGTGATCCTTGTTGATTACATAGAAAACCCAAAGAAGATTACCGGTAACTACTACATACTAATTTGTATCATCGCCTGAGAGATTCTATCAAAGAAAAGCGTCGAGGTTTTTCTGGTTTACTTCAGAAAACGTCTTCCTGACAAGATTTAAAAGCTTCACTATCGAATAAGAAGTGTATTAAAAAGCAGGGAGATTATGTTGAAAAATGAAATAAAAACATTTTCACAATTAATCGTTTTGTTTGTTAGGATCAGAACATTTGACCAGCCCACGTACCACCAACAGTACGACGAGGAACCTATAGTTCATTCCATGTTTATGTTTCTTATGTGTCTATACTAATACCAGTACATAACAGAATGTGATAATATTAACCAATATTAGCAGACATCTCCGTGTATCAACAAAATATCATGTTTACTCCATTTGTTACATTTTCATAGCAGTCGTTCACTCTCGCGTCAACTTACCCACGTTCAACATACACAAGAAGCTTGAAAAGTAATGTAAATCAGTTAAAACTGAACATTATCAACAGTCACTCGCTTTTCTTCAGCGCAAGAGGAGTTTTCCTCCTAAATATCAAATTTGGAGCTCCGGGCCAACACCTTCAATTCAGACTGTTCTTCATAGAAATTAAGTTTCCTCATAGATCAATAAATTATTTATCAGTTGACCTCAAATGGAACTCCCTGAATTTCAAGCGAACATATTGTTATGTTAATTAGGGCTATTTTTGCTCTTGCTGATGTGAACCTTATACAAATGTGACTAGGATCATTATATAAAGAAGGAAAGATGTTTTAACCTCTGGTAAATTGCTGTATTCAAATGAACAAGGAGAGACAAAAAAAAATTGACGTAAAAGATACCTTTTATACCTTTTATTACATGGTGGGGTGAGTCAGAGGGTTTTGATTGCAATACTGTACTGAAAATAATGTACATGTAAAACTGAATAAAACATAATACCTGAAACATTTTGTTCCTTCAAATGTCATATCACAAATGCAAGAACATACTAAAGGATAAATATGATCAAACGATTCAGGTACAATTTTCAGGAAACACCATTAAATACCGTTTGCGTCAATGCTATGCAGTCAACTACCACGCCAAAAGCATTTTCTCTTCACACATCAAGCAGCGGTGTGTCAGATTTGTTCATTGGAATATACAATCTACAGTTAGACCATTGGGGTTAAAGTTACCCTCGCCGCGTGGAAAGTTAGGCAATATGAACGTGATGTATTCGTCTACAGTTAGGCATTTGGGCGTTGTACGTAATTTCCTTCCTTGTCGATAACAAGCCGATCACTGCCAAATATAATGTGCTAGGAAACTTTGTACCTGACCTGAGTCAGGATATATTGCATAGAATAAATACTGAATGTCCTGGTTGATTTACTTCCGGGCGGTATGAGGGAATTCAACACACTTGATTATAGCCAACACGTTTTCTACCTCGTCTAATGAATTGTGCATTTTCCTATGCACTGACAAGTCTATCAGTTTATTGCGTCAACATTTTCCTCAGTCTGATTCTATTCAGTATCATGACATGTGATGTGAGGTGAGGTGAAATTGGGTTTAACGTCGCGCCCATGATTATTGCACTGTGTGTGTGTGTGTGTGTGTGTGTGTGTGTGTGTGTGTCTGTGTGTGTGTGTCTGTGTGTGTGTCTGTGTGTGTGTGTGTGTGTGTGTGTGTGTGTGTGTGTGTGTGTGTGTGTGTGTGTGTGTGTGTGTCTGCTTGTATTAGTCCGGATTGATGCCGATTAATAGTGCCATGTCACTGAGATACCATGCCGCAGTTTAACATGAATACCTCTCTCAGACACCGTTTACTGATTACGAGCCCACTAGTCTTTGTTTTAGCGCCTTAATGGCGAGCGACAGATAGTGTTAATTATATCAACGTGTCGCCATTGTTTAAGTGTTATTTCTGAAATACGTGTATCCGTAAATCGAGACACCAGCTACAACGCCGCCACAAATCAGAATCTTCCACCACGAGTAACCTGTATTCAGCATTGAACAAACCTCTTCTGCTGTTGGGCGTCCAGCTATATCTGCTTTTAAGGCTTCATTGATGATGTCTCGCAGTCCCTGGTCAGTGATGTGACCGAGGTCTATTTTCCCTGCCATCTTGGCCAGACGACGTCCACCATAGTAGGCAACTAGTTTGTCGTCGACAAATTGCGGACTCCATAAAGCATAGGTGACAGCTCCAAGGGAGAAAATATCACTTTTCTTGTCCAGAGCCTCTTCAGGGGGCAAAAAACAAGCGTCTTCAGTCCCATCTAACCCGCCATGTTCCTCATCTCTCCTGTTATTTCTCCCGGCCTGGCGACCAGCTGCCGATCCAAATCCTCCTATTTTATAAACAGGTTTACTGCATGACGTCACAAGGATGTTTTCTGGCAGTAGGTTGGCGTGTATGATATCAATGTTGTGAAGAAACTGCAAACCACTGGCAATGTCGGTCATGAAAGAACGACAGTCGGCTGCATTCAGATGTTTCTTCATGAATAAACGTTTACTCACATATTGGTTCAGGTTGCCTTCCTCGCAATATTCCAAGAACATTGTGACGCCTTTTGCAGGAAAAGCGTTATAAATCTTGACAATGTTTTTGGCCCCTTCAGATTCTGCGCACTGTTGGAGTATGTGCTTTTCGGCGAGTAGTATAGTCTAAGTCCGCAGAAGGTAGTTTTGGTTGATCCGGTTGATCCAGGCGGATGCGAAGGTGATTGGCTGATCCAAGTCACGTGATCGGATAGGATGACTCATGCATCAACAGCGCGTCACAGGTGAGGGGGAATGAAAGGTGTGTGTTTATAAGACAGAAAAGAATTCATAAGAAAACAAAAGTAAAGGGTATTCAATAGAGCTATGTGTATAGCGTGCTGCCTTGAATAGACAGACCGTACCCGTCAGCCCAGTTTGAATTAAGCGCGCTTAACAACTGACGTGGCCTCGTCGTTTAACCCGCGCTCGCTAGAGCGTGCGACCTGGTTTTGATGAATGCAGGGTGTGTGTTGAAAGTACAAGTACCACAATGGAGACGGGTTAAGTCAACACGATATACGTCGGGTAATGTAGGAAAAAAAACTGTACGTCTAGCTGGAACAGATCCATCTTATACGGTCTACACGTTGTACACCACGAACGTTAGACAACCTATATAGAAAAAAATACATAGAGACAAAATAGATAAGACTACGCAATCAGTAAGCTAGCAGTGTCGTTTAATTACATTTAGCGCGCAAGAACGAGGTAGTCACGTCACCCTGCATTGACTATAACGCTGAAGGCAGCCGGATTTCGAATCACCCCGCGCTGCGTACTATTATGAACCATTTGTATAGAGGGCGTTCACTTATTCAGCCCTATCCCGACTAGCGTAGTTGATGTTTCAACGCTAGCGTTTCCATTTAACGCGATGACAAATAAACCGTACGGTTTGAGTTTTAACCGTGTATCATGATGTGCACAGTTTTACTTCAGAACGTGCTATTTTGACAATTGATAGTTAGAACCATGTCTATGTTCAATAGAAAACTGATGAGTATATGTACCCGTGTGACGGCACGAAGCTAGGTTTGTTGGGAAAGTGATGGAAGCAATCTATAGGACATTTTCATGTTTACAATACTCACCCTTAATTCGAAGAGAGAACAGAGTTTATCATGGAAAAATGTTTCACGAGGAAAATGTTTTATTGGAAATATAGGTTTATTCATAGCTAATGTATAGCAGAGAGACTAAGCCACCGACCGCCCATAACAATGTCAACATACCCCGGCCTTACAATTAATGTCAACATACCAGCCTCGCCTGAAGCTTCCCATTCATAAATTGTGTGAGCAGTGTCCCGTATTTATGATACGTTAGGGAAGATGTGTTGTACATTTGTTATTTTAAAAGGGAGTTATTTCAGAGAGGATATATATGGGTATTCCCCCCTCATTAAACTTTTCTTTCGTTGGTGTCTATTAAACGTATCCGGTATTTAATACATTTGAATGATGTAGGAAAAGTATGTGCGTGAAGATGTTGTACCTATATCCGAACACGAATGTATGACACAGGAAGGGTGTGTGGAATGCACTCCTCCTTGTAAGGGTAAAATACGCGTTTAAACTCACCATTTAAATGATGATGACATTACTTTTTAGATGTATAATTGGTATCAGTGAGTGAGTGAATTTAGTTTTACGCCCCACTCGGCTTTATTCCAGCTCTAGGACGGTGGTCTGTCAATAAACGAGCTTGGACCAGACAATCCAGTGATCAACAGCATGAGCAGCGATCTGTGCAACTAGGAACCGACGGCACGTGCCATCCGAGTCGGACCAACCGATCCCCGTCAGTCGCCGATAAGCATGGGTTACTGAAGGTCGATTTTTATAACCCGGGACCTTCACGGGTGTAGTATGACGAAGACTATATACTAATATGATCGCTTTTTTAACATACTCACAAGTGTGCTGTGAAGAAAAGAGTGTCTTCCAAGAATCCCTGCACGTGTAAGACAGTATAAACTCTACAGTAGTGTAGCCCGACAAACAGTTTTACTCTCGCCAGCAAACGGATTGGACGTGAACAACATGAAGAAAGCATCAGAGATTAGACTTGACCCTAGAGATATATTTAGGAAGACTACGTTGAGAAAATCACAACAGAGAAAGAAACCACAAGCAGCCAAGAAGTCGACGCTGAAGACAAAGAAGAGACAGGTAACACCTAAAATGAAAACGATGACAACCCAACAGGGATCGAAGACAACACCCCAACCCGTGAAAATACAACATGTGTCGGAGGTGAAGGCTGTGGTGGAACGGGCAATTGCTGCCTTGAAGCGTCAACAGAGTCAAGGGTATAAAAGAAAGCTTCATACCCTCTAATCGCACACCGTATTGGATCACCATGGGGGTTGCCACCTGTCCGGACTGTGAAAAAATGTTTTCAAGGAGAGATGTCATGTTACGACACAGGAGAAATAAACATAGCATACCGCCGCCGCCGTTACAAGCCCACCCGCCGCCGCAAGTCCACTCGCCATTACAAGCCCACCCGCTAACGCCGCCGCCGCAAGCCCATCCGCTACCGCCGCCGCCGCAAATCCACCCGCCATTACAAGCCCACCCGCTAACGCCGCCGCCGCCGCAAGTCCACCCACCGCCGCCGCTGCGTCAAGCCAACCCGCCGTTACAAGCCCATCCGCCGCCGCCGCCGCCATCGCAAGTCCACTCGTGGCTGCCTCACTTACCATGCATATCTGATCTTCGAGAACAATTCAAGTTCCTGATTCCCTCAAATGCGCTCGTTGTGGGACCCAGTGGTTGTGGAAAGTCTGTGTTTACCTCTCATGTTCTCCGGCATGGCCTGATCCAACCCCAACCTACCCGCATCGTTTGGTGTTATACTCAATGGCAGCCATTATATAAGGACCTCGGTGAGCAGCTGCCTCAGCTGACCTTTGTCAAAGGAATTCCCTACGATATCTTGGACGAGGATTACTTTGATGCTCGTCAACAGAACGTGTTGGTCCTGGATGATTTCCTGGCCGAAGCAAAGCACGACAAGCGTATTTCGCGGTTGTTTACTCAAACCTCACATCACAAGAATGTATTGATCTTTCTCTTGATACAAAATCTGTTTCCGAGGGGTAAGGAATCGAGAGACATTGCTTTGAATGCGCATTATGTGACCCTGTTTCATTCCCCCATAGATAAACAGCAAATCAAACTCTTCGCTCGTAGAATTTTCCCCGAACATATGGATCACTTTATGGCTATGTATGAAAAGGTTACTGAAACACCCTATGGACAACTCACCATCGATCTAAAACCTACCACCAAAGATAAGGATCGACTGCATGTTAACCTCATAAATGAGGAAAACAGGAGAACAACAGCACAGTCTGAACCTGATCTGCGTAGGGAGAAGTTGACTACAACAGAATCTCTGGATCGTCCTCTGACACAAGAAGAGAGATTGCCCCAACAGCAGCTCACGCCAATTGAAACCGATTCAGACACGAGTAGTGAGACATCATTGACTATGGCCACGGCTTGCGCAGATTGCGGGGTGCTGATAGATAACATGCACGATCTACAGCGACATATCAAACACTGGTGTCCGGCCAATAGCCTTCAACCTAAGAGAAAGCGTGCCAGGCTCGAGAGTGATGACGATGACAGTGACTTTGACGACCTAGCCTCTTCCCAGAAAGGCAGTGGTCTTGCCGTCAAACCTCCACGTGGGAAGTCAACATTCACTAATATGGAAGCCGAGGAGTGGCAAAATGTAGGCTTACAACGCATCTGGAAGCAGGTGTACGATACGTTTCATGTCAAGATGAAACTGCAGAAAAAACAGTACAAGCGACAGGGACGAACGCAAGAATGGATTGAGAGAAGATTGAAACTGAGGTGGGAGGATCTAGTGCGTAGTACTCTCAACTATGCGATGGAATATACCACGTACTTTAAAGAGGCACCTCTGTTTCAAAACATGCTATACAACCTGGGAGACATGAATCCTTCCACGGAACAATCCGTTCTCAAAAATAAAATAAAACTCCTCCTAAAACCCAAGATGAAAGAGATCCTGCCTTTGATGGATATGCCGGAAATAGAAAGTGAGACTGAATCTGATAGCGTTGCAGAGGATAACGACGGTGATGACGAGGAGGAGGATGATGATCGTGAGCAGAACGATTAGGCATAAATACCCATCACTACTATATCAGTCTAACAGTCAGAAGAGAATGCCGAGTCAACGCCACGTGTCTAGTTTGATTCATATTTTGAAAACACCTCGTAAACTGAGGCGTTTGAACGATAAGAAACGCCGAATTTCCCTCTACGTGAGAGGAATGGTGAAACTGGGACCTCCTGGACGGAAATCGTTACAAGCAATGGATAAAGCATAGACTATAGACAACCATTCAACCTTAAAACAGCGTAGAAAAGGAAACATTCAACAGTGCGAAATGTGTTTCAAAACATGGACTCGCTATTTAAACAATAGGGCCTTCGAGCAGCAGCAGCATGTGTATATGAGTGACTAAATAATGTTCCAGAGTGAATACTATTGTCCATTCGTATATCACGGCTTTGTATGGAACCGATTGGCTCGAATCAATAAATGATACGAATGAATTGTTTGTTTGTTTTTTTCTCATTTTTTTGGCATATTAGTATATAGTCTTCGTCATACTACACCCGTGAAGGTCCCGGGTTATAGAATGGACCTTCAGTAACCCATGCTTATCGGCGACTGACGGGGATCGGTTGGTCAGTCTCGCCGACTCGGATGACACGTGCCATCGGTTCCTAGTTGCACAGATCGCTGCTCATGCTGTTGATCACTGGATTGTCTGGTCCAAGCTCGTTTATTGACAGACCACCGTCCTAGAGCTGGAATAAAGCCGAGTGGGGCGTAAAACTAAATTCACTCACTCACTGATACCAATTATACATCTAAAAAGTAATGTCATCATCATTTAAATGGTGAGTTTAAACGCGTATTTTACCCTTACGAGGAGGAGTGCATTCCACACACCCTTCCTGTGTCATACATTCGTGTTCGGATATAGGTACAACATCTTCACGCACATACTTTTCCTACATCATTCAAATGTATTAAATACCGGATACGTTTAATAGACACCAACGAAAGAAAAGTTTAATGAGGGGGGAATACCCATATATATCCTCTCTGAAATAACTCCCTTTTAAAATAACAAATGTACAACACATCTTCCCTAACGTATCATAAATACGGGACACTGCTCACACAATTTATGAATGGGAAGCTTCAGGCGAGGCTGGTATGTTGACATTAATTGTAAGGCCGGGGTATGTTGACATTGTTATGGGCGGTCGGTGGCTTAGTCTCTCTGCTATACATTAGCTATGAATAAACCTATATTTCCAATAAAACATTTTCCTCGTGAAACATTTTTCCATGATAAACTCTGTTCTCTCTTCGAATTAAGGGTGAGTATTGTAAACATGAAAATGTCCTATAGATTGCTTCCATCACTTTCCCAACAAACCTAGCTTCGTGCCGTCACACGGGTACATATACTCATCAGTTTTCTATTGAACATAGACATGGTTCTAACTATCAATTGTCAAAATAGCACGTTCTGAAGTAAAACTGTGCACATCATGATACACGGTTAAAACTCAAACCGTACGGTTTATTTGTCATCGCGTTAAATGGAAACGCTAGCGTTGAAACATCAACTACGCTAGTCGGGATAGGGCTGAATAAGTGAACGCCCTCTATACAAATGGTTCATAATAGTACGCAGCGCGGGGTGATTCGAAATCCGGCTGCCTTCAGCGTTATAGTCAATGCAGGGTGACGTGACTACCTCGTTCTTGCGCGCTAAATGTAATTAAACGACACTGCTAGCTTACTGATTGCGTAGTCTTATCTATTTTGTCTCTATGTATTTTTTTCTATATAGGTTGTCTAACGTTCGTGGTGTACAACGTGTAGACCGTATAAGATGGATCTGTTCCAGCTAGACGTACAGTTTTTTTTCCTACATTACCCGACGTATATCGTGTTGACTTAACCCGTCTCCATTGTGGTACTTGTACTTTCAACACACACCCTGCATTCATCAAAACCAGGTCGCACGCTCTAGCGAGCGCGGGTTAAACGACGAGGCCACGTCAGTTGTTAAGCGCGCTTAATTCAAACTGGGCTGACGGGTACGGTCTGTCTCTTCAAGGCAGCACGCTATACACATAGCTCTATTGAATACCCTTTACTTTTGTTTTCTTATGAATTCTTTTCTGTCTTATAAACACACACCTTTCATTCCCCCTCACCTGTGACGCGCTGTTGATGCATGAGTCATCCTATCCGATCACGTGACTTGGATCAGCCAATCACCTTCGCATCCGCCTGGATCAACCGGATCAACCAAAACTACCTTCTGCGGACTTAGACTATACTACTTCGGCGTCTGCAATAGGTTGTGGGCACGAAAGTGCTTTCTCAAGCACCGTTTTGTTACCTATGTTAAAGTACCTCACTGTTGAGAACCGACCTTGAACCAGCTCTGTTTCCTTCATTTTTCCTATGCCTGGAATATGACTCCTCTGAACAGTCTCAGGGAAATGCGACGAAGTACAGTTAGATGCAATGACGCGTAGTTATATTTAGACTGAACGCCTGACTGTGAGTCAGCCAGTCAGGTCGTGGTTCAGATAACCCCTGTTGTTACCTAAGCCCGTCAGGACTACCATCGTTCGTCACTACTCGCCTCTTTCCGTAGCTTGTCCCGGAATAACACGAGTTTGTCACGAATGAAACACTTGTTTTATTAAGTAGCACCATGTAAATATTATCTCCATTATAGCCAAAGGCCATAGCCTGAAAGGCTCACAGAAAAAGTCAATATTACAGTACGTTTTCACCTTAACACTAAAATGCCATTTGGTGCAGATATGTACTAAGCGGGTCATGTGGTCAGGCTCGCTGATTTGGTTAATTCATGTCATCGTGTCCCAATTGCGTGGATCGATGCTCATGACATCAATCACTGGATTGTCTGGTCCAGACTCGATTAATTACAGACGGCGTCATGTAGCTGGAATATTGAAGAGTGCGGCGTAAACAACAAAGTTGCAAAGTACAGAATGGAGACCTAGTTGAGATGTAGTGAGGTGAGGTGACATTGGGTTTAAACGTCGCGTCCAAGATTACTGCACTTATATAGCGACGTGCGTGCGTGCGTGCGTGCGTGCGTGCGTGCGTGCGGCTGCTTGTACTAGTCCGGACTGATGCCGATTTATAGTGCTAGCCCACTGAGATACCATGCTGCAGTTTAACACGAATACCCAACTCAGACACAGTATACTGACTCCGAGCCGACCAGTCCTTGTTTTAGCCCCTTAATGCCGAGCACCAGACAGGGTAACAACAAGTACCATCTTTTTACGTCTTTCGGTATGACGCAGCCGGTATGACGCTCTCCGGGCGGACGCTCTACCACTAGACAACGGAGGCGGTTAAACCAAGTTGAAAACAAGGAATTCTTGGCAGCTTCCAATTCGGAACATTCTTTTGTACCCTATCAGTAATTATTGGTTAGTGTGTTTGTATTAGACCCATTAAAATTGTCTTTTGTTAAGTGGAAACCTAAAACTCTGTTGAATGTAATTGTTAATTGCTCATTGATCTTGATCGGTCATTTACTGATTTCACAGTTTAGTTCTTTACCTACAGAGTTCATTCAGTCTTATAGCTCGGACTTGAGCCGGCACACATCTGTATATTTCGGGCCTGAATCACCACCAACCCGCGTTGTCAACAGGCTATATTAAGGAGGGAACTGGCCACAGTAACAACGTGTGAACATAGGCATAATGACAGAAAGCGCACGTAAAATCTCAAAATAGTCATGACAGTCATAGCAGATGAGGTGAAATTGGGTTTAACGTCGCGTCCAAAATTATTGCACTTATATAGCGACGTGCATGTACGTGTGTTTGTGTGTGTGGCTGCTTGTACTAGTCCGGACTGATGCCGATATATAGGGCTAGCCCACTGAGATACCATGCCGCAGTGAATACCCCACTCAGACACAGTATACTGACTCCGAGCCGACCAGTACTTGGTTTAGCCCCTTAATGCCGAGCGCCAGACAGGGTAACAACAAGTACCATCTTTTAACGTCTTTTGGTATGACGCGGCCGGGGATCGAGCCCCGGACCTTCCGCTCTCCGGGCGGACGCACTACCACTAGACCACGGAGGCGGTCGACAGTCATAGCAACTGATTCAGGACACCAACCATAGGCTCAGTTAACCGAAATACACAGAAGTAGGTGCGATAGTCATAACAATTGAATGAGTTAATACAGAACGTCGCGACAAAAACATTTCCATAATCACAAGGAATCTCTGCTAAAATCAGCGTCCATTGTTCTATTCCGCCTATATCGTAATCAAGCACGTGTTGTTAATCACTATAGCGATGCTACTAGACTAACATCTAGTCTCTGAAATGAACATATCTTACAGTAAAACAACAGTTGTTAAAATATCTTAATAAAAATATAATAAAAATGAACCTAGAGACTCTCTTCATTTCGTAGATACCTTAAACTGCAGTAATCTAGACTTGCCAACGTTATAGACTTACATGGGCTGTATTGAATATATTTGTGTAAGTGAGTTGGATTTAACGCCGCTTTTAACAGTATTCCAGTTATATCACGGCGTGTCAGCTTAATGTGGGAGGAAAGCCCGAAGTGATGCAGGTCTCAGACGTTTACCACTTCGGTGAAACCCACGAGCACGGGTATGGTGCTGACAAACCTAGAAACATAATCGGGGTGAACCGGGATTCGAACCCACAATCATAGGTGTCTGGCGTGTCCAGGGGACGCAACTCTGCACAGCGAATCGCGGCGCCTTAGACGACTGGGCCACCCGTGTCCCCCAGTAATAGAGTAAGACCACCAACACCAAAACAACCCAAAACGAAACCCAACCCAAAGCTTTCACAAGCCTCTCTTTTCCGAATAGCATTCAAGTAATCTCTATTCAGCCTTTCCCAAACTTGTTCTGCTGTTGGGCGTCCAACTATATCTCCTTTTAAGGCTTCATTGATGATGTCTCGCAGTCTCTGGTCAGTGATGTGACGGAGGTCTATTTCCCCTGCCATCTCGGCCAGATGACGTCCACCATAGTAGGCAACTAGTTTGTCGTTGACAAATTGCGGACTCCATAAAGCATAGGTGACAGCTCCAAGGGAGAAAATATCACTTTTCTTGTCCAGAGCCCCTTCAGGGGGTGAAAAAATAGTGTTTCTGGTCCCAACGTCCCCGTCACGCTCCCCGCCACGCTCTCCGTCGCGCTCTCCGTCACGCTCTCCGTCACGCTCTCCGTCGCGCTCCCCGCCATGCTCTCCGTCACGCTCCCCGTCACGCTCTCCGTCACGCTCCCCGACATGCTCTCCGTCACGCTCTCCGTCGCGCTCCCGACCATGCTCTCCGTCACGCTCTCCGTTGAGCTCTCCGTCACGCTCTCCGTCACGCTCTCCGTCACGCTCCTCGCCATGCTCTCCGTCACGCTCTCCGTCACGCTCCCCGCCATGCTCTCCGTCACGCTCTCCGTCACGCTCCCCGCCATGCTCTCCGTCGCGCTCTCCGTCACGTTCCCCGAATTGTCCCCCGTCATGTTACCCATCTTCCCTGACGTGTTCCTGCGTCGGGCGACGAGCTGCCGATCCAAATCCTCCTATTTTATAACTCGGTTCATCGTACCGTGTCACTAGGATGTTTTCCGGCTGTATATTTCCGTGTATGATACCAATGTTATGAAGAAACTGTAAACCACTGGCAATGTTGGCCATGACATAAAGACAGTCGACCTCGCCTAGAGGACTCTTCATGGTTAAACGTTTACTCACATACTGGTCCAGGTTGCCCATCTCGCAATATTCAAAGGACAATGTGAAGTCTTCTGTAGTAACATGGATATCACCAATCATCTGTACAATGTTTTTCGATTCTGCACATTTTTGTAGTATGTCCCTTTCGGTGGCTACACATCTTCGTGAACACACAAGGTTTTTTTCAAGAACCGTTTTACTACCTTTTTTACCCTTTCTCACTGTTGAGAACTGACCTTGGACAAGATCTGTTTCCGCCATTTGTCTTATGGGTAGAAGACTACATCCTCTGAACAGTCTCAAGGAAATGTGACGTAGTACATTCAGTAGTTAGATTCAGTGACGTGTAATTATATTTAGACTGAGCACGTGGCTGGACTTGCCTGTGAGTCAGCCAGTCATGTCGTGCTTCCGTTTTCCTCTGTTGTCTATGAAAGGCCAGTAGGGCCGCCACCATTCGCCTCTTCCCGTATTAATTACCGGCTTTTCCCAGAATGACACGAATTGGTTTAAAATGGACCACGACTTGTTTCATTAAGCAGCACCATGTAAATAGTATCTCGTTTATAGCACAATGTCCAAGCCTGAAAAACAATTTTTTACTGCCTAACTCGAGGAAGTATTTCTGTACAGTCAATGGAACTTGGTACATGTGATCACTAAGGGTAGGGTCCAGATCGTGAAAGGCCACGAATCACCTGCGTATAGGGCCAAGGTCACATTAAAAGCTAATTTTACAATATGTTACAAAATGCCCTTTTCTGCAGATATGCTTGTAGCTGTTATGTTATTAAAATACGTATGTGCAACAGATTTTCAAACATGTGCATATTAAGAACATAGTAAAAGTATTATGTCAAGGATCATATAAAATATCAGTCATATATCACAGAAAAATAGAAAACTAACTATTTGGGTTCAATCCTATATCTTGTCATAGAGATGGCCTTCTTTCAAAAATGACTGACGGTCTTGCTTGACAAGTGTATAAGGATCTATGCCGAAACGTCGCTTTTTACAGTATTAAAGTTGTTATCCATAAATTGTGTCGTCTTTGTCATCCCTCAACTTCTAACGAATGCCTATCAATAAATATCTGACAAAGCCGATCCTACACGAACGGGGAATTGTCTAGTGTCAAGGAATCGAGAAATAAAAGCAGGCATGCCCACGGAATCCCATTGTATAAAGGTCATTCAATATACCATATTTCCAAGTGGTATCATAGGTCTTCTCTAAAAAAAAGAATATAAAAAACTGCAGGTTGTTTATTAATAAACAAATTACTCAAGTCGTACAAGATGATCAACTGTACAACTGTGACGCCGGAATCCACATTGGATATCTGTTATTTAAGATGCCAAACAAGACTATTGTTAATCATTCTTTCCAATGTTTTACAAACACTGTAAACACAGCTAGTCAAGGCATTTGGACAGTAATTTGTTGGCTTCGTATGAACTTTACTTGGCTAAGGAATTGGAATGATGATTGTTTTGTGCCAGTGAGTGAGTGAGTTGGGTTTAACGCCGCTTTTAACAGTATTCCAGTTATATCACGTCGTGTCAGCTTAATGTGGGAGGAAAGACCGAAGTGATGCAGGTATCAGACGTTTACCACTTCGGAGAAACCCACGAGCACGAGTATGGTGCTGACAAACCTAGAAACATAATCGGGGCGAACCGGGATTCGAACCCACAATCATAGTTTAGGGATGCAACTCTGCATAGCGAATCGCGTATGCCTCGTTTATATCACCCGTGCCTCTTGTTTTGTTCAGGAATCTGCGAATGTTCCACATTCCCATATGTTAAGGATGCTAAGGAGCACTGACAACAGAGATGATTCAACAATTGATAATGGTTCTCATCAGGACCAGTTCATTATGATATTCCAACTTGTCAGGGAAGTGTCAGGAGTGTAATAATAATAAGAAGAACAATATGCTATTGTTTTCACTAATTTATTTGCGAGGTCTTGTTTACTTGTCAGAATAGTATCATGAACCTTGAGATGATGCACACCGTGTCAAGATCACTTGCCCTTCATTTTCTGTATCATGTTCCACACTCTATTAAGAGGCGTTTGAGTACTTGTTTTAGAAACAAATGCACGCCAGGAAGAACGTTTTGTTCCCTTCATCGTCATATGAGCTTTTGCTCTTAACATTTAAGGTTGTTGAGATGAGTCGGTGATTGATTAGTATTAAAACGTTTTCAGCCTTTTCCCATCGTTTTCTAGCTTGTCTGCAGTCATCATTGAATCGTGGCTTTCTAATACGTGGAACTGTGGAGGATTTATGAATAGTGGTCATGGCGATATTATTGACATCCTGTGAAAAGGATTCAATACGATCATCAACATTCTGATACGATTCAGATACAAATTTGTCAGTACAGAACTTCTGGAATAGAGTCTAGTTAGCTTCATTGACATTTCATCTAGAAATTGGAATCTCTGTGGTAGGTGTAACGATTTTAAGAAGTGTTGGAAAATGATAGCTCCAACAAAGATCATCATGTAGTGTCCATTCAAAATCATTCTAAAGTGAAGGATCTGCAATTGTAAAATCGAGGGCTGAATTTGTCCTTGTAGCTGGATGGAGGTAGGTATTTGAGTCATCATTACAAATACAGAATATTGTTGAAAAGAAATTGTTCTATGATACTGCCTTTGTTGTTCAATGTGGTGCTGCCCCACAGGGGACTGTATCTATGCAAATCGCCCATTATTAGGAAGGGTATGGGAAGTTGATCGATCAAATTCTGAAATGTCACGAGTTGTGTAGAAGAAGAAGGTGGTACATATAAAGAGCATAGTGTAATTGCAACATGTAAAGTTATTCGTACCGCAACTGGTTGATATCAATTTTGAGTGGCACTGGACATTGAAGTATGTTTTGACGAACCATCACGGACACACCACTGACGCTTTCTCTGTGTTTGAGACACAGTATCATGCCTAAGGAAATCTACTCCATCAGTTTCCTTCAAGAATGTTTACTGAAGACGAAACTCTATAGGATTAAAGTCTTGTTCCCAATTCATTAAAATTAGCTCTAACACACTACAGTTCCACTGTATTATATTTTGTGAATGAGTCATGATTTGGGTGTATGTATTGGTGATCTACCACCCCTTGACTTCGAAGGCGATGAACTTCTTGTCCAATGATACATGTGTTCTTCCAGGGATCCAAGCTAATTATAAAGTCAATCTCATTAAAATCGGATCTAAGTTCTCGCTGCCGCTAAACAAAGATCTGATGACATCCCATTACGGGTCACGTCAGAACGACCTTTCGTGAACTTTGACCGACCACTGAAATGACGAACAAGAAGTCGACATCAGCCAGTTAGAAAGCAGCTTTCTCGAGCTTTACGGCACTCGCTTCAACCTGGCGACTTCCATAGACTACGCTTGAAAACTATGTTGACACAGTTCTCGATTAAAAATTTGAAACCTGAACAAACGAACATTCCGTAAGGTCTAATATATGGTTGAGATTGTATGACAGTGAATCCCACGTACTGTGGAACACCTCGGAAGCGAGAGATAGACGATAATTTTGACGGAATCAGTCGTACGGGCCGTAACTGTCGTTCGGAATACACCATGTTAACGTTTTCGATTTTGCATGATTAGAAAACACATTCACTTTCATGATCTGGTAAGCGACGCTTTGATTGGTCGGATGAAAAGTCGTTCTGACGTGACCCATAATGGGATGTCTTCAGATCTTTGTTTAGTGATAGCGAGGACTAAGATCTGATTTTAATGAGATTATTATAAAGTTGGATTTAATCTCTTGAAACCTTAGCAAGTCTATCGCTTTGATGATCCTATCTATCGTTTGATTTACTTTCACAGGTTGCTTGACACGAGTTTACACTTTGTGACTGTTGCAATGGCAAAGAATCTGTTTTGAGTTGATATTGAACATTTCTATTTTGATGTTTTCCTGAACCAGATTGTATGCGAGATGGGGACTGTGAAGAAGTACTGTGAGATTGAGATGACACCAAAGTATCTGGTAGCAATTCTTATTCAGCATTTTGTGGTAATAAGTCATCAATTTGGACAAGTTCAGGATGGGTGGGTTTTGTCCATGTTAAGTCAGTCTGTCATTCAATTGAAGCTGTTGTCACAGATTGTCTTTCAGTAATAGAGGCATATGACATTCAAAGTTTCTTGGCGTCAGTGTAACTGATGTTCTGAGAACATTTTATTTTATTGATTTCCATTTCCCTTTTCCATACTGGGCACTCTTTTGATGAAGATGAATGCTGACCCGTGCAGTTGCCTCATTTTGCTCACCACAGTGAGCACAGGTTACAGGATCTGTGCATAAGTTTATGCCATGACCAAATTTTTGCCATTTTAAATATCTTAACGGATTTGAGATATACTAGTACTTTTCAGCGTGAAGATTGCAATAACCTGCTTTGATGGATTTGGCTGCTGTTGGAGATACAAACGAAAACAGGTAGGTATTGCTTTGAATTACTTCAGAGTTCTGACGCCTAGAGAATCGTTTCACCTGTGTGACACTTTGATCTCTCAACCCACATAAAATGTCAAGCTCTGCCATATCCTCTAAAAGATTATACCGACCTCTAACGAATCCTTTACTTGAGTTGAGGAACCTACGAGCAGATACTGAAACAGGAATACCAGCCAACGTATGACTAGATAGCAGGTTAGTCAGATCTCATGCGTTTGATATTCATGACATCACATGCTATACCATGCACTCCTTTTGAAATAGCAAACGGGTTTAGTTTAATTTGTTAGCCAGCTCTCATGCTTTTGATATTCATGACATCACATGCTATACCATGCACTCCTTTTGAAATAGCAAACAGGTTGAGTTTAATTGGTTGTTTATCTAGAGATTCAAAAACCAGAAACCTTGGCCAGTTTTCAACTCGTTCGGGAGGTCGATGACTATCATTGGTACTTGGATCATTGTCAAGCTGACGATTTTTTTTGTCAAGGGCGTTCCAAGGTCCTTGTTGGTATGTATAATGTTTCATCATCCCAGCTTCTGGGATGATATACACAAGCAGAAAAAAAATTAAACAAATAATCATTCCACCAGATTGGCCCATGAACCACCCCCTTCTGGGCATACGTCCCAAGGCAAAAGACATACATGTAAATAATACATTTGATAATCAATGAATATTACGTTGCGCCAGGACAAAAACAGATTCAGAAAATGGATACATTCTCATGCTTTTTAAAGGATGGGTGCGGAAACGTCGACGCGGGGAAATAAATGCACTTGTGGGATATTGCTTTTAACTTTTCAATTGGTTTTAGACTATTCTTCACACAAAAACGACCACAGATGGATAAAATATTTGTTTGTTTGTTTGTATGTTAGTTGACGCCGCACTTAGCACTATTCCAGCTATATGACGGCAGTCTGTAAATAATCAAGTCTGGACCATCAAGTGGCTGACATCATGAACATAGATCCACGCAATTTGGACCCGATGACGTGCATCAACCAAGTCAGCGAGCCTGACCATAGAACTGTTTGTTTGTTGTTTAACGCCGCACTCAGCAATATTCCAGCTATATGACGGCGTCATGGCGTCACAATAACCATGCCACAATGCCTTTCTCGTCCTATGATACACATTATCCTTCCTGTGTTCCCTCCAACGCTTTTCTGTCACAAAATTACCAACGAATTTTTAACTGAAGGCCCAAGTCACGAGACGCCATACCTACCCGTAACCTTCGTAAGTGTCCGTCACCTATTCGACCCCTTCCGTTCAGTTCCGTAGAGTCTTGGGCATGAACCTGGTAAAACATATTTAGCAGTGTGGGCTTACTTGTAGCTCTGTCGGGCTCACGTACAAAAATGCTTATTTTTGAGACATGTGACCTACAGCAGAGATCATCCACACGAGAAATGTTCTGAAGGTTCTCCACACGCGATGTAGAACGAGTGAGTGAGTGAGTATGGTTTAACGCCGTTTTAGCAATATTCCAGCAATATCACGGCGGAGGACACCAGAAATGGGCTTCACACATTGTACCCATGTCGGGAATCGAACCCTGGTCTTCGGCGTGACGAGCGAACGCTTTAACCACTAGGCTACCCGGCCGCCCCCACGATGTAGAAAGAAACCTTGAAGGGCTTCCATAGTTTATTTTAGGGTGCCCACTTCATGTTATCTGACGAGGTTGCTATGCTACAAACTTTCACCGCCAGTAATATGTTCGAGTGAAGTAGTGGGGTGATAAAATAAAAAAAACTGCTGATGATATACAGCGCCATAATTTGTTTAAAGGCGTTCCGTACTTCAGATTGACAAGCCACTCAAAACATTGGACTCAACCCATGCGGTTTCTCTCAATATATACTCACCGCCAAAAGAAACTCGAGCCATAGAACTGTTTGTTTGTTTGTTGTTTAACGCTGCACTCAGCAATATTCCAGCTATATGATGGTGGTCTGTAAATAATCGAGTCTGGACCAGACAATCCAGTGATTGATATCATGAACATCGATCCACGCAATTGAGATACGATGACATGCATCAACCAAGTCAGCGAGCCTGACCACCTGATCCCGTTAGTCGCCTTTTACGACAAGCATAGTCACCTTTTACGGCAAGTATGGGTTGCTGAAGACCTATTCTACCCCGGAATCTTCACGGGTCTTCTGATGAAGGAATCACCATCAAGCATGTCCAGCTTGATTGTGTTGATTTTTCGATCACAAGAGATAAATATTTCAAATCATCGTCTCATTTAATTGCAGGTTTTTTAAAAGAAATATACTAAATGTAATATACTACCATACATGTTGGTTAATATATGAAGAATTACTCATATTCAAGTGATATTAGATTGGTTCAATGCACAAACGAACATACTGTTATGTTGTGTGAGCCGAAGTTCATGAATGCATCACATGTGACGTCATAGATCCATGACTCTAATATCTCTTGAATTTGAGTAATTCTTCATATATCAACCAACATGTATGGTAGTCACGTTTCTTTTGTTGGTGAGTATATTTGCTCTTACCGAAGAGTACACGTTTTATGTAGAATGGAGATAAACATACTGTCTTTTCAATGTAGAGTTAGGTTAGGTTACCCGTTGATCTATGAAACAAAATTTAACCAGTCCAATAGTTAGGTTTTAGACCACGAGCCGGAGGTGTCCCGATTTAGGTTTTATACCACGAGCCGGAGGCGTCCCGATTTAGGTTTTAAACCACGAGCCGGAGGCGTCCAGGTTTAGGTTTTATACCACGAGCCGGAGGTGTCCCGATTTAGGTTTTAAACCACGAGCCGGAGGCGTCCAGGTTTAGGTTTTAAACCATGAGCCGGAGGCGTCCCGATTTAGGTTTTAAACCATGAGCCGGAGGCGTCCCGATTTAGGTTTTAAACCACAAGCCGGAGGTGTCCCGATTTAGGTTTTAAACCACGAGCCGGAGGCGTCCCGATTTAGGTTTTAGACCACGAGCCGGAGGCGTCCCGATTTAGGTTTTAAACCACGAGCCGGAGGCGTCCAGGTTTAGGTTTTATACCACAAGCCGGAGGCGTCCCGATTTAGGTTTTAGACCACGAGCCGGAGGCGTCCAGGTTTAGGTTTTATACCACAAGCCGGAGGCGTCCCGATTTAGGTTTTAGACCACGAGCCGGAGGCGTCCCGATTTAGGTTTTAGACCACGAGCCGGAGGCGTCCCGATTTAGGTTTTAAACCACGAGCCGGAGGCATAAAACCCCATGTACCCCTTGTTATTCTGCTACAACTTACAAAGTAGCACAATTTCAAATTTAAAACTTGTTGAGAAAACTTAAAAGAATACTTTATCATTCTACAATACAATGTTAAAATATGGGCCATAAATCACCAGCAATAAAAGTCTGTGGGGACTTACAATACTTCGGTGATGGCAGGCAATTAAGCCATAAATTGAAGTTGACAAATATTCTACGTTTAAAACTGGTATGTATAAACATACTTTGAATGATGTGGTCTCACATATACTCTCAGGGGGAAATAATTTTACGCTACTTCAACCCCTTTCGAGGATACATCCACTAACCATCAAAATAAATTAAACAGTTTAAAAACTAGCAATACTTTGAAAAAATAACTATTTACACAATTCAAAATTTCCCAAAGGTATATTTCTTTTAAAAAAACTATAATTAAATAAGACGATGATTTGAAATATTTATCCCTTGTGATCGAAAAATCAACACAATCAAGCTGGACTGCCATCATATAGCTGGAATATTGCTGAGTGTGGCGTTAAACAACAAACCAACCAACCAACCGTCATCACAAGGGATACAAAACGGAGGATCTTCACCTTTCAACAAGTAATTATGTATATATCGTGAATGGCAAATACGACATAGTCTTAGTATGACCTCTCCAAATCTGGAATGACATCCCAAGTAGGTGTAATGGATAGTTGATTTTATTGCATGTAATTCATTTATACCTACTTGGGTGTCCCACTTCTTCTGCATGAGATATCTGATTATTTTATTATCACTGTATGGGAAAAGGAGTGGTGTCACAGATTCGTTGAGAGCTGATAAGCTAATGTATTCTTAACTGCATATGATATCAGAAACTCAAACAATATGTGTGTATATCATTTGTAAAATACAACTATTTTTTGTGTCATTTACAACATGTACTGAGCTTTCTTATTTCACCCCATGTCCGTGCCTCAGTGAAGTGTTACAGAGTGGTAAAAATGCAGGAATCACTTGAGTTGCTCTTGCAGTAGTCCTGTCAATTTAGCCAAATATAGACCCAACCCACCACAAATTGCAACAGAAACTATCTCAACTGATTTACACTCAGAATTTATCCCTTTACAACATATAAAAAGTCAACCCAAATCGGAGTGGTGGATTTTGCTGGACTTTTTATATGTTGTAAAGGGATAAATTCTGAGTGTAAATCAGTTGAATCGTTTTTGTTGCATTTTGTGGTGGCTTCCTTGCTATTTTCACTTGACTATAGTGTTCCAGAAAAGTAGGTATGTTTGGTATTGTCCCGACAATGGAGTGCTTCTACACTCAGTGATATTCCTGCTGTTCTGTACAAAAAACTCCAGGTTTGACCAAACAGGAGGTTGATATAATGAGTAACATGAAATCAACAAGTCACTGAGCCTGACCACCCAATCCACCAAGTCACTAAGCCTGACCACCCAATCAACCCAGTCACTAAGCCTGACCACCCAATCAACCCATTCACTGAGCCTGACCTCCAAATCCCCCAAGTCACTAAGCCTGACCACCCAATCAACCAAGTCACTAAGCCTGACCACCCAATCCACTAAGTCACTGAGCCTGACCACCCAATCCACCAAGTCACTGAGCCTGACCACCCAATCCACTAAGTCACTGAGCCTGACCACCCAATCCACCAAGTCACTAAGCCTGACCACCCAATCCACTAAGTCACTGAGCCTGACCACCCAATCAACCAAGTCACTTAGCCTGACCACCCAATCAGCCAAGTCACTAAGCCTGACCACCCAATCAACCAAGTCACTAAGCCTGACCACCCAATCAACCAAGTCACTTAGCCTGACCACCCAATCAACCAAGTCACTAAGCCTGACCCCCCAATACACTAAATCACTGAGTCTGACCATCCAATCCACCAAGTCACTAAGCCTGACCTCCAAATCCACCAAGTCACTAAGCCTGACCACCAAATCAACCAAGTCACTTAGCCTGACCTCCCAATCAACCAAGTCACTAAGTCTGACCACTCAATCTACTAGCCGTCTCATACACCAAGCATAAGTTGCTCGGGATCTATTGCCCCAGGAATCCCTACAGATGGCCACGGCTGTCCTAACCTTCAACTCTAGGGCTGTTTTGTAGGAGATCACAAATCCATGGAAACCAACAGACATCTACCCCCAGTAACACTTTTTTTGAAAACTGTTAAAACGAAAAGTCGCACAAACACAAGACGAGACATGATATCAGGTTAATGCTTTTTATTACATGGCAAAAGTCGCGTGCACAGAGACAGATGTGATGTAGCTGATATTGAATGACAGATACAGATCCTTCAACACCATTTTTTATTAAGGTGATGACATTCGTGATGATGCTCCTTCGCTGATTATGTCAATACTCCCTGAGAAAATCCTTCATAAACCTAATTAATCTCCTGTAAGAAATGTTGAGATTTAATAATGACCTGTCAACCTAGTTCATCTCCTGTAAGAAATGTTGAGATCTAATAATGACTTGACAACTGGTCATACACTTGTTTTGGTCATAACTTATTGTGGCCAAGTGAAACAATCTTTAGTTGTTTTGTATCCTGTCACATGCAAACTTCAGTACTGATCCAAACATATCAGCCAAATATAGTTAGAAAGATGTAAAAAAGTTGATTGAGGTCTAAACAGTTGTTCTTAGACTTGTTTTCCCGAGAACAAGGGAGGTTACTCTCATTCAGCTAGAGACAATTACATGTACAATACATATGAAACTTCGATTCAGTACAGACCTAATATATCAGCAAAATATAGTTAGAAAGATGTAAAAGGGTTGATTGAGGTCTAAACAGTTATTTTCTGACACTAGTTTTCCCAAGAACAAGGGAGGTTACTCTCATTCCTCTCCTTCAGACAATTACACACACACCATGACAAACTGCAGGACTGATTATATAACCATTGCAACATATTCAGAAGCAGGGCAAGTCAGACAAGGGCACTGATCTGCCCACTTTAGAACCGAGGGAATGTTTAGAAATTGTTACGAGCATCACAAGATGTGTTTCTTTGAATGAGAACTAGATTTGGTTCATTTTGACAACTGCAGGTTTGGGACTCTGAATGGAAAGGCAAGGATAACGTTTCAAAAAGTCTTTAGGGGTTTCAGTAAAGTGTTGTTCTAATATTTGAAAATATCAAAGTCGTTGATCCAAACTGATTTTCACAGATGTAGAAAAAACCCAGTAGAACTGAAAATTAAAAAAAAAGTCGTCTTAGGTCACAGACTTGTTCATACTTAAAATTTTCATTTTAAGTTTAAATATTCTTTCACTCATCGTAGCCATAGTTACATGTTGATCGGTCAGAAGTCCACCACGCGCAAGTGGAGTAAAGAAACATGGCTTGTTGTCAGCCATCGTTAAATGTCGGATAATTTTCGTAATAATATTTCAAAGTTTTTGGCAACTCTAAAATGTGACATTTTCCATGGGTCAAAAAGGGCCCGTATCCCACCTTGTTCTTTTAGAAGAACACACAATCTGTTACAAAATAAAATAAAATGTTTGGCCAAAACCAGCTGTCTCATGATAAAGGTTTTCTTGCTATTTTCACTTGCAGAGTGACACAATAACTCTCCTAAGTCTCACGACTCGAGCTGATGAGACATCAACTTCTGTTATGTACACAGCTAAAACTTTATACAGGGTAAAACGTAAAATGAAATCATAGACATCTTAAAAATAAAAACAAGACAAGGACTTATAACATGATGCACAAATTCTGATATTTTCCATATCATTTTACAATAAAAAACACAATAATCACCACACATAGTTCAGAAAAAACAAATAGCATGCAAAGTATTTGTCTCCATACTCTCTAGTTGCAGAGATACCTGTCATCAAAAACATTTACTCACAATCCCCCAATTTACAGAAAGTATATTAATATATGACTACACAAACTTATATGCAATATGCTAAAACATCTCACAGCTACAAAATATAAGAAATTCTGACTGTTTTCTCATTATCACACATGCACGTATTAAATTACACCTATTAAAAATAAACAATATATCTGCGTAAAGTTGACCTCTGTGTATAAAACAGGTGACTGTCCAGGAATTGTAGATTCAAGGGAGATCCTCACCGAACTTGCTTCTGTGGGCTGCTTTCTTCATTGGGTATATCACCTGTAACACATGGACAATGAGTGAGTGAGTGAATGGTGTTTATCACTGCAGTCACGTCATCATCATCACCTGTAAATAATCAAGAATGGATCAGACAAACAAGTGATTACTATGAGGAACATCCTACGATGTTGGGGCACAATACCATGCAATCATCGGAGCCTGACCACCCGATCCATTAAATTGCAAGTTTGGCTCAAAAATTAATTTTGAATTTGTTGCAAACATCAATTTTTCAAGATACATTCACTCAATTCCGTACAAAAAAATAATAACATTCGTAGAAAGAATTTAAATGTCTCAAGTGAAAGTGCTGAAATCACACGCTAGGTAATCAGATTACAAAGGAAAACTATTTGGGGGCATGGCCTAAAGCTATCGGTGCAGTGGTGTGTGATTGGCTGAGATGTAGATGTGATTATAGCATCTGTCTACTGTATAATCGGTCTTGTGATGTTTAGCAGCTATATGGATATGTCACGAGATGTTGCTATTCTGTTAATCCTACAAATATACTACAACATACAATGATGAGTAATCGAGTGTGGACCAGACAATCCAGTGATTAATATCATGAGCATTGATCCACGCAATTGGGATTGATGACATGCATCAACCAAGTCCCGTTAGTCGCCTCTTATGAGAAGCATAGTTGCCTTTTATGACAAGCATGGGTTGCTTAAGACCTATTCTACCCCGGATCTTCACAGGTCAATGAGTGCATGAAAGGACCTTGATGTTGACATTGTGCATAAGAAAAAGAACAATTAACTGTATTCCCACAGTTAAGGTGAAATGGGTTTAAATAGAGAATCTCACCTGAGTGTCTTTTGATATCAAATATATCAACATGAGTTGATAAAAGTGGAAAAATTCTGAGGCTTGCTGAGGATTTTTGCCACTTTTATCAACGAGTGTTGATATGTTTGATATCAAAAGACACGAGGGTGAGATTTTATTTATCATCCAACATCATTCTTTCAACTTTTTCAATTTGTAGACAGTAATTAGCAGTGTCTTCAGTGTAAAAAGTACTGCAAACAGCTTCAGTAGCAGAGCCATTAGTGATGTCATTTGATTGTGATGTCATGGTAACCAGTGATGTCACAATGGTCTGCAAAGCATTGTGATGTAATTTCATTGCAGCCATATCTCCTGTGGGAGCCTGTTTTGGATGACAAAATTGTGTTCCCGAATATTTCACTCATATAGTGCCATGCATACATAGCGCCATGCATACAGAGCGTCATGCATGCAGTTTGTGTGTTTCTGCTTGGACTAGTCCAAACTTGTGCCAGTTTAAAAGAGCTAGTCCACTGAGATACCATGCCGCAGTTTCACATGGATAACCTATTTAGAACAATTATACTGACTCCCAGCCGACCAGTCCTTGTGTATTCTGCTTGGACTAGTCCAAACTTGTGCCAGTTTTAAAGAGCTAGTCCACTGAGATACCATGCCGCAGTTTCACATGGATAACCTATTCAGAAACATAATACTGACTCCGAGCTGACCAGTCCTTGTTATATCTAACTGCCGAGTGCCAGACTGGGTAAAATCATCAAGTATCTTCAAAATTGTTTGGTCTGTCGTTGCCAGAGGATCAAAATGGGCACACGTTTGATCCACTATACCACAGAGGCTGCAGACTTTTGATTCACTACACCACAGAGGCTGCAGACGTTTGATCCACTACACCACAGAGGTGGGCAGAGCTTTGATTCACTACACCACAGAGGCGGGCAGAGCTTTGATCCACTACACCACAGAGGTGGGCAGAGCTTTGATCCACTACACCACAGAGGCGGGCAGAGCTTTGATCCACTACACCACAGAGGTGGGCAGAGCTTTGATCCACTACACCACAGAGGCGGGCAGAGCTTTGATCCACTACACCACAGAGGCGGGCAGAGCTTTGATCCACTACACCACAGAGGCGTGCAGACGTTTGATCCACTACACCACAGAGGCGGGCAGACGTTTGATCCACTACACCACAGAGGCGGGCAGACCTTTGATCCACTACACCACAGAGGCGGGCAGATGTTTGATCCACTACACCACAGAGGCGGGCAGACGTTTGATCCACTACACCACAGAGGCGGGCAGACGTTTGATCCACTACACCACAGAGGCGGGCAGACGTTTGATCCACTACACCACAGAGGTGGGCAGAGCTTTGATCCACTACACCACAGAGGCGGGCAGACGTTTGATCCACTACACCACAGAGGTGGGCAGAGCTTTGATCCACTACACCACAGAGGCGGGCAGAGCTTTGATCCACTACACCACAGAGGCGGGCATATTCCCACAGGGGCATTCTGACATCTAATGTAACTCTTTTGCTTCTGTAGATAACATAGTAGTAACATAACTATCCCTGTCCTACATCCACCATTACCTCATGGACCATGCATTCTGTGATTGGAGTGGCCTCCCTTAGTCCCCATATTGCACTGATGCCACTGAAGAGTGATGTATTGGGCAAAACTGTCTCTGTGAGTGGGCTGGCAGGTTTGAGTGAGTGAGTGAGTGAGTGAGTGAGTGAGTGAGTGGGTGTTAGGGTGAGTGAGTGAGTGAGTGAGCGGGTGGTAGGGTGAGTGAGTGAGTCAGTCAGTCAGTGAGTTGCTTAACCAAATTTAATGTCACTGAGAAGTTTAGAATCCCAGCCAATCATTTCTAAAACTACGCTCATGAATCTGTTACGAAAGCAACCCATAAAATCATTCTATCATTATCTGTGAATTTAAGAGAATTCATTATGTTTGGTTGTTTGTTTATTTGTTTGTTTGTTGTTTAACGTCACACTCATCAATATTCCATATATATGATGGCAATCTGTAAATAATCAAGTCTGGACCACACAATCCAGTGATTGACATTATGAGCATCGATCTATGCAATTGAGATTATGATACGATGATATCCATCAAATAGTCATCAAGCCTGACCCCTGATTCCAGTAGCCGCCTCTTATGCATGACAAGCATGGGTTGCTAAGACCTATTCCCAGGATCTTCACAGGACAGAATTCATTATGACAATAATGAATGTATACTATAGAACTCACTTTCAGAGGATTATTGATACACCGAACTATCATTTGCCCAAAACATCCAAAGAACAAACTACAGTAAACTACGGTTATAATGAACTCAAAGGGACCACTAATTTAAGTTTGTTATAACCGTAGTTCGTTATAAGCATTATACACAACAAATAGCTGCGACCCAACAAAATGTTTGTTATATCTGTCATTTTGTTATAAGCGTAGTTCACTGTACAAACAAATGGTTTGGTCTATCTAACAATAAAAAACATATTCAGCCTAAATGAGCATTTTTATGATCACATGTTAAATATTCCTTTACAAAATAGCTCCTTGTCCGTATACTACACACCTGATTGTCGACATAGTGATCGCATCCATAGCACCACACAGACAGATCGGCATAGCTCAGCACCATCAGGTGACCCGCCTCGATTCCGTGAAACAACATGTGCTCGTTAACGAAACGGCTACAAAACACCTGTCAGGTAAAGAAAGGATGTTGATGCAATTTGTTAAATGAAAACCCACAATTTCCTAAAAGAATCTTGAACAAAAAGTTTTAACGGAAATACAAATGGTAGACTTGTCCATTAGAAAGGAACATAAATCAGTCTTGCTTTAAAAAGCTGCAAATATTGTAGAGCATCAGGTATTGCTGATTCGGCAAAGATTTCCACAGTTTCCAGATGAGATGTAAAAGAATTCATCAACTGATGAAATGCCTCACCCCGCAGCTACTGATGATGCAGGTTGTTTCAATGCTGTGGGACGGATCTCACCTGGTGGAGGAACGTAGGTATCATACAGCACTGATCCCCCCCGCGGATGATTTAATCTAGTCATCTACATCATTACCTCAAACATCTTCTGATACTACCAGCTTTAGACTTTGATTGTTGTCCCTCACTTACCTTGTAACACACCAGACACACCCAGTTCTCTGACAGGTCTCCACACACATCACAGGGGCACCTGTGTCCCTCAGACACTTACCTTGTAACACACCAGACACACCCAGTTCTCTGACAGGTCTCCACACACATCACAGGGGCACCTGTGTCCATCACTTACCTTGTAACACACCAGACACACCCAGTTCTCTGACAGGTCTCCAAACACATCACAGGGGCACCTGTGTCCATCACTTACCTTGTAACACACCAGACACACCATGTTCTCTGACAGGTCTCCACACACATCACAGGGGCACCTGTGTCCATCACTTACCTTGTAACACACCAGACACACAGTTCTCTGACAGGTCTCTACACACATCACAGGGGCACCTGTGTCCCTCACTTACCTTGTAACACACCAGACACACCATGTTCTCTGACAGGTCTCTACACACATCACAGGGGCACCTGTGTCCCTCACTTACCTTGTAACACACCAGACACACCCAGTTCTCTGACAGGTCTCCACACACATCACAGGGGTACCTGTGTCCATCACTTACCTTGTAACACACCAGACACACCATGTTCTCTGACAGGTCTCCACACACATCACAGGGGCACCTGTGTCCATCACTTACCTTGTAACACACCAGACACACCCAGTTCTCTGACAGGTCTCCACACACATCACAGGGGCACCTGTGTCCATCACTTACCTTGTAACACACCAGACACACCCAGTTCTCTGTCAGGTCTCCACACATATCACAGGGGCACCTGTGTCCATCACTTACCTTGTAACACACCAGACACACCATGTTCTCTGATAGGTCTCCACACACATCACAGGGGGACCTGTGTCCCTCACTTACCTTGTAACACACCAGACACACCCAGTTCTCTGACAGGTCTCCAAACACATCACAGGGGCACCTGTGTCCATCACTTACCTTGTAACACACCAGACACACCATGTTCTCTGACAGGTCTCTACACACATCACAGGGGCACCTGCATCCATCACTTACCTTGTAACACACCAGACACACAGTTCTCTGACAGGTCTCTACACATATCACAGGGGCACCTGTGTCCATCACTTACCTTGTAACACACCAGACACACCATGTTCTCTGACAGGTCTCTACACACATCACAGGGGGACCTGCATCCATCACTTACCTTGTAACACACCAGACACACCCAGTTCTCTGACAGGTCTCTACACACATCACAGGGGCACCTGTGTCCCTCACTTACCTTGTAACACACCAGACACACCAAGTTCTCTGACAGGTCTCTACACACATCACAGGGGCACCTGCATCCATCACTTACCTTGTAACACACCAGACACACCATGTTCTCTGACAGGTCTCCACACACATCACAGGGGGACCTGTGTCCATCACTTACCTTGTAACACACCAGACACACCCAGTTCTCTGACAGGTCTCCACACACATCGCAGGGTCACCTGTGTCCATCACTTACCTTGTAACACACCAGACACACCCAGTTCTCTGACAGGTCTCCACACACATCACAGGGGCACCCGTGTCCATCACTTACCTTGTAACACACCAGACACACCCAGTTCTCTGACAGGTCTCCACACACATCGCAGGGGCACCTGTGTCCATCACTTACCTTGTAACACACCAGACACACCCAGTTCTCTGACAGGTCTCCACACACATCACAGGAGGCACCTGCATCCCTCACTTACCTTGTAACACACCAGACACACCCAGTTCTCTGACAGGTCTCTACACACATCACAGGGGCACCTGTGTCCATCACTTACCTTGTAACACACCAGACACACCATGTTCTCTGACAGGTCTCCACACACATCACAGGGGCACCTGTGTCCATCACTTACCTTGTAACACACCAGACACACCCAGTTCTCTGACAGGTCTCCACACACATCACAGGGGTCACCTGTGTCCAGGCCCCGAGCTGGTAGGGGCTGCACGGTCTCCAGGTGGGGACACCACGTCAGTGGCTGAACTGCATACATCTTCTCAAAGTTCTGGAAAATGTCAAATATCAACCTGTAATTAACATGGCCTCCTCAGGTAACACTTGATGGAGAAACAAGATATGACTAACAGAAGCAATCCACAATCGCCGCCACAAGCCATCAATCAACAGAGATCAAGGCTATTTCATCCCATCTGCCTACTATGAACTCATCAAGCAATAATCACTTATCCTGTTTTATTGGCGTTATGTACCAATGGCTCCCACCTATGTGTTCTCTGTCCATCGTGTTGTGACAGTATTATCCCCTTGTTGTCAACACCTATCAATGTTATCCCACTCATATATGCAATTGTTGTTGCTGTCAATTCTCTACTGTTATTCCTCCACCAGCATTTCGTGAAGGCTACTTCCTGCACCTCATGCAGGTGCTTCTATGTGAGTGAGTGAGTTTTTGATTTTACGCCGCTTTTAGCAATATTCCAGCAACATCATGGCAGGGGACACCAGAAATGGGCTTCACACATTGTACCCATGTCGGGAATCGAACCCGGGTCTTCGGCATGACAAACGAACACTTTAACCACTAGGCTACCCGACCGCCCCTGCTTCCATGTACAATGTTATCAATGGGAATGTTTTAAGGTGATCGGCACACTTTGTTTATTCCAGGAATCAGGTCTGGACCAGACAAGCAGGAGGTACTGGAGACCTTGTCTGACCTGGATCCACCACAATGAGTGAAGACAAGCAGGAGGTACTGGAGACCTTGTCTGACCTGGATCCACCACAATGAGTGAAGACAAGCAGGAGGTACTGGAGACCTCGTCTGACCTGGATCCACCACAATGAGTGAAGACAAGCAGGAGGTACTGGAGACCTCGTCTGACCTGGATCCACCACAATGAGTGAAGACAAGCAGGAGGTACTGGAGACCTCGTCTGACCTGGATCCACCACAATGAGTGAAGACAAGCAGGAGGTACTGGAGACCTTGTCTGACCTGGATCCACCACAATGAGTGAAGACAAGCAGGAGGTACTGGAGACCTCGTCTGACCTGGATCCACCACAATGAGTGAAGACAAGCAGGAGGTACTGGAGACCTTGTCTGACCTGGATCCACCACAAAGAGTGAAGACAAGCAGGAGGTACTGGAGACCTTGCCTGACCTGGATCCACCCCAATGAGTGAAGACAAGCAGGAGGTACTGGAGACCTTGTCTGACCTGGATCCACCACAATGAGTGAAGACAAGCAGGAGATACTGGAGACCTTGTCTGACCTGGATCCATCACAATGAGTGAAGACAAGCAGGAGGTACTGGAGACCTTGTCTGACCTGGATCCACCACAATGAGTGAAGACAAGCAGGAGGTACTGGAGACCTTGTCTGACCTGGATCCATCACAATGAGTGAAGACAAGCAGGAGGTACTGGAGACCTCGTCTGACCTGGATCCACCACAATGAGTGAAGACAAGCAGGAGGTACTGGAGACCTTGTCTGACCTGGATCCACCACAATGAGTGAAGACAAGCAGGAGGTACTGGAGACCTTGTCTGACCTGGATCCACCACAATGAGTGAAGACAAGCAGGAGGTACTGGAGACCTTGTCTGACCTGGATCCACCACAATGAGTGAAGACAACTGGAGTTACCTCTACATCAACATATTTTCAAATGTTCCCCCTTGGGGACTCTGTGTTAGAAGAGGTCCCCAGTCACAAGAGGCGACTAAATAGCTTGGATTATAGCTCACAATATTGACCACTGGATGGTCTGGTTCAGACTTGATTATTTATAGATGTGATCACTATATTGCCAGTAGAATACCGTATTCGACGTAATAAGCGCCCAGGGTGCTCTCAAAATCAGAGGTGAGGTGAAATGGGGTTTAACGTCGCGTCCAAGATTATTGCACTTATATAGCGACGTGCATGCACGTGTGTGTGTTTGTGTAGCTGCTTGTACTAGTCCGGACTGATGCTGATTTATAGTGCTAGCTCACTGAGATACCATGGCGCAGTTTAACATGAATACCCCACTCAGACACAGTATACTGACTCCGAGCCGACCAGTCCTTGTTTTAGCCCCTTAATGCCGAGCGCCAGACTGGGTAACACCAAGTACCATCTTTGAACGTCCTTTGGTATGATGCGGTTGGGGATCGAACCCCAGACCTTCCGCTCTCCGGGTGGACGCTCTACCACTAGACCACAGAGCGGTCCCTCAAAATTAGAAATAGGGGGCTCTTATTAGTATATTATTTTGGGGAAAAAACAGAGTTGAAAGATAAATTTCGTGGTTTATGCTGACAGCCTGAAGTGTTTTTGTACGACAGATATATTTTTCAGGAAATTTAATTGCCCATCATTAAGGGTGCATATAACACATGAGTAGGTATTATACGAGAATAAATAAGTCTTGTATACATTGATCAATCGGAAGGGGTGTTAATTGGGATTGTTCACTCACCAATATATTAGCAAATGTCGCCGTGGGCGCTTATTAGAGTGGAGCGCTTATAACGATGAATACGGTACCTGGATATACACACCACCCCAAACCACACCTTACACACACCACAAACCTTACACACACCACACCGCACTGCACCCCACCCCACGCCACCCCACCCCACCACATCACACCACACCACACCACACCACATCACATCACAACATACACACCGCACCGAACCACACCACAGACTTCCAGATTCTGTTTGTTGAAAATCTGGCAGGTAGGTGGAAAAGTAAAAAATATATGAAATGAACTTTCAGATTATTTTCCTCCATGTCAGTGCTAACTTCATAATAATTGACGTGTGATGAGTAGCGGTCGAAAAACACAACATATAATAACATTAAACTTCCCCACAAAAATACTTAAAAATGTTCCCACCCAACTACACCTAAGGACCACAGACTGATAATGTCTTTCTTCACCTGCCATGTAAACAGTTTAAATACCACCATGTGCTCCAGGCTGCTTCGCCACAGACAATATCCTTGATGGGGGAGTAACTTGTAAATTCCGCCTCCTGGTATTCTTACACTGAAACCATCCCCTCTGTCAACAGTGCTTTATGAGGGAGTGTTCATCACCATAAACAGTCTGGTCTCTAAATTCTTGACTCATTTTTTGCCACACTGCTACGCTAGATTCGGCGGGAGACTGTGCTCAGCTGGGTCAGGTTGTAAAAGCAGGAGTTTGTAGTTACTCAGGGAGTGTTCATTACCACAAACAGTCTGGTCATTAATAATTGTTTCATAATTCCACACAGCTTTTCTGTATTCGTTTGTTTGTTTGATTTTGTTTGTTTGTTGTTTAACGCCGCACTCAGCAATATTCCAGCTATATGACGGCGGTCTGTAAATAATCGAGTCTGGACCAGACAATCCAGTGATTGACATCATGAGCATCAATCCACACAATTGGGATCGATGACATGCATCAACCAAGTCAGCGAGCCTGACCACCCGATCCCATTAGTCGCCTTTTACGACAAGCATAGTCGCCTTTTACTGCAGGCATGGGTTGCTGAAGACCTATTCTACCCCGGATCTTCATGGGTCTTTTCTGTATTCAGGGAGAATGTGCTCAATTGGCTCAGCCTGTAAGGGTGGAGTCTGCAGTGAGTGAGTGAGTGAGTGAGTGAGTGAGTGAGTGAGTGAGTGAGTATGACTTTACGTCACTTTCACCAATATTCCAACCATACCATGGAAGTGTAGGCCAGCTTCACACAATTTATCAATGAGAAGATTCAAACCCTAATCTTCACTGTCATTAACCAACACATCAACCACTTGGCTACCTCAATCCAATGTGTTTGAGTGAGTGTACAGATATATAGTCTAATGTTTGTAGAGTGATCATGATTCTTTTAGCAATATTCCAGCAATATCGCGGGGGACAGCAGAAATGGGCTTCACATATTGTACCCATGTGGGCAATCAAACCCGGGACTTCGGCGTGACAAGTGAACACTTAAACCATGAAATGAGAGTTACCAAGAAAGTCACAGACGTTAAGTCATCCTACTTTAGTTGAGTTGTTAAAAGCATAATCAGAAAGTCCACTTTTCCATTCTCTTCTATGACATTAAAACATATGCTTCTAAATCAGCAGTTACACTACATTTTTACAGCGTTACACTGATTGAGGAAACACGTGACAGTGTCAAATAAGATGCAAAACCACAAAAGATCACGACGCCTTTTCCTAGATAAAAAATAAGATTGGTCTGGCTGTTCCTATTGTGGCAGCCATATCCAACTTTTGTCTAAATTGATAATGATTGTTTCAACCCACACCTAACTTATTGATTTAGGCTGGAAACTCTCTCCCAAATGCCGTGTCTCTGAGCCCAGGAAGGACTGAGAAGTCAAAACTTAATCGTAACTTTACAACCACTGCAGAGGTCCTAAGATGGCGGTAACTTTGTGAAGCCACCACCACCTGTCCAGTGTCCACACAGGAGGGCTGGGACGAGTCCTCCCCGGGTACTTGACCCCTTATCACCCGACCCTACCCGGGCACCTGCTCTAGGTCTCAAGAGTTGGGTACAACATGTCGGTAACTTTGTGAAGCACCACCACCTGTCCAGTGTCCACACAGGAGGGCTGGGACGAGTCCAAATTTACTCCCCGGGTACTTGACCCCTTACTACCCGACCCTACCCGGGCACCAGCTGTAGGTCTCAAGAGTTGGGCACAACATGTCCAATTGGGAATTGTGTTACTGAAGCCCTGGCAAAAAGTGTTTAGGTACACATACAAAACGATCTTGTTATGCATACACTGCATTTGACCGAAACCTTATCGTTATTTAAACATATATAAGTCAGAATGAATGCATGCATAGTCAGAAAGAAATGTGAACATTAGTGACTTGTAGTGTAACCATGGAGTTATAGATCATGTGACTAACCACAGGTCTGGGTAGTCCTGTGGTACCCAGGCCCTACTCAGTACCCACCCAACCTGAGTACCCAGGTACCCAAGATACCTGTCCCAGCACTAATAAATAGACCCTCGAACAACCTACATTCTGCATCAAATATGAACACAAAATGTGAGACCAATGACGCACTAAATATTCAGCTAATTCGCAGGTTATCAAACTTGTATTTACTGAGGGACTATCCTAAACTAATCTTCCAATGTTTCAAAATTATATGGAAACAGAAATGTATTGCGTATAAAAGATGATGAACAATTGCACCAGTTGAGCTAAAAATCAAAAACAGAAAATAACAATAACAATTTATAAGTAAAGTGTAGCACTAAGTTTGACTGTCCAGTACAACAACAGAGCTCCAGATAAGCTGCGTATCTGCGTAAAATACGCATCAGAAATGCAGAAATACGCAGAAAATAAAATCCAAGCGTATCAAATACGCAACGAACAATACAGATACGCTACAAAAATAAAACTTGTGCATATCATCAAAATATTGTGAAGCAACCCTGCATATTCGATTAGCAAATCAGTAACTTATTTTGAAATTATAAACGGGCTTTCCGTCAACCTTGCCAAACTCCACGATGACAGTTACATCATGATCATTTGCCATCACAATTTCTTGTGGAAGTATCATGGTATTGTTTAGTCCTATAAAGCTCTCGAACTCATACAACACCAGTTTGCAGGGACTAGATGAATAGTGTTTTTAAATATTTAACTTAAATTCCAAAATGTGTAAAAACTAGTGGGTAACAGAAATTTGAATACCCAGATAGAATTACTGATACCCAATGATTGTAAAATGCATAGGTAAAATACCTACAACACCAAAAGCTTATCTGGAGCTCTGCAACAAGAACAAACAGGATTTGTTTAAACATGGAAGTTAAAGGGAACCTGTTCAGTGTAGGAGAGTAAGTAAGTTGGTTTTATTCCTTGAACAGTTATTCCTTCATATCCTGGCAAGTCATTGGAAAGTACTGGTCGTAGACATTTAACCTATATAAGAAGGGATGGATGCTGACAGATCATCATCAGTTATAACCTTGGCTACATCCTGCTTGGCAGCAAAGGGACGTAACTCTGCACAGTAAGATGTTCTAAAAGTAACAAGTAACTTTTTCATTAAGAAATAAAGTCAAGATCTCAGCAGAACCAGCAGCGGCATTAGAAACAACATCATCCTTAAAGACGAGCAAATGATCAATTAACACAACATCAGCAACCATCCTGTTAGGCCATTGTGTGGGGAGGACCCCCTCCCTGGGACACATCTTCTGACGGGTGTTTATCCTTAAGTCTGTATGTAGGGAGGGTGGAGAGAGTAACAGTTCCACATAACAGAAGTCTGGCCAAGCCAAACGGCAGTACTTCCACCACTCTGAAGTCTGGCCATACCCTTGAATATGTGTTGCAGGCTGATCTAACATTCATGAACATAGCAACGCTCATAGAAGGGTCAAATGTTTATAGTGAGAACAAGAAAAGAATGTACCTGACTCCCAAATAGTGAACTTGGCGTGTCATGGAAGAGTACTGCACTCTATCGTGGCAGCAAGTGCAGATACATGTAGCATCATACAATATATAGTGCAGATAGTCTCATACAATAGATAGTGCAGACAGAATGACATAACGGATAGTGCAGACAGCATGACATAACGGATAGTGCAGACAGCATGACACAATGGATAGTGCTGACAGCATGACATAACAGATAGTGCAGAGAACATGACACAACGGATAGTGCAGACAGCATGACACAACAGATAGTGCAGACAGCATGACACAACAGATAGTGCAGACAGCATGACACAACGGATAGTGCAGACAGCACTTTTCTGTTTTCAGAAAGTAGCATACTCAGTGAAAATAGAATGTAAGATCCTGGCACATCTAGGGGAAACAACTCTTCACAATTATCTGTGGTGTCTGGTAATAATATACTCGTAAAGTGTTAACAAACAGAATGTTAGATCATCAGAATTTCTCTATATTTGATAATTGAAATAAAATCCTATACATGCAATCCTAGAAACAGCATTGTTGCATGCTGAAGTAGAGGTTCCATTCTACAACGCACAGAATAACAAGAAAGTTCGAAAAACCTGAACATAACAGGTAGTGCAGAGAGCATGACAACGGATAGTGCAGACTGCATGACACAACGGATAGTGCAGACTGCATGACACAACGGATAGTGCAGACAGCATGACACAACGGATAGTGCAGACAGCATGACAACAGATAGTGCAGACAGCATGAAACAACGGATACTGCTGACTGCATGACATAACGGATAGTGCAGACAGTATCGTATAGTGTGACAAACTCATATGATACACTTGATACAGTGAACTTGGTGTGTCATGGAAGAGTACTTGTAAATCATGATGCAGTGATCAGATATGAAGAAGGAGGCCACTAGCAGGGACTACTTTCACAAGCTCCATACATCAATGTGATTTCTATAAACCTACTGCCCTACATTCATTGGCTTCCTTGATGTATGTGATCGGTCATGTCATCCCACATTGTCACAAATCACTGGGCGGTTTACTCAGTGAGTGTATTCCTACATTCCATCTAAAAGCTAGTTTGGTAAACGAAAATACAACTAAATCTTCAATTATCTAAAAATGACATAATATGATAAAGCAATTATTACCCTTATGTCTTCTTATTGTAAATATCAAATAGAAGGAGACAAATATGCATTGACCTTGCTAAAGGATAGCATTATAAAATTTGTATTGCTAACATGTTAACAGGAAGAAAACACACGGCTCTGTCATTGACTACTTTTGGCTACAGTACTACAGCTGGGTTTGGGTGGGTTTAATATACTTGTGACCGGAGTGGTTTTACATACTACTACATACTCTCTGACCCCACTGTTGTTTAGGTAATGGTTTTAAATGTACAGCCGGGTTTGGTAGACTGGCAGTGTTTGGGTGGGTTTAATATACTCTCTGACCCGACTGTTGTTTAGGTAATGGTTGTAAATGTACAGCCTGGTTTGGTAGACTGGCAGTGTTTGGGTGGGTTTAATATACTCTCTGACCCGACTGTTGTTTGGTTTTAAATGTACAGCCTGGTTTGGTAGACAGGCAGTGTTTGGTTGGGTTTAATATACTCTCTGACCTTAATGTTGTTTGGTTGTAAATGTACAGCCAGGTTTGGTAGACAGGCAGTGTTTGGGTGGGTTTAATATACTCTCTGACCTTACTGTTGTTTGGTTGTAAATGTACAGCCTGGTTTGGTAGACTGGCAGTGTTTGGGTGGGTTGAATATACTCTCTGACCCGACTGTTGTTTAGGTAATGGTTGTAAATGTACAGCCAGGTTTGGTAGACAGGCAGTGTTTGGGTGGGTTTAATATACTCTCTGACCTTACTGTTGTTTGGTTGTAAATGTACAGCCTGGTTTGGTAGACTGGCAGTGTTTGGGTGGGTTTAATATACTCTCTGACCTTACTGTTGTTTGGTTGTAAATGTACAGCCTGGTTTGGTAGACAGGCAGTGTTTGGTTGGGTTTAATATACTCTCTGACCTTACTGTTGTTTGGTTGTAAATGTACAGCCTGGTTTGGTAGACTGGCAGTGTTTGGGTGGGTTTAATATACTCTCTGACCTTACTGTTGTTTGGTTGTAAATGTACAGCCTGGTTTGGTAGACAGGCAGTGTTTGGGTGGGTTTAATATACTCTCTGACCTTACTGTTGTTTGGTTGTAAATGTACAGCCTGGTTTGGTAGACTGGCAGTGTTTGGGTGGGTTTAATATACTCTCTGACCTTACTGTTGTTTGGTTGTAAATGTACAGCCTGGTTTGGTAGACAGGCAGTGTTTGGTTGGGTTTAATATACTCTCTGACCTTACTGTTGTTTGGTTGTAAATGTACAGCCTGGTTTGGTAGACTGGCAGTGTTTGGGTGGGTTTAATATACTCTCTGACCTTACTGTTGTTTGGTTGTAAATGTACAGCCTGGTTTGGTAGACAGGCAGTGTTTGGGTGGGTTGAATATACTCTCTGACCCGACTGTTGTTTAGGTAATGGTTTTAAATGTACAGCCAGGTTTGGTAGACTGGCAGTGTTTGGATGGGTTCAATATACTATCATGGAACTGTTCTGGGTGAACAATACCTTCCAAATGACGTGCTGGTTTTCTTGGGGAATTAGTCAGCAAAGAGCCAGAGTCACAGGGGACTAATCACAATTTATTTACATGAACAATTAACAATGAGCAAGTTACTTAGATAATAACTGAGGGTGCCACAGAGAGTCGGTACACACTCTGGGCTGTGGGAGAGAGGTCTGCTTGGTAAGAGAGTCAAACCCCTTCTCTTTTTTCTCTCAATCTCTCTCTCTCTCTCTCTGGACCAAGGCTTATATAGCCAAGGTCACCTGACATTTAGTAAGTAATAAATATAAATGTAAACAGTAAATCATCAGTGACATACTTGCACATCCTGTTCAGGATGGCAGATGTACACAAAACTGGGGATTAACAATTAGGATTAGCATCTTATAAATAACAGCAATTACATGTTTCAAGGCATATAGATGTCATGGCTCCAGGGTAATGAGCCTTTGCAATCAAATGTTCTTCAGACAATGGGTGTCGTAAATCAGTCACCATGACAACTTCCCTCCGTTACGTGAAGCTTGGACCCCAAGCTAATATGAGTCCAAATTGATATGTGTGAGTTTTTTTCACCAACGAAAACAACCATGCAAATGTGAACAAAATCAGTTACATGAAATCCTTATGCAACAAATATATCTATGCAATGGCGGTATGAAAGTGATCATCTAGCCAATTTGAATTAGTGCCAGTTTGAAAACTAACCAAGTGATCTTTGTAATGTGCAATTTCACTACAAGGTAATTACTGCTTTGCACAGATTCAATAAATATATCACTGAAGGTTCTTTGAATTCAGGAGTCTGGCTTGGCGGTGCAACTCAGTACCGAATAATGATAATGAGTAATGTCATAAAAAGTACAAATTAAACATCTCAGCAAATATTTCGCATAAAGAAATTTGACACCAGGAGTCTAGCTTTACCGCGTGACTCAAACGGTACTTGTGGGTACTATTGCCCTTTTAAGTACAATGGGTGCTCTTCCCGTGTCTTTGACGGAGCTTGCCCAGATATTGTGGGTGCGATGCCCAAGAAAAAAAATCCTTAATTCCGACATCAAAACTCTGAAATGCTGAATACTGCTGTGCTGTTAATTACTTAATACTGACATACAATAAACATATGTGTGGGGGTGGCTGACTCAAGAATATCCCTAATCTGAATTCAAAGTCCTAGACAATACTTATAGAATAACCCACGAGGTACGAGTGATTACGGAAAATATGTCACGAGTGAAATTAATGTTTTAAGTTCCGAGCTTTAGCGAGGAACTTAAAAGATTAATTTCACGAGTGACATATTTTCCGTAATCACTCGTACCTCGTGGGTTATTCTATTTATTACCCATATTCATATTAAAGACATGTTTCAAGAAAAAAACAATGAACTGTCGCCGATCAAGAATCAGCTGTTTTGTATCAATCCGCGTGTGAAAAAACACTGTCCACTCACTCCAGCCGCATTACTCAATCAACAACGTCTTGCTACGCGTAAAAATATAGTTCTGTTAACAAAACTTGAAAGATCACATTATTGCAGTTATATTTCTGTCTGAGTTATACAGCGTACACTATCTACCATTGATAAAAGAAGACAATTTTCAAAAAAGGTTCAACAGGCTTTTTAATCAAGGCTTGTTTTGACAAGACCTCTCATTGACAAGACAATAGCCGTCGTGCATCACCATGGACATGAATTTCACATTGAGAAGAGAAAACACAGAAAACCTGTCAATTTTTTCATGTGTCATTCGGTAAAAATGCAAAAACCTGTATCAACAACATAGAAGGAATGTACAGAAGTCATGTTTGATTGAGAAAAGTTACGACAAGTAGGTAAACTTTGAAAAATACGATTGCTGTCAGTGTCGGAAAGAATGACCCGACTTGACCAAGATATGAGACAGCCGAAACCAGGAATGACAAGAGAACCGGCGTTACAGTTTAATCCGGACAACAAGTTTAATGAACATCGTTTGTGATTTGAGACAAGTGTGACTGATGGGAAACATGTGCATGTGGGATTTTAGGAGGACTTGTCTGAGTCAAACGCGCTTGTGGAGTGGACACAGTCAGATAAAGGGAGTTTGTTGATATTTTGATGTGATTCATAATATGGTCGAATACCTGTTGATAGACTAACACGGTATCTGGAGACTTGGTGACAAGCTGTCCGCATTCACGGAGTTCATTTAGTTCAATGTCGGACACAGGATCACCTCGCTGGGGTAAGTTTTCTTTTCCTTGTATTTTTAATTATTTTTGTTTTGATTTCAAAACCTATTTGAGTTCAGCAAAGTGCATCAGGTGTTGGTAATCTTGTCGCTAAGGTAGCACTCGGTGCTACCCTTGATCTCCTTCAAAGTGGGCATTTCGAATTCTGAACCGTCTGATGTGCATGCCGAAATGATAAATTTGCAAAGAATAATGTTTAGTTGCACCTTTCCTGTGTCATTAACCCTCATAGTCTTATGGTGCCCGGACGTCAGTCAGCCTGCATACCGCTCAGCGCCGTACTGTGCTGACGTCGCGGTTACAAAAATGTATACATTGTATAAAAGAGTGTCGCGTTCTTATTTCTTCACACAATGTTACAAACTTAAATTCTACGAAATGGCGTATGTTTATAATCTCTTTCGGAAAGTCTAACTGTTATTGCAAAAGGAATTTGTTTTTATTCTTATGCCACCATTGAAAGTGTGAGTAGTCTTATTTTTCGTGTTTTTCTTACCAGTATAAATTTGAACTAAGTTCATGTCAACTTGTCAAATTTAGTCTTTTTCATTGTGTTTTCCTTTTCATTGGCAGTTATCGATGTCATCATCGTTCACAAAGGCAAACCTGTCTATACAAAGTCCGGTTTTGGGGATTCGTGTGGTCGAAAGATTCGCCAAACAGCAAGTCCTCTAACACAGATGCAAATCCGGACTTGGTGGTGTTGAGTTTTAGCGCACTAGAAACAGTTTCTGGCAACATCACAATCTGAAACTTGGAACTTCAATCTAGCCATATGCAGTTTAAATGTGTTCAGAGGTTGAATTATGCGAATAACTCTTCCTGTCAGATCTCCGTCTACTTTAACGAGGTCATTTAGTTTGACAGGTGTCAAATGGTCAGCCATGTTTGTTTACAAACAATGCAGACATAGTTTAGTTTTTTGTAATTACGCTTATTGTAAACTAAAACTCTTGCGAAATAAATGCTTTATTCATTATACTGTGAAATCATGTGGTTGATATGAAACTTTGTTCTAGTCTTATAAATCTCGATTAAGTGAGATTGTAGCACGTAAAACATGTGAATGAATGCTCTGGATTTGTGAATGAACTCAATGAGAGAAAAATAGTCCCGTCGACCAATGAAAATTGACATTTGTTTAACTGACCAATCAGCTTCGAGAATCACTAATTGCACACTGTGCAAATATCAAAAAGTTATTAAACTGCATATTTGAGCCCATATGGGTAATAAATTTTAATTTTGTACCAAACTGTGCACATTAATTACTTGTAACAAATGACAAATTTTGTCGTTTAGATTTTTGAAATTACGAGTCAAGCTTAGAGGTGTGACTCGATAACCCTACAGCTTAGGTTTGTCTGGGCCCTAGCTGCAACTATATGTCTGGCGTGGCCTGGAGACATTTAAAAGATTCCCTACACAATAACTTCAAAGATCTAGCTTGACTAAAGATGTACTTTGGAGTATATTGCACACATACAAAACTGAATTTTGGAAAGACACATTTTGGCATTAATATACTGGCTTTGATTAAACATACCTGGTTGCACTTTTCAACAGTCACACAATATATATCCTTGATTGAGTCCATGTAAGTAAACACAAATTAGTAAGTCCCAATGAGATATCTTGTACACAGTGTCCATCTTGTAGGTGCCCGTGAGGCGGTTTCTGTATTGTGCAGGGTCTGCATGATGATGGATGGCTGTGGTCGGATCTCTGTGGGATAGGCGTGTATACTTCTTTTCTTTGGTCCTGTACAGTGTGCAGGAACGACATCTTGAAGGGGAAGTCTTAGCAGTGTTGCTAAGATATTCGAGCAGGGAAGGTTTGGGATCGGAGAACTTGTTCTTGATTGGAGAGGTTCTTGTTCTTTCTTCAATCTTGTTAAAGGCCATTTCTTCGTTCTTGGTGATTGGCCCCCAGGAAGGTAGTATATCCTTTTAATAAGAGACTGTCACTTCCTACAGTTTTGTGAACCATATGCCATGCTGCAAAGAGGTACAGGAAAGGACAGACTAAGAAGTCTGCCATACCCGATAGCTCCACCAAATTATCAACGCGTGGCGGTCCGACGTTGATTAATGAACAATTTGCATACTCATATATATGCAAGAGGCCGACGTATGGTTCTCAGTAGGAAGTGACAACTTGGAGACGATGGCTTGCAGTATATACAGTTTTACTTTATACATGTAGATAGATACATACAAATGACACTATGTGCCAAGTTGGTAGTGCTTGTTGTCTTGGTGCCCCGGAGCACCCAGCCTAACCCTAGCTAGGCTAAGGGTAAGACCTCTTTTTTCTCCCTCTCTCTTTTCTCCTTCTGGACCAAGGCTTATATAGCCAAGGTCACCTGACATTTAGTAAGTAATAAATATAAATGTAAACAGTAAATCATCAGTGACATACTTGCACATCCTGTTCAGGATGGCAGATGTACACAAAACTGGGGATTAACAAATTAGGATTAGTATCTTATAAATAACAGCAATTAAATGTTTCAAGGCATATAGATGTCATGGCTCCAGGGTAATGAGCCTTTGCAATCAAATGTTCTTCAGACAATGGGTGTCGTAAATCAGTCACCATGACAATACTCTCTGACCCGACTGTTGTTTGGTTTTAAATGTACAGCCAGGTTTGGTAGACTGGCAGTGTTTGGATGGGTTCAATATACTCTCTGACCCGACTGTTGTTTGGTTTTAAATTTACAGCCAGGTTTGGTAGACTGGCAGTGTTTGGATGGGTTTAATATACTCTCTGACCCAACTGTTGTTTGGTTTTAAATGTACAGCCAGGTTTGGTAGACTGGCAGCGTTTGGATGGGTTCAATACACTCTCTGACCCGACTGTTGTTTTGTTTTAAATGTACAGCCAGGTTTGGTAGACTGGCAGTGTTTGGGTGGGTTGAATATACTCTCTGACCCGACTGTTGTTTGGTTTTAAATGTACAGCCAGGTTTGGTAGACTGGCAGTGTTTGGATGGGTTGAATATACTCTCTGACCCGACTGTTGTTTGGTTTTAAATGTACAGCCAGGTTTGGTAGACTGGCAGTGTTTGGATGGGTTCAATATACTCTCTGACCCGACTGTTGTTTGGTTTTAAATGTACAGCCAGGTTTGGTAGACTGGCAGTGTTTGGATGGGTTGAATATACTCTCTGACCCGACTGTTGTTTTGTTTTAAATGTACAGCCAGGTTTGGTAGACTGGCAGTGTTTGGATGGGTTGAATATACTCTCTGACCCAACTGTTGTTTGGTTTTAAATGTACAGCCAGGTTTGGTAGACTGGCAGTGTTTGGATGGGTTGAATATACTCTCTGACCCTGTTGTTTGCTTCTACTGCCAGTCTACCAAACTCAGCCGTACATTTAAAACCATTACCTAAACAACAGTGGGGCCAGGGAGTATTTTAAACGCTATTAAAGAACTGAAAATACCCAACTAACACAAGTGGCAGCACTCACACCTTATTTCAATATTTCAATATCAGTGTCATATCTCTTCAAGCTACTGGTCTTCTCTCCAGTGTAAGCCGATATTGATCTAGAGAGGAAACTAAAGCTGTGAGCTCTTTCACACAATTCTGTGACAAGCTGTGTCGCTCTGGGACTTAACACATTGACATCATTTCCAAACTGATGGATTATGTTATACAAAAACTAGTTGAGAGAAAGTCTTATCAGACACTATTTTCTGGACTTAAATCCTCTATCCATAAGTTCCGATTCAAGTGTTGAGAGTCACAGTAATTATACAGAACTATCCTACACTCGGGATGCAGTGAGCAGTCATTCTACCATGAATTTGGAAAATACTCGATTTTGATTGGTCAATCAAGGGTATCAAATCACAATAAACCCCCTAGCTCTGATTGAAACAGAAGATTTGACCACTGCATCACTGCGGAAGCAAATAGTTATAGAATAGAACTTCTTTCATTGCGCGTTGGGAGGTAAAAAGAACAGTGTACCTTGCTCTACAGTGACAACACAGTGTGTTTATCTCCTAATTGAAACCATAATTATATCTGCAAGAACTAGAGTGAGTGAGTGAGTTATATCACGGCGTGTCAGCCTAATGTGGGAGGAAAGCCCGAAGTGATGAAGGTCTAAGACGTTTTACACTTCGGTGAAACCCACGAGCACGGGTATGGTGCTGACAAACCTAGAAACATAATTGGGGTGAACCGGGATTCGAACCCACAACCATAGGTTTCTAGCATGCCCAAGCGAATTGCAGCGCCTTAGACGACTGGGCACCCGTACCCCCACAAGAACTAGATGTTCCTCTAGTCAATGGAATTGACCATGAAAGGTGAAGACTGATAAATATCATATCTTTTTCAACTTTATGGAGGCATGATGAAAAATAAAAGTTGTCTGAGTAGGTTTTAAGTAAATTTACTAAAACCATGTCACATGCACTGCAGCTCACCTGATTCTGAAACAGATTAAAATATCAACGACAACAGCAACTTAAAAGTACTGTCATCATTGGTATTCAAGTCTTTTCTGCATATATATTAAGGACTAAATATAAATGACAAAACCCTTTCATAACATATCTCTTCCAAAGCTTAACCAATTCCGGCTATATCATCAGCATGTGTTTATGAATCACCAAAATCACCAGATGTGAACAAAATATGATGTCCTCAAAACAAGAACCACACGTTTGTTTCTATGTTTGTTTGTTGTTTAACACTGCACTCAGCAATATTCCAACTATATGACGGTGGTCTCTAAATAATCAAGTCTGGACCAGACAATCCAGTGATTGACATCATGAGCATCGATCCACATTATTGGATAATAACTACCCGATCCCGTTAGTCACCTTTTACGACAAGCATAGTCGCCTTTCACGGCAAGCATGGGTTGCTAAAGACCTATTCTACCCCGGATCTCCACAGGTCAGAATCACACATGCCAAAATTCAGCTCGGTCTGGCCATTTGAGGATTAGCCTTCCCATAGCCAGTAAAATGCCTAGAAGGTGTGGCACCTTACCACTTCCTGATCACAGGGTCTGAAGGAAATAGCCAAGATTGAAATCAACAAGCATGCATTTGTGTATCTTTATCGAATTGGCCTCTGTGAAATGAACAGGCAATTGCTGCAGATTGATTTTTCCATGGATCAAGTTTCTCACATTAAAATGCCATCAAGTCTAGAAATCTGCGTCCTAAACAAACACGGATTTAACTTTTTTAAAGCGCCATATTGGGTGGCATAATGGGAATGGTCTTCGTCATGTTGAAGTAAGAGGACTATTTCACTTCATGCGTAATAGACACCTGATTGATTGACATTTACAACTGAAATACACATCAAGCCGTTGGGAGCAACCCAGATTTGTAACCAATCCTTAAATGATAGCTTCGCCCCTCAACTTCAAGAGAGAGCAACCTATCCAGTCTATAGATGTTTCAATAAATCTCTCTGACAGCTTAATGAATATTTCATTAACACTTGAATTGATTTCATCATCCAGTTCTTTGCAATAAAGTCTTGCCCAGACCAATAAAAATTAGCACAGAACAGGTTAAGCCAAATAACTGGAAAAATATTAAGTTTTTGCAAAAACTATAATGAGACAATTTCCCCTATAACCTTGCTCTGTCTGCTCCGTCTCACATGGGGATTTGTCAAGCCTTGTGTTTGTGGAGGAGGGTCACGCTGTATTCTACAATATGTGGAACCGCCTCCGTCGTCTAGTGGTAGAGCGTCCGCCCAGAGAGCGGAAGGTCCGGGGTTCGATCCCCAGCCGCGTCATACCAAAAGACATTAAAAGATGGTACTTGTTGTTACCCTGTCTGGTGCTCGGCATTAAGGGGCTAAAACAAGGACTGGTCGGCTCGGAGTCAGTATACTGTGTTTGAGTGGGGTATTCATGTTAAACTGCGGCATGGTATCTCAGTGAGCTAGAGCCATAAATCAGCATCAGTCCGGACTAGTACAAGCAGCCACACACACACACACATACACGTCGCTATATAAGTGCAATAATGTTGGACGCGACGTTAAACCCCATTTCACCTCACCTCACAATATGTGGAGTCAAGGGCAAGTATTCATCTTAACAGGATAGAAGACATATAAAACTGTATCAGTATTTGCAAGAGACACTATTGCTCAGCCCGTTGCTGGCAAAGTGGAGGCGGTATCCGTCTGGTTCTTTCAGAGACCTTGAACCAGTAAAACATGATGACAGATAACTGATGGGGCAACACGTCACGCCATAAGCTCACTTGCACCCTTGGTTCAAGTTTCTTTGCCCTTTCACGAACAGCCACCTAAAGAAAGGCCTAACTCAAAGAAATTAATGACCCAGTTCCAAAAACATTTCACTGACAAGATTAATGCTTTATCAATAAGGACATGGAAATTGCGTGTTTTGGTCCTCCGAGTCTTTCTTCTTTATCAACACCAGTTTCACAACGGATCCCCATCATTTTGCTGAATCCGTCTTTTGTTTTTTACCTACAGTTCTGATAAATAGGGTCGAGGTAAAGCAGTACATCCTTATGGTCGGCGCTGTGAAATTCTTCCCTGGTATACAAAGTTGGTTGGTTGGTTGGTTGGTTTGCTGTTTAACGCCACACTCAGCAATATTCCAGCTATATGACAGCGGTCTGTAAATAATCAAGTGTGGACCAGACAATCCAGTGATTAATATCATGAGCATCGATCCACGCAGTTGGGATCGATGACATACATCAACCAAGTCACGAGCCTGACCACCCGATCCCGTTAGTCACCTTTTACAACAAGCATAGTCACCTTTTACGTCAAGCATGGGTTGCTGAAGACCTATTCTACCCCGGAATCTACAAAGATTCAATGCTGCAAAGAATATGGGTTTTAGAGTTGCCACATATTGTCTAGTTGGTGATAGGATATGGTTCTAAGTTGCCACATATTGTCTAGTTGGTGATAGGATATAGTTCTAAGTTGCCACATATTGTCTAGTTGGTGATAGGATATTGTTCTAAGTTGCCACATATTGTCTAGTTGGTGATAGGATATAGTTCTAAGTTGCCACATATTGTCTAGTTGGTGATAGGATATAGTTCTAAGTTGCCACATATTGTCTAGTTGGTGATAGGATGTAGTTTAAGTTGCCACATATTGTCTAGTTGGTGATAGGATATAGTTCTAAGTTGCCACATATTGTCTAGATTGGGATAGGATATTGTTCTAAGTTGCCACATATTGTCTATTTGGTGATAGGATATTGTTCTAAGTTGCCACATATTGTCTAGTTGGTGATAGGATATAGTTTTAAGTTGCCACATAATTGTCTAGTTGGTGATAGGATATAGTTTTAAGTTGCCACATATTGTCTAGTTGGTGATAGGATATAGTTCTAAGTTGCCACATATTGTCTAGTTGGTGATAGGATATTGTTCTAAGTTGCCACATATTGTCTAGTTGGTGATAGGATATTGTTCTAAGTTGCCACATATTGTCTAGTTGGTGATAGGATTTAGTTCTAAGTTGCCACATATTGTCAAGTTGGTGATAGGATTTAGTTCTAAGTTGCCACATATTGTCTAGTTGGTGATAGGATTTAGTTCTAAGTTGCCACATATTGTCTAGTTGGTGATAGGATATAGTTTTAAGTTGCCACATATTGTCTAGTTGGTGATAGGATATAGTTTTAAGTTGCCACATATTGTCTAGTTGGTGATAGGATATTGTTCTAAGTTGCCACATATTGTCTAGTTGGGGTTAGGATATAGTTCTAAGTTGCCACATATTGTCTAGATGGGGATAGGATATTGTTCTAAGTTGCCACATATTGTCTAGTTGGTTATAGGATATTGTTCTAAGTACCCTGGGGCGTTCGGGTAGCCTAGTGGTTAAAGCATTCTCTCGTCACACCGAAGACCCGGGTTTCGATTCCCGAAATAGGTACAATGAGTGAAGCCCATTTCTGGTGCCTCCGCCGTGATATTGCTGGAATATTGCTAAAAGCAGCGTAAAACCACACTCACTCACTCTGCCCTATCTTAAAGTTGAAGACATGATGTCAAGGTATTTGACTGATTGATTGATACAGATGTGTAGGTGACAATCCCACAAGGGCTTTGTCCTCCTCCTTCATCTAACCTGACCTCATTGGTCAGTCTTAATGAAGACCATCCACGCTTTGGTCAAAAGGTCATCTCGATACAGTTAAATACCAGCAAGACAATCTATCGTACCTTACAATGACACAGGTTGTGTGGTCTGGTCTTTCATTAGCGTTACTTGAACGCTACAATCAATCATTCTCTCCTTGTTTTGTACAACACTGGAGTCAAACTTCTGGATCTGCTGCATAAGAAGTGAATGATATGGATTCCTTAGACATTTTTTCTCGAACATTGTGTTTAGTAGAAGATATTGAACACAAGAAGAAGCAGAAACACACACCAGAGTCTTTATACTGTCATGGTGACTGATTTATGACACCCATTGTCTAAAGAACATTTAATTGCAAAGGCTCATTACCCTGGAGCCATGACATCTATATGCCTTGAAACATTTAATTGCTGTTATTTATTAGATGCTAATCCTATTTGTTAATCCCCATTTTTGTGTACATCGACCGTCTGCCATCCTGAACAGGATGTGCAAGTATGTCACTGATGATTTACTGTTTACATTTATATTTATTACTAACTAAATGTCAGGTGACCTTGGCTATATAAGCCTTGGTCCAGAGGGAAAAGAGAGAAGGAGAAAAGAGAGAAAGAGAGAGATTGAAAGAGGAGAAAGAAAGGTCTTACCCTTAGCCTAGCTAGGGTTAGGCTGGGTGCTCCGGGGCACCTAGACACCAACCACTACCACCATGTGCTGACCTGGCACATAGTGTCTTCTGTATGTATATATCTACATGTATAAAGTAAAACTGTATATACTGCAAGCCCTTGTCTCCAAGTTGTCACTTCCTACTGAGAACCATACGTCGGCCCCTTGCATATACGAGTGTGCAAATCGTTCATTAATCAACGTCAGACCGACAGGCGTTGTTAATACCTTGAAGTGTGGCACGTGGCAAGACTTGATGCAGTTATCTCAAGCGACCGCATGACAGAAACAAAATGAAACACAGACAGTGTAGGAAATTAACCTTCTCCATAAACCACATCACAAAGACAAAGATGCACAGATGCACCAAACAAGCATGAAATACTCATATACCCACCAATGTGACATGTCCGGTTGTGTGCAAGGCTAGAAATATTTACGGTTTTCAAGATCTGCTCTGGAAACGAGCACTACTGCCATTTTCAGTCAAAGTAACAGTTGTTGCTAGGAAAATCGAAAAACTTTTTTTTATAAATCCCAAACTAAAAGGCACCAGTTTACCACTAGACCTATCTATGTGCCACGTTTGGTTAAGATAACTCTCATGGTTTTTGAGTTCTGCTCCGTAAACGAAACACGACGATCGACAGACAGACGGAAGGACTGACAGCACCATTCCACTTCGTGGTGGGGGATAATAAACGTCAATTGAAACCAAGGTCCTTAGTGGATTGTTTGAAATCCACATATCCGGTATCAATTCCAGGAACTATTGTCATTTTCTGCTATTCCCCTTCAGTCAGCACAACCTAATCAGTGTGGGACAAAAGTAGCCATTGTTTGACCATTCGGACAGCTTGAGATGGCCACTCACAACTCATCTCTGAAGATCAAGCCCCGGGATTCAAGTCCTGTGACAATCAGTCCTTCGAGGTCACAGAGGTCACAGATGGTCCGGGTTCGGCCAGTTCGGGTAGACTTGCACAAGTCTCTGAGGCAATAATTATTAGTTTAAATATTAATTTCTAGATTATGTAAATATTAAGAACAAGTTGTCACTATAAGAGACTGGAGTTCTACTACTGTCCACATATCTAGACTTGCCTGAAATGAACACATCGTACAGAAAAAAAATAGTTGTTAAATTACCTTAATAAAAGTTTAATAAAAAGGAGCCCAGGACTCTTGATTTCCTGATACTGCAGAAATCTAGACTCGCAAAACATTATAGACTTGCATGGGCTGTATTTGATATATTTGTATCAGGGTCTGTAAGACAGACTAGACTTGCCTATCAGGAGGATAGAATTACTTTACTGCTCAGGAAGCTTGTCAGACTGACCAGTGGGCAATGGAAGCGATCAGGACACAGGATCACGGTCAGCCACATCTTCTGTGGTGACCCTCCAGTCAAGAGATGTATCAGATAACAGCTCTGTCTAAACGGTTCAGACAAAAACAGTCATGTGTGAAGCTTCACTGGTCGCGATCCCGGAGTAATGTTCCAATAAACAGCTGGACTTATTATCCTGCATGTTTTTTCTCGACACGTTGATGACCTGCAAGTGTATGGTAACATATCCAGGCCACAATAACAGCTACCTGGATCAATGAGGCAGCAGTGAGCTCAACATCCCCCTTGTACAGTGTTTCAGCTGCATCACCGAAAGTAGTCCATCAGCTGGATGTGAAAATAACCCCAAATATCAAAGATTGTTGACACAGGTCGCGCGGGTGAAACTCATTAATATTATCAGGCATGGTGCTGAGAAACCACAGATCAAAATCAGGTTGAATGAGTTCAATCAGTGGATCCTGGCATGTCTAAGGGAGGCAACTCTTCAGTGATCTGTGGTGCCTTGTAATAATGTACGCAAAAAGTAGTATACTCAGTGAAAATAGAATGTAAGATCCTGGCACATCTAGGGGAAACAACTCTTCACAATTATCTGTGGTGTCTGGTAATAATATACTCGTAAAGTGCTTACAAACAGAATGTTAGATCATCAGAGTTTCTCGATATTTGATCATTTAAATAAAATCGTATACATGCAATACTAGAAACAGCATTGTTGCACTCTGAAGTAGAATTTCCATTCTAGTATGTACAAGACTGCTCTACAACACACAGAATAACAAGGAAGTTTGAAAAACCTGAACATGTCATCTCTTGCTAATTCACATTGACAAAAATTCAAAATCACAGACTTCTTCAAATGGATAGCTTTGATCTTCTTAAAACAAAATTAAATTTGTAAATTTCAATTTCCCCTGCATGTTTTCAATCTCATCAACATATTCCATCGCCAGCGGTTCTGAAAGGTGTTCTCCGTCTGTCACCAAACTGGAACATCATCAAAAACTATTGGCACCTGAAACACAGAGGTTGTTGGCACAGTAACCCTTTCAGTGCTTCATCAAAGTACTCTCTTGGCCACAATCACCCAGATTTCTGAAAGTTTGTGTAAGGCCCTCTGATCTCTCAAACAGCAGGATGACAGAGAGAATACACTCGGAGATGTCTCTTTGAAGTATTCCCAGTAATTGGCGGAAAGTGTGAGGAATGGAATGGAAGTCTTTTCATTGCAAATGACTTCATGGATTTCATATTATCATATTGTCTCCCCAGCCCAGATTTACCCTTGTACGGAGGCTGATGTTCATGTCAAACTCTCACAGATGAAGCATGTTTCTCACAGGGGTTTGAACTCATGTGTAAATGTTATTAAATTTTCAAAATTCATTTTAAACCTTTCCTCCGAAAGGATTGTGTCCATGCATGTCCTTTTAAATGTCCACATCAGGATATTATTATCATTTGTCATAGGTAACAAGCAAAACTGTTATTTAACATAAGAGGCTGGCATAGGGCCTGTATTGCTGACCTGGATATTTATGCTATCATGACAAAATATACATTTGCGTTGTACATGTATATAATACTGCAAATATTTTGTTATTTTGACTTTGTAAGCATTTAAAATGGGTAGATGGCAAATCTGACAGCATGAACATGTATTTCTCTAGATACAGATGTAGCATAAAGATCTGCACCGTTTCCATGTTATGATCCAGGATCTAAGTTTCCAAAGGCAAGGCTGGACCCCAGGGCGAATCCTATTGGCATAAATGTATTATTCCCTTCATAACAAACACATGTTTACAATGTATCTGTTTATTATACGGTGGGGATAATATCGGTTTGCATGTTATGGTCAAGGTTCTAACTCCTTTGGGAGTGCCGGACAGATGAACAGAAGGGCCAGTCCTGGTAGCATATGTGCATTCCTCTCATTATACTCAGCAATTGTACATACGGTTATACGGTAGGGATCTTAACTGTGTCCAAGTTATAAACTTTTTTTGGCCCCTGGGAATACTTACAACCAAATATGGTTGATGTCCATCTATTAGTTCCAGAGAAGAAGTCATTTAAAGCGATATAAACAAATTATCCCTATTTGCCCCCGCCCCTCAGCCCCTTGGGGGGTCAGCCCCACTATTTGTACAATTGTGAATCCCCACCACCTAGGGATGCATCCAGTCAAATTTCGTTAATATCCATTAAGTGGTTCAGAAGAAGTAGTCGTTTGAATAAATTGTTGACGTACCGACGACGGACGGACGATGGACGCCAAGGTATGGCATAAGCTGAGCTTGGTCCTACAGACCCAGTGTGCTGATAAAGATTGATTCATATTTGGGGCAAGGCAAGTGTTTGTAAGTGTGACACTTGCACACCTGACACCGAACAACTGCAACGGATCCTTGCTACAGCAGAGATCCTAGCTACAGCAGAGATCCTAGCTACAGCAGAGATCCTTGCTACAGCAGAGATTCTTGCTACAGCAGAGATCCTTGCTACAGCAGAGATTCTTGCTACAACAGGGATCCTTGCTACAGCAGAGATTCTTGCTACAGCAGAGATTCTTGCTACAGCAGAGATCTTTGCTACAGCAGAGATCCTTGCTGCAACAGAGATCCTTGCTACAACAGACCCTTGTTACAATAGAGATCCTTGCTACAACAGAGATCCTTGCTACAACAGAGATCCTTGTTACAACAGAGATCCTTGCTACAACAGAGATCCTTGCTACAACAGACCCTTGTTACAACAGACCCTTGTTACAATAGAGATCCTTGTTACAACAGAGATCCTTGTTACAACAGAGATCCTTGCTACAGTAGAGATCCTTGCTACAGCAGATATCCTTGCTACAACAGAAGACCTTTGCTACAGCAGAGATCCTTGCTACAACAGAAGACCCTTGCTACAGCAGAGATCCTTGCTACAGCAGAGATCCTTGCCACAATGGAGATCCTTTGCAGGTGTGCAGGTTGTACATGTTTTCAGGTGTTTCGAAACCACCGGCACAGGAACGCTGATAAACCACTGATTTCTGGAACACCCTAGCCACCATCGCAATGGAGGAATTGTACACTGAACACCCAGTCACGGTGCCTTTAGATCATTGGAGCAACTCAGACCCCATCCAAATCCATGGAAGGAGGAACTGTTTGGGATTCAAAAATAACTTCAGATACTCAAGGTCATTTTGACACAAACAGAAATCTTTCCCCAGGTCATGTAATTATTCTTTCAAGTATCCATTTTATGATCTGTAACTACATATATACGAGATTAATGCCAAGTGATGGTTCCCTCGGTCCGTCAATATCCGTACAAGATTGTGCAGAGTCAATAGTTATGAAAGTACTTTCAGGCGGTAGATATTTTCACATCGGCACAGTTGATTTAATGATAAGCCTCAGAAGAGAATCCATTTCACTGACTTTAATTTCAGACTGACACACAATCTCATATTTACTCCCCTGACTTTGTGTTGGGTTGAATGTCTGGGGTGTACACAGTCAGCACTTAAAGAAGCCCTGAGTATCTCGCCAAACACTCCGGCCATCAATGCGGAGAAAGTCGCTTCCATCTATGTGTGGAAGCAGTGAAGCTAGATCTGGGCATTGGAACAAACATGAATCCATTTCAAAATATGTTGATGACATAAATTACTACCTGATGGAGTGTCAAGATCATGACAGATTAATTATCGTCATATGAAGTTGGGTGTTCTCAGATTTGCAATGACGTGTTTTCCTACTGTAGGGGTGAGTGAAACTGGGACACTGAGAGCAGGCTGGATGGGTGAACAAGTTTTCCATGTCATGCTTCTGTGAGTGAGTGTGAGTGAGTGAGTGAGTGAGTGAGTGAGTGAGTGAGTGAGTGAGTGAGTGAGTGAGTGAGTACGTGAGTTATGTGAGTACATGGTGATACGGTTTTTATGCCGTTTTTAGCAATATTCCAGCAATATCATGGTGGGGGACACCAGAAATGGGCTTAACACATTGTGCCTATTGTGCAGGAATTGAACCCAGGCCTTCGGTAGGACGAGCAAAAGCTTTAACCACTAGGCTACCCAACGGCTCTGGTCGTATATAAACAGCACACATAGCACAACACGTTAAGTTTGGATTTCATCCTGTTATTCATGTACACATATCATTCACATCAAGTCTGGACCAGACAATCCAGTGATTGACAACATGAGCATCGATCCACGCAAAAGGGGTTGATGTCATGCATAAACCAAGTCAGCGAGTCTGACCAACCGATCCCTTTAGTCGCCTTTTACGACAAGCATAGTCGACTTATACGGCAAGCATGGGTTGCTGAAGACCTATTCTGCCCCGGATCTTCACGGGCCTTTACCATGCATTACTGTAAGAAAGCACAACGTTGGTTGTGGTGTCACACTGGCATGCTAAATACTCAGATGATGGCTTGATATTGACGTCAACACGCACACACCCATTTCACTGCCGCCCCCCCCCACACACACACACACACAACTCACACTGGCACCTCCTCCCCTTTATATGGAGGGGGAATCCTGGAAAAATGTCACCAGTACTTTATTTTATTTTTATGTAACATTATTTTATTTACGTAACAGCAAAATATAGCCCTAAGACCATTCTGACACCCACTCCCTCCCATAATGACTGAGAAGTCCCTTAATCAAGCCGCGTGTTATTTTCAAATGACCTTGCTCAATGGTTTACCATCAAACATCCACTGTTCAAAATTAAGCATAAAAGTCAAGTGGTCCTTTTCACAATCCAAATGTTAAAAGTTATATATTTTGGGGCACAATAGATTCTAACACTGCCGCGGCAAACCTAAATTGGCCAAGACCCCTTGATTACAAAGACTGACATACTTGCAGGACAATACACAGCATGATGTGAGGGTCAATCTGTCTTCATTAGGAGGGTCGTGTTGTTGTGAGAGCCTTCACCCTCGGAGCAATAACTCCATTCCAAATTGACCGATGTGTATGACTGCAGGCAGGCTACGTTTAGGAGGCGAATAAATCCAATCCTCCTGTATTGGAGCACTTATTGGGTCAAATCTGGTAATGACTCAGCTATCAGAATCTTTATAGGATTGGTGTGAGCCTTGGTACAACAGAGGACTGCCCTGCCTATTGTCTGTGTACAGGGATACCTTGGTACAACAGAGGACTGCCCTGCCTATTGTCTGTGTACAGGGATACCTTGGTACAACAGAGGACTGTCCTGGCTATTGTCTGTGTACAGGGATACCTTGGTACAACAGAGGACTGCCCTGCCTATTGTCTGTGTACAGGGATACCTTGGTACAACAGAGGACTGCCCTGCCTATTGTCTGTGTACAGGGATACCTTGGTACAACAGAGGACTGCCCTGCCTATTGTCTGTGTACAGGGATACCTTGGTACAACAGAGGACTGCCCTGGCTGTTGTCTGTGTACAGGGATACCTTGGTACAACAGAGGACTGCCCTGGCTATTGTCTGTGTACAGGGATACCTTGGTACAACAGAGGACTGCCCTGGCTGTTGTCTGTGTACAGGGATACCTTGGTACAACAGAGGACTGCCCTGCCTATTGTCTGTGTACAGGGATACCTTGGTACAACAGAGGACTGCCCTGGCTGTTGTCTGTGTACAGGGATACCTTGGTACAACAGAGGACTGCCCTGCCTATTGTCTGTGTACAGGGATACCTTGGTACAACAGAGGACTGCCCTGGCTGTTGTCTGTGTACAGGGATACCTTGGTACAACAGAGGACTGCCCTGGCTATTGTCTGTGTACAGGGATACCTTGGTACAACAGAGGACTGCCCTGGCTGTTGTCTGTGTACAGGGATACCTTGGTACAACAGAGGACTGCCCTGACTATTGTCTGTGTACAGGGATACCTTGGTACAACAGAGGACTGCCCTGGCTATTGTCTGTGTACAGGGATACCTTGGTACAACAGAGGACTGCCCTGCCTATTGTCTGTGTACAGGGATACCTTGGTACAACAGAGGACTGCCCTGGCTATTGTCTGTGTACAGGGATACCTTGGTACAACAGAGGACTGCCCTGGCTATTGTCTGTGTACAGGGATACCTTGGTACAACAGAGGACTGCCCTGGCTATTGTCTGTGTACAGGGATACCTTGGTACAACAGAGGACTGCCCTGGCTGTTGTCTGTGTACAGGGATACCTTGGTACAACAGAGGACTGCCCTGACTATTGTCTGTGTACAGGGATACCTTGCTAATACAGGATGGAGGCCATGGGGGCACTCTGGGTTAGGCCTTATATCTTTTGTTGGTTGGTTTACGAGATTGACCAACCTTTTGACAAAGTACAATGGTAAGAAAAATGCGCCGTTCAGAAAAATACATATAAAAAATTGCAAGTTTCGCTATATCTCTGTCTTGGTGTGACTTGTTTTATGGCTCATAGAAGTACAAAACTGTGAGTTAAAAATTATTAATATTTTTTCATTACTACCTACATTGAATTTTAGGTCAAATATTTGGCAAACCAACTTATTATTAAGTATAAGGTCTGCGACCCCAAGCAACCTCTGCTGGTCATTAGAGGCGACAGAATGGATTGGGTGGTCAGGCTTGGAGAATTGGTTGACAGGGGGTTCTGTCGGTGCTCACAATATCAATCACTGGATTGCAGACCCAGATTCAAGTTTGTCAGAATGTTGTGATATTGCAGGAATATTTCAGAGGGTGGCGTTAAACTACAAACAAGAAAAAAATACTACAAGATGACACGCAATCCCCTGAGTAAGTGAGTAAGTATGGGTTAACGCCGTTAGTAATATTCCAGCAATATCACGGTGGGGGACCCCACAAATGGGCTTCACATGTTGTACCCATGTCGGGAATTGAACCCGGGTCTTCGGCGTGACGAGCGAACGCTTTAACCACTAGGCTACCCGACCCTCCCCCGCAATCCCCTGAAACAGCAACACTATACAAATTGAAAATTAGGTATTTTTCTTGAAGCAAACTTTATAGCTCTTAGAAACAGGCACTGGCTATAAACAGAGAGGTTTTTGTAAAAATTTGAATACTCCCTTAATGCGATCGTTTTGCTCTATCTGGGACGGTAAGGGAAACAGATCCTGCTTCTATTAGCTTGATACCCTCGTGTTTACAGGACTGTTCTTGAGAAACTGCCTTGATGTACCTGTCTTTACAATGATCCTTGCCCCATAACTGCTTGCAGACAACCAGGCCAGCAGCTAGCAGGCCACAAATCACAGACTTTCTCAGACGGTATTGTCAACTGACAGATCTTAAACCTTCCACAAATTGTCCTTTGCTCCATTTAGCTAAATCACATCGGTTTCCTGTTCAAGTTGCAACACATAAACCAGTCATCCAGGCCGGACTTTTTGCAGTGTATTTACATACAGGAATACCAGGGCTGATACAAATGCCAAGCTTGACTGCCAGTTTTCCTCCAAGTTCATTTATCAGCACATGACTGCCATCACTGAACTCAAGACAAGGTTAATGGATGAAGTATCTCCAGGATGTTCACAACATATTACTGTTGGGTAGTTCCATTCTGTAGTGTGAAAGTGGATTAAACTACATGTATCACTGGGACCTGATACATCATTGGTTACGGTGTTGGTTGGTGTTGGTTGGTGTTGGTGGGTGTTGGTTGGTGTTGGTGGGTGTTGGTTGGTGTTGGTGGGTTTTGGTTGGTGTTGGTGGGTGTTGGTTGGTGTTGGTTGGTGTTGATTGGTGTTGGTGGGTGTTGGTTGGTGTTGGTGGGTGTTGGTTGTTGTTGGTGGGTGTTGGTTGGTGTTGGTTTCGATGTTGGTGGGTGTTGGTTGGTGTTGGTGGGTGTTGGTTGTTGTTGGTGGGTGTTGGTTGGTGTTGGTTGGTGTTGGTTGGTGTTGGTGGGTGTTGATTGGTGTTGGTTTTGATGTTTGGTGTTGGTTGGTGTTGGTTGGTGTTGGTTGGTGTTGGTGGGTGTTGGTTGGTGTTGATTGGTGTTGGTGGGTGTTGGTTGGTGTTGATCGGTGTTGGTGGGTGTTGGTTGGTGTTGATTGGTGTTGGTGGGTGTTGGTTGGTGTTGGTGGGTGTTGGTGTTGGTAGGTGTTGGTAGGTGTTGGTGGGTGTTGGTGGGTGTTGGTTGGTGTTGGTGGGTGTTGGTTGGTGTTGGTTTTGATGTTGGTGGGTGTTGGTTGGTGTTGGTTGGTGTTGGTGGGTGTTGGTTGTTGTTGGTTGTTGTTGCTGGGTGTTGGTGGGTGTTGGTTGGTGTTGGTGGGTGTTGGTTGGTGTTGGTGGGTGTTGGTTGGTGTTGCTGGGTGTTGTTTGGTGTTGGTGGGTGTTGGTTGGTGTTGGTTGGTGTTGGTGGGTGTTGGTTGGTGTTGCTGGGTGTTGGTGGGTGTTGGTTGGTGTTGGTGGGTGTTGGTTGGTGTTGGTTGATGTTGGTGGGTGTTGGTTGGTGTTGGTTGGTGTTGGTGGGTGTTGGTGGGTGTTGGTGGGTGTTGGTTGGTGTTGGTGGGTGTTGGTGTTGGTTGGTGTTGGTTTTGATGTTGGGTGTTGGTTGGTGTTGGTTGGTGTTGGTTGGTGTTGGTGGGTGTTGGTTGGTGTTGATTGGTGTTGGTGGGTGTTGGTTGGTGTTGATTGGTGTTGGTGGGTGTTGGTTGGTGTTGATTGGTGTTGGTGGGTGTTGGTTGGTGTTGATTGGTGTTGGTGGGTGTTGGTTGGTGTTGGTGGGTGTTGGTGTTGGTAGGTGTTGGTAGGTGTTGGTTGGTGTTGGTTTTGATGTTGGTGGGTGTTGGTTGGTGTTGGTTGGTGTTGGTGGGTGTTGGTTGGTGTTGGTGGGGAGGGGAGGGGGGAGGGCAGGGTGATTGAAAGGGTTGGGGTAATAGAATGGGTTGTGGGACTTGGTTGTATGGGGTTGTGAAAGGGTTGGATTTGGTGGAGTGTTGAGGTTAACGATGAAGTTGGGGTTGAGAAAGGGTCATTGGAAGCGTAGGGATTGGTGTTTTAGTGGAGGAGGGGAGTCCTACTGAGATGACTGACAAGGAGGATCAGAATGTTAGTTACGACAAATCTATCATACAATAAAACCTAAATTATGTTCCTTGACATGCAAACCCACATGAGGGCCTCTGCTGCATCAGTAACTAAGGTTGATGGAGAGTTACAACATGGGGATGGAGCATATCGATACCTGACAGATTCACAAGGACGGGGAGATGACAAAAACCAACCTTGAATTCAGAGATGACAGCTGTTACATTAAGAAGGTGGGACAGCCCTGTCAACATGTCTGTGTATTAACATTGACAAACTGCCCTCCCTACACCCTCAGTGTAATTCTCCCCTCTCCACTGATCAAAGAATTTAATCACAGAGGATAGTCCGACTCAATAACCAATCAAAACATCCTTGTTGTGCATTGGCATCATGGGCCATTAATTGCTACGTGTGTCATAAACAAGATGGGTGTGAAGGGTTGAAATAAACATGAAACAGACCACTGACGAGACAAGAATGTACCGAGGATACCGTATTCGACGTAATAAGCGCCCGGTTTAAAAAGCGCCCACTACGATATTTTCTAATATATTGGCTAGCGTACAATCCCAATTAGCACCCCTTCCGATTGATCAATGTACACAGGACTTATTTATTCGTGTATAATACGCATGTTATATGCATTCATAGTTATGGGAAATTAAATTCTGGAAAAAATATATCTGTCGTATATAAACATTTCAGGCTGTTAGCATAAACCACGAAATTTACGATCTTTCAACTCTGTTGTTTTTCACCAAAATAATATTCTAATAAGAGCCCCCTATTTCTAACTTTGAGAGCGCCCTGGGCGCTTATTATGTCGAATACGGTAACTGACATTGATCAGTAATTTACTCCCATGTTGAAAGCGCTGGATTGGAATAAATGTTGCTAATGGACTGGATAGTCTGTGTCACAGTCTGTGTCAGGATGTTTTATTGCGGTTAATTACATTATTTGATGATGTATATAATGTTGTTTTGAGACGTGTTTATGTGTCGGTTATTGTTTGAACTCCCCTAATATTGATCCCATCACCACTAAGTCACAGTATTATATCTCAATGACAGGTAATTGTCTGGCAGGCATGACCAGATGAAGAGCCAGCATCGTATGACTTTGTCTTTCTGACTATTGGTAATAGGGAAAATAGAAACAGGAGAAAGTGAAACAGAAAAAAATACAGGAAATATTTTTTTGTAAATAATCATTTGATTTCATTCACTCAGTATTTGATCTGTTTGTTTGTTGTTTAACGCCGCACTCAACAATATTCCAGCTATATGACAGCGGTCTGTTTGGTTTGGTTTGTTTGTTGTTTAACGCCGCACTCAGCAATATTCCAGCTATATGACGGGGGGCTGTAAATAATCGAGTCGGGTCCAGACAATCCATCGATCCACGCAATTGGGATACGATGACATGCATCAACCAAGTCAGCGAGCCTGACCCCTCGAGCCCGTTAGTCGCCTCTTACGACAAGCATAGTCGCCTTTAACGGCAAGCATGGGTTGTTGAAGGCCTATTCTACCCCGGATCTTCCTCAGTATTTGAAATCATTATTGTCAACTTGTCTTAATCCACTACCAACATACCACCAAGGTCAGCCATGAGGTAGTGTTTAGCATGCTGTCATTGCAAACCACTTCTACGAGGGATGTTCATTAAAGATTTCCCCTGACCCACTTCCGATGGACCTAGTGGAATGAAACTTGGCATAGGTATTAGTCTTTCTCCACATAGGAACCACCAAGAGTTACACACTTCTCCCATCGTTTTATGCAACTATGGAGACCTCGCTTGTAAAATCCCTCATTTTGCGTCTCAAACCAGGACTTGAAATCAGTGTTTCATCATCTGTGAAACGTTTTCCCTCCAAAAATGACTTCATGGTTGGAAAGAGGTGGAAGTCAGATGGTGCAAGGTCAGGAGAGAAAGGAGGATGTGGAAGGATTTCATAGCCACAGGACCACGCTTCTGTCTGGGCAACATGAGAGTTGTGTACGGGAGCATTGTCTTGCAGGAGACGGACATCCTTGGTCAGCATGCCACGCCTCTTAAGCTTGATGGCGTCCTGCAATTTCCGCAGCAGTGAAGCATAATAAGCTCCTGTAATTGTGGTACCCTTTGCCAAGAAATCCATCATCCCTACTCTGTGCTGGTCCCAAAACAACGTGAGCATGACCTTGCCTGCAGAGGGTTGGACACGTGCCTTCTTTGGGGGTGGTGACTCCACATGCTTCCATTGCATCGACTGAACTTTAGTCTCAGGATCATAGTGATGGACCCATGTTTCATCCTGTGTGATAAGTCTGTCCAAAAGGTTTGCCTGTTTTTTTTGGCACATGTCCAAAAGATCCTTTGAACAATTGACTCGTTCCTGCTTTCTGAAAGGTGTAAGCAACCTGGGAATCCATCGTGCAGACACCTTATGCATGTTCAAATTGTCATGGATGATTTTTTCCACAGACCCTACACTGATCTTGACATCTTGTGCTAACTGGCGAACAGTTATACGTTGGTCTGCCAAAATGGTGGTCTCCACTTGATGGATAGTGTCCTCATCAATGGCTGAATGGGGGCGACCAGGAATGGCAGCTGTTTCCACAGATGTCCGACCACACTTGAACTGGCGATGCCAGTGTTTAACAACGTCATATGATGGGGCATCTTCCCCATAAGTTGCTTTTCATTTCATCGAAAGTTTCTTTTGGTGTGCGACCTTTCAAATATAAAAACCTAATCACCGCTCGGTATTCTACTGGCTCCATTGTCACACCCTACTCGATCATAACACCTGTAAAAGTGGTAAGATTAATAGTTCGGTGCTGCAAATTCAGACATAACCCATAGATACATGTATCATTACACATGTGAAATTTCAACCAAATATGATAACCCTAAGTGGTTTAGGGGAAATCTTTAATGAACACCCCTCGTAACTCAACCCTGGCCTACTGTTTGCAACATGACGAGAGTTCGATGAAAAGAGCTTTTACTGGTTAATAGAAATTAGTGTGATGATAGCCAAGATGACCTATGGGATTGAGCTACAAGTCCAGTGTTCAACAATCATCTGTTCTCATAACAAATAGCTGCTTGTCCAATGTAACAAGCTGTAACTTTCAAGAATTGTCTAATTGTAACTGTCAAGAATTATCTAGCTTTAACTGTCAAGAATTATCTAGCTTCAACTGTCAAGAATTATCTAGCTTTAACTGTCAAGAAATATCTAGCTTTAACTGTCAAGAATTATCTAGCTGTAACTGTCAAGAATTATCTAGCTTTAACTGTCAAGAATTATCTTGCTTCAACTGTCAAGAATTATCTAGCTTTAACTGTCAAGAATTATCTAGCTTTAACTGTCAAGAATTATCTAGCTTCAACTGTCAAGAAATATCTAGCTTCAACTGTCAAGAATTATCTAGCTTCATCTGTCAAGAATTATCTAGCTTCAACTGTCAAGAATTATCTAGCTTCAACTGTCAAGAATTATCTAGCTTCAACTGTCAAGAAATATCTAGCTTCAACTGTCAAGAAATATCTAGCTTCAACTGTCAAGAAATATCTAGCTTCAACTATCAAGCATTATCTAGCTTCAACTGTCAAGAAATATCTAGCTTCAACTGTCAAGAAATATCTAGCTTCAACTGTCAAGAAATATCTAGCTTCAACTATCAAGCATTATCTAGCTTCAACTGTCAAGAAATATCTAGCTTCAACTGTCAAGAAATATCTAGCTTCAACTATCAAGAAATATCTAGCTTCAACTATCAAGAAATATCTAGCTTCAACTGCTAGCATTATCTAGCTTCAACTGTCAAGAAATATCTAGCTTCAACTGTCAAGAAATATCTAGCTTCAACTGTCAAGAATTATCTAGCTTCAACTGTCAAGAATTATCTAGCTTCAACTGTCAAGAAATATCTAGCTTCAACTGTCAAGAAATATCTAGCTTCAACTATCAAGCATTATCTAGCTTCAACTGTCAAGAAATATCTAGCTTCAACTATCAAGCATTATCTAGCTTCAACTGCTAGCATTATCTAGCTTCAAGCCAGTATGACACTGCACATCATTGTTGTTGCAGGTGAATCTGAGCCAGGAATTCACTCTCCATTCTGAACGTGCATTTTGTGTAAATAAAAGTGACAAAACCATTTCCATATTCATAAGAAATATCAACGGAAGGTAGAGACAATTGTACTATTCCGACTACATCATGAGCATGTGTCAATGAATCACTATCAAATAGTGAGGACATGATGTTCACGAAAAGATTCAGTAAAACTGATGCCACTACAGGTCATAAGTCATTGTGCAAAATTATAGAGAAATTACACATCAACCAATACATTGTTTACGTTGGAGAAATCACTCGAGTCTGTTGGATAAACAGATTGTCATGATTTCTCTATTATTTAACTATAAATCATTGCTGTGACTCCTTCGTCAAAGATCCATGATCACAAAATACAGTGGTCCCTCGACTTAACGCTACTCGATGTACCGCTACTCTGGATGCACCGCAGGGTAAACCATGGCTCCCAAAATGCATGAAGAATTTTCCCTAAAAGCGCGTTAAACGCGTTAAAGCGCTTTAAAGCGCTTTAAAGCAAATAAAGTTACAAATAAACTGATGAAATTTAATTCCAAGTCGATGTAAACGTGTGTGTATTTGTAAAACAATTACGTTCATTGTATCCGGCTGAATGTGATCGAAACAATTCTGCCTTTTGTTCGGGTTGTGAAAAAACATATCGTACACAGATCTGGCATTAAACTCACATAAAATCAAATCACAGCAACAACAAACATAAGCCACATTGTTTCATTTAATACTCATCTCAGCTTGTTGTGATTAGTAAGACAACATGTGAGATGTCTTTGAACTTCAAACCGGCCGCGTGTAATGCAATAACAACAATCGAAACAATGGCTTCCGGTATTTAATCCGGACTTGAGTAACCGTGAGAGACCTATAAAAAACATTGGAACTTCATTGTTTAAATAGCGTAATTACGAAGGGTATAAAATAAATCTTAGTTCATTAGTCTTTACCATTTCAATCATTGCAACCACTGCGAGTTAATCTAAGCGACAGGCGTACACTATTAAAGACAAGTTGGAGATCGTGAGAAACGAGGAACGTGACAGTCAGAAACAATCGAAAATTAGTGACTTTTTCAGTAAATAGAAATGTGTTCATACATTACGTCATGTACACACACCAGTTGCATGGTATCAAGAATTTTGAGTGCAATTTTCCCTTTGCATAATTATCATTATTAACAGAACTCAATATATCTCTTATCCACTCAAATATACGTTTGTGTTTGTGTTTGATTTTTATAAATCGCTCAAATGACCGTGTAGTTACGCATATCATGTCAATGTACATTGTACATAAAGTGCATACAGAGAGCCGGCCGTGTCTGGGTTTTTCATAACTTTGACACGTCATTATTTATTAACCAATCACAGCCTTGGTTGCACATTAGTTTCGTGACAAGGCTGGTTTGGCTTTGTAATGTACTGTCATCGATGGATAATGTGAGTAGGTCGCGATCGGACCAATTTTCTCCCGAAAAACTTAAAATATAACAACATTTATTTAGATTCCACATGTATAACATCCAGTCGTAAAATAATACAGACTACTTTGATTAATTTACACAAAGTATTTTTATTTTTTTTACGCATGCAGTTTGAATCATCGTCCACGATCAGTGTTACATAGATCTACATGTCCCATGCCACTGTGAAATAATTGCGCCACTGTTCCATTCACTACCATCATTACGTAATGTGAACCTCAGCAAGGAATATCTGTACACTGCTCTTTCCTACACCGCGGGGTCAGTTTCTTGGACCCCGATGACAGCGGTATATCGAGGGATCAATTCTTTCATATTACTATAGTTAATCTCACATGCCAAGACAGATTAACTATAGTAATATGAAACAATCGGGTGTTCTTTAACTTCTTTTGAGTAGTATAGATCATCAGTCTCACATCTTCCCAAGGCAAGGGCGTTAACCTACTGTACAAATCCAGTTTCAACCCTTGCCTCCATAAGCTGGAATTCCAGAGTAACATTTTGGCTGGCCTAATGAGTATATGCATAGTCCAATCAAAATCGCGTAACGAACTAGACATCTAGTTCATAAACAACATGGATTTCAATGTGCAGATTTCTGCCAATTACAGGATTTGCAAAGCATGTACACAAACATGTACGTACCATCAACGTCGACAGATATTTTGCAAATCTTTACATGTTCAAGGTGCTCAAGTGATTTGATGCACTTCAGGTTTTATTACAATATAGATCTTGATTAGCGATCAGATCATCTTGACTGGGCGCCGCCATTTTGTTTGAAGCAAATGCAAGTGATATCAGAGGTGGAATCTGATTGGACTATAGGAGGGACATAGAAGGGACATAACTCATACTAGCCACTGGTAGCACTACAAAATTTCTGGAAATTCCAGCCAAGGGTGGAAACTGGACTTTTATGGTCAGTTAACTCCCTTGCCTTGGGAAGATGCACCGCTCATTGGTTGTTCTCTCTAGCTTGGCTGTAGAGGTACACTGCCACAAGCCATTGTCAACCCATGACACTACATGCAGGCTGAGGCCCTACCTGCTGCTTGTGCAGATCACTGACTGTCAACACATGACACTACGAGTGAGGCCCTACCTGCTGCTTGAGCAGATCACTGACTGTCAACCCATGACACTACATGCAGGCTGAGGCCCTACCTGCTGCTTGAGCAGATCACTGACTGTCAACCCATGACACTACATGCAGGCTGAGGCCCTACCTGCTGCTTGAGCAGATCACTGACACTACGAGTGAGGCCCTACCTGCTGCTTGAGCAGATCACTGACTGTCAACCCATGACACTACGAGTGAGGCCCTACCTGCTGCTTGAGCAGATCACTGACACTACGAGTGAGGCCCTACCTGCTGCTTGAGCAGATCACTGACACTACGAGTGAGGCCCTACCTGCTGCTTTAGCAGATCACTGACTGTCAACCCATGACACTACGAGTGAGGCCCTACCTGCTGTTTGAGCAGATCACTGACTGTCAACCCATGACACTACGAGTGAGGCCCTACCTGCTGTTTGAGCAGATCACTGACTGTCAACCCATGACACTACGAGTGAGGCCCTACCTGCTGCTTGAGCAGATCACTGACACTATGAGTGAGGCCCTACCTGCTGTTTGAGCAGATCACTGACACTATGAGTGAGGCCCTACCTGCTGCTTGAGCAGATCACTGACACTATGAGTGAGGCCCTACCTGCTGCTTGAGCAGATCACTGACACTATGAGTGAGGCCCTACCTGCTGCTTGAGCAGATCACTGACACTATGAGTGAGGCCCTACCTGCTGCTTGAGCAGATCACTGACTGTCATGGGAGCCTCAGATCCCCCACAGGCTCCCATCAGTTCCTCCTTCGCCACTCCGGTTCCTCCTCCAGCTGCTCCGGCTCCTGTTTCCTCTGAGCCATCAGGGGGAGCTGCAGACTCTTCCTTCGTATCTGTGCTGGCTGCTGGTGCCTCATCCACTGATACAAATACCGGAGTATAAGACATATGGTGAGGTGAGGTGAGGTGAGGTGAGGTGAGGTGAGGTGAGGTGAGGTGAGGTGGGGTGGACTGGGGTGGGGTGGGGTGAGGTGAGGTGAGGTGAGGTGAGGTGAGGTGAGGTGAGGTGAGGTGAGGTGAGGTGAGGTGAAATGGGATTTTTTCACTTATATAGTGACGTGCACGCACGTGTGTGCTTGTGTGTATGTGGTTGCTTGTACTAGTCCGGACTAATGCTGATTTTACAGTGCTAGCCCATTCAGATACCAAGTTGCAGTTTAACATAAATACCCCCACTCAGACACAGTATACTGACTCTGAGCCGACCAGCCCTTGTTTGAGCCCCTAAATGCCGAGCACCAGGTAGGGTAACAACAAGTACCATCTTTTAACATCTTTTGGTATAATGCGGCTGGGGATCAAACACCCAATCTGGCTCTCCATGCCAACGCTCTACCGCTAGACCCCAGAAGTGGTCCAATATAAATATACATTTTGTAAGTTTGGATAACAGCAAATTAGTACGTTCAGTTAGTAAATCATTGTTTCCAATAGTAATTATCCAGAAAGCCAGGCCTCAAAGTTTAAATTTCTATCAAGTAGCCATATGGCTACAAGTATTTTTTCCAGGTAGCCAGTGTTAAAATCAAGAAGTCAAGCCAATATTGTAGGTAGCCAATAGCATTTGAAAATATCTTTTATCAAATAACTATCATAATGTACAAGTCATAGCACTAGTCTTGGAATTGTTTTTTAGTGGAAACTGTACTTGATTTTTGTTACTTGTGACTCGAATGATACAATTTATGAGTGAGTGAGTGAGTGAGTGAGTGAGTGAGTGAGTGAGTGAGTGACTATGGTTTTACACCGCTTTTGGTAATATTCCAGCAATATCACAGCGGGGACACCAGAAATGGGCTTCACACATTGTACCAATGTTTGGAATCGGGAATTGTCTACTAAAATAAAGTACTAATTACAGTAGTATTTATGTATTTTGGTTCATTGTTGACTTTAGGAGGAATTTTTTGCGAGTACAACTATTAGCAGACATGTTTTCCACAATCTGCTGTTATTTATTTTTGTGTCTTCAAATGTAAAGCAATAGAATTTAACCACAAGATATTTTTCAAGGTAGTCATTTGGCTACCTCTGAATTTTAGACAGTAGTCAAACGGAAATTTCGGTCGCATTGGTGACCGTTTAAGTCGCAACTTATTTTGCAGTTGCTTATTATTGAAATGTACTGTAATTAACTGTGAACACTTTTGGGGTTCAGCCACCACATGGAGGATTGAACCTGCATCTCACCTGATGTGCTGCTCATCTTCTCCGTGACCTCATCCACTGAGGGGCCAGTAGACCTGGAACAACAACAACAACAGTCTTGTAACAACGGAATAACAACATAAAGACACTCAGGTTATGGCTGAGCAACCCATGCTTGTCGTAGGAGGCGACTATGCTTGTCGTAAGAGGCGACCATGCTTGTCGTAAGAGGCGACTATGCTTGTCGTAAGAGGCGACTAATGGGATCGGGTGGTCAGGCTTGCTGACTTGGTTGATGCATGTCATCGTATCCCAATTGTGTGAAACGATGCTCATGATGTCAATCACTGGAGTGTCTGGTCCAGACCATTTACAGACCGCTGTCATAGCTGGAATATTGCTGAGTGTGGCGTTAAACAACAAACCAACTATGGCTGGGGTAAACTGGTCAGGTTAGCAGCAATATCACACTGCAGAAATACCTAATGAACCATGCCCTTATTTGAAGTCCTACTTGTTACCTTGGAAATGTATAAAAAAAAATATTACGAAAACATCCTGAAAAGGAAAAGCCACCAGTTTAACAGCGTGCTTGCAGAATATAGCTGAGATATATTGAACAGTTTATGAGTCATGATCTGGAAACAAAACTTCATCAATCTTTAATTAAGTCCAACAACAAAAAAGAAAAAAAAGGAGAGCTGATGGCTCTCAAATACTTCAGAGTGACAAAAATAGACATTGATCTTACTTGTTTAATTTGAGCAAATACTTTTTACATTGTGAATAGAACTTTAGACAGTCCTGACTGTTTCTCCAAATGTTAAAATGTGAAATATACAGGGGTGAGAATCTTCTGCGGATCCGCAAATATCTGTGAATTTTAGTGACCACAAATTTGTTTAAATCAGATGGCTTCCCCATAAACACCCCCAAATTATGGACCACCCTCCGTTGTAAGAAGTTTCATGTGAAAAGGAAAATATCCATTCTCATATATCTCCTGAATATAATAAATGGAAGCTAGGACGTCATGAAGAACGCCGCATGCCAAGCGAATATTCAAACAGTATGTCTACACTATTCTGTCCTCAAATTGACGATGAAAATAAACATATCTTTCGATTCCTTCATCAAAAGTTAATAAAATATATTCACTCTCAGATTTCATACCCTTGAATCGAAATGTATTAAAATCCATACAATATAAATAAAAACATTAAAATGTCATTAAAATGACATAATCTCTCCTGTGCAGCCTGCCAGATTGAACGCCAAGAATCAATTTCTTTATTTCACAGACTAGCTGGGATTCCTCCAAATCAAATCTTTGTTTTTCTTCCCACTGCCAGAGGTAGTGGTAGATGGATTCCAGCCCTTACCTATTACTCAACACAATTACACCGAAAACGAAACTCCTTTCCAACTGCCTGTGAGCATGAGTTCGGCCCATTACGAAGGTGAATAACATTTTCTTCTCCAATGACGTACACCACTGGGTACTTCCGACAATTTGGCCTTCAGACAATTGTCTGTAAGTTTATCAAACGTGCTGACATACGTCTGTAAGTCATGCCAACTCACACGCCTTATTGCGACGGAGGCATTTTAGTGCGATTCTAGAATCTGTTAGCCACCCAATATAAAACCAAGATATATCTCAAGAAAAAATATCAAGTATCGCCAAATACATATTTATGTGTGTCTTTTCGATCTTACACCCAACTCTATATTTAGCCCTTGGATAATTGAATAAAAATAGTGGCGAACATATTCTATAGTGGCTGCAACATTTTGTATAAAAAAATTAATCAAGTTTCCAAAACATTTTCTTTTCTAAAGGTTCATAACCATGATTTGGAGTTCTTAAAGTATTATCAAATATGTCATTTATCACCTGGACACATACCCTGACCATTAAAAATCTGACCATAGATCTTGATATCACGTGAACACAGCACCTGACCACAGCACCTGAACACAGCACCTGAACACAGAACCTGACAACAGCACCTGACCACAGAACCTGACCACAGCACCTGAACACAGAACCTGATCACAGCACCTGAACACAGCACCTGAACACAGCACCTGACCACAGAACCTGATCAGAGCACCTGACCACAGAACCTGACCACAGCACCTGAACACAGAACCTGATCACAGCACCTGAACACAGCACCTGAACACAGCACCTGAACACAGAACCTGACCACAGAACCTGAACACAGCACCTGATCACAGCACCTGAACACAGAACCTGATCACAGCACCTGAACACAGCACCTGAACACAGCACCTGACCACAGAACCTGATCACAGCACCTGACCACAGAACCTGACCACAGCACCTGAACACAGAACCTGATCACAGCACCTTAACACAGCACCTGAACACAGCACCTGATCACAGCACCTGAACACAGAACCTGAGCACAGCACCTGAGCACAGCACCTTAACACAGCACTTTAACACAGCACCTTAACACAGCACCTGAACACAGAACCTGAACACAGCACCTGAACACAGCACTTTAACACAGCACCTTAACACAGCACCTGATCACAGCACCTGAACACAGCACCTGAGCACAGCACCTTAACACAGCACCTGAACACAGCACCTGACCACAGAACTTGATCACAGCACCTGATCACAGCACCTGAACACAGCACCTGAGCACAGCACCTTAACACAGCACTTTAACACAGCACCTGAACACTGCACCTGACCACAGCACCTGAGCACAGCACCTGAACACAGCACCTAAACACAGCACTTTAACACAGCACCTTAACACAGCACCTGAACACTGCACCTGACCACAGCACCTGAACACAGCACCTGAGCACAGCACCTGAACACAGCACTTTAACACAGCACCTTAACACAGCACCTGAACACAGCACTTTAACACAGCACTTTAACACAGCACCTTAACACAGCACCTGAACACAGCACCTGAACACAGCACCTTAACACAGCACCTGAACACAGCACCTTAACACAGCACCTGAACACAGCACCTGATCACAGCACCTGATCACAGCACCTGAACACAGAACCTGATCACAGCACCTGAACACAGCACCTGAACACAGCACCTGACCACAGAACCTGATCACAGCACCTGACCACAGAACCTGACCACAGCACCTGAACACAGAACCTGATCACAGCACCTTAACACAGCACCTGAACACAGCACCTGATCACAGCACCTGAACACAGAACCTGATCACAGCACCTGAGCACAGCACTTTAACACAGCACCTTAACACAGCACCTGAACACAGAACCTGAACACAGCACCTGAACACAGCACTTTAACACAGCACCTTAACACAGAACCTGATCACAGCACCTTAACACAGCACCTGAACACAGCACCTGATCACAGCACCTGAACACAGAACCTGATCACAGCACCTGAGCACAGCACCTTAACACAGCACTTTAACACAGCACCTTAACACAGCACCTGAACACAGAACCTGAACACAGCACCTGAACACAGCACTTTAACAGCACCTTAACACAGCACCTGATCACAGCACCTGAACACAGCACCTGAGCACAGCACCTTAACACAGCACCTGAACACAGCACCTGACCACAGAACTTGATCACAGCACCTGATCACAGCACCTGAACACAGCACCTGAGCACAGCACCTTAACACAGCACTTTAACACAGCACCTGAACACTGCACCTGACCACAGCACCTGAGCACAGCACCTGAACACAGCACCTGAACACAGCACCTTAACACAGCACTTTAACACAGCACCTTAACACAGCACCTGAACACTGCACCTGACCACAGCACCTGAACACAGCACCTGAGCACAGCACCTGAACACAGCACTTTAACACAGCACCTTAACACAGCACCTGAACACAGCACTTTAACACAGCACTTTAACACAGCACCTTAACACAGCACCTGAACACAGCACCTGAACACAGCACCTTAACACAGCACTTTAACACAGCACCTTAACACAGCACCTGAACACAGCACCTTAACACAGCACCTGAACACAGCACCTGATCACAGCACCTGATCACAGCACCTGAACACAGAACCTGATCACAGCACCTGAACACAGAACCTGAACACAGCACCTGAACACAGCACCTGATCACAGCACCTGAACACAGCACCTGAACACAGAACCTTAACACAGCACCTTAACACAGCACCTGATCACAGCACCTGATCACAGCACCTGACCACAGCACCTGACCACAGCACCTGAACACTGCGCCCGAACACAGCACCTTAACACAGCACCTGAACACAGCACCTGAACACAGCACCTGAACACAGAACCTGAACACAGCACCTGAACACAGCGCCTGAACACTGCGCCTGAACACAGCACCTGAACACAGAACCTGAACACAGCACCTGAACACAGCACCTGAACACAGCACCTGATCACAGCACCTGATCACAGCACCTGATCACAGCACCTGAACACAGAACCTGATCACAGCACCTGAACACAGAACCTGAACACAGCACCTGATCACAGCACCTGATCACAGCACCTGAACACAGCACCTGAACACAGAACCTGAACACAGCACCTGAACACAGCACCTTAACACAGAACCTGAACACTGCGCCTGAACACAGCACCTGAACACAGCACCTGAACACAGCACCTGAACACAGCACCTGAACACAGCACTTTAACACAGCACCTGAACACAGCACCTGAACACAGCACTTTAACACAGCACCTGAACACTGCGCCTGAACACAGAACCTGATCACAGCACCTGAACACAGCACCTGAACACAGCACCTGAACACAGCACCTTAACACAGCACCTTAACACAGCACCTTAACACAGCACCTGAACACAGCACCTGACTACAGCACCTGAACACAGCACCTGGACACAGCACCTGACCACAGAACCTGAACACAGCACCTTAACACAGCACCTTAACACAGCACCTGAACACAGCACCTGAACACAGAACCTGAACACAGCACCTGAACACAGCACCTGAACACAGCACCTGAACACAGAACCTGAACACTGCGCCTGAACACAGCACCTGATCACAGCACCTGAACACAGCACCTGAACACAGCACCTGAACACAGAACCTGAACACAGCACCTGAACACAGAACCTGACCACAGCACCTGAACACAGCGCCTGAACACTGCGCCTGAACACAGCACCTGAACACAGCACCTGAACACAGAACCTGAACACAGCACCTGAACACAGCACCTTAACACAGCACCTGATCACAGCACCTGATCACAGCACCTGAACACAGAACCTGATCACAGCACCTGAACACAGAACCTGAACACAGCACCTGATCACAGCACCTGATCACAGCACCTGAACACAGCACCTGAACACAGAACCTGAACACAGCACCTGAACACAGCACCTTAACACAGAACCTGAACACTGCGCCTGAACACAGCACCTGAACACAGCACCTGAACACAGCACCTGAACACAGCACCTGAACACAGCACTTTAACACAGCACCTGAACACAGCACCTGAACACAGCACTTTAACACAGCACCTGAACACTGCGCCTGAACACAGAACCTGATCACAGCACCTGAACACAGCACCTGAACACAGCACCTGAACACAGCACCTTAACACAGCACCTTAACACAGCACCTGACTACAGCACCTGAACACAGCACCTGAACACAGCACCTGGACACAGCACCTGACCACAGAACCTGAACACAGCACCTTAACACAGCACCTTAACACAGCACCTGAACACAGCACCTGAACACAGAACCTGAACACAGCACCTGAACACAGCACCTGAACACAGCACCTGAACACAGAACCTGAACACTGCGCCTGAACACAGCACCTGATTACAGCACCTGAACACAGCACCTGAACACAGCACCTGAACACAGAACCTGAACACAGCACCTGAACACAGCACCTGAACACAGCACCTGAGCACAGCACCTTAACACAGCACCTGAACACAGCACCTGACCACAGAACTTGATCACAGCACCTGAACACAGAACCTGATCACAGCACCTGAACACAGCACCTGAACACAGCACCTGAACACAGCACCTTAACACAGCACCTTAACACAGCACCTGACTACAGCACCTGAACACAGCACCTGAACACAGCACCTGGACACAGCACCTGACCACAGAACCTGAACACAGCACCTTAACACAGCACCTTAACACAGCACCTGAACACAGCACCTGAACACAGAACCTGAACACAGCACCTGAACACAGCACCTGAACACAGCACCTGAACACAGAACCTGAACACTGCGCCTGAACACAGCACCTGATCACAGCACCTGAACACAGCACCTGAACACAGCACCTGAACACAGAACCTGAACACAGCACCTGAACACAGCACCTGAACACAGCACCTGAGCACAGCACCTTAACACAGCACCTGAACACAGCACCTGACCACAGAACTTGATCACAGCACCTGATCACAGCACCTGATCACAGCACCTGAACACAGCACCTGAGCACAGCACCTTAACACAGCACTTTAACACAGCACCTGAACACTGCACCTGACCACAGCACCTGAGCACAGCACCTGAACACAGCACCCGAACACAGCACCTGAACACAGCACCTGATCACAGAACCTGAACACAGCACCTGAACACAGCACCTTAACACAGCACTTTAACACAGCACCTTAACACAGCACCTGAACACAGCACCTGAACACAGCACTTTAACACAGCACCTGAACACAGCACCTGACCACAGAACCTGAACACAGCACCTTAACACAGCACCTTAACACAGCACCTGAACACAGCACCTGACTACAGCACCTGCTGTAATCTACCGCTCATGCCATGTATGTGAAAAAAACAAAACAAGCAAAAATGGAATAATGAAACATGAAAACTTCACTTCTATTGTTTCAGTGAAATCCAAGTTACCATGATTCATGAAGTTTCATGCATACATAATAATGGCACAGATAAATGTCCACACACATTCGATAGTTTCCTCACATATCTAACCCATAAAACATTCAAAATGTCGGCAGATATTGACAGTGTCACTCTATTAACAGGCAATACTATAGCCGTGGTTTCATGTAATCGTAACTTTCATCTTTTCTGTAAAAGTGTTCACTAAAGTAGCTGACCACAAGAGAATAAATTTGGCAAGCTGACACCCTATTTGCAGGGGATGTCTGGCATCGATATTGGGGGAAAGTTTCCTTGAAATCTGTGTGTGTAGTAATCGAGACATGCAGGTTGTAAGCTGTCGAGCACGGCTGTCTACAAAATGATTTCTGCGAATGAAAGGACTGTTTGCTGTAACTCTGAGATCAATGAGTTGGGTTTGAAATTTCAGAAATAAATCAAATGATCAATGAAACCAACTTTGTATTTCATGCATGAATCTGACTAAAATGTTGCACAAACAGACAACGGATTACCCACCCACTGATTATTATCTCCTCTCCACTGAAACTTCTAGTTTCATTGAATTCTGTGAAATCACAATGCCACAAGTTAATTTGGTTTGTTTCGATCTCACAGTGGTGATTCAGTCAGCTGATTGTGCATGAATACAGACACTCATACTGAATACAGACACTCATACTGAATACAGACACTCATACTGAATACAGTCACTCATACTGAATACAGTCACTCATACTGAATACAGACACTCATACTGAATACAGACACTCATACTGAATACAGACACTCATACTGAATACAGACAGTCATACTGAATACAGACACTCATACTGAATACAGACACTCATACTGAATACAGACACTCATACTGAATACAGACAGTCATACTGAATACAGTCACTCATACTGAATACAGACACTCATACTGAATACAGACACTCATACTGAATACAGACAGTCATACTGAATACAGACACTCATACTGAATACAGACAGTCATACTGAATACAGACACTCATACTGAATACAGACAGTCATACTGAATACAGTCACTCATACTGAATACAGTCACTCATACTGAATACAGTCACTCATACTGAATACAGACACTCATACTGAATACAGACACTCATACTGAATACAGACACTCATACTGAATACAGACACTCATACTGAATACAGACACTCATACTGAATACAGACACTCATACTGAATACAGACAGTCATACTGAATACAGACAGTCATACTGAATACAGACACTCATACTGAATACAGACACTCATACTGAATACAGACAGTCATACTGAATACAGACAGTCATACTGAATACAAACACTCATACTGAATACAGACACTCATACTGAATACAGACAGTCATACTGAATACAGACACTCATACTGAATACAGACAGTCATACTGAATACAGACACTCATACTGAATACAGACACTCATACTGAATACAGTCACTCATACTGAATACAGACAGTCATACTGAATACAGACACTCATACTGAATACAGACAGTCATACTGAATACAGACACTCATACTGAATACAGACACTCATACTGAATACAGACACTCATACTGAATACAGACAGTCATACTGAATACAGACACTCATACTGAATACAGACAGTCATACTGAATACAGACACTCATACTGAATACAGACACTCATACTGAATACAGACACTCATACTGAATACAGACAGTCATACTGAATACAGACAGTCATACTGAATACAGACACTCATACTGAATACAGACACTCATACTGAATACAGACACTCATACTGAATACAGACAGTCATACTGAATACAGACACTCATACTGAATACAGACACTCATACTGAATACAGACACTCATACTGAATACAGACACTCATACTGAATACAGACACTCATACTGAATACAGACAGTCATACTGAATACAGACACTCATACTGAATACAGACAGTCATACTGAATACAGACACTCATACTGAATACAGACACTCATACTGAATACAGACAGTCATACTGAATACAGACACTCATACTGAATACAGACAGTCATACTGAATACAGACAGTCATACTGAATACAGACACTCATACTGAATACAGACAGCCATACTGAATACAGTCACTCATACTGAATACAGACACTCATACTGAATACAGTCACTCATACTGAATACAGACACTCATACTGAATACAGACACTCATACTGAATACAGACACTCATACTGAATACAGACAGTCATACTGAATACAGACACTCATACTGAATACAGACACTCATACTGAATACAGACACTCATACTGAATACAGACACTCATACTGAATACAGACAGTCATACTGAATACAGACACTCATACTGAATACAGACAGTCATACTGAATACAGACACTCATACTGAATACAGACACTCATACTGAATACAGACAGTCATACTGAATACAGACACTCATACTGAATACAGACACTCATACTGAATTCTGAAAGGGATTCAGCCACCTCTCTTTTCAAGGTCAACCACGAAGACAAACCCCACTTAATATCTTTGTTTGTACAAATCAGCCCTGGACGAAGGAACCCTGAATGTGATACAGAAGACGTTTCCCAAAGCACCATCACAGAATGGACATCGATTAACTTCTTAAAAGTTACAAAAAATAAATCTAATCGAGTTGTTTAAGAAAATAATTTTATACTCTGTTTAATTTTCAAGATCATGCTCAAAGATTTTTCATACCTGAAAAACATATTCAATAACAAATCAATGTCACATTAGAGACAAAGACATCGTTCGGCTCTCCCTGTTTTGTTGTTCTGGGAAGATTCTTAAAGATTTTAAAGAATTTAATTGTGTTTATATTTTTTATTTTAATGAACAAATCTCAGTTAGATAATGATGCAAGACATTCTCCTAAAGTGTCAGGTTCTTCCAGACCCTTCAAGCAGTTTTGGAGAAAAAGCTTTGACCTCTGGCTCTGGTAAGCTAAAAATATACACAAGCAGCTACAAGTGGTGACTTTTAAACAAACTTTTGAAAAACAGCTTAAGTGTTCAGGTGATTGATGGACATATTAGAAAATTGTGGGGTAAAGAGCACTCATATAATTGACATGGAAATAACCTTAAGAGACCTTGAGACTGTTTTTAACAGGTAGCACCGACAGATGACTAGAAAGTAAGGTGAACATGAGATGCACAGAACGAACCTGAAATCTGGGTATGACACTCCCAACTGACAGTGACAGAAGCAGTGTACAGACCAACTGCACAACGGGCAGGATCTCCTGACAGCACCAGGACACAAGGGTCTCCTGAAACACCCCAGGGCACAACAAGGATCTCCTGGCACCACCAGGACACAACAAGGATCTCCTGACACCACCATCTCACAAGGATCTCCTGACATCACCATCACACAACAAGGATCTCCTTGCACCTCTATCACACAAGGATCTCCTGACATCACCATCACACAACAAGGATCTCCTGACATCACCATCACACAAGGATCTCCTGACATCACCATCACACAACAAGGATCTCCTGGCACCACCAGGACACAAGGATCTCCTGACACAACCAGGACACAACAGGGATTTCCTGACACCACCATCACACAAGGATCTCTTGACACCACCAGGGCACACGGATCTCCTGACACCACCAGGACACAACAAGGATCTCCTGGCACCACCAGGACACAACAAGGATCTCCTGGCACAACCAGGACACAACAAGGATCTCCTGGCACAACCAGGACACAACAAGGATCTCCTGACACCACAAGGACACAACAAGGATCTCCTGGCACAACCAGGACACAACAAGGATCTTCTGACACAACCAGGACACAACAAGGATCTCCTGACACCACCATCACACAACAAGGATCTCCTTGCACCTCTATCACACAACAAGGATCTCCTGACACCACCAGGACACAACAAGGATCTCCTGACACCGCCATCACACAACAAGGATCTCCTGACACCACCATCACACAAGGATCTCCTGACACCACCATTACAGAACAAGGATCCCCTGACAGCACCATCAAGCAAGGATCTCCTGACACCACCAAGAAACAAGGATCTCCTGACAGCACCATTACACAACGATCTCCTGACACCACCAAGACACAAGGATCTCCTGACACCACCAAGACACAAGGATCTCCTGACACCACCATCACACAACAAGGATCTCCTGACACCACCAGGATACAACAAGCTAATCCTCCATTAACTTGTTATCTGTATGTTCCAACTTCTATTTCATAGTTTGTTTTCTCATCTTCTGACCAAATTTGTAAAAAAAAATCGGATAAAAAAATTAAGATGCTTTTTTAAAGTCTGTTATATCCACCCAAGTCTGTTAACAAATCTTCAGAAAATGTACAACCCAAAATGTAGATTGATGGGGAATGGAACTCATTAACTGCCATTCAGAGAAACACTCTAAGCACCACTTTTCTATAATTTCAGTTTTTATAATTGCATTAGTCCAACCTAAGTTCTCACAGATCACGCTAACAAAACACATGTCTTTGTCAATATATTTTCACCACCATCTGTAAACTATTAAATACAAAAAGGCCTCCATTGTTTTGTGTCAACATCTTGCGATAACTTTACACTAATTTTAAAAATGTTTGAAAACTTCCACAAATGATGCCGGGGCTGAAACTGATCTACAAGAGCCAGGCTCTCGCCTGATACACAACCACATACGGTAATCACTTCCTGGTCTGATGATGAGGCTTGCGATGACATTCGTCACCACTCGCCTCTTTCCGTAACCTGCAAGAAGACTCCCCCTGTCAATGAATGTTATGTGTGAAAATACGACAAACCAATTAGTCTGCGTGTATGACCTCAAGTACTTCGGTTAAGAATCCCTCGGGAATAACATTTGTCTTGCTTCTAAAAATATCCCCAACATACAGTTAAATGTGTTCAATCATGCTGTATAATACCACAAGTCCCGATGTGTTTTAAATATCATCTGGAATATATATATATATATATGGGGAAAATATCATTATGCAACGAATTGACAATTCTTTTAGGTGTGCCCGTTTGCGCTAAGACGGAAACCAGTCGCAAAATATGGCCACCAGAGGGCATGAGTTGCTATTCCCGGAATGACATCCGTTGGTCATGAATGCTGCAATGAGTGTCTCTAACGCGTCTAAAGTCAGAAGATGATCGAGAAAACCAATAGAAGATTGAGTGAGTGAATGTTATGCACACTGCGTAGTCTGCAATATTCACGCTATATTACGGCAGCCTGTAAAAACCTAATAGGGGCCAATCAGGGTTCGAACACCTGACTATAGCATTCTGGTGCACCCAAGGGATGCAACTGCCCCTCCTCATTTGAGGATGACTGCTGGTGTGAATTCAAACTGTCGTGGATGGGAGTGTGTGTCAACCTAATGTTTGTCAACTGTCTGAAGCAGAGAGCCCATTTCTGGTGTGTCCTGCCTGATATTGCTGGAATATTGCTGGAAGATTGCTGGAAGATTGCTGGAATATTGCTAAAGGCAGTGTAAACCTATACTCACTCACTCAAACATTGAGCTGAGAATCATAGACTGAAGTCAAATTGTTCAAAACACATTTATTTATCCAACAAACAGGCAACATAACCCAATAACCAGGTTCTGTGATATTGCACTCTATCATCCAAACTATAGTCTGGAAGGTAATTTAAGGTACCGACGTTTACTGAAAAACTATTGGACCTACTCCACTCATAATCTCATACCAACTTTGACTGGTTTTGGCTTTGGTTTGGTTTGTTGTTTTACGCTGCACTAAGCAATATTCCAGCTATATTTACAGGCTGCCGTCATATAGCTGGAATATTGCTGGGTGTGGCGTAAAATAACAAATCAAACCAAAACCAAAACCAGTCAAAGTTGGTATGAGATTATTAAACAGTCATACATAACTGGATATCACATTTAAAGACAATCGGTGCATGAATAAAAAATCTGTCTATTTACGAGTAGCTGTCACTATATTTCATCAACAACCAGACCTGTTCATCACAGGTGGAATATGCATTCATTGAAACAGCCATCTGCATAATGCTACCCCTGGGTCACCGGGCCACATGACACAGTTGAACCAATCAACTCAACTCGAAAGGGTGCACGGGAATCACGCACGCACGAATACGGTGTTAGCATTGGGCGTCTCAACGTGCGTGATTCCCGTGCACCCTTTCGAGTTGAGTTGGTTGGTTCAACTGTGTCATATGGCCCTGTGACGCAGGGGTAGCATTATGCAGATGGCTGTTTCAATGAAAGCTCGTTACACCTGTGACGAACAGGTCTGGTTGTTGATGAAATATAGTGATAGCTAAATAGACAGATGTTTTATTCATGCACCGATTGTCTTTAAATGTAATATCCAGTTATGTATGACTGTTTAATAATCTCATACCAACTTTGACTGAAGTAGGTCCGATAGTTTTTCAGATAATGTAGTAAACGTCGGTACGTTAAATTACCTTCAAGACTATAGCTCCCACAGGAGACATGGCTTGGGTAGGACCAAGCATCTACATTGTACATATCGCTGCAATGAAATTGCATCACAATGCTTTGCAGACCATTGTGATGTCATTGGTTACCATGATGTCATGATAAAAATCTAAAATAGCTTTTTAGACAGAAGACGGTAAAAGCATATGGAACTTCCCTGTGAGGGAATACAATGAACATATTGTACACTGATGCATTGTGGGAGCAGCTCAGTGAGAAGCTCAGGGTGTCCCTACTTGGATCTCTTCTAGAATATCCCTGGTGAACTTTCAGTTAAATAAGTGTTTTGTTTGTTTGTTGTTTAACGCCCGATCTGCAATATTCCAGCTATATCATGGCGGTCCATAAATAGTCGAGTCTGGGCCAGACAATTCAGTGATTCACATCATGAGCATCAATCTGTGCAATTGGGATTGATGACATGAATCGACAAGGTCAGATGTGACCTCCCGATCTGGTTCATAGTCACCTCTTATGACAAGCAAAGTCGCCTTTTACAGCAAGTTGCTAAAGACCTATTCTACCCTGGATCTTCACGGGTCGTTCAATAAGTGAATACCGTATTCGACGTAATAAGCGCCCGGGGCGCTCTCAAAATTAGAAATAGGGGGCTCTTATTAAATATAATTTTGGTGAGAAAAAAAAGTGGAAAGATCGTAAATTTCGTAGTTTATGCTGACAGCCTGAAAGGATACAAAAGAAAAGTATGTGCGTATCATACACGACAGATATAGTTTCCAGAATTTAATTGCCCATAATAAAGGGTGCATATAACACACGAGTGCGTATTATACACGAACAAATAAGTCTTGTGTACATTGATCAATCGGAAGGGGTGCTAATTGGGATTGTTCACTAGCCAATATATTAGCAAATATCGCCGTGGGCGCTTATTAGAGCGGGGCGTTTATTACGTTGAATACGGTACCTCTGAATAATGTAGATGGCTGAAGATGAACTGATATTAATCCTAAAACTGTGAGGTGAGGTGAGGTGAGGTGAGGTGAGGTGAGGTGAGGTGAGGTGAGGTGAGGTGAGGTGAGGTGAGGTCAAATGGGGTCCAAGATTATTGCACTAATATAGTGACGTGCATGTACAGGTGAGTACGTTTGGTTGCTTGTACTTGTCCGGACTAATGCTGAATTTATAGTGCTATGCCACTGAGATACTACAATGCAGTTAAACCTGCATACCCCACTCAGACACAGTATACTGACTCCGAGTCGACAAGTCCTTGTTTTCGTACCTTAATGCCGAGTATCAGGCAGGGTAACAAGTACCATCTTTGACGTCTTTTGGTATGATATGATGGGGGATCAAACCCCAAACCTTCCACTCTCCGGACGGACGCTCTACCACTACACCGAGGACGCGGTCATCAAATCAATTTCATACGGAGTGAAAATGAAGTCCCATCAAATAATTGTTTTAAGCACATGATCAAGGTGTTTTCATGCTTGACAATTTTTTTGTAGTTTTATCGTAGCCTATGATTATCTGTGCCCGCCCTGCATGTTGCAACAAGATACCAATCAACTATGACGTGTTTCGGACGACAAATGTGTTTTTATGTCTCAGCCATCATTGTCTGATGTTCATTGATTAACAAAGCTGAGGTACTTGCATGAACAGACACTACGTCAATGGCAACACAATTCCCCAATAAATCCCCACACCACCTCACAGCGGGACCCTCTCCAGGGAGGTCGGGAACATCAATGTCGAGACAAAAACATTATCATGTCCCCTCAATTTGTTGCTGATACATCATGGGAGTATTTGTGGTCGTTCCCCCTGTTTAAGTGTTTCTTTTAGTACATATATTTCTGTTACAGAGTTATCTTCCCCTTTAGTGTCAGCTCACACGTTTCTGTTACAGAGTTATCTTCCCTTTTAGTGTCTGACAGTTCACACGTTTCTCTTACAGAGTTAAACCGCCTCCGTGGTCTAGTGGTACAGCGTCCGCCCGGAGAGCGGAAGGTCCGGGGTTCGATCCCCGGCCGCGTCATACCAAAAGACATTAAAAGATGGTACTTGTTGTTACCCTGTCTGGCGCTCGGCATTAAGGGGCTAAAACAAGGACTGGTTGGCTCGGAGTCAGTATACTGTGTCTGAGTGGAGTATTCACTGTGGCATGGTATCTCAGTGAGCTAGCACTATAAATCGGCATCAGTCCGGACTAGCAGAAGCAGCAACACAAACACACACACGTACATGCATGTCGCTTTATAAGTGCAATAATCTTGGACGCGACGTTAATCCCCATTTCACCTCACCTCACCTTACAGAGTTAGCTTCCCTTATAGTGTCTGACAGTTTCCACGTTTCTCTAACAGAGTTATCTTCCCTTATAATGTCTGACAGTTCACACATTTCTCTTACAGAATTATCTCCCCTTATAGTGTCTGACAGTTCAAATGTTTCTGTTGCAGAGTTATCTTCCCTTTATCCTGTTGTTTTAGTGTCTCCGTAAGTTCAATAATAAAATACATTGCATGTTTCTTTACCATGGTTTTCAGTATAAACCAATAATACAGTTTTACATTCAAATATATACACGAGTAACACCACACATTTTCCCAATGCATACTGAAAACTTATATAAATATAATAAATATATTCATGGCAATTCCATGACTGATGACTCTGTAGTTTTCAGAATGACTTCTTACATCCAACCTGTTTCTTTCTATAAAATATATCATACCTTGTACAAACAGCAACGAGGTATTGTGGCCTGTTCAATTAATGGTGGCGGAACTCAAAGTGATACATGTCATGTTTAATGTAAACAACTAAGGCCTTTTTATTTATTTATTTATTGATTTATTTATCTATTGATTTATGTATTTATGTATTTATGTATTTATTTAAAAAAAATATTTTTTATTCATTCATTCATTCATTCATTCATTCATTCATTCATTCATTCATTCATTCATTTATTTATTTATTTATTAGTTAACAGTGATTTTAACATGATTTTTGAAGTTCATCTGATATTCACCTCAATATCTTCACGCGGACTACAGATTACAGACTTCCTTGCTGTGCACTACACGACACTCATGAGATTTGATCATAGGTTGCTGTAATTGCCAAATATGACATTTCTCACAGATAAGCAGGTACCCTGGGCCAATTCAACAGAGGGAGAAACATGCCATCTCTGTACCACACGTCTCAACGACCAGCAGGATGAAGAGACATGGCACAGTCAATAACCGTCTCAAAAACCAGCTCCAAAACTGATCCATCCCAACCACCTACCGTAATGAAAAACAAACACACAGTCCCCACAGACAAAGCCATCATGGAGCATTTTCACAAAATTGGAGAGCAAATGAAAATTCTAGTAATCTGAAAGATTTTTCTCTTCCTTTTCATCATGAATGTAATGATATCCTGCCAACTCGACTCAAGTATATTACCCTGAGTTACAAGCACCGGCAGACCGAGCAATTGAATAGGGGTAAAATTAAATCACTTGAGAGCAGAATTACATAGCTCGGCCAGATCATCATCGAGTACACCAACATCAGACTTTATCAGCATCTTCAGTTGTAAGTCAGTCATCTTTGTCCGCATCATTGGCATCAACCTGTCCTTCATCAGCGGAAATTGAAGGATATACAAGACGCTGGTTCTTAGCAAACTTCCTACAGTGGACAATCATCAATATAGCAATCAGAAAAGGGCAGTGGCTTCTGGGGCAACTGTTGGCAAGCGAGTCAAAACCCCATCATTTTAAAATAATCTCAGGAGAAATTGATGAATCATGATGAATATTCTGAGGAATTATACTCAAAGACATTGTTATTAAACTTAATGACATTTTCTTGAAGGCAGAGTGTTTTGGGTAAGCAATAGTCAGAGCTTCACAATCCTGTCACCTCAAACAGCCTCGGGGGGACATGATGAATAAGGCGAAAGGAGTAATGGTTCAAGGGTGTTATCTTTTTGATTCACGTTAATAAAACAAACAATACACTTTATGAATAATATCATGGGCATCCTTTGAGTGAGTGAGTGAGTGAGTGAGTGAGTGAGTGAGTGAGTGAGTGAGTGAGTGAGTGAGTGAGTGAGTGAGTGAGTGAGTGAGTGAGTTGGGTTTAACGCCGCTTTTAACAGTATGCCAGTTATATCACGGCGTGTCAGCTTAATGTGGGAGGAAAGCCCGAAGTGATGCAGGTCTCCATGCAAGCATGTTTGACACACATCATGTTATTGTTGTGAGATGTTTAATCGTTTGTTCCTACCCCCACAAGGCTGTCGACTGTCACAAACTTACAAAACAATGAAGAAAATATTTTTTTGCGGACATGAAATATTACAAAACTAACTAACTAACTTTGATTGTGTGTTTATCAGCAGTAGAAACTAACAGTTTCAGTCCACTAGTCCTAAAAAAGATACCATATAGGAAAACCCTTAAAAATGGCAAATTTCTCCAAGTCCTTATGATATCTTTACTATTGGGCAGTTTGGCAAGGACTACAGGACTGGTGCCAATTTCTAACACTGTTTATTAGAAACTAACTGTGAAAAAAACGGGTGGCGAAATGATGGTAATCAGACTGTAAGTGGCTCCTCTATATGAACAAATACTGTAACATGTTGAGGTTGTAATGTCCAGAACAAATCTCAAGAAGAACTGTTACATCCAACTTCTGCGAAGTTTCTTAGAGGTACTCAATTAAATTACAATATCATTGATCACAGAAATATCTGCAGTAAGAATCCATGGCTGTCGTTTTTTTTGTTGAAAACAAGCGGTATTGTCTTGCATACGAAGCAGACCGGGCCACTTGATCCGAGGTTGATGTTCCCCAACACCATCAGGAAACACGCAGATCGCAGAGCTGAGTCAAATATGCCACATTGATCTCTCACCAGATATTTATTGGATATCAATTTAGATCAGATCCAATTCTATTCAATTATTTAGACTGCAGCACGGAGGAAAAGCTTGTTTTATAGGCACATTATACTCTTGAAACATCCTTAGTATTGGGTGGGGGTTAGGATCTTAAGGGGAGGGATGGAGGGATGGGGGGATGGACAGTAACTCTTCTTGTAAGTGATTCGTTGCAAGTGATTAAAAAACAGTATCTGCAGGAAGTATTGAGATAAGTTAGTGGTATTTGTCTCTAAATAATACCCTGAATAATCAAAACTAATTTCAGCTGATTAGTATTTTTATAAGTATAATGTAACCTACATGGTAGTATATGTTAGTGCCTTCCTCAAGTATGGGCCGCCATTCGGTAAAAAAATACAAAGTTTAAATAAACGACAAAAGTATGCACTAATAGTCACATATGCATGTTACAAATAAAGAATGAATATTACAAATGAAGGTCATTATTTCCATACAAATAATGAACTCAAAATACAAAACAAACACAAGAATCATACGTAAAGAAAGAGACCGCCTCCGTGGTCTGCTCGTAGAGCCTCTGCCCGGAGAGCGGAAGGTCTGGGGTTCGATCCCTGGCCGCGTCATACCAAAAGACTTTAAAAGATGGTACTTGTTGTTACCCTGTCTGGCGCTCGGCATTAAGGGGTTAAAGCAAGGACTGGTCGGCAAAGAGTCAGTATACTGTGTCTGAGTGGGGTATTCATGTTAAACTGCGGCATGGTATCTCAGTGAGCTAGCACTATAAATCGGCATCAGTCCGGTCTAGTACAAGCAGCCACACACACACACACACCTGCATGCACGTCGCTAATAAGTGCAATAACCTTGGACGCAACGTTAAACCCAATTTCACCTCACCTCACTGTAAAGAAAGAACAATGTGAGTGAAAGGTCAGAGCATTAAAAGGACACTGAACTGGTAAGGACAACGTTGACAATATGGCGCTGTAATTTGTAAAACATTCTGAGTTTGATTGGCTTGTGCTGCCATGTATATGATAAATGCTCAATGTATTACATGATTTCCCGTGCACTCAGCATGTGATGTCATATGTATATAATGTGTATATATTCTATCTATTCATGTGGCGTTTATATCACTTTTTTTTTGTTGCTTAACGCTGCACTCAGCAATATTCCAGCTATGTGACGGCAGTCTGTAAATAATCGAGTCTGAACCAGACAATCCAGTGATTGACATCATGAGCATCGATCCACGCAATTGGGATACGATGACATGCATTAACCAAGTCAGCGAGCCTGACCACCCGATCACGTTAGTCGCCTTTTACGACAAGATTAGTCACTTTTTACAGCCCCGTGAAAATCCCGGGGTAGAATAGGTCTTCAGCAACCCATGCTTGCCGTAAAAGGCGACTATGCTTGTCGTAAAAGGCAACTAACGGGATCGGGTGGTCAGGCTCGCTAAACTTGGTTGATGCCTATCATTGATCCCAATTGCGTGGATCGATGCTCATGATATTAATCACTAGATTGTCTGGTCCAGACTCGATTATTTACAGACTGCCGTCATATAGCTGGAATATTGCTGAGTGCGGCGTAAAATAACAAACCAACCAACCAACCAACCAACCAACTTTTTACAGCAAGCATGGGTTGCTGAAGAGCTATTCTACCCCAGATCTTCACGGGTCCGTTTATATAAGCACAGGTATTTAGAACACAACCTGCAATAAACACTCATTTAACTTATTTAACGCTTAACAAGGAATAGTTAAATGTGTGTTTACTGACACTGGTGTAGAGATATATAATCACTCAAGACTGAAGCCCTGTAGATAAAATACACATTACAAGTTGTTCGGTGGATGGGGACTGACAACTCTATCCCGGGAATGCTGGGAGTCTCAGTGATGTGGACGTGGTAGAGGTGGGGGATGATCACAACCTAACTGTCATTTATGGTTTCTCTTACACAGAACTGATACTAAGACTTTAGTCCAACACAGTGGGTGAGCGAGTGAGTGAGTGAGTGAGTGAGTGAGTGAGTGAGTGAGTGAGTGAGTTAGTGAGCTGATACCAAGACTTTAGTACTACACAAGAGTGAGTGAGTACCAAGACCTTAGTCCCACACAGTGAGTGAGTGAGTGAGTGCCAAGACTTTAGTCCTACACAGTGAGTGAGTGAGTGAGTGAGTACCAATACTTTAGTCCTACACAGTGAGTGAGTGAGCTGATACCAAGACTTTAGTCCCACACAGTGAGTGAGTGAGTGAGTGAGTGAGCTGATACCAGGACTTTAGTCCCACACAGTGAGTGAGTGAGTGAGCTGATACCAAGACTTTAGTCCCACACAGTGAGTGAGTGAGTGAGTGAGTGAGCTGATACCAAGACTTTAGTCCCACACAGTGAGTGAGTGAGTGAGCTGATACCAGGACTTTAGTCCCACACAGTGAGTGAGTGAGTGAGTGAGTGAGCTGATACCAAGACTTTAGTCCTACACAGTGAGTGAGTGAGTGAGTGAGCTGATACCAAGACTTTAGTCCTACACAGTGAGTGAGTGAGTGAGTGCCAAGACTTTAGTCCCACACAGTGAGTGAGTGAGCTGATACCAAGACTTTAGTCCCACACAGTGAGTGAATGAGTGAGTGAGCTGATACCAGGACTTTAGTCCCACACAGTGAGTGAGTGAGTGAGTGAGTGAGTGAGCTGATGCCAAGACTTTAGTCCCACACAGTGAGTGAGTGAGTGAGTGAGTGAGTGAGTGAGTGAGCTGATACCAGGACTTTAGTCCCACACAGTGAGTGAGTGAGTGAGTGAGTGAGTGAGTGAGCTGATACCAAGACTTTAGTCCAACACAGTGAGTGAGTGAGTGAGTGAGCTGATACCAGGACTTTAGTCCCACACAGTGAGTGAGTGAGTGAGTGAGTGAGCTGATACCAGGACTTTAGTCCCACACAGTGAGTGAGTGAGTGAGTGAGCTGATACCAAGACTTTAGTCCTACACAGTGAGTGAGTGAGGGAGTGAGCGAGCTGATACCAGGACTTTAGTCCCACACAGTGAGTGAGTGAGTGAGTGAGCTGATACCAGGACTTTAGTCCCACACAGTGAGTGAGTGAGTGAGTGAGTGAGCTGATACCAAGACTTTAGTCCCACACAGTGAGTGAGTGAGTGAGTGAGTGAGCTGATACCAAGACTTTAGTCCCACACAGTGAGTGAGTGAGTGAGTGAGCTGATACCAGGACTTTAGTCCCACACAGTGAGTGAGTGAGTGAGTGAGTGAGCTGATACCAAGACTTTAGTCCCACACAGTGAGTGAGTGAGTGAGTGAGCTGATACCAGGACTTTAGTCCCACACAGTGAGTGAGTGAGTGAGTGAGTGAGCTGATACCAGGACTTTAGTCCCACACAGTGAGTGAGTGAGTGAGTGTGTGATTGAGCTGATACCAAGACTTTAGTCCTACACAGTGAGTGAGTGAGTGAGTGAGTGAGTGAGCTGATACCAGGACTTTAGTCCCACACAGTGAGTGAGTGAGCTGATACCAAGATTTTAGTCCCACACAGTGAGTGAGTGAGTGAGTGAGTGAGTGAGTGAGCTGATACCAAGACTTTAGTCCTACACAGTGAGTGAGTACCAAGACTTAAGTCCCACACAGTGAGTGAGTGAGTGAGTGAGTGAGTGAGCTGATACCAGGACTTTAGTCCCACACAGTGAGTGAGTGAGTGAGTGAGTGAGCTGATACCAAGACTTTAGTCCCACAGTGAGTGAGTGAGCTGATACCAGGACTTTAGTCCCACACAGTGAGTGAGTGAGTGAGTGAGTGAGCTGATACCAAGACTTAAGTCCTACACAGTGAGTGAGTACCAAGACTTTAGTCCCACACAGTGAGAGTGAGTGAGTGAGTGAGTGAGTGAGTGAGTGAGCTGATACCAAGACTTTAGTTCTACACAGTGAGTGAGTGAGTGAGTGAGCTGATACCAAGACTTTAGTCCCACACAGTGAGTGAGTGAGTGAGTGCCAAGACTTTAGTCCTACACAGTGAGTGAGTGAGTGAGTGAGTACAAATACTTTAGTCCTACACAGTGAGTGAGTGAGCTGATACCAAGACTTTAGTCCCACACAGTGAGTGAATGAGTGAGTGAGCTGATACCAGGACTTTAGTCCCACACAGTGAGTGAGTGAGTGAGTGAGTGAGCTGATGCCAAGACTTTAGTCCTACACAGTGAGTGAGTACCAAGACTTTAGTCCCACACAGTGTGAGTGAGTGAGTGAGTGAGTGAGTGAGTGAGTGAGTGGACAATATTCCAGCAATACCCCACCAGCAGGGGATATCAGAAATAGGGGTATGATGACAGAAGCTACTGTATCTCCCCACAAACAGCACTAGACTCCCAACACTCCAATCAATGGTGTATTTAAATACACGTATATCCTCCTTGCCTGTTTATCTGAATACCATCTAAAAAATATGTGTGATGCACAAGAATTACATCCCACGAGATCTGACAATAAATATAAAAAAGTGGTAATTTTTTTTTTTTGCACACATTGAAATAAATATCAGATCATGATAATCCCCTTCATGCTACCTGGCATTGTCTTACAAAGGTAACCTTTCAGAACGCATGCACAGCGAGAACATCACCAGGGAACGCATGCACTGCATGTAAATAACCCTCGTTTCACATTTGTAGATGGACTGGCCAAGTTAGTCAGTAGAACATGCCTAGGGTGGTAATTGGTCTGTGCATCTGAGGAATCGGGAAAAAGGTCATTACTTGGTCTTATGCAAGAACACGATTGAGTCAGAAACAGACAGTTCCTCACTGGCAATGTCACATCTGGGAGTTAGGAGCTTCCAGTTGTAGCCAGATGTTGGTGACAAGATATCCTGGTAAATCTACAAACTAACACACACATGCATGCACACACACATACACAGACACACAGACATTGACACAGGGTAAGCACACTAACATACACACACATGCATGCACACACAGATGCAGACACACACTGACAGAGTGGGCACACTAACATACACACACATGCATGCACACACACATGCAGACACACAGACACCGACACAGAGTGGGCAAACTAACATACACACATGCATGCACACACACATGCAGACACACAGACACCGACACAGTGGACACACTAACATACACACATGCAAACACACACACATGCAGACACACAGACACCGACACACGGTGGGCAAACTAACATACACACATGCATGCACACACACATGCAGACACACAGACACCGACACAGAGTGGGCACACTAACATACACACACATGCATGCACACACACATGCAGACACACAGACACCGACACAGTGGACACACTAACACACACACATGCAGACACACAGACATGGACACAGTGGGCACACTAACATACACACACATACATGCACACACACATGCAGACACACAGACACCGACACAGGGTGGGCACACTAACACACACACACATCCATGCACACACACATGCAGACACACACACAGACACAGGGTGGGCACACTAACATACACACACATGCAGACACACAGACACACAGACACAGTGGGCACACTAACATACACACACATGCATGCACACACACATGCAGACACACAGACACTGACACACGGTGGGCACACTAACACACACACACATGCATGCACACACACATGCAGACACACAGACACCGACACAGGGTGGGCACACTAACATACACACACATGCATGCACACACACATGCAGACACACAGACACTGACACAGGGTGGGCACACTAACACACACACACACACACATGCATGCACACACACATGCAGACACACAGACACCGACACAGGGTGGGCACACTAACATACACACACATGCATGCACACACACAACAGATACAAATACAAAATACACACACACATACAAACACATGCATGCACACACACAACAGGCACAAATACACACGCACACACACGCACACACACGCACGCACGCACGCACGCACGCACGCACGCACGCACACACACGCACACACACGAACTGCAGCGACTAACACATCACAATACAGCAGTGTCCAAACTTACATTGATACTTAAACCCAGTTCATCATCCCACCATCGTACACACATTGACAACCTTATTGACTTATGCTACAAAGTTCCTCTATTGATTCTGAGTTGAAGAGGGCCAGTAACAGCTACGTTGTGCTGGGTGACAATGTTCCTTGCTAGGATGCAGTTATGTATTACCAAGTCGTAGACCCACTTGGCCGCTGATAACTGTGCATCTCCCGCAGCGGCCAACGGACATGGACAGAGAAACAATTAAAGCTTTCTTCTGTCACTGGAGATAACCTTTCCCCGATTACCCAACAACAACTGTAAACTGTGTCTCCCCATGGCCCCAGCCTCAACAATTTCAGTTTACACATAAATACTTTTTTCTCCTCCAAAGGTTAAATTGTGTCTCCACCTAAAGCCGTTTGTATACAGTTACTTGTATATGGCGGTCGGGTAGCCTAGTGGTTAAAGCATTCACTCATCATGCCGAAGACTCGGGTTCAATTCCTCGCATGGGTACAATGTGTGAAGCCCATTTCTGGTGTCCTTCGCCGTGATATCGCTGGAATATTGCTAAAAGCGGCCTGAAACCATTCTCACTCACTCACTTGTATATGGTCACTTGTTTATAGTTATTTGTACATGATTACTTGTATACAGTTACACAGTTATTTGTATTTGGTTACTTGTATACGTTACTTGCACATGATTACTTGTATATAGGTACTTGTGTCCATCATCCAGCAAATCTTACATTCTGAAAACAGTGCCACAGCATCTTCACCAAGTCATTTTCAACAAGCACGATTGTGATTTTAATGGGAAGAAGACATGAACAGAATGGAATGTCATTCACTCACACACTCACTCACTCAATAACCCTCACACCACCTTCTCTTACTCACCCTTGTGGCTAAAGCGTACACTCGTCACGCCGAAAACCTGGGTTCTATACCCCACATGGGTACAGTGTGCCCATTTCTGGTGTCCCCTGCCGTGATATTGCTGTCATATTACTAAAAACGTCCGAAAACCATACTTACATACACATCCATAACTCACTACACGCACACTCACACACCCTCGCTCACTCACTCACTCATCCACACTCCCTCACTCATCCAAACGTCATCACTCACTCACTCTACTATGTGCCACAGGACTCAACAACAGGACAATAAGTTGGCTGAAGTCTTTGTGTTGCCAAAGGAAGCACTACAGCTATTTTTACCTTCAAAATCCAGCAAATAATTACATGGACATCAGAGTCACCTTCATGGAACGACGTCCACAGAACAACTAGTAATGTGTATTTTATCTACAGGGCTTCAGTCTTGAGTGATTATATATCTCTCCTCCAGTGTCAGTACATGATGTTGTCTCATTCACTCACTCACTCACTCACTCACTCACACTCACTCACTCACTCGCTCTCACTCACTCACTCATCCACACTCCCTCACTCATCCAAACACCATCACTCACTCACTCACTCTACTATGTGCCACAGGACTCAACAACAGGACAATAAATTGGCTGAAATCTTTGTGTTGCCAAAGGAAGCATTACAGCTATTTTCACCTTCAAAATCCAGCAATTAATTACATGGACATCAGAGTCACCTTCATGGAAGGACGTCCACAGAACAACTAGTAATGTGTATTTTATCTACAGGGCTTCAGTCTTGAGTGATTATATATCTCTCCTCCAGTGTCAGTACATGATGTTGTCTCACTCACTCACTCACTCACTCACACTCACTCACTCACTCACACTCACTCACTCACTCACTCACTCATCCACACTCCCTCATTCATCCAAACACCATCACTCACTCACTCACTCTACTATGTGCCACAGGACTCAACAACAGGACAATTAATTAGCTGAAGTCTTTGTGTTGCCAAAGGAAGCATTACAGCTATTTTCACCTTCAAAATCCAGCAATTAATTACATGGACATCAGAGCCACCTTCATGGAACGACTCCCCAGTGTTTATTACCTTTTCAAAATAAAACCCCAAGAACCAGGAAGTAACCATAAACTGATAAGTTCCTGGTTAAGGTGAAATTAACTCCAGCCTATGTCCACTCCTGTCTTCATGGTCTGGGCAGCTGTAGAGGGTATCAGATCGGCCAACTGAAGGCAATATATCTGTAGAGTGATTTGCCTTTTTCTGCAGCATGTCAACCTGCTTCACAAGCCTATCATGACTGTTGAAATGGTTCCTGATAATTGAAGTATTTATTAACATTATCGTGATTCCACTCGATATCAGCCGATCCTCACAGAGAATCCAGCCGCTAGACGTCGACAGCTGTGGCCAGCTCGTATTCATTTCACGTCTTAACCAAAGTCAAATGTTTTCCTGAGGTCTGTCTGAGACTCTTAATAGTGTTGGAGTGAGTGAATGTTATTTTATGCAGGAGTCAACACTTCCAGCTATATCACAGCAGTCTGGCCAGAGCAACCAGTGGTTGATAACATGAGCATGAATCTCCACGCTTGGGGCACGATGACACAAACACCCAGTGCTCATTCAATGTCTCCTACAGAAAGCATTGGCAAAGGGGCCACTGCAACCCAGAACATCCACAGTGACATCATTGGTAGCAGTTCATCATAGTTGAATATTTCTTGCTAACATCTAATGAGGCAATCTAATATGGTAACAAACTTACATTCATATTGTTTCAATGGGTGACAGTGGAACAAGGGTAAGAAGCACACGTGAAAAAAATAAAGTGTTTAGCCACAGTCTAGCCATTGCCTAAGCATAGAGTCTAGCCACAGTCTAGGCCATAGAGTCTAGTCACAGTCTAGCCATAGAGTCTAGTCACAGTCTAGCCATAGAGTCTAGCCATTGCCTAAGCATAGTCTAGCCATTGCCTAAGCATAGAGTCTGGCCGCAGCCTAGCCATAGACTCTAGCCACAGCCTACCCATAGTCTAGCCATTGCCTAAGCATAGAGTCTAGCCACAGTCTAGCCATAGTCACAGCCTAACCATAGAGTCTAGTCACAGTCTAGCCATAGAGTCAAACTATTATCTACCCATTGAGTCTAGCCAGAATCTAGCCATAGAGTCTAGCCACAGCCTAACCATAGAGTCTAGTCACAGTCTAGCCAGAATCTAGCCATAGAGTCTAGCCACAGCCTAACCATAGAGTCTAGTCACAGTCTAGCCAGAGTCTAGCGGCAGAGTCTAACGCCAATACAGGACATCACAATAACACCAGGATTATCTAGTGTGGCATACCTCTATTCTATTATTACAAGAGTTTGGCACTAACAGCTAACAGTTTGGCTGTATCCCCCGCCCCTGTTGCAGAATTTATGACATAATTAAATCTAAACAAACCCTAACCTTTTTTAACCGAGGTGGAACTTGTCATGGAAATTGTAAAAAAAAGAAGAGTTTGGAACCTACCGTATTTTCTTGAGTATAGTGCGCACCCGAGTATAATGTGCACCCGAGTATAATGCGCACCCCCCTCTAGTGGATTCAATATTTTGGAAAAAAAGAAATTTGAATATTATGCACAGAAAAATTTACACTGTACCCCTTCGGCGAATTCTGGCAAACAAACGCGTGATGATACTTTGTCAGTACAAATTCGAAATTTGAGATAAAAAATCACCAGACATGTTGATTTACTGTTTAAATTGTATTTTTTGTTCAGCTAGGCATTGTTTTATATCCAGGGATTAAGATTACCTTGTGTATTTTCTCGTAAACTAAGCCGGACACAGCAATCAGCTGCACACACGTTTTCTTGGAATCTACCGGTGATTCGGTCAAGACACACGCAATAATATAACTTTACAGTATTTTAATGCAAGGATCGGCAAAAGTTGTATCTGAAACTATTTTTTTATCAGGAATAATATATTCCAATATATTGTTAATTTAGATGCAGCTTTTACTAGACATATTTAAAATAATAATAACCCTAAGCGAAGCAGCTGATCGCTATTGCCGGGTAATATTTCTTTCATGGAACCAGTCTGACCATTCATCTTGCTGCCATGGAAACGTAAAAAATAAAAATTTCTAAAATTTCTAACTAGCAAAAGGCACCAGTTCAGCATGTACTTGACAAACCTGCAAAGTTTGATGTAAAAATATTGAACGGTTTATGAGTTATGCTCCGGAAACGAACCCTACCCTCGCAGAACCTAAGTCCATCTTGTTGCCATGGAAACGTAAAAAATAAATTTTAATTTTTTTTCTAAATAGCAAAAGGCACCAGTTCAGCATGTACCTGACAGACCTGCAAAGTTTGGTGAAAAAATATTGAACGGTGTATGAGTTATGCTCCGGAAACGAAACGTGACGGAAGGACGGACGGACGGAGCCCGTTTCTATATCCCCCGCCAACTTTGTTGGGCGGGGGATAATAGATACCCTCCATTCTATTATTATAAATACCCTGGGCCCATTCATGATCATCATACTGCATTAAGTAGTATATTGCACCCTGGATTAAAGAAGGTTGCCCATGGTATATTCAGTGCATCTTCCTGTCAACTCTGTGTCGTCCTCCTGTCAACTCTGTGTCGTCTTCCTGTCAACTCTGTGTCGTCTTCCTGTCAACTCTGTGTTGTCTTCCTGCCCCCAAGTAATGTAAATGTACTTCGGCAGCTCCCTGCAGCTTCCTGCTGTTCTGACATTTCTGAACTTTCATGCCCTGCGACAAACGACTTCAAGTTATCAAGAAAAAAAATGTCTCCCAAACATGTTATGTCAAAGTTGTGCAACCTAATGCTAGATCTCCGTGCAGATTATTAAAGACGATATCATTTGCTTTGTTTTGCTTGCTGTTTCTGTTGGATTGAGCTGGTGACTTCAACCATATCACAGCAGTGGTTGTGATGAGCTCAACAATATTACAGCAGTGTTTGCTGAGGCAATGCCACAATGCCACCCCACAGCATGGAAGGGCTTTAGATGTTGTATCCATGTTGGGAATTGAACCTTGTGTGAGAAGGCATCCTCCAGCAATAACCTCACATGACCCGTGTTAGGTGTATTAACCTGGATGGAGGGCAGCTATATGTTACACCCTTCCAGCTTAAACCTCACATGACTGATGCACTTGCACTTTGCGATCGTATCTCTTCCCCTGAGGTCTGCATGAACGTGTAGGTCTAGGGGCATTACAAATGTGGTGTGAAGGTCGTGTTTGTCAAGCAAAATCTGCAGCTTGATGGGTATGTAGGTATGGGAGCTATGCCAGTCACAGTGCTGATATTACTTTGAGCAAGATGGCCTTCAATAAAGTTGATGTTTTATGCACTGTGCCATTCTAGCAGTTATGGCCACCAGACTTAACGTGAAGTTCACGGTCATGTTCTGGGACAGACCTGAATGTGAGGATCACCACTATGTTCTGGGACAGACCTGAATGTGAGGATCATGGCCGTGCTCTGCAACAGACCTGAGTGTGAGGTTCACCACTATGTTCTGGAACAGACCTGAGTGTGAGGTTCACCACTATGTTCTGGAACAGATCTGAGTGTGAAGTTCACCGCCATGTTCTGGAACAGATCTGAATGTGAAGTTCACCGCCATGTTCTGGAACAGATCTGAGTGTGAAGTTCACCGCCATGTTCTGGAACAGATCTGAATGTGAAGTTCACAGCCATGTTCTGGAACAGATCTGAATGTGAAGTTCACAGCCATGTTCTGGAACAGATCTGAATGTGAAGTTCACCACCATGTTCTGGAATAGACCTGAATGTGAAGTTCACCGCCATGTTCTGGAACAGACCTGAATGTGAAGTTCACCGCCATGTTCTGGAACAGATCTGAGTGTGAAGTTCACCACCATGTTCTGGAACAGATCTGAATGTGAAGTTCACCGGCATGTTCTGGAACAGATCTGAATGTGAAGTTCACCACTGTGTTCTGGAACAGATCTGAATGTGAAGTTCACCGCCATGTTCTGGAACAGATCTGAGTGTGAAGTTCACAGCCATGTTCTGGAACAGATCTGAATGTGAAGTTCACCACCGTGTTCTGGAACAGATCTGAGTGTGAGGTTCACAGCCATGTTCTGGAACAGATCTGAATGTGAAGTTCACCACCATGTTCTGGAACAGATCTGAATGTGAAGTTCACAGCCATGTTCTGGAACAGATCTGAATGTGAAGTTCACCACCATGTTCTGGAATAGACCTGAATGTGAAGTTCACCGCCATGTTCTGGAACAGATCTGAATGTGAAGTTCACCGCCATGTTCTGGAACAGATCTGAATGTGAAGTTCACAGCCATGTTCTGGAACAGATCTGAATGTGAAGTTCACAGCCATGTTCTGGAACAGATCTGAATGTGAAGTTCACCACCGTGTTCTGGAACAGATCTGAGTGTGAGGTTCACAGCCATGTTCTGGAACAGATCTGAATGTGAAGTTCACCACTATGTTCTGGAACAGATCTGAATGTGAAGTTCACCACCGTGTTCTGGAACAGATCTGAATATGAAGTTCAGCGCCATGTTCTGGAACAGATCTGAGTGTAAAGTTCAGCGCCATGTTCTGGAACAGATCTGAATGTGAAGTTCACCACTGTGTTCTGGAATAGACCTGAACGTGAAGTTCACTGCCATGTTCTTGAACAGATCTGAGTGTGAGGTTCACTGCCATGTTCTGGGACTGACTTTTATGTGACAACTTGAATCAAGTCCAAATGAATCTACTCTACACTCAAGAACACCAATAATATTTTCTGATGATGTTTCTCGTTCACAAATCTTGCATCACTTCTGATGAGTCAACTGACAGCGCTGCACATTCCCTAACCTCAACTAGCAACCCTAGTTCGGTATATTGACCAAACTAAAAGATCACCCTATCTGCAAGCTACCAGGCATGGGCACCATGACCAACACTCGCCAGCTGGATGGGTGTAAGTAAGGAGTGACAGCAGAACCTGCCGCTAATGGAGTCAGTAATTGATCTGTCACAAGTGAGGTGGTCATCATGGCACCACTCAGTTCTGGCGCCCCGTCCTCTTGGTGTCACACCTACAGAGCTGTATATGAGACATGTTAATAACCGGGGAAATTGACCTGCCATACAGGCGGAGATGGTGTATGAAGTTGGAAGGTTCACCCTGACATTCAATCTACAAGAGAGATATTGTTCATTGAGATACGATGAATTCCAATCATAAAAACTGAAGACACTGTGTACACAACCATTACTGACCCCTAGTTCACAGAGTGGCCTTCAATGTCAACCAATCATTAGTCAGATATAATCCATGGGGTATATATAGGGAAGGGTGTATACGAGGTATGAGGTCTACAATATAATCCCTGTGGTATATACAGGGAAGGGTGTATACAAGGTATGAGGTCTACAATATAATCCCTGTGGTATATACTGGGAAGGGTGTATACGAGGTATGAGGTCTACAATATATTCCCTGGGGTATATACAAGGAAGGGTGTATACGAGGTATGAGGTCTACAATATATTCCCTGGGGTATATACAAGGAAGGGTGTATACGAGGTATGAGGTCTGCAATATATTCCCTGGGGTATATACTGGGAAGGGTGTACACGATGTATGAGGTATACAATATATTCCCTGGGGTATATACTGGGAAGGGTGTATACGAGGTATGAGTTCTACATTATATTCCCTGTGGTATATACAGAGAAGGGTGTATACGAGGTATGAAGTCTGCAATATATTCCCTGGGGTATATACAGAGAAGGGTGTATACGAGGTATGAGTTCTACAATATATTCCCTGTGGTATATATAGGGAAGGGTGTATACGATGTATGAGGTATACAATATATTCCCTGGGGTATATACAGGGAAGGGTGTATACGAGGTATGAGTTCTACAATATATTCCCTGGGGTATATACAAGGAAGGGTGTATACGAGGTATGAAGTATACAATATATTCCCTGTGGTATATACAGAGAAGGGTGTATACGAGGTAACACAGTGCTTCCTGTGTATAGACAGGGATAGGAGAACCTGTTGTAATTAAAAGATACACACATCACACATGTAGGAGGATTGGCCGGCATCTGGCACAGGATCAAACATGTCATCATTACAATGGCTACACACCTACTCCCACACCTTCAACAGACAACGAACATCCCGCAACACTTGTGTTGATGCATAAGTTGAACCAGCATCACAGACCATCTATCAGCAGTATTCCAGCAGCACCCAGAAGGGACACCAGGAATGTGATTCACACATTGAGGGTACTTGGGAATCAAACCTTGATTTAGCCATGATGAGAAAACGCTTTACCCCCAGGACTACCCCACCCCCATCTGCTCAAGAAGTTCCCCCTTTATCTCAACAGGGCATGATAAGCCAGTGCTATAACCACAGGGGGTGTCCTAAGGAAGGACATTACTCATTCTATCGCAGTACTTCTGGCAATACTTGTAGCACTATAGTTATGGTTAAGAGGGACAATATCTGCACACCAAAACAATATATGTCTGGCCTCAGGAGCAGAATTTGACCACACTCAGTGTTTGTTGTAAGACGGTGTTAAACACACACCTGACAACCTCTATGACCATGTTAACACAGCAGTGGTTCCTTCAGTGCAATAACACATGTATACAACACCATCTAGCCTTGCTCCAGGGCTGTAGTGAAAGAAAGGTCCATGGTAGTGTAGTGATTCTATCCTCCTAATAGGCAGGTCTATGTGGAAAGTAAGGACTCCAGATCTTTTAGGGACAAGATGTTCTTGTTATTTACATAAACTAAAAATAATGATTTAAACAAATAATTATTACCTTAGAGACTTGTGCAAGTCTAACCACAATCAGGTGTACGCTATCTGTTCCTGAAGTCGGCTGTCCACACATACTGGGATATAATTGGTCTTTACACAGCTGAGCACCAACACTGAGAGATCGCCCTATCTCCGTGGAGCGGCCACTTCTACAACAACTGTATTCTTGGCAGGGAGGGGACACGTGGAGTGGCCACTTCTACAACAACTGTATTCTTGGCAAGGAGGGGACAAATGGAGCGGCCACTTCTACAACAACGGTATTCTTGGCAGGGAGGGGACACGTGGAGTGGCCACTTCTACAACAACTGTATTCTTGGTGGGAGGGGACACGTGGAGAAGCCACTTCTACAACAACTGCATTCTTGGCAGGGAGGGGACACGTGGAGTGGACACTTCTACAACAACTGTATTCTTGGCAGGGAGGGGACACATGGAGCGGCCACTTCTACAACAACGGTATTCTTGGCAGGGAGGGGACAAGTGGAGCGGCCACTTCTACAACAACTGTATTCTTGGCAGGGAGGGGACAAGTGGAGTGGACACTTCTACAACAACTGTATTCTTGGCAGGGAGGGGACACGTGGAGCGGCCACTTCTACAACAACTGTATTCTTGGCAGGGAGGGGACAAGTGGAGTGGACACTTCTACAACAACTGTATTCTTGGCAGGGAGGGGACACGTGGAGCGGCCACTTCTACAACAACTGTATTCTTGGCAGGGAGGGGACACGTGGAGTGGACACTTCTACAACAACTGTATTCTTGGCAGGGAGGGGACAAGTGGAGTGGACACTTCTACAACAACTGTATTCTTGGCAGGGAGGGGACAAGTGGAGTGGACACTTCTACAACAACTGTATTCTTGGCAGGGAGGGGACACGTGGAGCGGCCACTTCTACAACAACTGTATTCTTGGCAGGGAGGGGACAAGTGGAGTGGACACTTCTACAACAACTGTATTCTTGGCAGGGAGGGGACACGTGGAGCGGCCACTTCTACAACAACTGTATTCTTGGCAGGGAGGGGACAAGTGGAGTGGACACTTCTACAACAACTGTATTCTTGGCAGGGAGGGGACACGTGGAGCGGCCACTTCTACAACAACTGTATTCTTGGCAGGGAGGGGACACGTGGAGTGGACACTTCTACAACAACTGTATTCTTGGCAGGGAGGGGACATGTGGAGTGGCCACTTCTACAACAACTGTATTCTTGGTGGGAGGGGACACATGGAGTGGCCACTTCTACAACAACGGTATTCTTGGTGGGAGGGGACAAGTGGAGTGGCCACTTCTACAACAACTGTATTCTTGGCAGGGAGGGGACACGTGGGATATTTGGGTATAACAAGGTCATTATGAAAATCATTTTCGCCAACGAACTTACTCAAGATTGGGGTCAGCCATATAACCGACCAGCGAAACAGATTTGACAGATTCCATAGCGTAGATAGATTCCTATCGTGGTACTAAGGAACAAATAGGGATTGCTGATCAATGCTGTTTTTCATTTTTGTAGAGGTAATGTCTATACAATGAAGTTTTTCTTGGGCTGTAGGAAATGAGGGTAATTTCCATCGAGAAGAAATGTAATGAATTTGAAAAGCCAATGTAATTGAAGGCTCAGACACGTTAATGCCACAAGGGACGACGCAGTGGTCTCGAGATGTTCAACCAATCAATTGTGTCAAGCCTCGCCTTTGAATACATCCTGGCTTGACCACAGACTAAACTTGCGACAAATTCTGATTTTCCTCCCACAGCCAACAGGCAATGGGAAATAGCTGAAGCAAGCACTTGTTGCTACCTACTTGTGGGTAATCATGCCATATGATGCCCACTGATGAGGCATTCTGACAGTATCTCCTACCCACAGCAGAACAATCATTGATTAATATTTCATTCCTTGAAAGCAGTAATCACATGATACTTCATCCCCAGCAGTGAAGTATTCACATTAAACTTCATCCCTAGCAGTGTAGTATTCACATTATACTTCATCCCTAGCAGTGCAATATTCACATTACCAGTAAACTTCATCCCTAGCAGTGCAGTATTCATATGATACTTCATCCCTAGCAGTGCAGTATTCACATTATACTTCATCCCTAGCAGTGCAGTATTCACATTATACTTCATCCCTAGCAGTGCAGTATTCACATTATACTTCATCCCTAGCAGTGTAATATTCAATTGATACTTCATCCCTATCAGTGAAGTATTCAACATTATACTTCATTTCTAGCAGTGCAGTATTCACATTATACTTCATCCCTAGCAGTGCAGTATTCACATTATACTTCATTTCTAGCAGTGCAATATTCACATTATACTTCATTCCTAGCAGTGTAGTATTCACATTATACTTCATCCCTAGCAGTATAGTATTCACATTATACTTCATCCCTAGCAGTGCAGTATTCACATTATACTTCATTTCTAGCAGTGCAATATTCACATTATACTTCATCCCTAGCAGTGTAGTATTCACATTATACTTCATCCCTAGCAGTGCAGTATTCACATTATACTTCATTTCTAGCAGTGCAATATTCACATTATACTTCATTCCTAGCAGTGTAGTATTCACATTATACTTCATCCCTAGCAGTGTAGTATTCACATTATACTTCATCCCTAGCAGTGCAATATTCACATTACCAGTAAACTTCATCCCTAGCAGTGCAGTATTCATATTATACTTCATCCCTAGCAGTGTAATATTCAATTGATACTTCAACCCCATCAGTGAAGTATTCAACATTATACTTCATCCCTAGCAGTGCAGTATTCACATTATACTTCATTATCTGTTTATCTATCAACAGATAATTCTAGATTTAGAATTCTAGACTCAGAGGTTCCCAGGCATGTCTCACAACAAGATCACCAACTGCTGGAGCAAACTTTTACTTTGAAATGATTCTTCTCAACATTATTGTTTAACATGCCACCTTGTTACAGGTCAGTTTTCTCTTGCTCACTCGATGAACTCAGAATGAACACTGATAAGAATGATGTTACCAAGGGCACGCATGTACACAGTAATAGCAATATATTAATCTTTATTGCAAAACAAGGAAGTGTTCGATATTTTGCGTGGAAGTCAAGGGGTCCTTGTTCTGAACATAAAGTTATAAACTTGATGGTTACAGGAGTGATTGATTCAAATGCTATTGCAGCAAACCTAAATGTCCCCAGAACGCAAGGACCCTTGTACCCAAGGACCTTAGTAACCAGTACCCCAGGACCCAAGTACCCAAGGACCTTAGCAACCAGAACCCTTGTACCCAAGGACCTTAGCAACCAGTACCCTTGTACCAAAGGACCTTAGTAACCAGTACCCCTGGACCTAAGTACCCAAGAACCTTAGTAACCACGTACCCATGAACCCTAGTACCCAAGTACCCATGTACCTCAGGACCCTAGTACCTAAGTACTAAGTATTTGATGACAAAGTGTGGACCATTAATTGGCATGCTTGTCAAGACATGGTTTGCCTGGTCCAGACTTGATGATTTCCCAGCCTTGGTATAGTTGGAATATTTGCTGACTGCACCTTTAAACAACATTCACTCACGAACCCAGGACCGCAGAGCATCATGTAGCGCAATAGGCATCCGCTTGGTGAATGGAATTTGGGGTATAATAAATGTATATCATCATCATCATCATCATCATCATCATCATCATCATCATTATTATCCCATTATGTACGCATTTATGTCACATAACACAGAGAGCAAGCTGACACAAATCGGAGCCAGCCTAAGACACACACACGGTCGTGACACCACGGCTCGTCCCCCATCACTTGATGAAGATGCTGGTAAAGGAGGTGGATTTGATTGGCAGTATTTCTGCCCCTGGAGTACATACACTAGTCCTGCATTAGCATGGGAAAATATTACCATAAGACGCTTGATAGATATCATGACAAAACTACACCGGATAAACGCTAGTCGTAATTCACATTTAACCATTTGACAAATCTGTACAAGGTTCTAACTTCCTACAACTGACATCTTGTCTCTCAATCTGTATCAATCACGTCCGCATCCACTGAAAACAAAGCATGCATCAGACAAGAATTACCTCCAATATGCTGAATAGATACACTCCTTCCAATCAGTGTACAGCAGGACCAAGCATCTGCATCAATACAAGTAGGGATGTACGCTGAGTCTATGGGTTACACATGAGACAAAAACAGTCTGTTATTAATCAAAGTTCAAGATAACATCAGTAAATGAGGTCACCTTGGGAAGAATAATTCATAACAATATTTGAGAGGATCTGATTATTGGAAAAGAGTCAATTGACCTAGGGAATAACGACCATATGACACAGCCTCCTCAATTGATATAGATGTGTATAATGACGATATCACACAGTCTGCACAGTTCATATACGGTAGATGGTGTATAATGATGATATCACACAGTCTCCTCAATTGATACAGATGGTGTATGATGATGATATCACACAGTCTGCACAGTTGATATAGATGTGTATAATGACAATATCACACAGTCTGCACAGTTGATATAGATGGTGTATAATGACAATATCACACAGTCTCCTCAATTGATACAGATGTGTATAATGACGATATCACACAGTCTGCACAGTTGATATAAATGGTGTATAATGACAATATCACACAGTCTCCTCAATTGATACAGATGTGTATAATGACGATATCACACAGTCTGCACAGTTGATATAGATGGTGTATAATGACAATATCACACAGTCTCCTCAATTGATACAGATGTGTATAATGACGATATCACACAGTCTGCACAGTTGATATAGATGGTGTATAATGACAATATCACACAGTCTCCTCAATTGATACAGATGTGTATAATGACGATATCTCACAGTCTGCACAGTTGATATAGATGGTGTATAATGACAATATCACACAGTCTCCTCAATTGATACAGATGTGTATAATGACGATATCTCACAGTCTGCACAGTTGATATAGATGGTGTATAATGTCAATATCACACAGTCTGCACAGTTGATATAGATGGTGTATAATGATGATATCACACAGTCTGCACAGTTGATATAGATGGTGTATAATGACAATATCACATAGTCTCCTCAATTGATACAGATGTGTATAATGACGATATCTCACAGTCTGCACAGTTGATATAGATGGTGTATAATGACGATATCACACAGTCTGCACAGTTGATATAGATGGTGTATAATGATGATATCACAAAGTCTGCACAGTTGATATAGATGGTGTATAATGACAATATCACACAGTCTCCTCAATTGATACAGATGTGTATAATGACGATATCTCACAGTCTGCACAGTTGATATAGATGGTGTATAATGACGATATCACACAGTCTGCACAGTTGATATAGATGGTGTATAATGATGATATCACACAGTCTGCACAGTTGATATAGATGGTGTATAATGACAATATCACACAGTCTCCTCAATTCATACAGATGTGTATAATGACGATATCACACAGTCTGCACAGTTGATATAGATGGTGTATGATGACAATATCACACAGTCTCCTCAATTGATACAGATGTGTATAATGACGATATCTCACTGTCTGCACAGTTGATACAGATGGTGTATAATGACGATATCTCACAGTCTGCACAGTTGATATAGATGGTGTATGATGACAATATCACACAGTCTCCTCAATTGATACAGATGTGTATAATGACGATATCACAGTCTGCACAGTTGATACAGATGTGTATAATGACGATATCACACAGTCTGCACAGCTGATATAGATGGTGTATGATGACAATATCTCACAGTCTGCACAGTTGATATAGATGGTGTATAATGACGATATCACACAGTCTCCTCAATTGATATAGATGGTGTATGATGATGATATCACACAGTCTGCACAGTTGATATAGATACAGCTTCGTCTAAAACTGACAGATGATAATTTTCTTTGTTTAGCATTTCCGACACAGGAGAAGCTTATAGGATTGTGATGAAGCTAAAATGAAGGCCATTGTTATCTCGTTAGCTGTATTCACGAGCACATCAATACAGGAACCTCGTCCAGAGACTCATCACAGGGACATTAGGCTTCAGTTACATCGCTGCAAGGATCTATCGTCAACCCACTCCGGTGATATAAATCCAGGTATTCAACACATAGTGTTGGATATGAAGTATATCAACCAATTATTGTGTGGTACTGACGACCAATATTTCCTTGCAATATCATCAATGTGCATTTTACATGCACAATTATTTGTAACATTACACCTAATTAAGTGCTTATGTCTTTCTACATCTTTGATGTCCGTGCCATCATATATAAGTCAGGCTTGCGACTAGGGTTTACTTTACAGGTAAATTGAATAGATTAAGTTTCATCAGGACTAATTTTAACTTGCCATCAAGCTGCCCATTCGGAAATTCTGTCCAAGTCGTTATTGAAATTAGACGCTATATCCAGATCTTCTACGATCACATACATAGATGTGCCATCAGCATAAGTTCTTGTATTACTATTTATTCCTTCAACAATGTCATTGATATAAGTAATGTCATGGTTCCAAGAGTGTTTTTAGATCTGAGTTACGGCCATAAACTACTTCTTGATATCGACTTTCTAAGTAACCATCAAACCATTCCAATAACTTTTCACAGATACCATAATGATGTCATATAGGAATGGTCCCTTTGTGCCAAACTCCATCAGAAAGAGTGAGTGAGTGAGTGAGTTGGGTTTAACTTAGCTTTTAACAGTATTCCAGTTATATCACGGCGTGTCAGCTTAATGTGAGAGGAGAGTTCGAAGTGATGCAGGTCTCAGACGTTTACCACTTCGGTGATACCCACGAGCACGGGTATGGTGCTGACAAACCTAGAAACATAATTGGGGCGAACCGGGATTCGAACCCAGAATCATAGGTTTCTGGCGTGCTCAAGGGACGCAACTCTGCACAGTGAGTCGCTGCGCCTTAGACGACTAGGCCACCCGTGCTCCCCATATACAGTGTTGCATGATTGGGTAGACTTGCACAAGTCTCTAGGGCAATAATAATTAGTTTAAATCATAAGTTCTAGATTATGTAAATAATAAGAACAAGTTGTCCCTATAAGAGATTGGAGTCTGTCCACATATCTAGACTTGCCTATTAGGAAGATAGAATTACTACACATCCATAGACTTTTCATCCAGTACAGCCGTGAAGCAAGGCTACTTATTGGGCAATATTTAAGTTTAACTAATAGGGGGCATGGGGTCTAAGGCGCCGCAATTCGCTGTGCAGAGTTGTGTCCCTTGGGCATGCCAGGAACCTATGATTTGTGGGTTTGAATCCTGGTTCACCCCAATATGTTTCTAGGTTTGTCAGCACCATACCCGTGCTCGTGGGATTCAACAAGGTGGTAAACGTCTAAGACCTGCATCACTTCGGGCTTTCCTCCCACATTAAGCTGACATGCCGCGATATAACTGGAATACTGTTAAAAGCGGCGTTAAACTCAACTCACTCACTATACTGTATGTGATAACACTACACAGAATGTAACGACACAATCCAGTATGTGACAACAATTGACATGGCATCACTGATACAAACAAGGAAACAGACATACCAAGACAAGTCAGGATTAATCCATACTTTTCCTACTGGCTGTTTCTCAATACCAAATGTCCTTACAAATCCCCAAAGGTTAAGACAAAATGATGCATTTTCCCAGTTGTCCTGCCATAGGCACTCTGTTTGAAACCCTGGTTATAACCCTATCACCGTATTACCCTATCACCGTATTACCCTATGTTGCAATAGGTTCCTGACAACCTCCGGTAAACCTAGTAACAAGCTCATCTTCCAAACCTAGGTTTTGAAATGGGTCACTTCTGAACCTGCTTTGGGGGCGGTTGGGTAGCCTAGTGGTTAAAGCGTTCACTCGTCACGCCGAAACCAGGGTTCGATTCCCGACATGGGTACAATGTGTGAAGCCCATTTCCAGTGACCCTGCCGTGATATTGCTGGAATGTTCTTTTTTTCTTTTTTTAAAAATCTTTATTCACATTTCAAATAAAATACAATGTGTAGCATTTCATCAATTATACATTATTCAAAAACCAATCCCTTTACATCAAACTTTCAAAACATATTGCAAATATAGACAATCATAAAATATGATATCGTACTAGTATTCTTTGCTAGGGTTGAAAAGTCTGTGGAAGGAAGACCACAACTGAATGAAATCTGTATAATTGCAATTTGAGAATGCAATTAACTTGGTCATTTTGAAGTATCTAATAACTGCACGTTCAATATGTTTCAACTTTAGCTGAAAACCCTTTCGTGATTGTTTATTTGACTTTACGCTTCTTTTAGCAATATTGCTGGAATATTGCTAAAAGGCGCGTAAAGTCAACTCATTCACTGAAGCTGCTTTGAGGTTTTACATTTCAATTGTAAAACCTAGGTTTTACAATTAACGCTTTAGAAACTTGCCTCTTGACATGAACACAATTGTGTTAAAAGTCACAATTTATTTTTACATGAAACTTCCATGACATGACCCGAACCTGCAGCCTCACACATCGTGTTAAGTTTTGTCACCCCCAGTTTTCCCACTGAGCTACCAGGGTAGGTGATGAGAAGTTGTTCAATTTATCATATAATTACTCCAGCTAGTCCATGCTGCACATGGTTTTTCTCACGCAAACTCTTTATTGTTTCTCTATAAAGCATGCCAATGTTTTTCTTATTTCTTCAGACCCGTCAAAATTTCCGGGGTAGAATAGGTCTTCAGCAACCCATGCATACCGTAAAGGGTGACCATGGTTGTTGTAAAAGGCGACTAACAGGATCGGGTGGTCAGGCTCGCTGACTTGGTTGATGCATGTCATCTATCCCATTTACGTGGATCGATGCTCATGATATTAATTACTGGATTGTCTGGTCCAAACTTGATTATTTACAGACCGCCGTCATATAGCTGGAATATTGCTGAGTGTGGTGTTAAACAACAAACCAACAAACCAATCTGGTTTTTTCTGGTATTTCTTGCATTTAGACGGTTCACAAGTTGAATAAAACACGCCTCCTCGGTTTTGGTTGGAAGTGTATAACAATGAGCATGAAAAATCCCTTGTGCCTGCATCCCCCAGGCTTTTCTCTTGAAATTTCACATTTTCAACCAAAACCTCGGAGGTGTGTTTCATCCTATACATAAACCCTGTATAGCATCAGGAGTAACCGATATCATCACACAAAGCATCAATCAGTCCTCATTCTACGGCACCAGACCTTCAGAACAATTGCATTTGTTGCCAATTGGAGAACATCTGGAAGTCCATCACACTCCAACAACAGACGTCCAGTCATTAGCAGGACGAAGCTGGAACACTTGACTCTTGTGTTGGTGTTTCAAAAGAAATCAAAGCAATAAGTGTCCCATGAAAAGACCTGAAGCCCTGATCTCCTCACTCTATCATAAATCAATTTGCAGTTCCTATTTCGCTTCATGAATGTCAACCGGCCACTGAAGTCGCCATGATGGATGACAAAGTTGGTGAATTATTCCTCACAATTCGGACTGGGTACAAATCGCCACACTCCGGGTAATGGCAAAGACCAATTAGGTGGAGAATAAACTTTGATCTTTCAATATTCCCGTCTCTTCCAGGACTTGGTTTATCAGCTCATATTTCACAGGCGATTTATCTGTTCACACAGAGTGATGGAGATTGTTAGTGTTCTGCTGTGTTCCCTAATCCTCCGCTAATGTAGACCAGTATATATACTAGGCATCGTGAAAAGCATTACTCTGAACCAAGAACTGATCTTATAAAAACAGGAAGCCGGAACTTTGGAAAGAGTTATCAAACTTGAAAACTTCGCAAAAAGCGTTCCAACTTTGATCCGACATAAGGGATGTGATCGGGACCTGTAAATGCGAGTGAATGTTGTTTTATGCATAAAGCAGTATCACAGTGGGCAGTGATCAATGCCATTAGGGTGCAAGGACCTTCGTTCAGCCTGGTCACTTTACAAATGGTGTTTACGGACATTTGTTAGGAAAGTCTGCAGCATTGCAATATGTCTTTAAACAGATTGATTGGTTGGTTTGTTGTTTAACGCTGCACTCAGCAATAATCCAGCTATTTGACGGCGGTCTGTAAATAATAGTCTGGACCAGACAATCCAGTGATTGATATCATGAACTTCATTCCACGCAATTGGGATATGATGACATGTATCAACCAAGTAAGTGAGCCTGACCACCCGATCCTGTTAGTCGCCTCTTACAACAAGCATAGTCGCCTTTTATGGCAAGCATGGGTTGCTGAAGACCTATTCTACCCCGGATCTTCACGGGTCTAAAACAGATTGAAAGACAATGTTTTGATGGCACCTGTTGCGACAACACACAATCGACTGAGGTGAGTGAGTGAGTGAGTGAGTGAGTGAGTGAGTGAGTGGGTGGGTTTGTGGGTGAGTGAGTGAGTGAGTGAGTGGATGGGTGGGTTTGTGGGTGAGTGAGTGAGTGAGTGGGTGGGTGGGTGAGAGTGAGTGAGTGAGTGAGTGAGTGAGTGAGTGCGTGGGTTGGTGGGTGAGTGGGTTGGTGGGTGGATGGGTGAGTGAGTGAGTGAGTGAGTGAGTGAGTGAGTGGGTTGGTGCGTGAGTGAGTGAGTGAGTGAGTGCTTTTCTGTTATTCATAACCACAATTCATATATATATATACAACATATATATTCTCATTACCTCAACACCCATCGCTGACTGTTAATAAATTGTATCAGAATAGAGAACTAGCTACAAGCTAACTGTGGCAGTTGAATCTTAATCCTTACTCAAATTCTTGAAAACCTCATCAATCACCAAATCCAACTGCTGATACAGAAGACGGAGCATTGAAGCAAGGAGCAATAATATTTTCAAATGAGGGAATTCCAAATTGCTTCCCATTTATATTAAGTTATATAAATGAACATTTTGTCAGGACAGCCATCAGGGGACGAGTGGTCATGTATGTCTACTGTCCTATGTCTGGCACTGTGTACAGGTCACTTCTCACAGACTCGTGGAAGTAGGTTAGGCCATTAGGAATTAATTACCCGATTCTCATCACAGCCTGAGTTGCTGGAACCCTACCTCAGCACATTTAATTTGAAGTACCGTATTCGACGTAATAAGCGCCCCGCTCTAATAAGCGCCCACGGCCATATTTGCTAATATATTGGCTAGTGAACAATCCCAATTAGCACCCCTTCCAATTGATCAATGTACACAAGACTTATTTATTCGCGTATAATATGCACTCGTCTGTTATATGCACCGTTAATTATGGGCAATTAAATTCTGGAAAAATATATCTCTCGTATATAAACATTTCAGGCTGTCAGCATAAACCACGAAATTTATCTTTCAACTCTGTTTTTTTCACCAAAATAATATTCTAATAAGAGCCCACTATTTCTAATTTTGAGAACGACCTGGGCGCTTATTACGTCGAATACGGTACTTGTCATGCTCAATTCATTGACCACGAACCTAGAAGCAGACATGTTGTTTATTACTTGTTAAAAAACACATTGTATCAAAATAAAGACAATTTTCACTTTGTCAGTGAAAATGTGACTAGATATGATGTTTTATTATGTTGTATTTTGTGTTCTCGCTAGGCATTGTTTTATATGTAGATAGATAACCATGTGTATTTGTTTAGCTAAATGTGCCAAAAACAGCAACACACACATGATCTACTGGTGATTCAGTTTAAAAAAGCCAGTATTATAACTTATATGTATCTTGATGCAATGATCAGAAAAAATGGTAGTTGATTATTTTATACCAGGCATAAAATATTCCAATAATATTGTGATATTTTACTTGCAGCTGTTGCTATATATATTTAAACAAAAAAATAACTTTGAGCGCCTCTCTTTGGGAATAGTGTTTGACTAGTCACATTTGTAAGCTTGCCGCGGACTTGCTGTTTCGATCGTTGTTGACACACAATAGTGAAACTAGAACAAATTTGACTCCTGATGAGACAGTGTATGGCATTTATGACATGTGTATCCATTCTCTGTCAAGCAAGGTTCATTTCAAGGCGCCAATGGTGTCAATCTGATCTTTTGTTGCTGTAAAAGGTTGTGAGTTGGTGTGATTTTCCGATCAGTTAACACACCATTTGGCCCAAGTAACCAGATACTGTAATAATAGGGTTACTTCAGCATGGAGACGTTGACATGCTATTGCCTGTGTTACCTGCTTGTGGCAATGTCTTTGCATTGGGGAAAAAACCTCAAAACTCATTGTATGCATGTATTGTGCACACTAAACACAGAATCTGGTACCTTGATTTATCCCTTCATTATTGTTAAAAGTCAGAAGGAATGGGTGGATAGTCAGAAAGAAATGCGGACATTAATTACATGTAGTGTAACCATAGAGCTCATTAAACAATATATCACGTGACTAACCACGGGTCCTGAGGGTATCCGGGTCCTACTCAGTACCCACCAGACCCGGGTACTCGAGTTCCCCGTCCCAGCCCCAGTGATATGTACAATTACCGCTAAGCAGTAATCGACAGAAGCTAATTGGTCAGTAACAACATGGTCGGTGTTCAATCAGACGACCAGAACAACGTACAAGGTGTGCTATGTTATAATTAATTTTACATCGGCCTCACTTCCAAACAAAAAGAAATGTAAGAATTATTATTGATATTTATACATTATATATACCTGTATATGTGAGTATTATAATTTACGTATATCATTATAAACTCACAAACACTAAAATAAATGATATCGAGTTCGTGTATAATTATGATGATGATTGTTCCTCCAGGTTGACATTATCGGATGAATTCGAGAACAGCAGCGCAAGAACTAGATCTCTACAGATTAATCCCAGCATTCCCTGAAGAAGCTTCTCTGTGCCAATCCAAACAGATCTTATACACGATGGCAGGCTTGGGCAGTACCTGAAGATGACGTCGGCTAAATATCAAAATGAAATCTTCACCGCCTGGAACATTTACAGAGATGGAGAGACATCAGACCCTCTGAGTTGCTGACCATGCACCAAAGTGTGTGGGCCATCAAGGTTCAATACATAGATCAATGTGGTGAGGTGAGGTGAAATGGGGTTTAACGTCGCGTCCAAGATTATTGCACTTATAAAGCGACGTGCATGTTTGTATGTGTGTTTGTGTGGCTGCTTGTACTAGTCTGGACTGATGCCGATTTATAGTGCTAGCTCAGTGAGATACCATGCCGCAGTTTAACATGAATACCCCACTCAGACACAGTATACTGACTCCGAGCCGACCAGTCCTTGTTTTAGCCCCTTAATGCCGAGTGCCAGACAGGGTAACAACAAGTACCATCTTTTAACGCCTTTGGGATGAAGTGGCCAGGGATCAAACCCGGACCTTCCGCTCTCCGGGAGGACGCTCTACCACTAGACCACGGAGGCGGTCTCAATACAATACATAGAACAATGTACTGATCAATGTGGTCAACAACGATGAATATTGTTTCTGTTATGTCACGATATACAATGTTATATACACTATGCTTCTATTTTGACTTTTCACTGCCTATTTTTAGTTCTCATTGGCCGTTTTTACATTCTGACATTGGCATTTTAACTTATTTCTTTGGCCGTTTTGACTTTGACACCCATGGCCATTACATGATTTGGCTGTTTATAAATGCCCCTAGTGGCAGCATGAACAAGCTTCCTCCCTTTCGGGGGACAATGGCAGACAATCTGCCAAGTCACAGCGCCTGTCTTGACATTGACTCCATCACCCGACCCCCTTCAGACAACTTTCTTCTATTTAGTTCTGTAGCCCTTGGGGACATTCTGGAACTAGAATCCCTAGAATGGCTTTTCCTTTTGGAAACAGTTATGACGACCTTCCAGCCAATGTCAGTGAAGTGTTGGCCTGAATCAGGTCCAGAAAAAAAAAATTATTTAAAGGGCAAGTAAACCGAAAAAAAGCAACTTGGCACATTTTAATACTTTTTGGCTGGTTTAATCCCAAATACTTGAACAAATTCAAATTTGAAAAACAGAAATAGCTTATAACAGCCTACAAGTGAGTGAGTGAGAGTTGGGTTTAATGCCGTTTTTAACAGTTTTCCAGTTATATCACGGCGTGTCAGCTTAATGTGGGAGGAAAGCCAGAAGTGATGCAGGTCTCAGACGTTTACCCCTTCGGTGAAACCCACGAGCACGGCTATGGTGCTGACAAACCTAGAAACATAACTGGGGCGAACCGGGATTCGAACCAACAATCATAGGTTTCTGGCGTGCCCAAGGGACGCAACTCTGCACAGTGAATCGCGGCACCCTAGACGACTGGGCCACCCGTGCCCCCTAACAGCGTACAAACATTACATGCTAAACTGTCGCTCAGATGATAAATAATGTGGTTAGAATGGGTTCCCGGAGTCTGTTGGGCTGGACCATAAGGATCAGACAGGCGCCAAGTTTGCCTGCTGTCGTCACTGAATTTTTTAATCGCATTATGGGACTTTTCTGTATGCTCATCCATTTGATAACTCATGCCAAGAGGGGCGGTGGGGTAGCCTAGTGGTTAAAGCGTCCGTCGTCATGCTGAAGACCAGGTTCGGTTCCCCACATGAAGCCCATTTCTGGTGTTCCCCGCCATGATATTGCTGGAATATTGCTAAAAGTGGCATTCATTGTGTGGAACAGGACAGACAGCATATGGTTTATTATGCCCAAACAAGACTTTAGTCATAAGAAGCGATTTACAGACATAAATTGTTATTTTAATTATTCACAATGTCAGGATCAAAGCTCATTTCACACACTCAACAATGCATGCAATTTTATTTTTGAAGGGATAAATATATCTATAAATAGCCCAGCCTTTAGATTTTCTCATGATTGAAATTTGATTTGCGTCTGACTGCTCCCTGACATGGCCATAGAGTTGATAATATCACAAGATAGCTTGTACTGTAGATAGACCCTGCAGTCTACATGTCAGCCAATTAGAAAATATATTACGCACTCCTGCGCCGATAGCTTTAGGCCACACTCTCATATATAGTGTTCTTTTAGAAGCCTAAAAAGGAGCATGTGATTTCAGCACTTTCACTTCGACATTTAAATACTTTCTGCGAATGTTAAGGATGTTTATCTCTCAAAAATTGAAAAACAAGATTCGCAACAAATTTGCAATCAACTTTTTCCTTCAACAAACATAATCTTTATTAAAAAAATATTGCCAATTTTCTGAGCTTATCTCTTTATTTTCTAAATGGGTATTTTTGTTTGTTTTCGAGGCAAGCATGAGCTCATTGATTTCTCCAGTATTACTTTGTGCTTAAGATACAAACTATACTCTTTTCAACTAATCTTTATAACGCTGCAAAGAGGAAAACCTTAAACGTTTTAGTTAAAAAATATAGTTACTGTAACTATTGATCATTATAATTCTTGTACGACTTGTGCCAGTTACAGATCCAAGTTTTTGATACAATCTGTGATTTCTTCATCCATTTCCACTATCAAATACAGCCAAGTAATTTCCTTCTGGGATATTGATTACAAGGGTGTTGTCAAAAGCCTCACCATGAAGGCAATCTGATATTGCTGCTTGTAGGGTATCTTCCGAAAAGTTTGCAACCAATCACAGGTTTTGGCCTTCCTGCTTGAAAGATGAAACAACATGATCTTTGTTGGAAGTAATTGTTTTGCCAATCAGATTGATCTGACGAGGAACACTGTCATGGTGAGATGTCAGACGGAATCAGGACTCAATATATCAGGGTAAGACTGGGGACGAGTCAGCATTTCAAGTCTCAGATACCTCTGGATCTGTCTTGAAGGCCAATACTCCTATCACCAGTCCCTGGAAAGTACATCTAGGAAGTTCTGTAGCTCACCTGAAACTTTGTTCATTTGTAACATGACAGATCAAATTGTACATGATTAGGTAAAAATAAATATTCAATACAAGAGAATAACTGCTGAAACAAATTCCAATTAGCGAAAAGGGCAAATAGTTGTGGAAATTATATGAATGGACCACTGAAAATCAGTGATGACACCAGGTGTTTGCAAAAAGGGCAAGCATGTCCTGCCCTACCGGTAGCAAACCCCCCCCCCCCCCCCCCCCCTCATACAACTTGCATAAAAACATCAGGACTCTGAGACAGGATATTTTAACGGTCACTGCTTCAACAGGAGTGAGTGAGTGAGTGACTGAGTATGGTTTTACACCGCTTTTAACAGTATTCCAGTTATATCACGGCGTGTCAGCTTAATGTGGCAGGAAAGCCCGATGTGATGCAGGTCTCAGATGTTTACCACTTCGGTGAAACCTACGAGCACGGGTATGGTGCTGACAAACCTAGAAACATAATCGGGGTGAACCGGGAATCGAACCCACAATCATAATCAATTGAACCCATGTCAGTAATCGAACCCGGGTCTTCAGTGTGACGAGCGAACACTTTAACCACTAGGCTACCCGACCCCCTTTCACTGAAAGAAAGAGCAGAACAATTTCTATTTGTTTATGACAGATTAATTATGCCATGCGGTATAATTTTTATAATGTGAAACATTACAAAATTATGCTTTCTCATATTTACTAGAACAATTTCTTTCAAAGAAAATCCAATCTTCAGTTCCTTAGCAATTGTGAAAGATGCCCTGCTCAAATATACTCCAGGATTTGGAAACGAAAGTCTTGAGTCTTTCATTGAAATAAACACATGGAGATTTTCTGTCTCAGTTATCACCATATTGATGTGGTAACATAGTACTCAGAAGGATAACCTTGTTCAACCAGAGTGGAATATAACAAATGTTAGTAAAGCACAGATTCTCGTACTTTTTTGGGGTTGAGTCCCTTCCGGGATTCAAACCCACACAGAGTGGAATAGTTTGTTTGTGTTGTTTAACGGTGCACTCAGCAATATCCCAGCTATATGACGGCGGTCTGTAAGTAACAAGTCTTGACCAGACAATCCAGTGATTGATATCATAAGCATCGATCCCACAATTGGGGTCGATGACACTCATCAACCAAGTCAGCGAGCCTGACCACCTGATCCCGTTAGTTGCCTGTTACAACAAGAATTGTTGCCTGGTACGGCAAGTATGGGTTGCTGAAGACCTATTCTAGCCTGGGATGATTATAAGAAACATCCTGGGAAACCTTTCGTGCAACTGATACAGCAATCTGAGGATAAGGAGGAAAGGCTTGAGTCTGGTCCTGCCATTGAAGACCTCACTCAGTGTAAGCAACAGGCTATGATGAGTGAGTGAGGGGAGTATAATGCTGTTTTCAACAGTATTGCAGTTTTATCACAGCATGTCAGCTTAATTTTGGAGTGAGTGAGTGAGTTTGGTTTGACGCCACTTTTAACAATATTCCAGTTATATCATGACATGTCAGCTTAATGTGGGAGGAAAGCCCCAAGTGATGCAGGTCTCAGACGTTTACCACCTCGGTGAAACCCACAAGCGGGTATGGTGCTGACAAACCTAGAAACAGGAACGAGGCAAACCAGGATTCGAACCCACCAATCATAGGTTTCTAACATGCCCAAGGGACGCAACTCTGCACAGCGAATCGCGGCGCCTTAGACGACTGGAACACCCGTGGCCCCGCTTAATTTGGGAGGAGGGCTTGAAGTGATGAAGAATGTTTACTATTCCAGTGAAACTCTGGGCAAGTTCTGGTGCTGACAAACCTTGGATGATGATCAGGATGAATGTGGGATTCGAACCCTTGATCATGGTGAGACTAAAGGATGCAACTCTGTACTGTTAGTTTGTTTGTTGTTTAACGCCACATTGAGCAATATTTCAGCTTTATGATGGTGGTCTTTAAATAATTGAGTCTGGACCCTCCAATCCAGTGATTGACATCACGAGAATCATTCTACTGAATTGGGATATGTTCAAATGCTTCAACAAAGTCAGAAAGCCTAACCACCTGATCCCGTTAGTTGCCTCTTATTACAGGGATGGGTTCTTGAAGACCTATTCTATCCCGGATCTTCTTTGGTCTCTCCGCACTGTGACGACAAGACAACCCTTAATGCACACTCCGTCGCAGTGGTGACTCCACACTCCGTCGCAGTGGTGACTCAGCATAACACCACTGCCACAGGCTAATTTGCATATCACGTGACCGGACTTTTCTCTTGTTTGTAAACAAACACGCTTTTTCAGAAATCAGTATAGAACGGACTAATGCAAGTATTTGTGGGCGCTTTACATATTGTTTTGCATAACTATATAGATATGCTATTACAACTGCGACGGTGAGTTGCATGACAATATATATTTATGCATCAAAGTGACCGTGTCGCTAGCTCACCGTTGGGCTTCGATGACACCACGTGGAGCCGTACAACTAATGTAAACATAGGATAACTACGCCAAAACAAGTAGATTTTTACGTATTTGCATACTTTCTCAATGAAAGTTAACCATTCTTTGACCTTTGTTTATGAAAATGTGTAGACTTGTCAAACATGAAACGGATGAAAAGCATATGCAATATCTTGAATGGACTGTGAAAGATGTGACGAATCGTCACATGGCGCTGGCCTGTGGCAGAGGTACTATGCTAGCTGGCTGCCGGCCGCATGGAACTCTGGGTAGGAGAGCGCCCTTAATGATGTAATGAGTGAGTGAGTGAGGGAGTAGCGAAATCTTGATAGTGACAGGTTGTACATTTTTGTTTTCATTGGGGAGAGTTGAGGTTGATCGGGGTCGATTGGGGTGAGTTGAGGTTGATCGGGGTCGATTGGGGAGGGGTGAGGTGGGGCGGGGTGGGTCGGGATGGGTCAAGGTGGATTGAGGTGGGGTGAGGTGGTTCGGGGTGGGTCGGGTTGGGTCAAGGTGGATTGGGGTAGTTTGAGGTGGGGCGAGATGGGTCAGGGTGGGTCAAGGTGGATTGAGGTGGGGTGAGGTGGTTCGGGTTGGGTCGGGATTGGTCAAGGTGGATTGGGGAAGATTGAGGTGGGGTGAGGTGGGGCGAGCTGGGGTGAGGTGGGTCAGGGTGGGTCAAGGTGGATTGAGGTAGATTGAGGTAGATTGAGGTGGGGGCGAGATGGGTCTGGGTGGGTCAAGGTGGATTGAGGTGGGGCGAGGTGGGGTGAGGTGGGTCGAGGAGGGTTGGGAATCCAACCCATGACAACCCCACTTCATGCTGTGGCATTCCATCCTGGTATACACTTCTACAAACATCCCCTTGTGCCTCCACACGTCTGAGTTTTGTGTATCCTTATTCTCTACAACCCAACGCCTGGTGTTTGTGGCAGGCAGTTCGTCTGATCACATACATGTGTAAAACAAGCGTTGATTCCTCAACACAAATACTGGAACTACACAAATATACATGGTGTCTGTGGTAACATAGCTTATTGTTTCACCAATCAGCAGCATCAGTCTCAGAACCTGACCCTTAAACAATGCAGACTTCTCTTGGGGAGTGAGAAGGGTCTTACGACCACCTGGGAAGCCATGAAATCGGGATGAATTATTTCTGGCTTAAGACTAATTATTAGATTGAGAGAACAAATATTTGTCTAGAATGTTTCTCAGAGAAGGCTCTTGCTGCCTCATTGTCAAATAATAACAGCACAAAGATGTATCTTTATCCCCAACACATTTACCGTGGTAGGTGAAAAAATAACATTTTGAGATTCTTTCAATGTTTTTTGTATGTGAATGCCATGTTTATGTAGCAGCCATAAAATTTCCGAGTCCCGTGATGGGATTCGAACCACGGACCCTCTGATCAGAGGTCGGACGCCTTGCCCATTTGACCAAAGAGGTTAACCCCGTCAGCATGCTGACAAGGTAAGGATGTCATCTGTGGTATGACTCCACGCCCTGCTACATACACCCCCGTCAACAGAAGGCACGTCCCAGGCCGCATAGTAGGGTACTGAGGCTTATTTTGCTCAAATTTAATATGAACATGCTCAGCCCCATATTGGGCGCCAATGTAGCGGCCATAAAATTTCCGAGTCCCGTGATGGGATTCAAACCACGGACCTTCTGATCAGAGGTCGGACGCCTTGCCCACATGACCAAAGAGGTTAATCCTGTCAGCAAGCTGACAAGGTAAGGATGTCATCTGTTGTATGACTCCACGCCCTGCTACACTGACAAGGTAAGGATGTCATCTGTTGTATGACTCCACGCCCTGCTACACTGACAAGGTAAGGATGTCATCAGTGGGATGACTCCACGCCCTGCTACACTGACAAGGTAAGGATGTCATCTGTTGTATGACTCCACGCCCTGTGACACTGACAAGGTAAGGATGTCATCAGTGGGATGACTCCACGCCCTGCTACACTGACAAGGTAAGGATGTCATCTGTTGTATGACTCCACGCCCTGCTACACTGACAAGGTAAGGATGTCATCTGTTGTATGACTCCACGCCCTGTTACACTGACAAGTTAAGGATGTCATCAGTGGGATGACTCCACGCCCTGCTACACTGACAAGGTAAGGATGTCATCTGTTGTATGACTCCACGCCCTGCTACACTGACAAGGTAAGGATGTCATCTGTTGTATGACTCCACGCCCTGCTACACTGACAAGGTAAGGATGTCATCTGTTGTATGACTCCACGCCCTGTTACACTGACAAGGTAAGGATGTCATCAGTGGGATGACTCCACGCCCTGCTACACTGACAAGGTAAGGATGTCATCAGTGGGATGACTCCACGCCCTGTTACACTGACAAGGTAAGGATGTCATCTGTGGGATGACTCCACGCCCTGTTACACTGACAAAGTAAGGATGTCATCTGTGGGATGACTCCATGCACTGCTGCACTGACAAGGTAAGGATGTCATCTGTGGGATGACTCCACGCACTGCTACACTGACAAGGTAAGGATGTCATCTGTGGGATGACTCCACATCCTGCTACATTTACATCACTGATCTTGATATACAAGCATAAAAAAATGGTTTTATTTGTCATTGATCATTTCAAACTTATCTGTAATTATTTAAAATAAATTGTGGTACATTAGATGGTCAAAACGTTAAAGTGCTTTCAGTTGAAAAATATCATTCTATGTTTTCCACATATATGTACTTAAAGATATTGTTTTGACACTAGGACTCAGTGCCTGTTTCTAACATGTACCTTAATAGGCGTTTTAATGCCAGCTGAGAATGACATTGTTATGCTGACACGTACTAGGCGGTTGTTTCATCTGAGTCTAGACTTTGTAAAAAGTATACTTTGTATAAATAAGACAGTCGTCTCAATGTAATCATGAACAGTTAGACGAACACGCATCTTTCATTTTGAGTTAGGAGAAAAAGTGTTCAACACCTTGACTCCAAATTGCTAGATGACCAATTTGTTGGGGCCGAGTCCCTCTTTAATAACTTCAACACATGTCTTTAGAAAGAAATAAGAAAGACAGAGTGTTTAATCCACCGAGACCTGGCTTTCAGGTCCCCTGCAGCATATCCAAGATGAGCTATTAGCTGTCAATCACAACAGCCAGTGGGTAGCGGCTCCTTGAGTCCTGCCTCGACCCAGCTGACCACTCCGCTGGTCCTAGAGCCACCGACACTTCCTCTGCTCCATGGCGATGTTTGATAGGTCAGGAAATTGCCTTCCGACATTTAGTTGGATAACTACACATCTGAAGGTGGGCTTGTCTTGTGATCTGCATACTTTCCACTCCGAGAACCCACAGCCTGGAGTGGAGCTGGAGTGATACCTTGGAACCAAGTCGGGTTGGGTACGCTTACAAATAGATGGTTGCCTGTTTTTACTTCAGTTAGCTCGTCTCAATTAATACAAGCATACTGGCCACCATCTACTTTTCTTGGGGAGTGAGTGAGTTGGGTTTAACGCCGCTTTTAACAGCATTAGAGTTATATCATGGTGTGTCAGCTTAGAGGAAATCCCGAAGTGAGGCAGGTCTCAGACGTTTACCACATGCATCAACCAAGTCAGCGAGCCTGACTACCCGATCCCATTAGTCGCCTCTCATGACAAGCATATTCGCCTTTTTCTGCAAGCATGGGTTGCTGAAGACCTGTTCTAACCCGGATCTTCACGGGTACCTTTGGAAAAGGATAGTTCCAGATGAATGCCTGCAATTATGTTGCACATGTTTCATTCCAACCAGTGTTAGAAACTAGCGTACAGTATCAGTGCACTAGTAATAATAATAATAATAATAAGTCCATTTATACTGCGCCAGATTCCATTCACCAAGTAATGCTCATGGCACTACATAGTTTTAGCAAGTAATACTAATGAAAGGGGGAGTAGAGTTGATAGTGTTGTCTGAAAAGGTGTGTTTTCAAATGAGCCTTAAATGATGAAAGCGATGGCGACAGCTTAACATCAGATGGTAGTTTGTTCCATAGCAAGGAAGCGCAGAACTGGAAAGATCTCTGACCAAAGGTTTTGAGACGGGTTTCCGGGACTTGTAACAGGTGGTTATTCTGAAAACGGAGAGATCTTGAAGGCTTATATTTAGGCAGTAGTTCGGTGAGATATAATGTAGTCCTTATAATGATAACATATTGCAAAACCCTTAATAATGGCAAATGTATACTCGTCCTTATGATACCTTACTATCGGACAGTTTGGAAAGGATTACAGGACTAGTGCCAATTTCTATTGCTGCTGACCCTACTTACCTTTCCATTGAAAATGAGATGTTCTATATTCTAAGACAAAACAAAGACAAAAGAGACAAAGCATCTTTGAAAGAACAACTACAAAAGAATGACACAGCAAAGGGATCAATATGTCTCACTATGCCACAGTTGCATGTAGAATGTATAGAAAACCTATTGCCTCGCTGCTAATGCTTGTGAAATCAACTGACTGAATGTCCGAGAGCCCTGATACAATGGCTTACCTCCCTGTTAGCAAATTGAAAATAATTGAAAGCATTTTATTCCTCTGTGACTATTTGTCATCATGCTTTTCATTTCTGAAATGATATAATAAATGTTTAAAGTCAATAAAGTCATTAATTCCGAGTGAACTTTGTCAAATTATGGCCTAAACAAAAGCTAAAACATATCAGTTGAATGTTTAATGTGCTTCAGCCCTGTTACCGAACCAGCCTTTGGTGTAACAATGCATAACACAACAGTGGCTGACAGATGGCGATAAGTAACATTGCTTCACGGAACACTGGCTTCATCGCGTGACTGTCAGCGGTAATACCACGGTCGTACGACGGGAATAATGACTGTAGCCTAGTGCATTCAGACCAACTATAATAAATCTCCACTAATTGCAAAAAATATTCTGACAAAGTCACGCTGATGTTTTTGTTGCGATGTAAGCTGTGCGATCACACGATGCCAGTGACGTGTTTGTTGGAGATGTAATTGAGCAAAGTATTGACATTCCTGGGGTTATGAATGTTGTGACACAAAGTAGAACAGGAGTCAAAGTAATCCATATCCCCTGACACAATAACACAACTTACAATGGGAGGGGGATATAAAGAATCAAGAACCATAACTCTTACCAACTTACACTACTTCAATGGGAGGGGGATACATCGCATGAAGAACAATAAGTTCTAAGTAAAATATTAGTTCTCCATGTTTGGTTCACACTTGATCTGTGAATGATTCTTATAATGATGTATGCAAGATGTGAGCCATGTTTTCATAAGAATTTCTTATAAGATTGCAGCATTAATACAACCCTGGTAGGGACCGGCAGGGATCAGCTACAACAAGTAGCTTTCTGTAATAATTTTGGATTATCTTATGAGCAGGTATAATGAGGATACTAAGTAATAGGGCTGGGACATGTCCAAATTTACTACCCGGGTACCCGACCCCCTATTACCCGACCCTACCCGGGTACCCACTGCAGGCCTCAAGAGTAGGGAACAAAATGTCTGACTGGGAATTGTTTTACCGCAGCCCTGGCTAAAACTATTTAGATACATGTATCAAACGATCAGATCATGTGTTCATTAAAGTTGACTGAAGCTTTATCTTTACTCAAACATTTACAAGTCGAAAGGAATTTGTGCATCGTCAGAAAGAAATGCGAGCATTAGCGACTTGTAGTGTAGCCACAGAGCTATAGTAGGTTTTTGTCATTAAACAATATATCACGTGACTAACCATGGGTCCGGGTAGTCCTGTGGGTACCCGGGTCCTACTCAGGACCCACTTAACCCGAGTACCCGAGTTACCCGTCCAAGCTGTACTAAGGAAGCATGATTTAATGATTTCAATACAACTTTTCCTTTGCCAGATTACTACTGCAGCAGTTGGAACACCCTGAAGAGTCCCCACAAAGCATGAGGGGACGTCGCGTCCAAGATTATTGCACTTATATAGCGACATGCATGCACGTGTGTTTGTGTGGCTGCTTGTACTAGACCGGACTGATGCCGATTTATAGTGCTAGCACACTGAGATACCATGCCTCAGTTTAACATGAATACCCCACTCAGACACAGTATACTGACTCCGAGCCGACCAGTCCTTGCTTTAACCACTTAATGCCGAGCGCCAGACAGGGTAACAACAAGTACCATCTTAACGTCTTTAGGTTTGACGCGGCCGGGGATCGAACCCCGGACCTTCCGCTCTCCGGGCGGACGCTCTACCACTAGACCACAAAGGCGGTCCCACTAAGCGTGAAGTGCCTCTTGTGATCTCCATGGGAAGCCCTATGAGAGGATTCCCTACTTGTGACCAGCTCTGCCCTACAGCTTAATAACAGAATATTTCCACGTGGTACCCTGCATAAACACCAGGCCCCACATTCTGGAGCTAAACAAGAACTGATTAATAACTTGTAGATGAGGATAATATAGTCTATATAAGCCGACTCTCTCATTTGATCTGACCGAGAAGAAGATTCAGATCTACTGTGTAAACCAACTGGTAAACAATTCTATCCTCAGTCTGCACAAAACCATCATTCAAATTAACACCAAACACAGCCAGCCAGTAACATGAGTGATACAAGAAAGAATCTACTGGACAATTTGAGGATGACCAAAATGAAGTAACAAAATGTTGTTCATACTCAATGTAGTTTAATCTTGACACTCATTCTCATATTTCCAGTTGGCCACAAGTTAACAGTGAGTGAGTGAGTCATGTTTTCTCAGTTTGAACAGTATATTAGATCAGAGTGAGTATGTCAGTTTAATTGGAGACAAGACCATCGTGGTCGTCTTGAAATTTAACACCTTCGTGAAACCAGTACATACAGGCATTAACAAATCAGGATGTAAATCAGGATGAATCTGAGATTTCAAAACATAATCAGCAGATCCTGACACTACTAAGGGAGATAACTCTGCATCTTCTTTGTTCATTAGAACATCTGTACCCCCTCCTTCCCTCTCCAGAAGACTGCCTTTTCTGAGTGGACTTATTCTACACCTTAACACCATGGATCAATGCAACTGTCATCAACCAGTGTCTTAAGCCAACTCATTGCTCAGGATTTTTAAATTTTGGCTAGTGTTGTGCACAACCACAAGTAGCTAAAGTTATGATGTAAATCCTGCTGGGGTATCATGCAGGAAGTGGTACTGTAAGTCCCCATCATCCCCAGCGAGGTAACTGGTGGCCTATAGCCCGTGTTTTTAAACAGCTGCAAATAATATTGTTAAGATGAAATATGTTAGACAAATTTGTTTTTAAAAATTACTTTGTATTCATGACTATATTGCATTGTTCTCATCACTATATGACTCACTCACTCACTCACTTACTCACCTGCCCGCCCGCCCGCCCGCCCTCACTCACTCACTCACTCACTCACTCACTCACTCACTCACTCACTCACTTACCCACCCACCCACTCACTCACTCCCTCACTCCCCATGGGGAAAGATTGGCTCACATAACAAAAGGGTTGGAAAGATACAAAACCCAGCAGTCTAATGCCATACACTTATTCTGAAGTTACTTGCTATGGTGTTGACACCAGGCAAATACTGTTTATCATTTAAGTATTTAATTTCCAGATTTGTCAAGTCAAGATACGTACTGAGCAATCTTGAGTCAATAAAACTAACAATGATTGCAAACTCTTGTATGTACCATCTCCAAAAATTATTTTTCAATTTATTTTCAAACAGAAACCTTGTCCTACTTTTATATAAATGGTTGTTTAGTATCACCATGGCGACATGACTTCATCATATCATATGTGCATTGTGGAGCATCGCAGTGAATAGTTGGTTGTATTCATCTTTTTAATCTCTCTGGAATACAGCCCCAGGAAAATCTTAAATGATTTGTTGAATAGTTGGTCATATTAATCTCTCAGGAATACAGCTCGATGAAAATCTTAAATGATTTGTTGAACATTTGGTCATATTATTCTCTCAGGAATACAATCCCATGAAAATCTGAAATGATTTGGTGAACAGTTGGTCATATTATTCTCTCAGGAATACAACCCCATGAAAATATTAAACGTTTTGTTGAACAGTTGGTCATATTAATCTCTCAGGAATACAACCCCATGAAAATCTTAAAGGATTTGGTGAATAGTTGGTCGTATTATTCTCTCAGGAATACAACCCCATGAAAATCTGAAATGATTTGGTGAACAGTTGGTCATATTATTCTCTCAGGAATACAACCCCATGAAAATATTAAAGGATTTGGTGAATAGTTGGTCGTATTATTCTCTCAGGAATACAACCCCATGAAAATCTGAAATGATTTGGTGAACAGTTGGTCGTATTATTCTCTCAGGAATACAACCCCATGAAAATCTGAAATGATTTGTTGAACATTTGGTCATATTATTCTCTCAGGAATACAACCCCATGAAAATCTGAAATGATTTGCTGAACATTTGGTCATATTATTCTCTCAGGAATACAACCCCATAAAAATATTAAAAGATTTGGTGAATAGTTGGTCACATTAATCTCTCAGGAATACAACCCCATGAAAATCTTAAATGATTTGGTGAATAGTTGGTCGTATTATTCTCTCAGCACATTACAACCAATGAAAATCCTACAAGTTTTGGTAAGGTTGCAATACTCTCACAGTAAATCCATCCCCATGAAATACAAGCAACATAAATTCCAATCCAGCACTCCACTCCACTCCGCCCCCAGCCTCCGACTGCTCCCAACACATGTGTGGCCGGCAGCTATAGGCAGCTTCAGCCTGTGGAGGTGGGTCCCTCTGCTCTACTGGCAATGTGAGACCGTCAATCCACACGCTCAACAAGCCCTGATTATTGTTTACAATCGGATGACAGCCGACTAAATATCTCGGATACCTGTAAGAATTGTCTGAGATTCATGTGAGGGGAATATTGGAATCGGACAAGTGATGGACAAGCGTCGGAATCAATAGAGGAGAATAGTATTATATTCATATTGTAATTGGAGAGGACACGTTTCAGGTAAGACATGTTTTGAGGGTCGCTTTTTTTCTTGAATTTCATATAGATATCAACAAGCGTATATTTAACATACCAGGGTGCATGGCATATGTACAAGCTTCGTCTCCTCATAGAGTGTCATGAGAAGAAAACTGCTCCATTCATATTGTGATTAATGAGGACACATTTACAGGGAATCTGCTACATTTTTACATGTGTTCATAATGACAATTGTATATTTAATAAAAATACCAATATAAATTATCCAATGAAACCAACATGAAAAATTACAGCATGTTTGATGGATGTCCGTGAAAGATGTAAGTACACTGTCCGTAGTTACAATGATGATGATGATGATGATGATGATGATGATGATGATAAATAAATATGAAGTAAGCCATCCATATGTAAATCTAAACATTTGCAGGTGAAAACTTAATTGCATCTCTGTCCCATGTAAAGAATGTCCACACAAGAGTGGGAGACAAATTCCTATTATACAGATATTTACCATAGGAAGGGTTGGGTTGAACACCTACCATAGGAAGGAAATACAAAGGTATGAGAATAATATTTCTCAGTTACATAATTGAAGAATATGCTTCCATCAATTACGGATATCTATGGAAAATGAAGAATATGCTTCCTTCAATTACTGAAACACATATGGTACACACTTCTTAGTGAGTCTGTCTCGTTCTTTTACTGTCCTTTGTCAACAATTTTTTAGCATAAATTTATGTATTGGCATATTCGACGTAATGGGCGCCTGGGGCGCCCTCAAAATTAGAAATAAGGGGCTCTTTTTTTAATATAATTTTGGTGAGAAAAGAAAACAGAGTAAAAAGATTGTAAATTATGTAGTTTATGCTGACAGCCTGAAATGATACAAAAGAAAAGTATGTGCGTATCATACACGACAGTTATAGTTTCCAGAATTTAACTGCTCATAATTAAGGGTGCATATAACACACGAGTGCGTATTATACACGCATAAATAAGTCTTGTGTACATTGATCAATCGGAAGGGGTGCTAATTGGGATTGTTCACTAGCCAATATATTAGCAAATATCGCCTTGGGCACTTATTAGAGCAGGGCGCTTATTACATTGAATAGGGTATTTATAAATAACTTGATTTGGACACGATATGGCTGAAATATTGCCAAAGTGACTATAAATATTAACTCACTCACTCACTGATGTTTCTTGTATTTAATGAAAGAGTAAATGCACAGCTGATGGTCTATGAACCTACAGAGTCTCCAAATGGCCAATGACATGACACTGACAGATTATCTTAGACGTTATTGAATGAAATGAGGACCATCCACATCAACAACATCATATGTTGGATATCTGTCCCTAAGTCTTCCCACCACAGTATTTCAGTGTCCTGTCACTGATCGTCTCTTGAATCAGACACCAAGCCAGGCTCTTATATCAGACAAGATACTCAGGCTCTTATATCAGACACCAAGCCAGGCTCTTATATCAGACACTAAGCCAGGCTCTTGCATCAGACACCAAGCCAGGCTCTTATATCAGACAAGATACTCAGGCTCTTATATCAGACACCAAGCCAGGCTCTTATATCAGACACCAAGCCAGGCTCTTGCATCAGACACCAAGCCAGGCTCTTATATCAGACAAGATACTCAGGCTCTTATATCAGACACCAAGCCAGGCTCTTGAATCAGTCACCAAGCCAGGCTCTTGCATCAGACACCAAGCCAGGCTCTTATATCAGACAAGATACTCAGGCTCTTATATCAGACACCAAGCCAGGCTCTTGAATCAGACACCAAGCCAGGCTCTTATATCAGACAAGATACTCAGGCTCTTATATCAGACACCAAGCCAGGCTCTTGAATCAGACACCAAGCCAGGCTCTTATATCAGACAAGATACTCAGGCTCTTATATCAGACAAGATACTCAGGCTCTTATATCAGACACCAAGCCAGGCTCTTGAATCAGACACCAAGCCAGGCTCTTATATCAGACAAGATACTCAGGCTCTTATATCAGACACCAAGCCAGGCTCTTGCATCAGACACCAAGCCAGGCTAATATATCAGACAAGATACTCAGGGTCTTCGGGTTTTTACCAAAGTTGTCCATGTGTGCAGGCTGTTTCTCTCGGGGAATTCATCCCACATAGAGCCATCGTGATTTTTCGGTATAGATCCTTATAAGGGAAGCAAGGTGATGCCAGGAACAATAGGTGACATCACATCGACCACCTCTGTAGGTAATATATTGAATATTCACCTCTGACCTGCCACCTCTTTTGGTAAGATATTGAATAATCACATCTGTCCTGCTACCTCTAACGGTAATATATTGAATATTCACATCTGTCCTGCCGACTCTTTTGGTAATATGTCGAATATTCACCTCTGTCCTGCTACCTCTAATGGTAATATATTGAAAAGTCACATCTGTCCTGCCATTTCTAACGGTAATATATCAAATATTCACATCTGTCCTGCCACTTCTAATGGTAATATATTGAATATACACCTCTGACCTGCTACCTCTAACGGTAATATATTGAATATTCACCTCTGTCCTGCTACCTCTAATGGTAATATATTGAATAGTCACATCTGTCCTGCCACTTCTAACGGTAATATATCGAATATTCACATCTGTCCTGCCACTTCTAACGGTAATATATTGAATATTCACCTCTGACCTGCCACCTCTTTTGGTAATATATTGAATATTCACATCTGTCCTGCTACCTCTAACGGTAATATATTGAATATTCACATCTGTCCTGCTACCTCTAACGGTAATATATTGAATATTCACATCTGTCCTGCTACCTCTAACAGTAATATATTGAATATTCACATCTGTCCTGCCACTTCTAACAGTAATATATTGAATGTTCACATCTGTCCTGCCACTTCTAACGGTAATATATTGAATATTCACATCTGTCCTGCTACCTCTAACAGTAATATATTGACTATTCACATCTGTCCTGCCACTTCTAACGGTAATATATTGAATATTCACATCTGTCCTGCCACTTCTAACGGTAATATATTGAATATTCACATCTGTCCTGCCACTTCTAACAGTAATATATTGACTATTCACATCTGTCCTGCCACTTCTAACGGCAATATATTGACTATTCACATCTGTCCTGCCACTTCTAACGGTAATATATTGACTATTCACATCTGTCCTGCTACCTCTAACAGTAATATATTGACTATTCACATCTGTCCTGCCACTTCTAACGGTAATATATCGAAAATTCACATCTGTCCTGCCACTTCTAACAGTAATATTTTGAATATTCACATCTGTCCTGCCACTTCTAAGGTAATATATTGAATATTCACATCTCTCTTGCCACCTCTAACAGACAGACAGACAGATAGACAGACAAATTTATTCGGTACTTCAGGCCACCGGCCCATAATACAATGGAAATATACTGTATATATATAGTTGCATACTGGGTAGATTTAATAATGATTTACCGTTCCACACTGTTTCCTTTCGATGTTCATGACTTGGGAGAGAAATTTACCTAAGCCTAACAGTAATACATCGAATATTCACATCTGCCCTGCCAACACAACTGAAAGACCTCCTAGCTGTGCCACTCTGCTCGTGGAATTGCTGCAAGGTGTGCGGGAACAAGTTTCTAATACACGATACATCAATTAAAGGACTGACTTACGTCAGTACAAGATACAGGCATTAGAAATCAAATTTTGTGAACCTATCCATGATGAACACATTCATCATCAACAACAGTTCATCAACTTCAACAGTTCATCTTACTACACATAGGGATTCACACACTCTTAAAAAAGGTCTTAAAAAACACACAGCCGTGCTTTCATCTCAATTGCTATTAACCACTTTCGACTCACCATCCAAATATGACGTGAAGAAAGCTTGAGCAGTTTACCCAAGGAACACATGCAACATGGACATGGTGGAAACAAGAGTGAATAATGACCCTATCAAAGGGAGGCTTGAAGAAATCATTTAGATCTGAGTGAATCATCTGTGCGAACAGTACTTCAGTCATGTCGGAAACCTTAAGTGACGCAGGCTGAAGATGTCTGCTACTTTGGTGAAACCAACAAGCAAGGGTGTATAGTTTTACGCTGCTCTTAGTGAGTGAGTGAATATGGTTTTATGCTGCTTTTGTAATATTCCAGCAATATCACAATGGGGGACACCACAAAAGGGCTTCACACATTGTACCCATGTGAGGAATCGAATCGAAGCAATGGGCTAGTGCTGACAGGTCAACCCCCTCACTAGGTCCAGTCCAGGCTCCTGTGGACTCTAGTGCCTTAGACCACTGGGCCACCTGTGGCCCCTGCTTGTGAGGACCAGAAGATGGGGATCAAGAGGTAAATGTCCACCATAGGCTATATGTGCTTGTAAGCCAAGCAAAAGCTGCTTGTTGAACAGCTTGAAGATGTCTGGGCATCATCTGCTGTCTATAAGTCCTGAATTGTTTAAGTGAGATCACCAGGCCAGTAGAGAAATATCTCCCGAAATAGCCCCTTCAAGAGTGAAGTACGCTTTGGAAATGGCCAGAAACATTGCTACTACTGTTTTTTGTGAAGTGGAATATCAGTCAAGTGGACTGGACTATGTGAATCCCTTGATTTCTTTGAAAGGCAGTGGCCTTGTAGAATGTGACTCAAGTTGGAAGATGTGACAGATATACCGTATTCGAAGTAATAAGCGCCCAGGGTGCTCTCAAAATTACAAATAGGGGGCTCTTATTAGAATATTTTTTTGGTGGAAAAAACAGAACTGAAAGATAAATTTCGTGGTTTATGCTGACAGCCTGAAATGTTTATGTACGACAGATATATTTTTCCAGAATTTAACTGCCCATAATTAAGGGTGCATATAACACACGAGTGCGTATTATACGCGAATAAATAAGTCTTGTGTACATTGATCAATCGGAAGGGGATTGTTCACTAGCTAATATGTTAGCAATTATCGCCATGGGCGCTTGTTAGAGCGGGGCGCTTATTACGTCGAATACGGTAACTGGCCCAGACTGTTCACAGGTTTCAGGGAAGTAGCTGCTTACTGTAGTCACCATAGCGGGACTGTGACAGTCTGAGTAAGCCATTCAAAACCTGCTGTGTGGTGTACTATCCCTTGCCAGACTTCAGCTTCTACTTTGGCATGTTTAGAATATGTTCACAAGTTCAGCAACACTTACTGTCAGCCCCCTCCAGGTAGAGTGTGGTTTCCAGTAAACTATGCGCCTGTCAAAAGAGATGACTAAGATTGATCAGTTGGTCAAACTCAGTGACACGGCTGACTGACTGTCAGCGAGGATCACTGCTCTTGTTTGGTGACACGGCTGACTGACTGTCATCGCTCCCAATAGCAAGGACCACTCCTCATCTTTGGTGACATGGCTGACTGACTGTCATCGCTCCCAATAGCAAGGACCACTCCTCATCTTTGGTGACACGGCTGACTGACTGTCATCGCTCCCAATAGCAAGGATCACTGCTCATCTTTGGTGACACGGCTGACTGACTGTCATCGCTCCCAATAGCAAGGACCACTCCTCATCTTTGGTGACGCGGCTGACTGACTGTCATCACTCCCAACAGCAAGGATCACTGCTCATGCTTTCAGTCCCTGGTTTTCTCAACTTGATAATGTTTTGCCCCCATTGGTGACTCGGGCATTAAACACCATTCAATCTCTCACCCACTTATTCCTAGCATGTAAACGTGCATGAAGATTCCAGGTGTGTCCAGGTGAGCACTTATCAGTTTCATGTTTCACATCAGCCATGGTTTAACATGCTCAGGAAAAGATTGTGAGATCGAGTTTGGTTTCAAGCTGCTTTTAACAGTATTCCAGTTATATCACGGCGTGTCAGCTTAATGTTGGAGGAAAGCCAGAAGTGATGCAGGTCTCAGACGTTTACCACTTAAGTGAAACCTACGAGCATTGGTATGGTGCTTACAAACCTAGAAACATAATCGGAGTGAACCGGGATGCGAACCCACAATCATAGGTTTCTGGCGTGCCCAAGGGATGCAACTCTGCACAGCAAATCATGGTGCCTTAGACGACTGGGCCACCCATGCCCCCCTCTCAGGAAAAGAACAGGCAAAAAGGGAAATGACAATTTCAAATCTGGAATATAATCACATATTTTAGTTTTATATGCCTTACATATACAACCAAACTAATATGAACGAGAAGAGCAGTTGATCAAACAGAGGTGTGATCTTGAGGGACTCCTCAACCTTTAGGGATGACAATGGCAGGAAAATGTTCTGAACTGGATGACTGTTGTTTTACGATGCTGCAGCTGAGTATTCTGGCCAGGTTTACCAGTGTGCAACAGACTCTACCCGGGGAGCCTAGTGGTTAAAGTGTTCGCTCGTCACGCCGAAGACCCGGGTTCGATTCCCGACATGGGTACAATGTGTGAAGCCCATTTCTGGTGTCCCCCACCGTGATATTGCTGGAATATTGCTAAAATTGGCGTAAAACCATACTCACTCACTCACTCACTCACTCTACCCGGGGGGTCACAACCAGGCACACGATCACCAAGGTCACTCTTGCAACTCACCTCATTTAATACATCACAGGCCGGGGACCTGTTCGTCTCTGGAACAACCAGAGTAGACTTGCACAAGTCTCTAAGGCAATGATTATTAGTTTAAATCATAAGTTCTCGATTATGTAAATAAGAACAAGGTGTCCCTATAAGAGACTGGAGTCTGTCCACATATCTAGACTTGCCATTAGGAGGATAGAATTACTACACAGCCATGGACTTTTCTTTCAGTGCAGCCTTGGAGCAAGGCTACTACCTGGTTCTGGGGTTTAAACACATGACATGATTTCCAGTAACTGCTCATGCTGTGTTTAATCCATTGAATCACTTCCCAAGTGCAACAGACTGCAGGAAATTGTTGCATCCTTGCTCTCAGTGTTTTCGGTGACCGAACCCGAGACCCGTCATGAGTTGACACGTAATCAGTCGCTTCAAGAAAATTGTTCGGAACCTTATTATGATTTCCTGTGATCTTTTAATTATTTGCAACTCTCATCTCATTTTGTCTCATCAAAAAATATTCTTAATTATTTGTTTTGGTCCTGATAAGACACATCTCCCTTGGCCCTATCCTTTTTAACATGGACAAGGTTCAGAAACAGTATGACGTGTTGCAGATCATGGCCGTGTTTAGTCAAGGATGTAGACGTGGAGTATTGTTGAATTTGATACAGCCAGGGGTCAACTAGCTGTGAGATGACGTGAAATGGGGTTTAACTTCACATTCGTTTGTATGTTTGTTTATTTGTTGTTTAACGCCGCACTTAGCAATATTCCAGCTATATGACGGCAGTCTGTAAATAATCGAGACTGGACCAGACAATCCAATGATTGACATCATGAGCATTGATCCATGTAATTGGGATACGATGACATGCATCAGCCAAGTCAGCTGATATGACTTAGATATTGTGTGTGTGTGTGTGTCTGTGTGTGTGTGTGTCTGTGTGTGTGTGTGTGTGTGTGTGTCTGCATGCTTGCGTGCGTGCGTGCGTGCGTGCGTGCGTGCGTGCGTGCGTGCGTGCGTGCGTGCGTGCGTGCGTGCGTGCGTGCGTATGTGTGTACTAGTCAGACCTAATGCCAGTGTTATAGTTCTAGTCCACTGAGACACCCTACCGCAGTTTAACATGAACTCAGACACAGAACATTGACTCCAGGCTGAACGTCCCATGAAGATTCCAGGTTAGAATTGGTCTTCAGCAACTCATGCTTGTCATAAGAGGTGACTAACAGGATCAGGTGGTCGATGCTCATAATGTCAATCACTAGATTTTCTTGTCAAGACTTGATTATTTACAGACCACCATCACCTGAAATACTGCTGAGTGCGGCATTAAACAACAAACGAAATCAAGTTGACCAGTCCTTGTTTGATTCCTTCAATGCCAACACCAGGCAGGGGAACAACAAGTACCATCTTTTGACATCTTTTGGTATGATGCGACTGGCAATTCAACCACCAACCTTCCACTCTCCAGGCAGACTCTGTAGGCACTTGACAACAATTCAATTGGTAGTGATATGTTTACATAGAATGTCAAATGTTAAGATAGAAAACCAAACTAATCTTGGTGATTCATATTCATATTCTTTTTGTGATTTTATACGATTATTAATTCAAAATAAAAGTGAACCTATCAACCACGTAAATATGAAGTTATGTGAGGAATCTGTTTGATAATGTTGGAGAAATGAGTGTGGATCAGTGTTACACTTCTGTACTGAGTTGCCGAAATGCCTGGAAGCTTATTGTGTGGCACATTATCAACTCCTTAATACTGCATGAGCTGAATCACAGGGAGCCTTAAGGGGACTGGATTGGAGGCTGAGAGATGTGGGTGTGAAGATGCTCTGTGACATGATGATGTTGATCTGTACAGTAGCTTTGTAGAGTAAAGTTCAGTGACAAAAGGGCAGGTGAGGTGAAATTGGGTTTAACGTCACGTCCAAGATTATTGCACTTATATAGCGACGTGTGTGTGTGTGTGTGTGTGTGTGTGTGTGTGTGTGTGTGTGTGTGTGTGTGTGTGTGTGTGTGTGTGTGTGTGTGTGTGTGTGTGTGTGTGTGTGTGTGTGTGTGTGTGTGTGTGTGTGTGTGTGTGTGTGTGTGTGTGTGTGTGTGTGGCTGCTTGTACTAGTCAAGACTGACATGCCGATTTATAGTGCTAGCCCACTGAGATACCATGCCGCAGTTTAACATGAAAACCCCACTCAGACACAGTATACTGACTCCAAGCTGACCAGTCCTTGTTTTAGAACCTACAGGGTAACAACAAGTACCATCTTTTAACGACTTTAGGTACGACGTGGCCGGGGATCGAACCTCGGACCTTCGGCTTTCTGAACGGACACTCTACCTCTAGACCACGCAGGTGGTTCAGTGCTAACAGACAGAAGGCTGAGCGGACTACTGACAAAGACCTGTGCATAAAGCGCACATGATCATGTGTGGTTAGCATCAAGCAGTGTCACATTCTAGTGAAAACTGTGAGAAGCCTTGTATATACTTGCTCACATAAAGCTAAGATAAACTTTGAAAAACTTACATCATTAAAGTGTATTTCTTTCAGAGATAACGATATCATTTTTCTTTGTTGACTTTTACTATACAAAAATCAGTTAGTTATGGATACGAAAGAACATTCTCACTAAGGGTGTGTGGTATTACTGGTACACCGGTATATTGTGGTGCAAATATTCAGCAATACATTATTGCGATACATTTGTAAATGTAACAGTATATTGGGGCAAATATAAACAAGTATATTATGCGGAGATCTCTATAGCGAGAGTATAACGAAGATGTCACACGCTTGGAAAGAGCTTGCGCTACCATGTGACCGTATTATCTCCCTTGATTGTTGCTGGGATACAAAATGGCAGATGATTTCGACATCGTTCCAAATAAGGGACACTGACTGATGGTATCTGACATTAATACAGAGTATAATTCTGAAAACGTAAATTGGCAATATAATGCAATACGTATCGCAATACAGGTTAAAGGATGGCAATATATTGCAATACAAAATCCAGATCAATACACAGCCCTAATTCAGTTCATATTTCTTCTTGTCATGATACAATGCAATTTGACTACTGTGTATGCAACTCAGTATTACAGATGCAATCCTTTTAAAATTATAGTCAATTTTTTTTTCTGATTTTTTCCTTGTCAAACCTGGTTTTGAAACTCGAAGAAGGCAGACAGAGACAGTCTCAGATACCAAAGGGAACTGACAGATAATACTACATGACACAAAGCTGAGTATAGTCAGAAAAACACAAGCACTTCTCGGGCCTTGTAATTTAATATCTGGTTTGTACATACAGGATTTATCAAAATTATGAACCATCTAAATGCAAAAAACAGCAGAAAAAATAAGAAAATAATGCCATACCTTATAGTGAAACAATACAGTGTGTCGCGGTATAAAAGAATTTGATCAAAGAGTCTTAGAGAAGAAACGTGCTGCATGGTCCAGGTGGAGTCATGACATGTAAAATTGAACAACTTTTCATCACCTGCCCGGTAGCCCAGTTTGAAAACAGTGGGTTCCAAAACTTAAGATGATATGTGAAGTTGCTGGTTCTATTCACATCATGGAATTTTCATGTTAAAAAATTGTGACTTTTAACCAAACACAGTTGTCTTTATATCAAGAGGCAAGTTTGTAAAACCTAGGTTTTACAATTGAAATTTAAAACCTCAAAGCAGATTAAGAAGTGACCCATTTCAAAACCTAGGTTGGGAAGATGAGCTGGTTAATAGGTTTACAAGAGGTTGTCAGGAACATATTGCATTGTTGGGTAATACGGTGATAGGGTAATACGGTGATAGGGTAATACGGTGATAGGGTAATACAGTGATAGGGTAATACGGTGATAGGGTAATACGGTGATAGGGTTATACAGTAATAGGGTAATACGGTAATAGGGTAATACAGTAATAGGGTAATACAGTGATAGGGTAATACAGTGATAGGGTAATACAGTAATAGGGTAATACAGTAATAGGGTAATACAGTGATAGGGTAATACGCTGATAGGGTAATACTGTGATAGGGTAATACGGTGATAGGGTAATACAGTGATAGGGTAATACGGTGAAAGGGTAATACGGTGAAAGGGTAATACAGTAATAGGGTAATACAGTGATAGGGTAATACAGAGATAGGGTAATACAGTAATAGGGTAATACAGTAATAGGGTAATACAGTGATAGGGTAATACGGTGATAGGGTAATACGGTGATAGGGTTATACGGTGATAGGGTAATACAGTGATAGGGTAATACGGTGATAGGGTAATACAGTGATAGGGTAATACAGTGATAGGGTAATACAGTGATAGGGTAATACAGTGATAGGGTAATACAGTGATAGGGTAATACAGTAATAGGGTAATACAGTAATAGGGTAATACAGTGATAGGGTAATACAGTAATAGGGTAATACGGTGATAGGGTAATACGGTGATAGGGTAATACAGTGATAGGGTAATACGGTGATAGGGTAATACGGTGATAGGGTAATACGGTGATAGGGTAATACAGTGATAGGGTAATACAGTAATAGGGTAATACAGTGATAGGGTAATACAGTGATAGGGTAATACGGTGATAGGGTAATACAGGATAGGGTTATACGGTGATAGGGTAATACAGGATAGGGTAATACGGCGATAGGGTAATACAGTGATAGGGTAATACGGTGAAAGGGTAATACAGTGATAGGGTAATACAGTGATAGGGTAATACAGTGATAGGGTAATACAGTGATAGGGTAATACAGTGATAGGGTCATACAGTGATAGGGTAATACAGTAATAGGGTAATACAGCGATAGGGTAATACAGCGATAGGGTAATACAGTGATAGGGTAATACGGTGATAGGGTAATACGGTGATAGGGTAATACGGTGATAGGGTAATACGGTGATAGGGTAATACGGTGATAGGGTAATACGGTGATAGGGTAATACGGTGATAGGGTAATACGGTGATAGGGTTATAATGTGTGTGATAACCTTGTGGTTCCTTCCCTGTGGATTTCAATCTCCTCACTAGAAACCCTGTCACTGTATGATGCATCAGAAACAGTCATCTAGTATCTAGCTGTCTGATTGGCTAGTTATTGTCTTCAGTCACGGGCAGGACATCATCATGGAGGTTAGCTCCCTCAGGAACAATAGTCAACGACGGAGAACCATGAAACGAGGCTTGATCCAAATCGAAATCGTCCGACCTTGGCAAATTGCTTGTGCAGGGACATTATGAAGACTATCAACGCGTCAAAACAATGGACATAACACGCCCTTGTGGTACAACACGTGACGTCACCTTCTCCTAACTTCATAGCTGATTCTGTTCTGGAGTCTAACAAAAATATTTCCATATAAACATTATAACTAACAAGCTGGTTGCTGTATCTGACTGTTGTTTTTTCTGTCGAAAGCAGGGCTATACGTGGCAAGTGGCGAGCCCACACAACATTAAATTACAAAATATCTTCCATGAGCTCCTTTTTTTTCGTGCTAATCTGTAAAGTTTCCATCTTTTTCTATCCAAATTTTCTTTTTTTTGTATCGTCAAACAGCATTTTGACAGATATTGCCTGTTTTTCAATCAGACTCTTTCAATCCTCTTGTTTTCATACTGTAGAATATCATGTTACAGAAAACACACAGCTTCCAAACTGATGTGTTGTGCACTTTGATAAATGATAAAATCTGTCTATCATCTCTTGCAACGGAGTATGGTTTGTGTTTTTATCCAGGTATATTCAACACACTTCTGAAGATTTATCAGACTTAATGCGATTTGCCGTATTATATGTCACTGTCCAAGACATCTGATAACTTGATGCCACACAGACAGACAGACAGACAAATACGGGGAAACAGCTCTGTTCAAGTTGGAGATTTCTATGTTTTTCTTCAACACTTCTGTCAGTCAAGACACTGCATTTGTCTCACTTTCTAATATGAAGACAGATAAAATGAAGACTGCTCTTATAGTTTCTTTCTAATTCCAAGACGAATGTATGAATAGTAAACAAATGCAGACCATAATTCTGCTATCTTCCAACCAATGTTTTAGAATATACACTCAGCACATGGCTTTTGACTATTTACACAGCACATGGCTTTGGACTATATACACAGCACATGGCTTTTGACTATATACACAACACATGACTTTGGACTATATACACAGCACATGGCTTTGGACTATATACACAGCTCATGGCTTTCTATTTATATCATCAGGCTGCATTCAACATTATTTGTCCTATAACAGCTTTTCAATCTAATGAGAGTCGAAAGCTCAGAGTGATGCATGTCCTAAATGTTTTGGAAATGAGAGCATAGGCTTGGATGTGGTGAAGGCATGGGTGTAAACAGGGTGGGTGTGTATGGGTGACTGAGGGTGTATGACATGGGTGTGATGAGGGTGTATGTGTGAGAGACCGTTTTGGGTATGAGTTAGGGTGTGTGGTATGGTTGTTGGTTTGTTGTTTAACGCACAATCAGTGGATGATATCATATGCATCGATCTACGCAATTGGGAAACAACGATATATATCAACCATGTCAGCGAGCCGGACCACCCGATCCCGTTAGTCGCCTAGACGAGCATTGTCGCTAGTGTTCATGCAAGCATGGGTTGCTGAAGACCTATTCTGACCTGGATCTTCACGGTACATTGTATGGCATGGGTGTGGAGGGAGTGTGGTTGTGAGTGAGGGTATGTGGGATGTCAGTGTTTGGTGATTGTCAGTTCCAGGGTAGACCAAGACAACAGTGACGGCTTGTTTATAGGTGACAACCGGCGAAGAGCAGTACAGTTTGTACACTGACCAGTTGACTAACAATCCCAAATACTGGATGAAGAAGAGATCTTATATTGATAAAACACATCCCCTAAATTATTGATGTGCACCCAATAACACCCACAAATACAGCATGTATATCAATAACACTCAAGTGTTTAATTTCTGGATGTCTGAATTACTGGACCATTAGCACGTGGATATTGAGAAAACATCAATAGTTTGTGATAGTTTGGAGGATTATAATTGGTATATCATAGATTTACAGAGAAGAACACATAGTGCTGATCAATATCTGCCAAATTATTCACAAGGGCCTCATATACTATGTATAATGTTCATCATTTAGCCATGACATGGCTGGTGGTCAGTTTCCATTGTAATGGAGACTTCTGGTTATCAATCAGAACTGAGAGTGCTGAGGGCTGTGAGGCAGGAAGGTGATCTAGCGTTCACAAGGCATTATTGAACATGTTGATCAAGCGTTCACAAGAACACCTGATTGAAAGTGTTGATTTAGCTTTCATAAGAACACCTGATTGAAAGTGTTGATCCTGCGTTCACAAGACACCTGATTGAAAGTGTTGATCCAGCGTTCACAAGAACACCCGATTAAAAGTGTTGATCTAGCGTTCACAAGAACACCTGATTGAAAGTGTTGATCCAGCATTAACAAGAACACCTGATTGAAAGTGTTGATCCAGCGTTCACAAGAACACCTGATTGAAAGTGTTGATCCAGCGTTCACAAGAACACCTGATTGAAATTGTTGATCTTGCCTTCACAAGAACACCTGATTGAAAGTGTTGATCCAGCGTTCACAAGAACACCTGATTGAAAGTGTTGATCCAACGTTCACAAGAACACCTGATTGAAAGTTGTTCCAGTGTTCACAAGAACACCTGATTGAAAGTGTTGATCCAGCGTTCACAAGAACACCTGATTGAAGTTGTTGATCTTGCGTTCACAAGAACACCCGATTGAAATTGTTGACCTAGCGATCACAAGGCCTGAATGAAAGTGTTGATCTAGCGATCACAAGGCCTGATTTAATATGCTGATCTATCTACATGGATTGACTTCAAGTGCTGACCCATTGCCAAATCTTCTTGGAGCTAACTGCCACTTCCTTAATTGAGATACATAAAGACAAAATTTTGAAAACATTAAATATTGAAGTTTACTTCAAATATATACAATTTACATAACTTGTTGATTGCTATGATGAATGAGCCTTGTCATGGCTGGTTAGCCTCAGCCTCCAAGGCACGCAGCACAGTGGGCCTCCAGTCGGCCTCCAGTCCTAGACCACTCCCAGGGCCCTCAGTCCCTCAAGTCCTCCACTCCCCGGGACTATCTCACGGGGCAGCTTCCTGACTCAAATACCCACTGGCTCTGTACAGGGCCAGCTCATTGATCACAACACGGCTATTTCCTGGGAGCATCACATTCTTAAACTATTTGAAACCACGGATCCAAGGTCACATGTGCAAATCTTACATTTGGAACTTTGGTAACAGCTAATAAACTCTTCATCATTCCAACATAATTACAAATGGCTGAGAAAACGTTTGATAACTATCGGTGCCTACTTCTACAACTTGTGGAAAGATGTCCACTTCTCAGTGTGTAGCCTTTACTCTAGACTAACATCTAGTCTCTGAAATGAACATATCGTACAGAAAAAACAGTTGTCAGTTATCTTAATAAAAATATAATAAAAGGGAGCCCAGTGACTCTCTTCATTTTCAGATACTGCAGTAATCTAGACTTGCCAAACATTATAGACTTGCATGGGCTGTATTTGATATATATTTGTATCAGGGTCTGTAAGACAGACTACCTTTACTCCAACTTAAAAAAAACGTAATACATGTACACATTACTTTTTGCCTAATTCAGAAACTTTTTGTGAAAAAACTTGAAAAACTTGATGTCTGAACTTTCATTCCCCCCAGCATTCTGATCTCTTTACAAAACTGCCCAGTTCATCATCATTCACACAAAACGCTCGATATGCATTATGCAGATAACATGTCACTGAATAATAACATATCAACATTTCATATCAAATTTCCAGTCAAGTATGCAATAAATTGTGACACATCCTGAAAAGTTCCTGAAGAAACTCTTATAATACCAGTCCAAAGTTCAGAGCAGAAATCAAATCCCAAACCAATTCCATCACATAAGTCAAGCCAAATGTGCAGCCCCGTCTGTGCAATCAGCTGCACTTGTCTGGAGACAACTATCACCGTGTGTGTAGATGTATTATCATGCATATATTCATGATCTACCCACCATTACATAGTCGTTAGGAAAACACTTTAATGTCTCAGACAGAGTGTTACATATATTCATGTGTTTGTGATATGATGACGTGATAACATCCAACAGCCCATGTATGTCTGCAGGAACACGGTGAGGTTTGACTCGGCTTGACTCGTAAGCCTCACACATCCATTGTAACATAGCTCAACAAGTCTGCAGAATGTTGACATGACCTTGCAAGGCAGGTCCCATAATTGTTTTTGCATGATTTCATTCCATCATCACTATTTGATAGTGATTCATAAACACATGCTCATATGATATATAGTCTGGAAGGTAATATAAGATACCCACTCCAGTCAAAGTTGGTCTGAGATTATTAAACAGTCATACATAACTGGATATTACATTTAAAGACAATCGGTGCATGAATAAAAAATCTGTCTTTTTAGCTATCACTATATTTCATCAACAACCAGACCTGTTCGTCATGGGTTGAACGAGCATTCATTGAAACTGCCATCTGCATAATGCTACCCCTGCGTCACAGGGCCATATGACACAGTTGAACCAATCAACTCAACTCGAAAGGGTGCACGGGAATCACGCACGCACGAATACTGTGTTATCGTTGGGCGTCTCAACGTGCGTGATTTCGAGTTGAGTTGATAAAACATAATAAAACAGCTTATTATAGAATATATTAAAACATGTTATAATAAAATAAAATAAAACTGGTTATTATGAAAAATAATAAAACAGGTTATTATGAAATAAGATATAACAGATTATTACAAAAAATATAATAACCTGTATCAGAAGGGGAACAGGTTATGATTATTCTATTTCTGTAAACACACCCATGGATATCAACGAAGTCTGTACTGCCGTTTTGTATTTCAAAATTTCATTTACACACACACACACACATATATATACACAAAAAGGCAGTACAGACTTTATTGATATCCATACAATTAATTGGTAACCCAATGAGACGTCATCTATTGTTTTCAGATATTTCCAATATTTGTATAGTGACGTCAGTTGACCTTTATTGCCTGGTTCAACTCTGCTCAATGATGGAATGAAGTCCATGTCACTGCTGATGGGTGTGTTTACATATATATTTAATTATTTAGGATTCAATTTTAAAAAACCCTATTAAGCAAGACTTTGATTGTATTTTTTTACGATGCTTCACTGGTTCGCATTTTGATCTGAATTTTCCCCTCTACTTCTCTATCTCTAATAACTGCTCAGGCTCACTACAATGTAGGGGGCATGGGTGTCCCGGTCGTCTACGGTGCCGCGATTAGCTGTGCAGAGTTGCTTCCCTTGGGCACGCCAGAAACCAATGTTTGTGGTTTCCAAATCCGGTTTGCCCCGATTATGTTTCTAGGTTTGTCACCACCATACCCGTGCTCGTGGGTTTCACCGAAGTGGTAAACATCCGAGACCTGCATCACTTCGGGCTTTCCTCCCACATTAAGCTGACATGCCGTGATATAACTGTAATACTGTTAAAAGCCGCGTAAAAACCAACTTACTCACTCACTACTACAATGTCTACGTCACAAAACAGTTGGACAATAAAAATAAGTCACCAGTGTGCCATAGTATTCATGCCACTTCCCTCAGCTACTGATAAGTAACAAATTTAAACAATCTGAACAGGAAGTACTTCATTTGGTGCTACTTCCCAAACAACTTATTTTGCCTCCAGTTGGCCCTTGAGATTCCAAGGATATATTTATAAACCAATTTTATTTAAGATGCTTACGGGTGCCAAGTTAGCATCCAGTTGTTTCTTGGTTCACATGTGTTAAACCCATGAAATCAGCAATAAAATATTGTTGGATCCCAAATGTAAGGTTAGTACTGAATTTGCTTGGACTAAAAATTTTGTGATCGTAAGTCAACATAAGAGCGTATTTGGTGGTCGTGTTATTCTTTTTGAAATATGTCACCAAATTAGTTGGTCATGCTGTTGTCATACATTTATCACCCAAAACTTGCTCCCAAAAAGGGATATCGCTAGGGTGAGATAAATGTATAAAATTGCATCACAAAAAAATTGCAGACCATTGTGACATCATTGGTTACCTTGACGTCACAAACAAATGACATCACTAATGGCTCTGCTACTGAAGATGTTAGTAGTACCTTTTACACTTAAGACACTGCTTATAACTGTCTACAAACTGAAAAAGTTCAAATAATGATGTTGGATGATAAATAAAATCTCACCCTCGTGTCTTTTGATATCAAATATATCAACACTCGTTGATATATTTGATATCAAAAGACATGTGGGTGAGATTCTCTATTTACACTTTCTATACGTGATCACCTATTAGATTACATATCAGCTAGGGCTGGGACGGGTAACTCGGGTACCCGGGTCGGGTGGGTCCTGAGTAGGACCCAGGTACCCACAGGACTACCCGGACCCGTGGCTAGTCACGTGATATATATTGTTTGATGACAAAAATTATCTAAAACTCTATGTTACCCTATATGTCACTTCTATCCCATTTTTTTCTGACAATGCACCCATTCCTTCTGAGTGAGTGAGTGAGTGAGTGAGTGAGTGAGTGAGTGAGTGAGTGAGTGAGTGAGTGAGTATGGTTTTTATGCCGCTTTTAGCAATATTTCAGCAATATCACGGGGGACACAGGAAATGGGCTTCACACATTGTACCCATGTCGGGAATTGAACCCGGGTCTTCGGCGTGACGAGCGAACGCTTTAACCACAGGGCTACCCGACCGCCCCCCATTCCTTCTGACTTTTATATGTTTGAATAAAGATAAAACTTCATGCATTAAACTTCAGTGTATGCATGAGCGGATCGTCTTACACGTGTATCTAAATACATTTTGCCAGGGCTACTGTCAAATTGTTCCAAATTAGACCGTTTGTCCCTATCTCTAAGTATCTACAGCGGGTACCCTGGTAGGGTCGGGTAATAGGGTGGTGGGTACCTGGATATAAATTTGGACCCGTCCCAGCCCTAATATCAGCATTAATTCAGCACCACCTGTTTCCAAATTCAATTCTGAAAAGTAAGGACAAACCCGGATCTGAACCCAACTGAACATCTATGGGATTACCTGGGCCACAGAGAGTGCTGGAGACCCTACATTTCCAACCTGAGTAAACTGACCCACGCACTGCACCAGGAATGTCGGAGGATCCCAATGGTGAAAATCAGCCAACTCAGCAGTATGAGGAAATGCCCCGAAAATGTCATCCGTTAGACTTGGACAAGTCTCTAAGTCAATAATTATTAGTTTATATAATTATTTCTAGATTATGTAAATATTAAGAACAAGTTGTCCCTATAAGAGACTGGAGTCCTTACTGTCCCCATATCTAGACTTGCCATTAGGAGGATAGAATTACAACACATCCATGGACTTTTTGTTCCAGTACAGCCTTGGAGCAAGGCTAGTCATTGGTGAAAGCCATGGCTCCTGCAGATACTGATTTCAGAATCAGCGGTGATTCCAAGGTTGACAATGATCTTTTGAAATGCACCAGTGATTTTTGGATGTACCGCTCCTGTGTGTAAAGTGTTTATTATGCTGCCCACTCCCCTGAATCAGCGGATGTGGAATGATAGATGTACTATTGTCAGGTCACATATTTGTGTCAAATGGGAATGAGTATGCTTGCTTCATGAGGATTTGTGACATGACTGGCCACACTGAACACACTACTGCCAGAGCAGCGATGTAAGATAAAATGTAATTTTGTATTGCTTTAAGAAGACTCCACTGACAAGAGTTAGGAGTTCTATAAATAGAGATTATTCGATTTCCATGTGTCTTGTGAAATACCTCTATTCCCCAGAGCTTCAGATAACTTTTTGAGCAATTGAGTTTTTACTCTAGGGTTTTTATTTTAATTGGGTTGTTACATTTTTCATTGGGTAACCACTATGTTTTCACTCATCTATTCATCACTCTATTGTGTTTTTCCCAAACAATTTTAAGATTAAAAGATTAAAACAATTAAAAGAAATGAGATAATGTTTTAGATGTATATAACTGTTCTAAATATATAGGCTTGACTCAGTAAGTAAATTAGGTTGTAATTGTGTTACGGAAATTAGCTTTTTTGAACACATGCTGAAAAACTTCATTGGGTATTTACGCGTGCTGTTTTTATAATTTGAGTTTTTCATTTAATGCAAGTTTATTGAAAGTAATGAGGTTTTGAGTATTTTGGGGGGGGTACTTTACGCAAATACGCTGCTTATCTGTAGCTCTGTTTCCCCATCACAGGATGAGAGAAACATGATATTTCACAAGACACATGGAGTGAGTGAGTGAGTGAGTGAGTGAGTGAGTGAGTGGGTGGGTGAGTGAGTGAGTGAGTGAGTGAGTGAGTGAGTGAGTGAGTGAGTGGGTGGGTGGGTGGGTGGGTGAGTGAGTGAGTGAGTGGGTGGGTGGGTGGGTGGGTGGGTGGGTGGGTGGGTGAGTGGGTGGGTGGGTGGGTGAGTGAGTGAGTGAGTGAGTGGGTGGGTGGGTGAGTGAGTGAGTGAGTGAGTGAGTGAGTGAGTATTGTTTTACGCCGCCTTTAGCAATATTCCAGCAATATCACGGCGGGGGACACCAGAAATGGCCTTCACATGTCGGGACAATTATTTCATTACAAATGTAAAACCTTTAAATGTAACTTCTCCCTATCTAACACGCAGGGACGTTTCACCACCCCTTGTAATGGTGACTTAAAAAATAGTTCTGTGTTGCAAAATCCTACAAAATATAGATAAAAGTAACAAAAAGTATCGGACATCATTAAAATTCTAACCATACATTTGAGACATGATTACATGCAAAATCAACTTCAATTTTTGAAATCTGGTTAAGTAACAAAAATATGCTTTGCGAAATGAACAGTCTCGATTTGATGAGTTAAATTCTGTTTATAAAGAAACATTTTCAAGTGAATAAGAAACGGCAACAAGCAATATTATGTCCATTAATGACCATTTGTCATTATTTTGTCATGTCAGTGTGGAACTAAAGTAAATAGGAAGTCAACAGTTTGTGTACGGCCAAGAGACTAACAATAAAGGGAGATAATTTGAGGGGAGGTAACTCTTGTAAGACAATAGTTCCGTCAAAGTGTTATGTTCACTGCAGTGAAACATCAAGTGTTATGTTCACTGGAGTGAAACATCAAGTGTTATGTTCACTGGAGTGAAACATCAAGTGTTATGTTCACTGGAGTGAAACATCAAGTGTTATGTTCACTGGAGTGAAACATCAAGTGTTATGTTCACTGGAGTGAAATATCAATTGTTATGTTCACTGCAGTGAAAATATCACTTTTCTAAACTTTCACACTGAATAATATATGAAGCATCCTCTCAAGGTTGGAAGAACATCTCACTACAGACGCACATGTGCATGTTATAACACCTAGAGCAACTAGAAAACAAATTGCTATTTGAAAATATAAAGTGGTTTAGGAAATAGTTTCAGTCTGCGATAAATATACTTAATGCATATCCATTTTTCCACATTCCCAACATGGACCTCATTGAAAGAAGTCCCAGACATCTATGAGTTCCGACACTTGTCCAGTTGATAAATTGCGCCAACTCTCAACAATACCAGCATGTGCATCTAGTATCAGTGCCACTCCAAACCATTCCAAGTATCCATACCTGAATCTCAGTACTAAGTATTCCTAACAGGATATTTTGTAATTTGATATTTCCTTTTCACCACAGAAATTTACAAGTGTTCCTTTAAAAAAACAAATTTAAGATCATGAGATGAGGAAACAGCCACAAGCAAGAACTCTTTCTTCAGGAGCATTCTCTATCTGAAATCAGTTTGTGCTTCATGAGAAAACGCGATAACGACGATAGGTTGTAAGATGTAAAAGTAGCCTATTTCAATGTGAAGTGGCAGTTGAAGTCAGAGGACATCAAAGAACAAGTTATTTTAATTCACATTATTTAAAATATCAAGAAGGTACTTATGTCGACAAAATGTTTTCAGTTAATAAGTGTCCAGCTTGGATCATGCAACTTGAAAGAGTCTTCGATTACAAGCTCATTCACACTGAACACTTTTTATGTATGAAACTTACATTGTGGCTTCATTAGAACCCAACTTTTTCTTAATCTTAAATCGAACAGAATTGTATCATCACAAGAGTGAGTGTGAGTGAGTGAGTTGGGTTTAATGCCGCTTTTAACAGTATTCCAGTTATATCACGGCGTGTCAGCTTAATGTGGGAGGAAAGCCCGAAGTGATGCAGGTCTCAGACGTTTACCACTTCAGTGAAACCCACGGGCACGGGTATGGTGGTGACAAACCTATAAACATAATCGGGGCGAACCGGGATTCTAACCCACAATCATAGGTTTCTTGCGTGCCCAAGGGACGCAACTCTGCACAGCTAATCGTAGCACCTTAGACAACTGGGCCACCCGTGCCCCTGTGGCACATGGATAATGAGAGGGTTTACAGCTGCTTTAAACCTATAGTTGACCTCCATCAAACGAGGTTACTGTGAGAGGAAGCCAACAGAGACATCGGCAATGTTTACCAATTTGCATAATTAAAAGGGACAGAACTCTTTCCACAATCATAAGAAATCTCTGCAGAAAGCAGAGCACATTCTACGATTCCGACTATATCATGAGCAGAATCACTAAAACCCATGAGCACGGGGCGGTGCTACCAGACCAAGGACCAGAGGAAATCTGGGATCCAAACCCACAGTCAGTGCGATCATGCTGCTAAGGGAGATAACTCTGTGAGTTGCAGTGGCCTCTGGGCCATCCGTCCCCACTGGACAAAATGATAGCTTTCAATATGAACTTGATCCACAACAGAATTCCGACAAAGCCATTAAATAGACATACTTGTTGAGAAGAAACAATAAAAAACTGAGAGAATTACGTTTAGTTCCCCACATGTCATACTGAGAGAATCACTTTTAGTTCTCCATATGTCTTATTAAGAGAATTATGTTAAGTTCCCCATATGTCATATTAAGAGAATCACGTTTAGTTCTCCGTATGTCATATTAAGAGAATCACATTTAGTTCCCCATTATGTCTTATTAAGAGACTTACATTTAGTTCCCCATATGTCATATTAAGAGAATCACGTTTAGTTCCCCATTATGTCATATTAAGAGACTTACGTTTAGTTCCCCATTATGTCATATTAAGAGAATCACATTTAGTTCCCCATTATGTCATATTAAGAGAATCACATTTAGTTCCCCATTATGTCATATTAAGAGAATCACATTTAGTTCTCCATTATGTCATATTAAGAGAATCACATTTAGTTCCCCATTATGTCATATTAAGAGACTTACATTTAGTTCCCCATATGTCATATTAAGAGAATCACATTTAGTTCCCCATTAATTGTATAATTTCAAGTGGAGTCAGCAGGACGGAAGGTGGACGTGATTGTCGCCTTCCACTGCTTCTATTATTGGAGATGCACATGGTACATCAAGATGACATGAAATAAGCTGGCACAGACTGACATGTATATTTCATGTCAATATATTGAGAGTGAAGACAGCCTCATCCCACATAAGTACTTAAACTGTCACTGCAATCGCCCTGGTGATATAGACAATACTGGAATATGCACATCATAACACATCAAGATCATTCCTTGGGGAACATCACAAGAAAGGCCGGATCTATTTTTCTTCACGTTTGAAACTATGGTTTGGACACCATGCTGAGTCAGGGGTAGGCTGGGTCACTAATGAGCACAGGCGTGGCACAATGGAGTGATTACTCACACCCAGAATGACCTTATGTTCAGCTTGTCTGGGTGTGGGATGAATTAGCTGGTATTTTGTTAAAAAGTTTTTTTTCGTTTTCAGTTTACACTGGCTGATGAAACACACTGTAACAAAACACTTGATCGTTCGCATGACTCTAATTACAGGTTAGTTTCAGGTTTCTTGTACAGTTCTGTATGCAATTTAGTTTTAGTTATCTTGCATTAAGCCTGGAATATAGATGTGTGTGATGACGGTGGAGTGTGTGAGTGAGAATGGTTTTATGCCGCTTTTAGCAATATTCCAGCAATATCACGGCAGGGGGGGGGGGACACTAGAAATGGGCTTCACACATTGTACCCATGTCAGGAATCGAACCTGGGTCTTCAGCATGATGAGTGAATGCTTTAACCACTAGGCTGCCCCAACGTCCCGTTGACAGTGGAAGTGTCATAGGGTGGGTTATGAGTCTTTCTGGTCGAAAAAATCAAATATTGTCATGAGTGTCAGTGAGTGTTTGTTTGTTTGTTCATTAATGCTGCATTCAGCAATATTCTAGCTATATGACGGTGGTCTGTAATTAATCGAGTCTTGACCAGACAATCCAGTGATTGAGATCATGAGCATCAGTCCACGCAATTGGGATACGGAAACATTGTTTCTGAAACAAAATATGAATGAGTCAAAAATGTTTTTTTCTTTATTTTATCTTTTTATTTGTTTTCGGCTCAGGTTCCTAAAAAAATAGAAATGTTTGAATGCGAAACCCAACCTAACTCATCTCACTATCAATATGGATCAATCGTATATGAGCTTGAAATATTACAAAAAATACATAGAAAACAGTTTGAGACTGCAGAGCATACAGTCAACTAGGTGAGCGTATCCTGCCCCACCAGAGGCATCCATCACAAACACATGCAAAGACAAGTCAATTGTTCACCTAAAAAACATTGGCACGAATGGTACTAATCAAAATGGGGAATTGCATCAGACATCAGATTTGTAAATGTCAATACATAATGTCTACCATAAACACTTTTTAAATCTTTGAGTCCTTGAATGTTGAATGTTCTTGAACCAGTTGATCAAATAACTTTTGAGCCAGAGTCATCATGAAGCTCTTTGAAATCTACGAAGAAAGAGCATGCTCAGTGGTACTTTCAGAGTTGTGAAATGTGGACACCCAAGGTTGGAGCTGCTGGAATATTGTTCTACATAAAGGGGAAGTTGAAGTCATCCCTCTTGTCATACATTCTTGTGGAAGTGTTTTGTCACTCTGAATCTTTATGCATAGATCTAAATATGTAACTGATGAGGAGGTCTCACTGGTCTCCTTCATTTCGAGTTCAGGTGGGTAAATCAGTTAAGGGAATTGGCTATTTGTTGTTACTGGATGATATCAGAAGATTAAGTTAAACGTCTTGGCCAGATGACTTTGTTTTGACCTTTCCAATCCAAGCAGAAATTGTAAGTCACATGCATGAAGAAACAGATCAACCGGGTGGGGTGCCTTCCTCTTGCCTAATCATTGCAATATTGGCTTGGCTGTTATTCAATAGCACTGTGTATATAGTCATTACTTGGCTGTTATTCAATAGCACTGTGTATATAGTCATTACTTGGCTGTTATTCAATAGTGCTGTGTATATAGTCATTACTTGGCTGTTATTCAATAACCCTGTGTATATAGTCATTACTTGGCTGTTATTCAATAGCACTGTGTATATAGTCATTACTTGGCTGTTATTCAATAGTGCTGTGTATATAGTCATTACTTGGCTGTTATTCAATAGCACTGTGTATATAGTCATTACTTGGCTGTTATTCAATAGCACTGTGTATATAGTCATTACTTGGCTGTTATTCAATAGCACTGTGTATATAGTCATTACTTGGCTGTTATTCAATAGCACTGTGTATATCGTCATTACTTGGCTGTTATTTTAATAGCACTGTGTATATAGTCATTACTTGGCTGTTATTCAATAGCACTGTGTATATCGTCATTACTTGGCTGTTATTCAATAGCACTGTGTATATAGTCATTACTTGGCTGTTATTCAATAGCACTGTGTATATCGTCATTACTTGGCTGTTATTTTAATAGCACTGTGTATATAGTCATTACTTGGCTGTTATTCAATAGCACTGTGTATATAGTCATTACTTGGCTGTTATTCAATAGCACTGTGTATATAGTCATTACTTGGCTGTTATTCATTAGTTATTGTAAAGGGGTGAGATTTTCAACAAATCACCATCAATATGGCTGCAGAAAAACAAGTGTCTTGCATTGTCTTAAATGTTTCATAAGCAATCACGTGACCAGTAAATTTAATCCAAGACCGGTATTTTCATTTACTACCAGCCCATATGACTGGAAGATAGAAATGCAACCGGAAATGTTTCTTTGTTTGTTTGTTGTTTAACGCCACTCTCAGCAATATTCCAGCTGTATGATGGTGGTCTGTAAATATTTGAGTCTGGACCAGACAATTCAGTGATTGACATCATGAACATCGATTCACGCAGTTTGGATCGATGACATGCATCAACCAAGTCGTGAGTCTGACCACCCAATCCTGTTAGTCGCCTCTTACGACAAGCATAGTCGCCTTTTAAGGCAGGCATGGGTTGCTGAAGATCTATTCTACCCTGGATCTTCACGGGTAGCAACTGGAAATGGTAAAGTCATTGCTTGGCTGTTATTCCATAGTATTTGTGCAGGTAACCATTGCTGTGACATTGATGCTAGGTCCTGATGACCGAAGTATGTTGAACCATTTGTCATGAAGTGGCACCATGTTGTGATCCACTTGAAGGATCTGAGGACTTTCCACTCCGTGACTGGCGCCAGCTCTTCTGAAATGGCAATCAGTACAAAAGACTGACTGCCATTAGCTTTGTTCTGTATGTTTCTAAGTAATCACATTCCATTTAATTACATTTTGCAGAGTAGTTGTCGTTTGCAGGTAAAGTAGACAAGTCATTTGTCTAGGAATTCAGTGTCTGAATATACCTCAGTATTTAAGCTGTAGTGAAGACTAGGGTCAGAGTTGCTTCCCTTTGATCAAGGGCAGTTACTCTAGCGGGCGGACCTATGGATTGCTGTTTAAGGCAAGTAGAAATATTTTGTATAGGCAATTATTCATTGCTTATATGTAGTTACGCCACTGTCTTAGAAACAGGTTTCAGTTGGAACTATATTGACTGTGTCACTGTTTGACTGACAAATCACTGATCTTCTGGCGTATTATAGATTTAAAGCACATACTCTAGGGAAACTTGCAATGTTCAGTAATGTTTGTGAGAGATGAGACAGTTTATTCCACGACAGAATTTAAGAATGACATTATATGATAAAGTGAGTGAGTGAGTATGGTTTTACGCTGCTTTTAGCAATATTCCAGCAATATCACAGCAGGGGACACCAGAAATGGGCTTCATACATTGTACCCATGTCGGGAATCGAACCTGGGTCTTCGGCGTGACGAGCGAACGCTTTAACCACTAGGCTATCTGACCGCCCCTATATGATAAAGAGGTTTGGGATGGACAATGTCTTGTATTGTCAAGCCTCCCAAAATACAATGTTTATTCATATTACAGGATAATAACCATAAAAAAACACACTGGAGTGACAGCCTCTATATATCACAAGGAAGCTCTTGCCAAGGAACAAACAATAGCCACTGTCACATTATAGGTTAGTTTAGGTTATTTGTTGTTTAGCGCCGCACTCAGCAATATTTCAGCTATATGATGGCGGTCTGTAAAGAATCGAGTCTGGACAAGACAATCCAGTGATTGACATCAAGAGGATCGATCCACACAATAGGAATTCGATGCCATGCATCAACCAAGTCAGCGAGCCTGACCACCTGATCCCCTTGTTGCCTCTTATGAGTGAGTGAGTGAGTGAGTGAGTGAGTGAGTGAGTGAGTGAGTGAGTGAGTGAGTGTGGTTTTATGCCGCTTTTAGCAATATTCCAGCAATATCATGGCGGGGGACACCAGAAATGGGCTTCACACATAGTACCCATGTCGGGAAAAGTCACGAACCCGTGACGAGCGAACACTTTAACCACTAGGCTACCCGACCACCCCTTCGCTTGTTACGGCAAGCATGGGTTGCTGAAGACCTATTCTACCCTGGATCTTCACATGTTTTGTCATGCAGGTCATGTAGGTCGTGTGTTCCATCTTCTCATGATAGACTCTGACCTTTCAAGACTCAAGGGGGCATATTCCACTACTACTACGACATCGATGCCTTGCGCTGCTTGTCAAACTGATGAGTCCAGACATTGGTTTAAAAAATTAGAGAGACATACATGCAATCATCTCCTCACAGGATAAAAACTAATCAATAGACTCAGAAAGATACAGTAGGAGGTGAAAACAATGAGTGACCAGTCCTTGGTAGATATTGATAAGTGATGAGGGGTGCACTGGGGGAGTGACCAGTCCTCGGTAGACATTGATAAGTGATGATGGGTGCGCTGTGGGAGTGACCAGTCCTCGGTAAACATTGATAAGTGATGAGGTGTGTGCTAGGTGGAATGACAGCCTGTCTTGGGGGAAAAATCAAGGGGTGCAAGTTAAAGACGCTTGTCACATTAGTAGAACCCGTGTGAACGGTGGGAACGAAATCTTGTTGAATCTAGACTTATGTCTCCAGCTTGGAGTGAGTGAGTGAGTATTGTTTTACGCCAAATGTAGCATTATTCCAGCAATATCACGGCGGGTGACACCGGAAATGGGCTTCACACATTGTACCCATGTCGGGAATCAAACCTGGGCCTTTGTCGTGACAAGCAAACGCTTTAACCACGAGGCTACCCGACACCCCCCTTTTGTCTCCAGCTTGAAAGGCAGAACTCTACAAGAGTGAGTGAGGGATTATGGTTTTAAGCTGATTTCAGCAACAAATCAGTACTATCACAGCAAGGGCGTCAGGGCTCCACACTGTACCCATGTCGGGAATAGAACCTGGACCTTTGGTGTGACAAAGACAGCAAAATGTGCTAGAACTTGATTTGTACAATCAAAGAAACAAAGATTACTAAAAGACACCTGAGAAGGGTGTGCCCTGAAGTTTGATAAAGTCTGAGATCCCCCCCTTCCCCAACATCCACGACTACACACCCATGCAGCTACATCATTGCCATGTGTTACTCATCTAATAATAGGAGCGGAATCTCATTGTGGAACAAACAACGGGTTCCTGGTATCACAGAGCAGTTCCGGATTCCACCGTGTTCATGTTAAGGGAGGCTTGGTCATTACACAGTAATGGGGGCAAATATGCTGCAGGGTCAAGTGGGTTTCCTTCACCTTACACGTTCGGCCATGTTAGGTTAATCATTGCACTTTGATACCAACCAGCCCCACTGCCAAACACCCCGCCTCACAATGACTTGGTTTATGCATGTCATTGTATCCCAATTGCGTGGATCGATGCTCATGATGTCAATCACTGGATTGTCTGAACGGACTTGATTATTTACAGATCGCCGTCATACAGCTGGAATATTGCTGAGTGTTGTGTTAAACAAAACAAACATAATTCATTTGCCCCTACCTACCTACAGATAGAATTGTACAATGGGCTCTGCTTTTAACAGCGATTTCTTACAAATATGGACAGTTTTATCGCTTTCATTTTATACTGTGGTGGTATATGTGGAAGAATATGTGCTGGTAATATGTGGTATATTTATCCAAGAACACACAGAAGCTATTTTCTTGACTATGCCTTGAGCATGTGTCATGAATCACCATCAGTGCCTTGAAGCCAGAGATAAGTGCCTGGGGTCAAATCATGATATAAAGAGATGTCCAACTTGCTTTACATAATAATAATAATAATAATAATAATAATAATAATAATAATAATAATAATAATAATTAAGTGCATTTATAATGCGCCAGATTCCATTCACCAAGTAGGAAGCTCATAGCGCTACACTATTATTACCACGGTCATTGGATCAGTGAGCACTTGATTTTCATTCTCAGCTCCCTGGGGAGTATACAACCCAAGCTGCCTGTGAGGCGCCAGAAGGTAAAAGCCACATTACCATCGCATCCTACCGGCTACCCACTCACTGCTGGGTGAACAGAGGCACATTTCGAACAAAGTCACTTGCCTAAGGAGACACCACATGTGGTACATGTGCTTCAGTGTGGGGCAGGACCGCAGCCCTAGAAACTCTCAGGAGTCAAGCTACTGAACGTGGTCACCCATCCAACTACTCTCCGAGACCGACGTTGCTTAACTTCACCTGATTTGTGATCTGTGTGTTGTGCACAGGACCACATTGTATTTTGTTGATTCTATTATCAAAGATTGATGGTAATATCTCCACAGAGCAGGGTTAGAAATATAATCATTTGTGAAATTTGTTTTAAAAAACCATTGAAAATCTGATCTCATAAATTAAAAAAAACAGGTATTCTGAGTTTCCTTGCAGTCTCCAGACATTAACAGTCGCACATCATTGGGGGGAAAGAACTATAACACACGTTCACGCTTGGCTCCTGGGAACAAAATGGAATCAATAACACTTGCTAGGTCTTCATATTCTGCAATTGTTTTAAATGTTTGTTTTGCCTGGGAAAATTTAGGATTTCAGCTGGAATTGCAACTGACTGATCTCCTTCAGGCCTGGTAAAGTTGAGTATCAGTGAGAAGATGTGACACAACCACATACTGGAATGGCTGACTCTGACAGCTAATGAACGAGCTGAGGTCTCTCAGTAACACATATTTCTTAACAATGGTCAGACATGTTGTTATCTATTCTTATCTATGCAGAGACAACGTAAATGAAATATTTCACTCTTCCATCAGCCATGTAACAGGTATGTTATGGGGTAATATTTCCTAGACAGTACTGAGTCATACTGCCTAGAGAGTACTGAGTCATATTGCCTGGAGAGTACTGAGTAATATTGCCTGGAGAGTACTGAGTAATATCGCCCTGAGAGTACTGAGTAATATCGTCTATAGAGTACTGAGTAATATTGCCCATAGAGGATTGAATAATATTGCCTAGAGAGTACTGAGTAATATCGCCTAGAGAGTACTGAGTAATATTGCCTTGAGTACTGAGTATTATTGCCTAGAGAGTATTGAGTAATATTGCCCATAGAGGATTGAATAATAATGCCTACAGAGTACTGAGTAATGTTGCCTTGAGAGTACTGAGTAATATTGCCTAGAGAGTACTGAGTAATATCGCCTACAGAGTACTGAGTAATATTGCCTAGAGAGTACTGAGTAATATCGCCTACAGAATACTGAGTAATATTGCCTTGAGAGTACTGAGTAATATTGCCTAGAGAGTACTGAGTAATATCGCCTACAGAGTACTGAGTAATATTGCCTAGAGAAGTCTACGAACTGGATGTTGAGTTCATTATGTGATTTTGATTGGACTATGCATAGACTTGTTAGACCAGCCAAAATATATCTCCAAAATTCCAGGCTATTTCGGCAAGGGTGGAAACTGGACTTTTATAGTCAGTTAACTCGACATGCCTCGAGAAGATGGAAATATATAGTTCCTGCTCTGTGTTTCCTGCTGATTCTGATGAAGTAACATTGAGAACTTCGCTTTGATTCACATTGCTTTCAGAGACAGCAGTACCAGTGGTTCTGTAACATTAACATCCAAATAGGCACCATTTCAAAATGCTCTCACTGAATTACAAATACCTGATGTGTCATGTATATTATGTTATAGGAGTTGAAGTATTTTAAACAACATCTACAACCACTTAACTCTGGATAGCTCAGCCCCAACAAGTTATTTCCGCCTCTTGTTTTCACAACATGAGTCAATGACAATCCATAAGTGAAATATACCGCTGTGATAGCTGACACGCACATAGCGCTCAGTGTAGGGACATCTATGCTGGCACTTCCTGAGCCTCTGAACAAGGACTCTGAATACCCATCACCTAATGGTTTCCCTATAGCTAGAAGGGACATTGATTGACAGTTTGACAGGTGATGACTTTCAAGATGGCTTAGATGTCTGTGGTAATCAATTAGAAGATGTGGATAATGGATTATGCGTAGATTGTGTTTCACCTTCCCAGCTAGGTAAGTCTTTAAACTAACTTTCCTTCCTACCTGGTTGCTTCTCCTTAAGAATTGATGACCTGTCAATGGATGGGAAAATGTATGAAAATTTGACAGATAACTCGAGCATACAGAGACAAAATGTTGGCCAGCCACAGTGATATTCAATAATTTATTTACCCTGGGGGAAAAACTCACCGATACAAAAACAATCCCTTCATTGTCATTTCTTCAAAGATCCCTAAATTAAACAATACAACTCATTGACCTTGACCTTAAACAAGACAAATTCTTAAAGGGGAACTATCCTCTGGACAGTTAGCAGTTCAAGGACTTCTGATTAAAATACTTACATAAACACTGTTTGTAAACTCATATTTTTTGTATCATTTTGTTTTTTTGTTGTGTATTAATGCCACACTGATCAATAAACCAAACATACAATGGCTGCCTATACCACTACATAACCTACATCACCCATTGCTGTCACATGATCGTGCCAAATGGCCTTGAGATTGGTGAAAGCTTAGATAAAGATTTGGCTCACGTCAAATGGTATTTTCTTCAAGGTCATAACAAAGATACATTAGCTGCGTGCGACTGAGAATTGATGTTGGTGTGTTTGTGTAAATACAAACACATGCAAAGTGTGACATGAGAAGAACATCAATTTCTCCGTTATGGGGCTATTAAGTGTTAAAGAAACACATTTTGAAAATTGCTTTGGATCTTAACTGTGTTCATTAACAGGACAACATAAGTTTTCCTAATGCAATCTTCTTCCCTGGAATATTAACTTCTCACAGAAAATGAAAAATGGGATTGGAAATAATGGTGTTCACAAACATGTGGGCGATCAAAAAACAAAGATGACTCTATCATTTGCAAATGGAAACCATCAACCCTATGTGTTCTCCTGTCCATCCATCTGTTCATTTATCTGTCCATCTGTCCATCCATCTGAGATCCATCTGTTCATTCATCTGTCTATCCATCTGTCCATCCATCTGTCCATCAGAGATCCATCTGTCATCCATCTGAGATCCATCGGTTCATTCATCTGTCTATCATCTGTCCATTGTTCTGTCCATCCATCTGTCCATCCATCTGTCCATCAGAGATCCATCTGTCATCCATCTGAGATCCATCGGTTCATTCATCTGTCTATCATCTGTCCATTGTTCTGTCCATTGTTCTGTCCATTCATCTGAAATCATCAGTCCATCCATCTGTCCATCCATCTGTCCATCAGAGATCCATCTGTCATCCATCTGAGATCCATCTGTCTATCCATCTGTCCATTGTTCTGTCCATCCATCCATCCATTCATCTGAAATCATCTGTGCATCCATCTGTCCATCCACCCGTTCCATCAGGAACCATCAAGCAAATGTCCCTATCTGGTGCTGGTGGAACACTGCTGATACTTTGACCTGAAGTAGGAACTCTGCTTGTCTCAGGCTTACGATTACTTGACATGTGATAGCTTGTCGGCAGGACTTCCAGTCAATGGAGTTTAACTGTAGTGTCCACCATGACAATGAATAATAAACTGTAAATAATCACTATATCCTCACTCACTCACTGACACTCAAAGGCTCCCAGGCTCTGTGACCTGGCTGATCGTGTTATGCCGTACCACGCTGACATGGACCAATGCTCATAGTATCTATTACTGGATTGTCTGGGCCAGACTCATCCAGGCCGGTATCATATGAATGGAGTATTGCTGAGAGCAGCATTTGGCAACAAGCGCACATTGTTTTAATGAAAGCAGTGTTCGTGGTGCGTGCTGCCATCACAGCAGGACATGCTTCCTTTGGGGGGTGGGGGGGGGGGGGACACCTGGTGCCAGCACTGATTTGCAGAAATTCGAACTGATTATTTCCTTGCGATGATGTTCTGAATATGTAGTAGTCACTATGAATTATCACCCTGTGCACACAATGTTTAACTACATGTGAAGTGAAGTATACTTTTCAACCTTGCTGTTCAATGTATTGTCTGCTAACCTCCTTAGCTGTTGATGGGAAACAAGAGACATGTTCTTGTTGATGGGAAACACTAGACATGTTCTTGTTGATGGGAAACAGACATGTTCTTGTTGATGGGAAACACTAGACATGTCCTTGTTGATAGGAACACTTGAAATGTTCTTGTTGATGGGAAACACTAGACATGTTCTTGTTGATGGGAAACACTAGACATGTTCTTGTTGATGGGAAACACTAGACATGTTCTTGTTGATGGAAAACACTAGACATGTTCTTGTTGATGGGAAACACTAGACATGTTCTTGTTGATGGGAAACACTAGACATGTTCTTGTTGATGGGAAACAGACATGTTCTTGTTGATGGGAAACACTAGACATGTTCTTGTTGATGGGAAACACTAGACATGTTCTTGTTGATGGGAAACACTAGACATGTTCCTGTTGATGGGAAACACTAGACATGTTCTTGTTGATGGGAAACACTAGACATGTTCCTGTTGATGGGAAACACTAGACATGTCCTTGTTGATGGGAAACACTTAGACATGTTCCTGTTGATGGGAAAAACAGACATGTTCTTGTTGATGGGAAACACTAGACATGTTCTTGTTGATATGAAACACGAGACATGTTCTTGTTGATAGGACACTTGAAATGTTCTTGTTGATTGGAAACACTAGACATGTTCTTGTTGATATGAAACACTAGACACGCTCTTGTTGATAGGACACTTGAAATGTTCTTGTTGATGGGAAACACTAGACATGTCCTTGTTGATGGGAAACACTAGACATGTTCTTGTTGATGGGAAACACTAGACATGTCCTTGTTGATGGGAAACACTAGACATGTTCTTGTTGATGGGAAACACTAGACATGTTCTTGATGGGAAACACTAGACATGTCCTTGTTGATGGGAAACACTAGACATGTTCTTGTTGATGGGAAACACTTAGACATGTTCCTGTTGATGGGAAAAACAGACATGTTCTTGTTGATGGGAAACACTAGACATGTTCTTGTTGATGGGAAACACTAGACATGTTCTTGTTGATGGGAAACACTTAGACATGTTCCTGTTGATGGGAAAAACAGACATTTCTTGTTGATGGGAAACACTAGACATGTTCTTGTTGATGGGAAACACTAGACATGTTCTTGTTGATGGGAAACACAGACATGTTCTTGTTGATGGGAAACACTAGACATGTCCTTGTTGATGGGAAATACTAGACATGTTCTTGTTGATGGGAAACACTAGACATGTCCTTGTTGATGGGAAACACTAGACATGTTCTTGTTGATGGGAAACACTAGACATGTTCTTGTTGATGGGAAACACTAGACATGTCCTTGTTGATGGGAAACACTAGACATGTCCTTGTTCATGGGAAATACTAGACATGTTCTTGTTGATGGGAAACACTAGACATGTCCTTGTTGATGGGAAACACTAGACATGTTCTTGTTGATGGGAAACACTAGACATGTTCTTGTTGATGGGAAACACTAGACATGTCCTTGTTGATGGGAAACACTAGACATGTCCTTGTTGATGGGAAACACTAGACATGTTCTTGTTGATGGGAAACACTAGACATGTTCTTGTTGATGGGAAACACTAGACATGTCCTTGTTGATGGGAAACACTAGACATGTCCTTGTTGATGGGAAACACAGACATGTTCTTGTTGATGGGGAACACTAGACATGTTCTTGTTGATGGGGAACACTAGACATGTTCTTGTTGATAGGACACTTGAAATGTTCTTGTTGATTGGAAACACTAGACATGTTCTTGTTGATATGAAACACTAGACACGCTCTTGTTGATAGGACACTTGAAATGTTCTTGTTGATGGGAAACACTAGACATGTCCTTGTTGATGGGAAACACTAGACATGTTCTTGTTGATGGGAAACACTAGACATGTCCTTGTTGATGGGAAACACTAGACATGTTCTTGTTGATGGGAAACACTAGACATGTTCTTGATGGGAAACACTAGACATGTCCTTGTTGATGGGAAACACTAGACATGTTCTTGTTGATGGGAAACACTTAGACATGTTCCTGTTGATGGGAAAAACAGACATGTTCTTGTTGATGGGAAACACTAGACATGTTCTTGTTGATGGGAAACACTAGACATGTTCTTGTTGATGGGAAACACTAGACATGTTCTTGTTGATGGGAAACACTAGACATGTTCTTGTTGATGGGAAACACTTAGACATGTTCCTGTTGATGGGAAAAACAGACATTTCTTGTTGATGGGAAACACTAGACATGTTCTTGTTGATGGGAAACACTAGACATGTTCTTGTTGATGGGAAACACAAGACATGTCCTTGTTGATGGGAAACACTAGACATGTCCTTGTTGATGGGAAATACTAGACATGTTCTTGTTGATGGGAAACACTAGACATGTCCTTGTTGATGGGAAACACTAGACATGTCCTTGTTGATGGGAAACACTAGACATGTTCTTGTTGATGGGAAACACTAGACATGTCCTTGTTGATGGGAAACACTAGACATGTCCTTGTTCATGGGAAATACTAGACATGTTCTTGTTCATGGGAAACACTAGACATGTCCTTGTTGATGGGAAACACTAGACATGTTCTTGTTGATGGGAAACACTAGACATGTTCTTGTTGATGGGAAACACTAGACATGTCCTTGTTGATGGGAAACACTAGACATGTCCTTGTTGATGGGAAACACTAGACATGTTCTTGTTGATGGGAAACACTAGACATGTTCTTGTTGATGGGAAACACTAGACATGTCCTTGTTGATGGGAAACACTAGACATGTCCTTGTTGATGGGAAACACAGACATGTTCTTGTTGATGGGGAACACTAGACATGTTCTTGTTGATGGGGAACACTAGACATGTTCTTGTTGATGGGAAACACTAGACATGTCCTTGTTGATGGGAAACACAGACATGTTCTTGTTGATGGGGAACACTAGACATGTTCTTGTTGATGGGAAACACTAGACATGTCCTTGTTGATGGGAAACACTAGACATGTTCTTGTTGATGGGGAACAAAGACATGTTCTTGTTGATGGGAAACACTAGACATGTTCTTGTTGATGGGAAACACTAGACATGTTCTTGTTGATGGGAAACACTAGACATGTTCTTGTTGATGGGAAACACTAGACATGTCCTTGTTGATGGGAAACACTAGACATGTTCTTGTTGATGGGGAACAAAGACATGTTCTTGTTGATAGGAAACACGAGACATGTTCTTGTTGATAGGAAACACGAGACATGTTCTTGTGGATAGGAAACACGAGACATGTTCTTGTTGATGGGAAACACTAGACATGTTCTTGTTGATGGGAAACAAAGACATGTTCTTGTTGATGGGAAACACAGACATGTTCTTGTTGATGGGAAACACTAGACATGTTCTTGTTGATAGGAAACACGAGGCATGTTCTTGTGGATAGGAAACACGAGACATGTTCTTGTTGATAGGAAACACGAGACATGTTCTTGTGGATAGGAAACACGAGACATGTTCTTGTGGATAGGAAACACAAGACATGTTCTTGTTGATAGGAAACACGAGACATGTTCTTGTGGATAGGAAACACGAGACATGTTCTAGGTTTCTGTGGTGATGGAGTTCAAATAGCATACTACTTGCAGCAGTTGAACAAAGTGGCTGCCTGCAATTAGATTATTCTTCTCTTCCCATATCTCATCGGAAGTTTCCTTTGAACAACCTTGTTTGCTGGGACTGAACACTTTCTCCAGCTTCTGTGCCGGCTGTTAATTATAGAAGACACATGGCCAAGTTATAACAACAAATTGGTCAGAAGTGGCAGCATACCTAGAAAATACCCCAAATCAAAAGAATTCTAAATTGTTATAAAAATAGATTTCAATGAAAATACCAAGCTCACGGTCTGGGTAAAAGTGTCAGCGACTGACAAATGGATTTCATTGAAAATGCCAAGTCCACATTCTCCATGAAAGTGCCAGTGATACCAGGACCTCCTTGTTTCATTACATTACAAACAGACCAGGCTGAAGCAGAGCCATCTAACCAGCTGCAGTCCCTGTTTATCAATGGACTATCACGAGCCCTGTGGTAGACGTTCTCTTCCCTGTGGCCTGGAGCAACAATGTGATTTATTACTGGCCATTGGTCATCTCCTGTCCAAGGCTTCCAGTGATGTGTGATACGGTTCCCATATTCCTTGATGACCACTACTTGAAACCATTGACCTACTGGCTTGACCTGCCAGTCATTATCTGGCCACATTTGGAACTGACCATTTAAGACAATTATTTGACTGGATATCAAAGTGAACGAATGAAGCGTGTTGATTGACGGACTCCCCTAGTTATAACTATGTTCCTCTCATGCCTGGTCAGGCCGCTGTAGGAGTGTAGTGAAGCCTTCAGTACAAATGTTGGCTAGCTCCCCCATTGAAATATTATCTACTGCATGACAATCGGTAGTCCTGCGCCATGACTGAATTTATATTTTTTAGGTATATTCTTTTTATAAAAGCCCAGGCAAGTCTAGATCAAACTAACAAAGTCTAGTTTGATGAAAACAGCAGAAGAAGAAAGGTTATTTTGAAAAAAATTCACTATTTTAAGGACATGTTTTCATTGACTACGTGTTAGTCTAGACATTCAGGCTAAGCATAAACCGTATGATGAGAGGCTTGGCAGTTTTGGGGAGTGCATTTTACTTTTGTAATTAGTCTACCATAGCATATTTGTTTCAACACTTTAAGGGGTGATGGGGCAGCCTGGTGATTAATGTTAGGTTAGGTTTTATTCCCCATATGGAAACAATGTCTTGTTTCAAGCTCATGGTGTCTCCTGCATGACCATCTTCCCGAGGCAAGGGAGTTTACTGACTTTAAAAGTCCAGTTTCCACCCTTGCCAAACTAGGCTGGAATTACTGGGCTCGACCCTTGCGCCACCAGTGGCTATAACCAATTATGTCCCTTCTAAGCCTCTCCTATGGACCAATCAGATTCCACCTCTCGTATCACTTGCGTTTGCTTCACACAAAAAGGTGGTGCCCAGTCAGGATGATCTGATCGATAATCAAGATCTATATTGTGATAAAACGGGTCTTACATCGCGAAATGCATCAAATCACGTGAGCACCTTGTTTAAAAACATGAAAGGATTTGGAAAATATCTGCTGACAATGAATTGGCGATGCACATGCTTTGCAAATCCTGCAATTGACTGAAATCCGCACGACAGTTTACGAACCGGATTTCGATTTCGGTGCGAGATTTTGATTGGACTATGCATTGACTTGTTAGTCCAGCCAAACTCTAACTCCATAATACCAGCTTAGTTCGGCAAGGGTGGAAACTGTACTTTTATAGTCAGTTAACTCTCTTGCCTCGGGAAGATGCAGCATGACATGGCCTATACATTGATAAAAGACAACGACATACCATGACACTGATAGTCTCACCTTGCCATGAGTGAATGAGATTTGATTCCACATTGAACAGTATTCTAGTAAAATGTATGAGGAAAGCCCTAATTGATGTAGGTCTTATAGTGAGTGAGTGAGTTGGGTTTTTAATGCAGCTTTTACCAGTATTCCAGTTATATCATGACATGTCAGCTTAATGTGGGAGGAAAGCCCAAAGTGATGCAGGTCTCAGACGTTTACCACTTCGTTGAAACCCACGAGTACGGGTATGGTGCTGACAAACCTAGAAACATAACCGGGGCGAACCGTGATTCGAACCCACAATCATAGATTTCTGGGACACAACTCTGCACAGCAAATCACGGAGCCTTAGATGACTTGGCCACCCGTGCCCCCGTAGGTCTTCTAAACGTTTACTACTTTGGTGAAATGTAAGTATGGATATGGTGTTGACAAACCTACAAAACTTAATTGGATCGAAACCACAATCAAAGGTTCCTGGCATGCCCAAGGGACGCAGCTCTGCAAGGCGAATTGCGTCCCATCAGGCGATTGGGCTACCCACCCCACCTCCCACCCCACCCCACCCCACCCCCCTCTTGACAGAGATACAGAAAGTCTAGACAGGCTGAAACACTTATTTCAGTAAGCCACTGGGAACATGTTGAGAATGATCCCTTCCCCACTGGCCACTCAACACACTTAGCATTCCTTTCACACACACCGATTCCTCATCCAGCGCTAAGCTCCATGACTATGTCTGATGCTGCAGCTGAAACTAACAGACATGCTTCAACAAACGTTCAAGGCAAGGCATTACAGGATCAAGCTGCCCAGCTTGTGAGACTGATGAACTGTTGCCGCTGTGTGTCTAACTGTGTTTACCTCCCAGCTATCAAATCTCACTGAAATGCACTGCAATAACACCCAGTGTCTCTTTGATGGCCGTAATGCAATTGACTTGCTTCATCCCACAGTGTAATCAGACATGACAGACAGGTGCCCTGACCCATTCCCAGACCAACATGGTTACATATCCGTCACTGATTCTCAACACTGAGCTGTACAGATTATGGAACACTATCAGTCTTGAGTCCGTCACTGATTCTCAACACTGAGCTGTACAGATTATGGAACACTATCAGTCTTGAGTCCGTCACTGATTCTCAACACTGAGCTGTACAGATTATGGAACACTATCAGTCTTGAGTCCGTCACTGATTCTCAACACTAAGCTGTACAGATTATGGAACACTATCAGTCTTGAGTCTGTCGCTGACTCTCAACACTGAGCTGTACAGGTTATGGAACACTATCAGTCTTGAGTCTGTCGCTGACTCTCAACACTGAGCTGTACAGATTATGGAACACTATCAGTCTTGAGTTCGTCACTGATTCTCAACACTGAGCTGTACAGATTATGGAACACTATCAGTCTTGAGTCCGTCACTGATTCTCAACACTGAGCTGTACAGATTATGGAACACTATCAGTCTTGAGTCCGTCATTGATTCTCAACACTGAGCTGTACAGATTATGGAACACTATCAGTCTTGAGTCCGTCACTGATTCTCAACACTAAGCTGTACAGATTATGGAACACTATCAGTCTTGAGTCCGTCACTGGTTCTCAACACTGAGCTGTACAGATTATGGAACACTATCAGTCTTGAGTCCGTCACTGATTCTCAACACTGAGCTGTACAGATTATGGAACACTATCAGTCTTGAGTCCGTCACTGATTCTCAACACTGAGCTGTACAGATTATGGAACACTATCAGTCTTGAGTCTGTCGCTGATTCTCAACACTAAGCTGTACAGATTATGGAACACTATCAGTCTTGAGTCTGTCGCTGACTCTCAACACTGAGCTGTACAGATTATGGAACACTATCAGTCTTGAGTCCGTCACTGGTTCTCAACACTAAGCTGTACAGATTATGGAACACTATCAGTCTTGAGTCCGTCACTGATTCTCAACACTGAGCTGTACAGATTATGGAACACTATCAGTCTTGAGTCTGTCGCTGATTCTCAACACTGAGCTGTACAGGTTATGGAACACTATCAGTCTTGAGTCCGTCACTGATTCTCAACACTAAGCTGTACAGATTATGGAACACTATCAGTCTTGAGTCCGTCACTGATTCTCAACACTGAGCTGTACAGATTATGGAACACTATCAGTCTTGAGTCCGTCACTGATTCTCAACACTGAGCTGTACAGGTTATGGAACACTATCAGTCTTGAGTCCGTCACTGATTCTCAACACTGAGCTGTACAGATTATGGAACACTATCAGTCTTGAGTCTGTCGCTGATTCTCAACACTAAGCTGTACAGATTATGGAACACTATCAGTCTTGAGTTCGTCACTGATTCTCAACACTGAGCTGTACAGATTATGGAACACTATCAGTCTTGAGTCCGTCACTGATTCTCAACACTGAGCTGTACAGATTATGGAACACTATCAGTCTTGAGTCCGTCACTGATTCTCAACACTGAGCTGTACAGATTATGGAACACTATCAGTCTTGAGTCCGTCACTGATTCTCAACACTAAGCTGTACAGATTATGGAACACTATCAGTCTTGAGTCCGTCACTGGTTCTCAACACTGAGCTGTACAGGTTATGGAACACTATCAGTCTTGAGTCCGTCACTGATTCTCAACACTAAGCTGTACAGGTTATGGAACACTATCAGTCTTGAGTTCGTCACTGATTCTCAACACTGAGCTGTACAGATTATGGAACACTATCAGTCTTGAGTCCGTCACTGATTCTCAACACTGAGCTGTACAGATTATGGAACACTATCAGTCTTGAGTCCGTCACTGATTCTCAACACTGAGCTGTACAGATTATGGAACACTATCAGTCTTGAGTCCGTCACTGATTCTCAACACTAAGCTGTACAGATTATGGAACACTATCAGTCTTGAGTCTGTCGCTGACTCTCAACACTAAGCTGTACAGATTATGGAACACTATCAGTCTTGAGTCCGTCACTGATTCTCAACACTAAGCTGTACAGATTATGGAACACTATCAGTCTTGAGTTCGTCACTGATTCTCAACACTGAGCTGTACAGATTATGGAACACTATCAGTCTTGAGTCCGTCACTGATTCTCAACACTAAGCTGTACAGATTATGGAACACTATCAGTCTTGAGTCTGTCGCTGATTCTCAACACTGAGCTGTACAGATTATGGAACACTATCAGTCTTGAGTCCGTCACTGGTTCTCAACACTGAGCTGTACAGGTTATGGAACACTATCAGTCTTGAGTCCGTCACTGATTCTCAACACTGAGCTGTACAGATTATGGAACACTATCAGTCTTGAGTCCGTCACTGGTTCTCAACACTAAGCTGTACAGATTATGGAACACTATCAGTCTTGAGTCCGTCATTGATTCTCAACACTAAGCTGTACAGATTATGGAACACTATCAGTCTTGAGTCCGTCACTGGTTCTCAACACTAAGCTGTACAGATTATGGAACACTATCAGTCTTGAGTCCGTCATTGATTCTCAATATTAAGACAATATTCCACTCGATCATTGTTCTAATGTATGGAAACCCATTCTCCCCCAGGGATGCCTTTTCTGTCTCAGAGTGAGTGAGTGAGTGAGTGAGTGAGTGAGTGAGTGAGTGAGTGAGTGAGTGAGTGAGTGAGTGAGTGAGTGAGTGAGTGAGTGAGTGAGTGAGTTGGGTTTACCACCCCTTTTAACAGTATTCCAGTTATATCACGGCGTGTCAGCTTAATGTGGGAGGAAAGGAAAGCCCGAAGTGATGCAGGTCTCAGACGTTTACCCCTTCTGTAAAACCCACGAGCACGGGTATGGTGCTGACAAACCTAGAAACATAATCAGGGCGAACTGGGATAAGAACCCACAATCATAGGTTTCTGGCGTGCCTAAGGGACGCAACTCTGCACGGCGAATCACGGAGCCTTAGACGACTGGGCCGCCTGTTCCCCCTCCCGACATGATAAGACACTGGAGCTATATCTGACCAATCAAGTAAGTATGTACCAATCCAACCAAATTACCACAAAACAGAAGCAGCCAAACCACCATGTCTTGTGTACATTGGCCAATGTGCTACACCTTACACCCAGGTACAGGTCACACACCCTCCTGTTGGCTGTGCAAGCTACCGTGTCTTGTGTACGCTGGGCAATATGCTACACCTTACACCCAGGTACAGGTCACACACCCGCCTGTTGGCTGTGCAAGCTACCATGTCTTGTGTACACTGGGCAATGTGCTACACCTTACACCCAGGTAGAGGTCACACACCCTCCTGTTGGCTGTGCAAGCTACCGTGTCTTGTGTACGCTGGGCAATATGCTACACCTTACACCCAGGTACAGGTCACACACCCGCCTGTTGGCTGTGCAAGCTACCATGTCTTGTGTACACTGGGCAATGTGCTACACCTTACACCCAGGTAGAGGTCACACACCCTCCTGTTGGCTGTGCAAGCTACCTGTGCAGGATAAGAGGTGAAGCAAGTTTGGAATTACAAAGCACATGTGGAAGTGGCCTGTGTAAACACTAGCACCATGGATGGCAGGGAACAGGTCCCTTGCATCTTCAGAACCCTCTCAACATGGCTATAGCCGGTACTTCCACGCTCTTTACCCCACATCAGAAGCCACTGGGGAAAGCACACACAATTATCAGTGTTGGTGCGAGGAATCTGTATGTGAACTAAAAGTTTGTCTTGTGTGTTTGGTGCAGATAAGTGTTCTTTATTTTCTAAATGTAAAACTTCAATGCCAGAGAATAACCTGTCTTGATTATCTGACAAAACAGATTCCATTGGGCGTAATAGCGAAAGTAGAGTTGAGAATTTTATGAATGGATCACTGAAAATCAGCCGGGAGACTTCATTTTCACTTGCCAGAACCATACAGGATATCAATTAAACTTGAATTTAATGAATTTAATGAAACAAGCATGAAATACTCATATCCCCCGTCAATATAACATGTCTGGATGTGTGCAAGGCAGGAAATATTGTACCATTTTCAAGATCTGCTCCAGAAACAGGCGCACCGTCACTATTTTCAGTCTAATTCAAAGTCATTGCAATGGAAATTCAAAAAATATTTTTTTCAAAAATCCCAAACTATCAGAAGACACCAGCGTACCACTAGACTTATCTATATGCCAAGTTTGGTTATGATATCTCTCATGGTTTTTGAGTGCTGCTCCACAAACAAAATGTGATGGATGGAAAAACGGAGGGAAAGCACCCATTCCTATATCCCCTTCCACTTCGTGGTGTGGGATTATAACTGAGTATAAAAAATACACAACATGACATTGCTGTTTTGCTAAATAACATGAGCCAATCAAATATTGACATAACATCACATAACATTGTTCAGCATAAGTGTAAAACAATAGTTAAACAAATTAATTAATATTATCTTTACAACCGTTCAGCTATCATAGTTTGATCTCCATGAGGTGCCACAGGTTTATGCGATCTACAGCCCAAACTATGTGTTAAGAAGCACACACTTAAACCTCTGGGGTTTTATTCATTAATCCCCTACTGTAAAGGGGAAGTTATGATCAACAGTTGCCACGGTAACCAATAAACGTGCAATTCCATTCTAGATGCAGTTCCATTTAAGTCACTTCAAGTCCCTCGTCAAATGTCCTGACTTATACCTTAATTACCCTGACAAGCATCGGACAAATTCAGGGTCATGTCCTTTCTGTCTTTACTGCAGATCTCTGTAGACAATCAGGGTACTGGTTTCATTAGCAAGTCACAGGGGCCTTGTCCTCATATTAAGAGCAATACTCCGACACAATGTCTACAAATCGGAGATAAATAGATGCTGTGCTGGATTTAGCACTGTGGTAGAGGGCTCCCTTGTGGGGTTGGTGCCGTAGATGTATGAATACCATCTTGTTAGGATTACTACAATATGAACTCACATGGACATAACGGACGTATTATATTTGTGTTTTCAAAACAACAATGGAAAGGGGGTGAAAGTTCTGTAGTTCACCCTACCCCTGTATCTGTGTGTGGGAGATGGCAGACACTGCATGGTACGACCTCGCTATATCACATATCGGAGTGTTCTGTAGTTCACCCTACCCCTGTATCTGTGTGTGGAAGATGGCAGACACTGCATGGTACGTCCTCGCTATATCACATATCGGAGTGTTCTGTAGTTCACCCTACCCCTGTATCTGTGTGTGGAAGATGGCAGACACTATGTTACGTCCTCGCTATATTACATATCGGAGTGTTCTGTAGTTCACCCTACCCCTGTATCTGTGTGTGGGAGATGGCAGACACTGCATGGTACGTCCTCGCTATATTACATATCGGAGTGTTCTGTAGTTCACCCTACCCCTGTATCTGTGTGTGGAAGATGGCAGACACTGCATGGTACGTCCTCGCTATATTACATATCGGAGTGTTCTGTAGTTCACCCTACCCCTGTATCTGTGTGTGGAAGATGGCAGACACTGCATGGTACGTCCTCGCTATATTACATATCGGAGTGTTCTGTAGTTCACCCTACCCCTGTATCTGTGTGTGGAAGATGGCAGACACTGTATGGTACGTCCTCGCTATATTACATATCGGAGTGTTCTGTAGTTCACCCTACCCCTGTATCTGTGTGTGGAAGATGGCAGACACTATGTTACGTCCTCGCTATATTACATATCGGAGTGTTCTGTAGTTCACCCTACCCCTGTATCTGTGTGTGGAAGATGGCAGACACTGCATGGTACGTCCTCGCTATATTACATATCGGAGTGTTCTGTAGTTCACCCTACCCCTGTATCTGTGTGTGGAAGATCGCAGACACTGCATGGTACGTCCTCGCTATATTACATATCGGAGTGTTCTGTAGTTCACCCTACCCCTGTATCTGTGTGTGGAAGATGGCAGACACTGTATGGTACGTCCTCGCTATATCACATATCGGAGTGTTCTGTAGTTCACCCTACCCCTGTATCTGTGTGTGGAAGATGGCAGACACTATGTTACGTCCTCGCTTTATTACATATCGGAGTGTTCTGTAGTTCACCCTACCCCTGTATCTGTGTGTGGAAGATGGCAGACACTGCATGGTACGACCTCGCTATATTACATATCGGAGTGTTCTGTAGTTCACCCTACCCCTGTATCTGTGTGTGGAAGATGGCAGACACTGCATGGTACGTCATCGCTATATTACATATCAAAGTGTTCTGTAGTTCACCCTACCCCTGTATCTGTGTGTGGAAGATGGCAGACACTGTATGGTACGTCCTCGCTATATTACATATCGGAGTGTTCTGTAGTTCACCCTACCCCTGTATCTGTGTGTGGAAGATGGCAGACACTATGTTACGTCCTCGCTATATTACATATCGGAGTGTTCTGTAGTTCACCCTACCCCTGTATCTGTGTGTGGAAGATGGCAGACACTGCATGGTACGTCCTCGCTATATTACATATCGGAGTGTTCTGTAGTTCACCCTACCCCTGTATCTGTGTGTGGAAGATGGCAGACACTGCATGGTACGTCCTCGCTATATTACATATCGGAGTGTTCTGTAGTTCACCCTACCCCTGTATCTGTGTGTGGAAGATCGCAGACACTGGTACATCCTTGCTATATTACACATGTGAGTGTTACCGATGGCGCCACAAGTTGGTCGTGGCATGGTTCCACTACTGCATCATTGTCATTTGCATTTGAATGTAAGTGTTAACTGTCCAACCATATTCGTTTAATACAATAACCATTTACCAATTCTAGTCTTTACAATAAGTGATTGCATGTTTTACATTATTTCTAATCTTACTCAGTGCCTCCTTTTGAATGACACCTGCCTGGTGTCTAGAGGCCAGATATTGGGGTGGGGAAGGCACCTCACCTGCCTGGTGTCTCGGGGCCAGATATTGGGGCGGGGAAGGCACCTCACCTGCCTGGCATCTCGGGGCCAGATATTGGGGTGGGGAAGACACCTCACCTGCCTGGTGTCTAGAGGCCAGATATTGCGGTGGGGAAGACACCTCACCTGCCTGGTGTCTAGAGGCCAGATATTGGGGTGGGGAAGACACCTCAGCTGCCTGGCATCTCGGGGCCAGATATTGAGGCGGGGAAGACACCTCACCTGCCTGGTGTCTCGGGGCCAGATATTGGGGTGGGGAAGACATCTCACCTGCCTGGCATCTCGGGGCCAGATATTGGGGCGGGGAAGACACCTCATCTGCCTGGTGTCTCGGGGCCAGATATTGGAGTGGGGAAGACACCTCACCTGCCTGGTGTCTAGAGGCCGGATATTGGGGTGGGGAAGACACCTCACCTGCCTGGCATCTCGGGGCCAGATATTGGGGCGGGGAAGACACCTCATCTGCCTGGCATCTCGGGGGCAGATATTGGGGTGGGGAAGACACCTCACCTGCCTAATATCTCGAGGGCAGATATTGGGGTGGGGAAGACACCTCACCTGCCTGGTGTCTCGGGGCCAGATATTGGGGTGGGGAAGACACCTCACCTGCCTGGTGTCTAGAGGCCAGATATTGGGGTGGGGAAGGCACATCCCAGGATATTGAAATCAGCAAGGGATAATCTCTGTCACTTGGAGCATGTTCAGAGGAGAATATTAAAACAACAAGCAAGCTCAGAGAAGTGATGAGTGAGAGAAATGATGAGTTATGGGGTTTCCGGTAGGAGTATATTTATTGTATTGTTGCAGTACACCCCTTGGGTCTTGGAGAAAGAACACCCAGCATGCAACTCTGCTCCTGATGCAACTCGAGGCATGATCCAACAGGCTGGATATCTCGCTGGGAAACACTATATGTTTGTGTAGTGCTTCCTCCTGCCTTTAGACTTGCACAAGGCTCTTAATCAATAATTATTAGTTTAAATCATAATTTCTAGATTATGTAAATAAAAAGAACAAGTTGTCCCCATAAGAAACTGGAGTCCTTACTGTCCACATATCTAGACTTGCCTGTTCGGAGGATAGAATGACTCCACATACAGTACAGCCTTGGAGCAAGGCTAGCCTGCCATGTTCATAGGTCAATTACTGTCCCCATTGGAGCTTCCTTCCACTCCATGCAGAAACATGTGCTACAAGTGGCCACAGAGGGTACTATATTCAGGAAGACTGTTGTTACTAAGCGTTAAACACAATGTCAGAACCTACTTCAGTATTAGTACTTCCGTTTTTCCGTTTCAGTGTTTCCGGTGTATCTGCTGGTCATGTGGGCTGGTCGAAAAAGACAATACCAGTCTTGGCTAACATTTACCAGTCCATGATCACGAATAAATAAATCTAAGGCCATGTACCACACGTTTTTGAACAGCCGTATTGATAGTAATTTGTGGTGTTATATTTAGAGTTGTGACTTGGTGTGAGAGGTGTGACTTGATGTGCACAGGTCTGACTTGTCAACAATGTAGTCATGTCAATTTGCAAGTATATACACCTATGGGGCGGTGGGGTAGCCAAGCGGTTCAAGCGTTTGCATGTGGGTACAATGTGTGAAGGCCATTTTTGGTGTACCCTGCCGTGATATTGCTGGAATATTGCTAAAAGCAGAGTAAAATCATACTCACTCACTCACTCACTTAGATCTTGATGCACACATTTTCAGGACAGGAAATTGTCATTAATTTTGTAAAATTGAGCACAATTGTTGATTGTATTTCTTTTCTGTTACATAGATTCAAAATTTCTCCCACTCACTCACTCACTCACTCACTCACTGTACACCTCTCAGAACAGCCTGTCGTCATTCAGAAATTTGGGGCCGTCTCATGATGAAAAGGTAGTGTACAACAGTGTGACCAGTATAATTGAGGTTCCAAAGTGTCTTTTACTTGAGTTTTAATGCCAGAAAATTACAGAAAAATTGACACACAAGCTTTTTAAACTAAGTGATTTAATGTTTACGATTAACAAGATACGATACGCGTTTTTCAATGGAAATTGAAACACAGGGACTGGAAATTTCTACCGGACACAGGGACTGTCAGCCCTCAAATCTACCAGTCCCTGTCATATTTGACAGGTCAATATCCAGTATACACCGGAGAACAGGAACCCTGAAAACCCTTTCCATATTCATAAGAAATCTCAGCTAAAACCAGAGTCGATTGTACTATTTTGACTATATCATGAGCATCTGTTTATGAATCACTATCCCATAGTGATGATACTAGCGCCCACGTGCACAGAGCGATCTTAGCGCAAAGATGATTGTAACTCCCATACGTAAACAGGTTTAAGATAATTTTAGCGCTAAGATGATTGTAACTCCCATACATAAACATAGGTTTAAGATAATCTTAGCGCAAAGATGATTGTAACTCCCATACGTAAACATAGGTTTAAGATAATCTTAGCGCTAAGATGATTGTAACTCCCATACGTAAACATAGGTTTAAGATAATCTTAGCGCTAAGATGATTGTAACTCCCATACGTAAACATAGGTTTAAGATAATCTTAGCGCTAAGATCGCTTTGTGCAAGTGGCCCCAGGTCTTCTCCAAGAAGGTGAACGCATCCTGTCCCACACGTTACAAACACCGTCCAAACATAATGATATGCACACATTTGCTTTACTAATCTTGTAACACCAGTTTGCAGCATACATTCAACTGAATATTTTCAATTCAAAATGCAACTGGTAGGCTGTACAATAAAAAACACAGAAGAACACCCTTGAAGACTCGACTTTTGAAGGACTCGAAAAACCTAATATTGTTTTTTACCTAATTCTTTCTTGTTTTGCAAATGTTCTTTGTCAGTGTAATATACCAAGGTCGGGGGATTAATACACAATATGTCTATATTCATCTTCAATGTCTTGTCGGGAGATCGATTACAGCATAAATTGCCTTTTTTTAGGGCATTCTCATTTGCGGAAGCCCGTGGTCTCCCATTAACTACCCAACGAAGGAGAGCAGTTGAAAAGACAGAGGGCTTCTGCAAGTGATAATGCCCTGAGAAATAGTGTTACCGTTATTATAGGTAAAATAGATGGAATTTGTTTTCAAATTAAAATAAACAACAATATTGGTTTAGAAGCATTTACTGTAATCAACACGAATGTCACCGACCCATTTTTATATAAATATGGAAATGTCATAGAACAAACCAGATGACGTCACTATTGAATGTGACGTCACCTTTCCCTATCCCTATGACGTCACCTAACAACGGGCGTGATAATGGCCCGTCGTCTAGCAATATGAGGGCATTTTCAAGTTACAGTGGCCAGCTCATTTCTGATAACATGCAGGCAGTTTAATGATAATTCTACCCATTTTAGCTATAATAGGGATTAAAACACTGAACTAGTTAAAAAGTGCAACTGTGTTCCGAGAAAATGATTCAAATGGAGATTATTTGAGTTTGCGCTCACTCTCGACCAGGCAGTGAGTTCAACTACAGGTATATTAGTTCCATCACATAGTCACTCAAACATTTCTTTCAACTTTGGCAAACAAAAGATATGTAATATGTCCGTTCCAACGTCACGTAATTAAAACAAATATTTAACTATTTTTACTCACAAATTCATTATTAGATTTGTTTTTACCCAAATGCTTGTTATCACATTAAACTTCTTTTGTTCTGAAAAGGCAACCAGCCTGATAATCCATTTTTTGCATTACCCACTTTGTTATTTTTAACATCACAAAGGTCGATCTCACGGTGATGAACCTTCACCTTCAACCTATTAAGATTATTATCTTAAAAAACCCAACTTGAAATAGAATAAAAAATCAGATGTGTTTATAAGCAGATGTTTATTTTTCACTTTGGTAAAAGTAAAGGAAGACTCTTTCGTAAATGAAAACATAAATAAGTTCCTGCCAATAGTAAAGTACACAACAGGCCAGGAAATCAATACGGACACGAGGAGCAGAACCTGCACCGAACTGCCACCTCGGGTCATTTGGTAGGGCACTATTGACAGCCACATAAAGCAAGATGTCTTATCAACATCAATGTCCCGGGGATGGGACATTTAGAAGGTTAGGAGTCATTGTTCTCAACTACTTCATAAAACAACTGTAAAGCCTGCTCCATGATCGACTGTATGTAAATGTCCGGATGATCTGCTGGAGGGGAGGCTGACAGGACCATATTTCCAATTGAATCTACCTTCCAGATTGCTTGAGTAATTAAGAAAGAATGAGCTTCGAGATGGGGTGTTCAGCTGTTAGTGTGCTGCTGATGCTGTAAGGATGTGTGATGGGGCGATGTCAGTGGGTGTACTGGAGGAACCTTATCGTAGTGGAAGTCCCAATGGGAGGGGGCGATCAGGACAAGACATGAAACCTTGTTATCACACGATGCACCTATACATCAGTAGAACCCTTGGTGGTCCCTCGGCTGCCAGCGGATGCCAGTCACGAGTTTGAATCCTGGACTACACCCTGTAATCTGTCATCAATTTATCTCACAATCATAAAAAAAGGATTGAGGAGTCACGTAGATGCCCAACAAAGTCATGTTTCGTTTCCGGAGCATAACTCAGAAACCGTTCAACATTTTTTCATCAAACTTTGCAGGTCTGTCAGGTACATGCTGCAATGGTGCCTTTTGCTATTTAGAAATTTTAGAAATCTTTATTTTTTACGTTTCCATGGCAACAAGATGGACTTAGGTTCCAAACTCTTTTTTTTTTTTACAATTTCCATGACAAGTTCCACCTCGGTTAAAAAAGGTTAGGGTTTGTTTAGATTTAATTATGTCATAAATTCTGCAACAAGGGCAGTGGATATAGCCACGTTAGTGGCAAACTCTTGGTTTTTATCAGATTACATAAAAAACAAAAAACAAAACCCTTTCCATGATCATAAATATCTCTGCTAAAAGCAAAGCCTGTTGTAGGACTCTGACTATGTGCTTGTGTTTATGAATCACTTACAAACAGTGATGATTCAGGTGTTTGTGAAAATGTGAGACTATTCTGCCCCACCGATGGCAACCATCAGAAACACATGCAAAGGCAAGTAAATTGTTCACCTGAAAAGACACAGGAATTACTCTGAATTGATCTAAATGTAAAACAGATGAGTCAGTTCCACTGATCTCCTTTATTTCCAGCTCAGGTGGGCAAATCAGTGGAAGGGAATTGGCTATTTGACCTGTATTGAACGACATCAGACCATCAAAAAACCTGAAGTTTGTGTCCAACTTCTTGGTCAAATTCCTTTGTTTTTATATTGCCTATTAAGGACATGTTCTCCCTCATAGCTGGAAAATAATTTAGCACCACTAACTATATATTTCTATATAAAATAGCCGTTTTAATTATATCCTGTATTAATTTTTCAAATTTGATTTTCTTTACTGACATGCTTGGGTTGAGATACAGAAACTGAAATCACTCATGTACCGATGCATCTGTCCCTCCTGCATGGCAACAGTTACCTGACTACCCTAATAACTTGTTCCTCTGTGTCTCTGCGTCTGCGTCACTGCATCTGCGTCTGCGTCTGCGTCTCTACATCAGATCCTGAAACCATTTGAGTCCTCATGCCAACTTTCTACTGGGTTATGTCATTTATTAAAATGAGGTCGATGTCCTGTAGATATTTTAAATGAGGTCGATGTCCTGTAGATATTTTAAATGAGGTCGATGTCCTGTAGATATTTTAAATGAGGTCGATGTCCTGTAGATATTTTAAATGAGGTCGATGTCCTGTAGATATTTTAAATGAGGTCGATGTCCTGTAGATATTTTAAATGAGGTCGATGTCCTGTAGATATTTAAAAAAGATACGACCCGTGAAGATCCGGGGAAGAATAGGTCTTCAGCAACCCATGCTTGCCGTAAAAGGCGACTAACGGGATCGGGTGATCAGGCTCGGTGACTTGGTTGATGCATGTCATCGATCCTAATTGCGTGGATCGATGCTCATGATATTAATCACTGGATTGTCTGGTCCAGACTCGATTATTTACAGACCGCCGTCATATAGCTAGAATATTGCCGAGTGCGGAATTAAACAACAAACCAAACCAAAAATCAAAAAGATACATGGAATTTTGGAACATATGAAAAAGGAGTGGTGCTTACTCTTGTGTCACTGGATTATCTGGTTCATCGATCACTTGATTGTCTGGTTTGTTTACAGGCTGACGTTACATGGTATGAGTACTGCTGTGCCGCGTCAGGAAATAAATACTTACTTTTTTATGCAAATTGTACTAATGGCGGGTGCTACCGGTAGAGCAGGACATGCTTACCCTTTTCGCAAACACCTGGCGTCATCACTGATTTTCAGTGGTCCATTTATATAATTTCCACAGCTATTTGCCCTTTACGTCAAGTGGAACCGGTTTCGGCAGAAAATTTTGGCTGGTTATTCTGAGTTGACAATTTATATTCCTATATGTTTCAGTTTTGGAAAATATGAAAAAAGGAGTTATGCTTCATATGTTTCAGTTTTCATAGGATTAGATGTATCAGTGGAATAAGGGGTCGCACACACTGTCCGAATGTCCACCCCTCCATGGAGTCCAACACAACCCCACCCTGCCCACCAGAAGCTCCAGCTAGAGCTTCTCCCAAGGCAGAAATAAATCCCTCACAGAGCTTAGGCAAGGAGAGACAACTGTAAAACCGTTACCGCTTCCATCAATACGTGGCTTCTATAGCCCCGTGCTAACCCTTCACTCGTTAAAAAAAATTAAATCCCTCCCAAATCCTCCTTTTATAGCATGGTTACTGACAGTGCCAGATGTAACTGGACGATTATTGTTCTTTGAGGGAAAATACTTCAAGATGGTGGACAATCATGTCAGCTCACGACCTCCATTGTAAAAGCCTTGTGCCTAAAAAGAAGTATAAAACGTATCATTACTGTTAAGTCCTGAAATATGACCTGCCGATCATTAACCTCTGTGTCCAAGTCTTCAAGAACCTGCCCATTTCGTAATCATAAACTTTAAAAAGCTACAAAATCCAACATTAGGGATTAGATGAAGTTTTACGTCGTCAGTCCCACAAGAAGTCACACGAACACAATCCAGCACACAGGAATCCCCAAGGATTGCTTCATGTTTTTTCTATGTATATATTAGCATCTAGAGATTAGATTCATGCCAACTGTTAGAAGAGGCCTGAGACAGTAATCATCTCTGTCTTGGACTCACCTTGTTTCTCTGACGGAAAAATACTGAAAAGAGGACACTTGCATGCTTCGATCTTGTTTCTGATAGTCACGTCCGGGTGTTTTATAGTCCTGAATGAGATAAGTGCTTGTTTTCTGCGTGTTTGTTCTTCATCACTTAGTAAGTGAACATAAAAGTGACATTCCATCCTCATCTGAAGGATTCGGTTTTACAAGCCACCAAATCGGTTTACAAAAGACTAGGAGGATCAAGGGACCTAGTCAGTCCATTACAAATGTCAAATATTAACGTTTGGAAAAACTTTGTACTGATGGTTTGAAAATCCTCTGACGTGTTCAAATGGTTCGATGCAAGAATGGGTAAAATAAGTGTACAAGACTTCCAGGAACATTCCAACCATGAGCATCCCCTGATCCAGGATGAACTTTTAATCAGATGTTTTTGATACTTTTTTTGGGGTGGTCAGGTAGCCTAGTGGTTAAAGCGTTCGCTCGTCACACCGAAGACCCAGGTTCGATTCCTGACATGGGTACAATGTGTGAAGCCCATTTCAGGTGTCCCCCGCTGTGATATTGCTGGAATATTGCCAAAAGCGGCATAAAACCATACTCAATCAATCAATATACTATCTTTACGCATATCGCAGGAGAAATCAGCTTTGATTAAAGACTTTCTGATACAGTAAATCTTGAAATTAACGAGAGCGTGAATTTAATGCAAAAAATGTGAGTGGTCTTTGTTCTTATTAATGAAACTTCACATTTATGTCTCCAAAATGACTATAAACAATCTGCACACTGGATAGCGGACTGACTGACTGATATAGGAGATTTAACGTGCGCTTTCCGACTGTAGCGTATTTCACACACGGTGATAGCGGAAATACCAACTTGAATATATACAGAAACACGGTTTATTAAGAAGCAGTTGTAACAAGTACACAACAATGTCATTCAAAGAAAAGGAATTACACACAGGCATCTGGTGTGTTATCACTGCTGGGGCCAAGAGTTCTACCCACTTGTGCCAAACTAGGCATCATTGACCACTCCAATCAGTGAACTGTTGTTGGTTCAATTATTTTATTTCCTTTGAACTTCCTGAATGCCAGTCAACAGAATAAACATATAAACTGTGTGTTGTGTTAAGGAAAGCACTGTTTATTGTTAGCACGGAGGTGCTTTACTCAGCACTAATAAGCGGTGCTATTTGCTGTTTGATTGGATTACTGGGGTTAGGTAAGGTTGGATTAAGGCAAGGATATGTATCATTCAACTGGGGATAGGGTAGGGGGAGTCACATTGGTTTTAAGCCACATTTTTTAAGATTTACAGTATTCAAATATTAGAATAGGTAGGTATTTCTGATGCATGAAATCCAAATCTATATCATAGCAACAGGGCAACCATTATCTGAATGAAGATTTAATTCCAAACGTCAATTTCCATGTTGTCATGACATGAATGAGTGTATTTCAGAATTTGTCAGATATCTTGTCAATTCTGTTCATTTTATAGCATAACCCCCATACCAGTAGTGATATTTCCATGGTCTAGCAACGTTCATTGAAAATTTTGTGAGTAAATGACCTGTTGTTTTCATTTTGGTTTATCAAATTTATAAATGTTAGTTACTTTTTAAGGTGAAATATGGTTCAAGAGTTATGTCCCTTGTTGACCATCACCATATTACAAGTTACCAAAATCATAAAATTCACAAATAAATTCCCTTTTATTTTGTTTGTTTTGTTTGTTTGTTGTTTAAATCCGCAATCAGCAGTATTCAAGCAATAGGGCGGCGGTCTGTAAATAATGGACCAGACAATCCAGTGATTGTCATCATGAGCATCGATCCCCTTAATTGGGATACAATGACATGCATCAACCAAGTCAGTGAGCCTGACCACCCGATCCTGTTAGTCGCCTCTTACGTCAAGCAAGTATTTTTCAGTCTTCAGATATCAAACTTGAGCTCACCATATTTAACTGTTTATACTTCATAACCTTTTCCCCCAAATAATGTTGTACCTCCTGACTGTTACCATTGTGAGAGATTCCTGAAATAACTTCTGCCTGATGTTGTCTCCGTGTTTCTGATGGTCTTCTTCCTGTCTAGCCAATGACAGAAATTGTTAGCGGATCTCAACTAATTTGGAGACACGGCCATCTTCAAGTGAGTAGAAATATATCCAAGTCATTCTTGACTGTCACGACTGCGACCAATAATTGTTTTAAGTAAGATCTACAAAGAATTGGAAGTGATAATTTGGAACATGATTAAGAGTAAATTTACAAATTTGCAACAAGTTTGTCCTGACTGTGACCACTTTTTGTCCATAACATTACATTTGTTGAGGTAGCAGTATATAGAGTGACAGTCAGGGCATATCTTAATTAGATTTAACATAAACAATGATTGATTGGTTGGTTGGTTGGTTTTGATTTGATTTGAATTGATGAATTGAGTGAGTGAGTGAGTGAGTGAGTGAGTGAGTGAGTGAGTGAGTGAGTGAGTGAGTGAGTAGGCTACCCAACCGCCCCTAAACAATGATTGATCCACAAGAGCATATGGCCGACCAGAGTACCCGTCAGTAGTTCCCAAAGGAGTATGTGTCAGATCAAGACAAACACAAAGATGTGACAAGTAGGGCGGAAGTGTTTTACTGGAGTCCTGTTTAAAAACATGTACAAAGCAATCTGGTCATGCATTCACTGAAGTTGCCTGAAGCTTTATCTTTCTCATAAACCTATCATGGATATTGAACATTGTTTTGGACGGTACTTGTCTTTTTTTTGCATAACCTCTTGGGAGGTCTTACCTTTTCCTGGTAAGACCTGGTATGAGGTTTAACTTTTTCCTAGTAAGACCTGGTATGAGGTTTTACTTGTACCTAGTAAGACCTGGTATGAGGTCTTACTTTTTCCTAGTAAGACCTGGTATGAGGTTTTACTTGTTCCTAGTAAGACCTGGTATGAGGTCTTACTTTTTCCTAGTAAGACCTGGTATGAGGTTTTACTTGTTCCTAGTAAGACCTGGTATGAGGTCTTACTTTTTCCTAGTAAGACCTGGTATGAGGTCTTACTTTTTCCTAGTAAGACCTGGTATGAGGTTTTACTTGTTCCTAGTAAGACCTGGTATGAGGTTTTACTTGTTCCTAGTAAGACCTGGTATGAGGTTTTACTTGTACCTAGTAAGACCTGGTATGAGGTCTTACTTTTTCCTAGTAAGACCTGGTATGAGGTTTTACTTTTTCCTAGTAAGACTTGGTATGAGGTTTTACTTTTTCCTAGTAAGAGGTTTTATGTTTTCCTAGTAAGACCTGGTATGAAGATTTTACTTGTTCCTAGTAAGACCGGGTATGAGGTTTTACTTTTTCCTAGTAAGACCTGGTATGAAGATTTTATTTGGTGTTTCAAACGTCCAAAGTTCTAAAATCGAAGACAAGAAATGAAACATTGTGGATGACGGGAATCGAACCTGCAACCTCACATATCGTGTCAAGTTTTGTAACTGACTGTTTTCCCACTGAGACACCGGGGATTTATGAATAAATGGATATATATTTTATAAATGCCATACTGTGACTAGTTAAAAGTCATATTTGATGTAGTTTGACTAATATATGTCAACATAATGTTTTTGCGATAGCGCCCACAGAACCCTCGATGTTGACTGGTCATAATCCAGACGTAAAAAATATATGGCAATAGGGATCAGCTGTACCAAAGTGCCATGCTTATTGTTACAATTATTTGACATTTATATATTGTAAATGCCGCAACTAAAATAACATGATATTGGAATATATTATAGTCAAGTCATACCAAAAGACATTAAAAGATGGTTCTTGTTGTTGCCTGTCTGGTGCTCGACACTAAGAGGCTAAAACAAGGAATGGTTGGTTCAGAGTCAGTATACTGTGTCTGAGAAGGGTATTCATGTAAAATTGTTTCTCAGTGTGCTAGCACTATAAATCGGCATCAGTCCGGACAAGCAGCCACACAGCCACAGCCACACACACACACACACACAGCCACACACACACACACACACACACACACACAGCCACACAGAGCCACACACACAGCCCCCCCCCCCCCCCCCCCCCCACACACACACACACACACACACACACACACACACACACACAGCCACACAGCCACACACACACACACACACACACACGTGCATGCTAATCGCTATATTGGTGCAATAATCTTGAGCACGACGTAAAACCCCATTTCACCTCACCTCACCTTCTATGTGAAGTTCAGAACTTATCAACAAATCCTTGTACATCGAGCAGGTTGTCATGGATTTGAACTGAGTGAAATCAGAGCCTTGCAATTGATTCAAATCTTATTTCCAATGTGGCTCCTCGATACCTAAAATATTGTATTGACAGGGAAACAACAGTCTGAGCCAGCGGGCTTCCATAGAGAGAAATCAAACTATGACATCTGCTCATCTTGTTTCTGTTAAAACAATTTATACTGGTAACTTTCAAGGAATAAGACACAAGTCAGGGAAATAATCACAAAATTGGAAAAAAACAAATTGCTATTCCCACTTGTAGCTATTGGCTTGTCTGGTGTTTAGGCTTGGTCAGTGTGAAGCAGGTAGGACGAGTCTGTGGGAGCTGTCTAGCCTTGCTCCAAGGCTATATGGAAAGAAAAGGCCATGTATGTGTAGTAATTCTATCCTCCTAATAGGCAAGTCTAGATATGTGGACAGTACGGACTCCAGTCTCTTATTGGGACAACTTGTTCTCATTATTTACATAATCTAGAACTTAGGATTTAAACTAACAATTATCGCCTTAGAGACTTGTGCAAGTCTAGGAGCTGGCGTGAGGTAGTGTTCTACAGGTGCGTGCCATGCATGTGCAGGGATTTAACACAACCACTTGCAGGATGCCAAGACTCACCAGCCGGCACCATGCCATCCGTTCTGACAGGGAGATAATTGCGCCAGTGTTGCTGTAATTGCTCCTGTCCTGGTCCTCTACGGCAGAACATCAAACATCAAACATCAAACATGCCGATAATAGTGGAATAAACCACAAAAGTAATTGATTTTGAAAAGTGGATGCGTTTCTTTGGAACAAAGCTAAACCATGAACATCCGCATTGTGGTATATCTTATCATGTGACCTGATCATGTGACATTCAATTGGACAAAGTCTCTCATTACATGGATGTGATTTGGCTTTAGCGATAACGCAAACTCATCAGGGATAATTAGAGGTTTATTACTTAGTGATGAGTTGTGATAACAATGGCAGCTTGTATATTATGTACATAATGATAGTTGTTATTTTGGGTTGCTATGACAACTGGTTAAATGAATCGTCTTCATTTGCATACTGTCAATAATGATGTCAGTAATTGGTCTATGACCTATACACGGCAGATATTGTCTTCTAAAATTGTTTTTTAATATGATTCCCACGATATACATTCATTGTTGGATGGAACATAAAGAATATTCATTCTGTACTGATAGGGACTGACGACTATTTAATATTCTGGGGTGATATGGGTGAATGAGTGAGTGAGTTTGGTTTTACCCCGCTTTTAGCAATATTCCAGCAATAGCGGGGGACACTAGAAATAGGCTTCACACATTGTACCCATGTCGGGAATCGAAACCGGGTCTTCGGCGTGACGCGCTTCCCGACCGCCCCTGGGGTGATATGGGGTGATATGGGGTGGTGGGTGGGGTTATGGTGGGGTTATGGTGGGGTTATGGTGGGGGTGGGGGTGGGGGTGGGGGTGGGTGGTATTTTTGTTTGGAATAGAATATTTTAGCCACATGTTTTTCAAGTCGGACATATTTATTCACCTAAGAGGATGAGCTAAACAATTCAGGGAAATTCATGACATAGCACTTTTCAGGGGATCCATGGCATATGATTTTTTAGAACGTTTCAGAATGTTCAGTGAATGATACTGGTATATTTTAATAAGAAAAAAATGAATACAAATTATATTTTCTTGCATTTTAGGTTCAGATTATTTAACAAAGACAAAAAAAACCTCTGAGTATCAATGGTTGCCCTTAAGAAATAAATCCCCTCAACCCCAGATTTTGGTCAAGCTGAAGCAAAGGCATCACTCTAGCTTAGACTGGCAACAGTCTCTAGGAAATAATTATTAGTTTAAATCATAATCCCTAGATCATATAAATAACAAGAACGAGTTGTCCCTTTCAAAGACTGATGTCCTTGTACTGTCATGTCCGCTCATCTAGACTTGCCTATTATAAGGATAGAAGTACCATACATCCATTAAGTTATCCTTCAGTACAGACTTGGAGCAAGGCTAACTCTAGCTGTTCTCTTTGAAGTGAATTTGTGTAAGATCCCATAGTTTTCAGTGGTTTCATATAAAGATTTTAACTCTTTCATGATGAACACTCAAAGATAATGTGCAGGGAGGCCTTTGACAAGTATGATGGCAGATGGCATACCCTTGATCAGCTGCTGTATCTAACAGTCTCTCAAGTGGCCTTCCCTTTAACATTTCTTGTACAAGAGATGGGCATGGAGAATCTGCACTTCCTTCTCCATCAACTGAAGTCTTAATGGGGACCTACAGCGTGCCAGGTCCTGTGAACGGCATTTTATAAGGATGTGAATTTATGGATGTCAACTTCTTTATTATGAGGAACACAACGTTTGGAATCATATGCTTTCTCAGGTGAATGAAAGCTATGAGGTAGAGAGCGTACATATGTACCTGTAAGAACAACAACAGTATTAGGATAACAAGGTGGAAACTTAACAAGGGGAGCCAACAGATAATTGGCGCTGATTTGTTGGACTTGTTGATGGATGTTACGCTGCTTCATCTCCGTGTTGATGTTGTAGCAAGTCTTTGAAAGGTATTTTGAAGTGATACACATAAGGAAGAGAATAATATTTGATCACTGATGACCAAACAATACACTTGCCTGTTGAACCTTTGGGCTCACTACAAATTGAGATTTGTGTCAGGCTTCATGTGACCTGTAATATCAATGGTATGAGTTGGACGTGTCACTAATGGGCTGTATAGGATTTTAGGAGAGGAACAAACTTGTACTACATGAGACACATGTTTGTTTGTTTGTTTGTTTGTTGTTTAACGACGCACTCACCAATATTCCAGCTGTATGGCGGCGGTCTGTAAATAATCAATACTAAACCAGACAGTCCAGTGGTGAGTGAGTGAGTGAGTGAGTGAGTGAGTGAGTGAGCGAGCGAGCTGATACCAAGACTTTAGTCCTAGACAGTGAGTGTGAAATCTTTATGGAACTAAAACCATTCTTGATCATAATAAAGCAAGTCTAGACGACATCAAGAAAAACAAATGGAGTAGAGAAATGTATTGTGCGAGATAATATTTCATATATTTTCGTCTGCCAAGACTTATGCCAAAGTTGTTTGACATGGTAAAGCAGAAATAAAAAAATAAAAAACAACTTAGATTGTCTGGGTAACTCAGGCCTTCCAATGAATACTGCCAAGACACTGTCACATGCCTACAATACAAAAGGAATTGGCATCATCAAAAACAATGAGTAAGTGAGGTTTTACGCCGCTTTTAGCAATATTCCAGCAATATCACGGCGGGTGACACCAGAAATGGGCTTCACACATTGTACCCATGTCAGGAATCCAACCTGGGTCATCAGCTTGACGAGCGCACGCTTTAACCACTAGACTATCTGACTACCCTTCAAAAACAATGAGAACGTAACCAAAAAGTAAGTTTCATTGGTGACTCAGCAATGGCCATAAATGTTTTTTTCAAGTGGCCATATTGAAAAAATGAATGGACTATCTTAAAGAAATTCATGTGATCATTGTAGGGCACAAACAAGGAAGTTTCTGCTTCATGCTGGTTGAGTGGCTTCTGAAGAGAGGGCGTTTACAGTGTGACGAAACATATTTTCAGAGAATCAGATAAGAGGACGTTTACAGTGTGACGAAACATATTTTCAGAGAATCAGATAAGGGGACGTTTACAGTGTGACGAAACATATTTTCAGAGAATCAGATAAGAGTGTAATTTCAGTTGATCACAGTATTGTTTATTTCCACTGGGACTGATAATGTTTTTTTGGATAAATCGCTGAATTTCATCTTTCATCACGAGCTTGCCTCATTCCTTCTGTATCACGATACGTATCATACCTTGACCTCAGTATCATGATATCTATCTTGAGTTTGTGTACCCTCTCAACTCTAAAACTGGTTGTATCAACTTTGCGATATATTCTTTGAAACTCTTGGATGTGAAGGTGTGAGGTGAAATGGGGTTCAACGTTGCGTCCAAGATTATTGCACTTATATAGCGACGTGCATGCACGTATGTGTGTGTGTGTGGCTGCTTGTACTAGTCCGGACTGATGCCGATTTATTGTGCTAGCTCACTGAGATACCATGCCACAGTTTAACATGAATACCCCACTCAGTATACTGACTCCGAGCCGACCAGTCCCTGTTTTAGCCCTTTAATGCCAAGCGCCAGACAGGGTAACAACAAGTACCATCTTTTAACATCTTTTGGTACGCGGCGGAGGATCGAACCCCGGACCTTCCGCTCTCCGGGCGGACGCTCTACCACTAGGCCACGGAGGCGGTCTTGTATGTGAACATAATAGGTCCAACTACATCATGGTAAATCCCACATGCAGCTCAGAGGAACCTGCCCTGTTGTAGATTGAATCTCATTCACAAAGTTAACTGAAACAATCTTAATGAATCAGCTTAAAGACAGCTATTATTTGTTTGTTTGTTTGTTGTTTAACGCCACACTCAGCAATATTCAAACTATATGACGGCAGTCTGAAACATAATTGAGTCTGAACCAGACAATCCAGTGATTGACATCATGAGCATCAATCCACATGATGACATGCATCAACCAAGTCAGCGAGCCTGACCACCCGATCTTGTAGTCGCCTCTTACGACAAGCATAGTCGCCTTTTATGGCAAGCATGGGTTGCTGAAGACCTATTCTACCGTGGATCTTCACGGTTCAGACAGCTATTAAACACACATAGGCACATGTATGGCGGACAGTACTCTATCTTACAGACCCTGATACAAATATATCCAATACAGCCCATGAAAGTCCAAATGTTTGGCAAGTCTAGATTACTGCAAAATGAAGAGAATCTCTGGGCTCCTTTTAATAATATTTTTATTAAGATAATTTAACAACTGTTTTTTTTCTGTATGGCATGTTCATTTCAGAGACAAGGTGTTAGTCTAGGTGGACAGCTGTGGAGGTATTAAATAGGTGTGGAGGTATTAAATAGGTGTGGAGGTATTAAACAGCTGTGGAGGTATTAAATAGGTGTGTCATCATAACACATGCAGTACAAAACTAATTTCACATATTGTAATAAGGAAGAAAGAAAAGTGCTATAACATAATTAACAGACGGGTCCTAGAGTGTAGGGACATGATGTTACAGGTTGATCTTTGAAGGGCTTACATATTAGAGTCACCTCCAGTCATTATCACACAGCGATGACTGCTGGCATGTGACTAATATTGCAACATTTAACACGAAAATAACATCAGGTGATGAAGGTGTCAAATATATTATGACATCATATTGGTTGCAGAGTCAGGTAGTCATAATCATATTGTGTACCTTTATTCACAAATCAACGAAGCATAGAACATGCTTTCTACGTCTAAAAAATATAATTCACATTGTGAAATTAGGCATTTGGAAGATCATTTTTAAATCAGAGATAGAGAGATAGAAACTAACATTTTAGTCCACTAGTCCTTTCATATTAACATATAGCAAAACCCTTAAAAATGGAAAATTTCTACTAGTCCTTATGAAGCCTTAACTATTGGGCAGTTTGGTAAGGACTATAGTGCCGGTGCCAGTTTCTACCGCTGTAAATGTTTCCGATTCTTGAAACAAACAATTCATCAGTTAGAGCCACAGTTAAAACATAAAAAATATGACACAACATTTCTGATGAATTAATTTGTTTTCCCAAAAAGAAAGATGAGTATTCAGCCATACAGAGTATTGTATGCACGAAATGACACGGCTAAACCAATTGGAGATAAAATGCCATTTTTTTCTTGAGAGCTATGATTACGTTTCGATTTCATCATAATCAACGAGCAAATTACATCATGTTGACTCGACACGTTGTACAATACAACCCTGCAACCCAGTATTTTCCACTTGCAATTAAGGAATTGTTGTACTGACGTGGCCTACGATATCGATCACATCACTCCGTCACAAATTGGTTACATTTCCAAGAACTACAACATGTCTCTAACAAACATTTCCTTTCTGTTGTTTTGTTTAATGCATAAATAATAGTGATAAAACCCTCATATGATAAGAAATCTGGGCCCAATGTACTATTCCAACTACAGTTCCGCCCCGTTAATCCGACATGGTTGGTTGCAGATAATTATGTCGAATTAACGAGTATGTCGGATAAATGAAATTAAATAGTATCAGTATGACCGATTCAAAATACTTTAAAAAGCATAGTCTGGAACAGAAGTCTCCAGTTTGAAACTAGTGCAAGGCTCAAGAAAGCTGCTTTCTGATTGGCTAATGTTGACTTCCTGATAGTTATTTCATTGGTCGGTCAAAGTTCGTGAAAGGTTGTTCTAACATGACCTGTAATGGGATGTCCTCAGCGGTAGCGAGAACTTGTGTCTGATTTTAATGAGATTGGGGTAATCTAAGCATGTGATAAATATTGGCTTGTTTATTAAAAGTTTAATTGTTTATTGTTAAGCAAGTTTATCTCTACAGCCATTGTAATATGCAGCTACCGGCCGGCTTATCTCGCATCAAAACACGGGCTGTTTACTTGCGGGCAGATGACCACGGAGTATGCTGATCGCTGTCGGATTAACGAGACTCCTTAATGAGTGATTTCGGTAATTCGTTGCAAAATAGTGTGTTGGAGTTGGAGTGGGAAACTGTTGGATTAACAGGTCTAAATAGCACTGATTTAATCGGTTCCTATTATTAGTGTTGGATAAAGCCGATTGTCGGATTACCGAGTGTCGGATTAACGAGACTTGATGGTATATCCTTAACATGTTTTTGTGAATGACTATAAAATCTGATGACACCAGTTTATCACAAAAAGGGGAGTGTCTCCTGCCCCGCCGGTGGCACCTATCACAAACACATGCAAAGGCAAGTCAAGTGTCCACCTGAACACTGAACTGAAGTGAAAAAAACCAAACCAAATGCAACAAGAACTGTTATTTTAGGAACCTAATAGCACTGCCTTTTGTCTTGATCATGTGTTAAGGAGAATAAAACGTCTTCTGACAGCAGTGTATACTAGTTACCATAAACTTCCTGCCTCTCCCCCACTCAATTACATTCAAAGTTTTACAGACCACACAATCTTATGCCACGTGAAACAAAAACATTCATAAACAAAATTGTATTTTTGGACCACCCAAGATCAAACCCAACTCTCTGAACCATAAAGAAGTTAAAAAAAAGGGAGCAAAAAAAGGAATATCGCTTTCATAATAAGAATCCTCACATCCAGCTGAGGTGAGGTGAAATTGGGTTTAACGTCGCGTCCAAGATTATTGCACTTATATAGCGACGTGCATGCACGTGTGTGTATGTGTCGCTGCTTGTACTAGACCGGACTGATGCCGATTTATAGTGCTAGCCCACTGAGATACCATGCCGCAGTTTAACATCAATACCCCACTCAGACACAGTATACTGACTCCGAGCCGACCAGTCCTTGCTTATCCCCTTAATGCCGAGCGCCAGACAGGGTAACAACAAGTACCATCTTTTAACATCTTTTGGTATGACGCGGCCGGGGATCGAACCCCGGACCTTCCGCTCTCCGGGCGGACGCTCAACCACTAGACCACGGAGGCGGTCCACATCCAGCGAAGATTACCCATGAAAAGACGCAAGGAAGGAACGGTGCCAGGGCCTTGTTTGGATGTCAGTGAAGCTTATCCAATCCTTTTCCATTGGTGCCAACCTCATAAAATATTGGGCAATGAAAAAACTGAAAAGTCCCCTAGTCTCCTATTCATGTAAAAAAACAACGGATAGCCAAGTAGACAGGGACAATTAGAGCTACTTCTATTGCTAATGAGTCCCGAAAATATAAACTATCTCAATTTCATTCTCTGTTTCATATCGCTCTCCATCTGAAGAGAATCTAATGATAGATCATGCTTATTTGGTCAAAGACTGATTAAAACAAAATACCAATCCTTTGAAATGAACGTTTCTCATTTAGCCCAAATCTCGTTAAAGGTAGATTTAGTTCCCTCCCAAACACCTGGACAACCGTATTGCTAAACAATGACCAACAGTTCTGGAATCTAGGTCAAACAAACAATGTAGAAAAACATCAATTTGTGAAACTGAAATGACAAAATGCGAGCCAAGTGGTTTGATGGTTTGGATTTGTCCACAATGGTGAAAAAACACAATCCTATCATTACTCCTTTCTACTAGCCAATCCATCAAACCTTTCTAACTACTGAATTTACTTTCATGAATTTATTCAACTATGCATTAACTGAAATACAAATATGGAAAAGAACATTAATTTTTGTATTTTTTCTTTAGGGTTTCAATCATGTTTCAATATAATTGCCACTTAAAAGCAAACAGTTTGAGAAAATAACCATTTCTGTTTGAGAAAGTACAGGTTTCGATTATATACATTTCAAATTGTTATTAAAAGAATAACTGCTTCAGTCTTATGGGTTTCAGACTGCTTCTTCCTAACAGGTTTCCCCAAGACTAGTAATTGGAAAGAACCTTCGGAGACCAACCCCTTGATATTCTCGGGGAGGGGGAAAATAATTTGTTCCAAAAAATTCTTGAAAATTTTTTATTCTGTCTCAGATTGTTAAAAAAAAGAAACTGCATGCAACAAAATTGACATTGTTGCAAGGTGCTTGAAAAAAAAAATGTCGGCTCATAGTTTTTTATAAAAAAATATGTTTTTGCCGCTGTAGCTGAAAAGATATCTGATCTTGATACATTGGTTGGTTTGTTTGTTGGTTGGTTTGTTTGTTGGTTTGTTGTTTAACGCCGCACTAAGCAATATTCCAGCTATATGACGGCGGTCTGTAAATAATCGAGTCTGGACCAGACAATCCAGTGATTGATATCATGAGCATCAATCCTCGCATTTGGGATTGATGACATGCATCAACCAAGTCAGCGAGCCTGACCACCCGATCCCGTTAGTCGCCTTTTTCCACAAGCATAGTCGCCTTTTACAGCAAGCATGGGTTGCTGAAGACCTATTCTACCCCGGATCTTCAGGGGTCTGATCTTAATACAAAATCCCAGTCCCCCTCCCAAATATGGAATGGTCGGTAATCAGATGACATGTCCCTCTGTCTCAAGGGCCACAGAGCTATATGGAATGGTTCTGAGTTGAAACACTGACAGTCTTTATTCATTTGATGATCAACAACAATTCACCACTTCACAAATAACCTGATATGGTACAAAGTTTCTAGAATGAAAGTGACAAAACCTTTCTCAAAGTCAAAAGAAGAAGAAATATAGAAGAAATATAGAAAACATTTGAATTCATGTGTCAGACGAAAATATTCTAGATGATGTGAAGAAGGGCTTGATGATCACATACTCTCCAATCAATATATACAGTGATGATAAAGTCACATCTTATATCCAATATACAAAGTAGAGTTCAACTAAAAATGTTGTAATCACTGACACCTGCCATCAGACTCCCCAGCAGTCTGGTTCCAGGTGGGATGTTGTTGCATCTTCTTTGTGATGGGGTCAAACAGATTCCTGAGGAAATATTTCGCATAAATCTATTTTTAGCCAACAACCATGTTGGGATTTCCCTGTTGTGTTCAGCCTGCTGTATTTCACATGGCAGACTGATAAGATCATATTAGGGGATTTAATTCCCCACTATAATGTACTAAAATCATGGGTCTGAAGTACCTCCAATCACATTCAACCGTTTGGCTGTAGACAATCATCGGATTGAGCAGCTATAGCAGCCTCATCCCATCCACATTATAACAACAGGCGCTATAATAGATCAAAGTGACATTTGCAAGTGAAGGCAAAACAATATTCTTATCGATATGGATGACATTCTGTCTCAATGCAGATCTCACAGTGTCATAAAACAGTGCCAGTTTCATACAGAAATATTCAGGAGTGAAAAACTCTGCAGGTTTATATGCAACAATGTATTCAGGTGTTCGTTCTCACGGACAGCTGTTTCCTTAATTGCAGAACAATTCAGTGACTTATCGGTTGTTTCAACAAACACTCTACGTCAAAACAATGAGTCTTTGTTTTCTTTTGCAGATATGGCCCAAAGTCGAGAAGGGTACAACGGAAGCTTGTCAGGTAAAGTGCAGTTTTTTGTTTACATCCAAGTTCCACAGGGAGAAATTTTGAATGCATGTAGCAGAAAAGAAATACAATCAACAATTGTGCTCAATTTTACAAAATTAATGACAATTTCCTGTACTAAGAACAGCTGAAGTAAGTTTGATAATGTGTGCATCAAGATCTAAGTGAGTGAGTGAGTATGGTTTTACGCCGCTTTTAGCAATATTCCAGCAATATCACGGCGGGGGACACCAGAAATGGGCTTCACACATTGTACCCATGTCGGGAATCGAAGCTGGCCATTTGGCATGAAGAGCGAACTCTTTACCTCAAAGTTACGATCCAGGTAACACTGGACAATTCAGCATAACGAGCGAACACATCAAACACTAGGCTACCCAACTCAGACACATCATACTGACTCTGAACCGACCAGTCCTTGTTTTAGCCCCTCAATGCTGAATGGAGGCAGGGTAAGAACAAGTACCATCTTTTAATGTCTTTTGGTATGATGCAGCCAGGGATTGAACCCCCGACCTTACGCTCTCTGGGCAGACGCTCTATCCACTAGAACACGAAGGCAGTTTAATTGCAAGAGAGGATGTAGATAAACCAGTTCAACTCAGGCAGGGTAACAACAAGTACCATCTTTTAATGTCTTTTGGTATGATGCAGCCAGGGATTGAACCCCCGACCTTACGCTCTCCGGGCAGACGCTCTATCCACTAGACCATAAAGGCAGTTTAGTTGCATGAAAGGATGTAGATAAACCAGTTCAACTCAGGCAGGGTAACAACAAGTACCATCTTTTAATGTCTTTTGGTATGATGCAGCCAGGGATTGAACCCCCAATCTTACGCTCTCCGGGCAGACGCTCTATCCACTAGACCATAAAGGCAATTTAATTGCATGAAAGGATGTAGATAAACCAGTTCAACTCAGGCAGGGTAACAACAAGTACCATCTTTTAATGTCTTTTGGTATGATGCAGCCAGGGATTGAACCCCCAATCTTACGCTCTCCGGGCAGACGCTCTATCCACTAGAACACGAAGGCAGTTTAATTGCAAGAGAGGATGTAGATAAACCAGTTCAACTCAGGCAGGGTAACAACAAGTACCATCTTTTAATGTCTTTTGGTATGATGCAGCCAGGGATTGAACCCCTGACCTTACGCTCTCCGGGCAGAAGCTCTATCCGCTAGACCACAAAGGCAGTTTAATTGCATGAAAGAATGAAGATAAACCAGTTCAACCCAGGACTCAATCAGTCACTGACTATAATTGAATCTAATTTTTTTCCAAACTTAACCTCTCCAAATCATGTTTGAGCCCCTACTGCGGAAATAGAGATTGAACATGATTTTGGAAATTAGACTCTGAAAGCAGTTAGCGTCATTATGATGGCATTCCGTTGATTCAATCAGGCTTACACCTTTGCTGTGAGGTGAAATCCATTAAAACAAGCTCATCTGAAATGCTGTTGACAGAATGTATTGAAAGGGAACACGATTCAGTGCAATTCACCACCGATTGACATTGATTGCAAAAAGGTCCTTAATCAAAAGAAAAGGATAAATATTTTTAGCTTCGTCTAGATTTGTTTTTGCAATAAACTTTACGATTTATCAGAGGTAAATTGAAGTGTTTCACTTAAATCCATTTGCTGATTGGGAACTATTAAACGATCATCTAACCGAAGCAGCACTTACAAACACATGTGATTTGATGACAAAATGATATCTTGTGTAAGCAGGTTCTCTGGTTTGAAGTCATGCTAGACATGAAAGGGTCCACACAACCTCACGCCAAGCCAGTGACTGACTCCACTAGTCTACTTGGCTGGTTTCACACCAAGTATATCAGTTGTCCGTGCAGACATCTAGCTTGCTTCACACCAAGTATATCAGTTGTCTGTGCAGACATCTAGCTGGTTTCACACCAAGTATATCAGTTGTCTGTGCAGACATCTAGCTGGTTTCACACCAAGTATATCAGTTGTCTGTGCAGACATCTAGCTGGTTTCACACCAAGTACATCAGTTGTCTGTGCAGACATCTAGCTGGTTTCACACCAAGTATATCAGTTGTCTGTGCATCTAGCTGGTTTCACACCAAGTATATCAGTTGTCTGTGCAGACATCTAGCTGGTTTCACACCAAGTATATCAGTTGTCTGTGCAGACATCTAGCTGGTTTCAAACCAAGTATATCAGTTGTCCGCGCAGACATCTAGCTGGTTTCACACCAAGTATATCAGTTGTCTGTGCAGACATCTAGCTGGTTTCAAACCAAGTATATCAGTTGTCCGCGCAGACATCTAGCTGGTTTCACACCAAGTATATCAGTTTTCAATACAGACATCTAGCTGGTTTCACACCAAGTATATCAGTTTTCAATACAGACATCTAGCTGGTTTCACACAAAGTCCTCTAGTCTGCATTAGTTGGTATTTCCAAACTCATGCACATCCTGCCCACTACCCACTAGTTTCAAATTTTAATGTAATTGACTTGGGGGTATTAATAATCTTTAGAAGCATCATAAATATATCATTGATAAATCCAAAGTCTTGCAATTAGTGATTTATGGTATCAAATCACTTCACATAAACTGAGCATTTATTTTCAACATAAATACAAACTGCCTCCACCATGTTTCTGCACAGCTCTTTAAAACAACTTGCCTCCGTAAATCGTCCAAACTGCTTCATCCACAATTTCCTTCAAACTACGATTAAACTAATAAAGAAACAGGATTTATCAGCGCATCTAATATGGCAATTTTAGAATCTATCAAAATAGACTGACATATTTCTTACTCTCTCCATGGCCTATTAGTAAATCTCAGGCTATTTAATTTCAGTGTAAAATTGATTTTTACAGTAATGGATGGAAAATTGAAAAGAAATATTGTTTATTACAACAATCCTTTAGCTCAAAACTTTCAAAACTATTCTAGAACTTCATGCACCTAATCTTATTAAAAGCAAACTGACATAAAAATAAGATCTTAGCTTCAACATAGTCTCCTGGTTGTGAAAGTACCCTCTGCTGAGATAGTATCCTTGGTTGCGAAAGTCCCCTGGGTTGTGAAAGTACCCTTGTTTGTAAAGTACCCTTGGTTGTGAAAGCACCCTTGGTTGTGGAAGTACCCTTGGTTGTGAAAGTCCCCTGGGTTGTGAAAGTACCCTTGGTTGTGAAAGTACCCTTGGTTGTGAAAACACCCTTGGTTTTGAAAGTACCCTTGGTTGTGAAAGTACCCTTGTTTGTGAAAGTACCCTTGGTTGTGAAAACACCCTTGGTTGTGAAAGCACCCTTGGTTGTGGAAGTACCCTTGGTTGTGAAAGCACCCTTGGCTGTGAAAGCACCCTTGGTTGTGAAAGCACCCTTGGTTGTGAAAGCACCCTTGGTTGTGGAAGTACCCTTGGTTGTGAAAACACCCTTGGTTGTGAAAGTATCCCTTGTTGGAAAGTTCCCTCTGCTTAGAAAGTACCCTTGGTTGTGAAAGCACCCTTGGTTGTGAAAGCACCCTTGGTTGTGGAAGTACCCTTGGTTGTGAAAGTACTCTTGGTTGTGAAAGTACCCTTGGTTGTGAAAACACCCTTGGTTGTGAAAGTACCCTTGGTTGTGAAAGTACCCTTGGTTGTGAAAGTACCCTTGGTTGTGAAAGTACCCTTGGCTGTGAAAGCACCCTTCTTGTTAAGTACCCTTGGTTATGAAAGCACCCTTCTTGTAAAGTACCCTTGGTTTTGAAAGTACCCTTGGTTGTGAAAGTACCCTCTGCTGAGAAAGTATCCTTGGTTGTGAAAGCACCCTTGGTTGTGAAAGCACCCTTGTTGTAAAGCAGCCTTGTTGTAAAGCAGCCTTTTTGTAAAGTACTGATCTTGTGCAAGCAGCAACTGTGAGGCACATGAGACTTGACGGAGGGAGGTAAATGATGACTGATAGGCACAATAAAACACATCAGATGGGGAGAAATTGGCAATAATTCTGTTATCTTTTCCAAAAGTCTTTCTTTTAATGCCAATCTGGTGTGACAGGGAAGCAATTATTTTTCAGTGTATTTCCATTTGATGAGAATTAAAATGCTCACGAGTAATACTCTCGTAATATATTTCTAATCATATTGAAGTAGCACCACGATAGTCAAATTTCATGGTAAGAGTATCGTCAGGCTGAAACATAATCTTCACAACCATAACTCATTAAGGTCCCTGTTGGCAAGCCCTGTAGTTACAGTGTTGGCTTAGTAAGAAGACCTGAGTTGATTCCCATATGGTATGGTGTGTCCATCCATCAGAGAGCAGGGAAAATGCTGCATCTGCTACAGCCTATTCACTCACTCACTCACTCACTCACTCACACACTCACTCACTCAGTGTAGACACAAAACACAATTTATCATGAAGCGCTTCGTGCATAATGGAATTTGCCAGTATGAGGCACAGTCTTCATCAACTGATGAATGTCAACAAATACAACTTTCAATCCTTGAGTGCATGCACATCACTTTATATGGCAGTAATCCTGAACAAGACGCTAAACCCAATCTCACCTCACCACCCCTTCATTTTGTGAATAATCTGCGAGCGATGACAGACACAATTACTGGGATCATATACACAAAATTGCAATTCATATCAAGAAGTTTCTGAGTACATATGAAAAAGATCCGGGGTAGAATAGGTCTTCAGTAACCCATGCTTGCTGTAAAAAGCAACTATGCTTGTCGTATAAGGCGACTAACGAGATCGGGTGGTCAGGCTCGCTGACTTGGTTGTTGCATGTCGTTGTATCCCAATTGTGTGGATCAATGCTCATGATGTCAATCACTGTTTGCTGAGTGTGGCATCAAACAACAAACAAACATGTGAAAAATACACAAAGAGTGTGACATTAAATGGGATTGCGTGACCGTCAAAGTATGGCATGGTCAGCTCGAAACACAAACTAAGCCAAAATACGAAAACTGGACATATTATGATAATATGCACAGTGCATACCTAATCCCATATTTTAAGACATGACACTTTTTGTGGATAGCAACTTCTTATATTCTTTGTATGACATTTCAGAGCTGCTTCTTACTCCTTGTTTCACTTGATGAAGGAACAAGACGAAGCTCTGAAATGTCGTACAAAGAATATAAAACGTTACTATTCATAAAAAGTGTCATGTTTTCATGTTCTCCAAACTTCTAAGTGCCTTTTTAAGACTTTAATCCCATATTTATTGATGCAGGAATGGCTGAGAAATGGGAAAAAATAGAACTTTACAATAATTGACCTATTATGCAACAGAATAAATGAAACAGATAAAAGTGAAATTATTTTCAGTAATCTCCACTCAGTATTACGTTTTTTGCTTTTTGCTGATTGGCTGGTTCAAACTATTTATTACAAAGTATGAAACATAAAGTTGAAAATTGGAAGAAAATTGAAGCTTTTACGGTTTCTATTTCCTAAAACATGTTTACGGAAGTGGGAAGTGAGACACGATGTAGTGCTTTCAAAGTTTCCATCTTTCCTAAACGTCGTACGGAAATAAGAAGTTGGAAGTGGTATTGAGCTTCAATCTTTCAAAACAGATTTCGGAAATGAGAAGTAGGAGGCCGTGTAGAGCTTTCGAGCTTTCTGTCTTTTAAAAATAAAGTTTGAAAGATGAATTGTCCAGTGTTACCTGGATCGTAACTTCGCTCTTCATGCCAAATGCCAAGCTTCGATTCCCCCGACATGGGTACAATGTGTGAAGCCCATTTCTGGTGTCCCCCGCCGTGATATTGCTGGAATATTGCTAAAAGCGAAGTAAAACCTTACTCACTCATTCACTCACTCACCCATCCAACCGACCGCCCACCAACTCACTCACTCACTCACTCACCTATGATTGTCTGCATTATTCCAGTCTGTATACTTCAAACATTCCAGTAAGACAAAGACAGTAAATATGTAACTAGAGTTTTTATCTCGAAATTTATTATATTTCCTCATCACCATTGTTTGTATGTTCAATTAAACCCATCCCACTCACTCACTCACTCAAAGTTGTCACAAATACTATCGCTTTTAGTTACCTTACCTTGCTTAAGAAAATATCTACACTGTTGGATGGTCGACATTATGAACACACTGTGACATTACTGTTGCCATGTATAGTTATATGAGTGACTGAGTTGTGTTTAACTAGCTTTTAACAGTATTCCAGTTATATTACGGCGTGTCAGCTTAATGTGGGAGGAAAGCCAAAAGTGATGCAGGTCTGACGTTTACCACTTCGGTGAAACCCACGAGCACGGGTGTGGTGCTGACAAACCTAGAAACATAATTGGGGCGAACCGGGATTTGAACCCACAATCACAAGTTTCGGGTGTGCCCAAGGGACGCAACTCTGCACAGCGATTCGCAGCGCCTTAGACGACTAGGCCACCCGTGCCCCCATATATAGTTAAAGTGTCCTCAGTGCCCCAGTATTGTCTGTGACACTGCAGCGGGGGACGACAATCTACCATCAATCACACTGCAGTTCTCGTTCATGCAAGAGAAACATTAGCTCCTAACAAATAAGTTGAGTTTGTTCGAGTCAAATAATAGAGGGTTATAACAGCTGTTCACAGGAAAGATGAATACATATTCACAACATGGAAATTGGATTACTTCTGCCCCTATAAATATGCATGTAGTTTCTGTGTTGACAGTTATTACATGAGGAATATTGGAAATTCAACAGGTGTGTCTGCATGGCAACAAGATCATCAACATGCTCGTGCATCACCTAGCACTGTTCAATGGCAGGACTAATCATTTGTGTATTAACAAATTGTATGTTTATTAAGGTTGCATCTGATGAGTATCAGAGAATTACCATTTTGGGTTCATGAAGTTTAATTACCGTATTCGAGGTAATAAGCGTCCAGGGCGCTCTCAAAATTAGAAATAGGGGGCTCTTATTAGAATATTATTTTGGTGAAAAAAAACAGAGTTGAAAGATCATAAATTTCGTGGTTTATGCTGACAGCCTGAAATGTTTATATACGACAGATATATTTTTCCAGAATTTAATTGCCCATAATTAAGGGTGCATATGACACACATGTGCGTATTATACACGAATAAATAAGTCTTGTGTTCATTGATCAATTGGAAGGGATGCTAACTGGGATTGTTTACTAGCCAATATATTATCAGAACCGAGCGCTTATTACGTCGAATACGGTACTCGTTTTCGTTTCAAAATATCCTCCCTGGTGAACAGGCCACACTAATAGATCTTCTTGTTTCACAGATGTGCCTATACCCATATTTGGGGTACTAAAGGTCCTAAAAATACTAAAGGGCTAAAATTTTCCTTTTTTTCAAGTTTGTCCTTGCATATACACCTGTCCTTGCATATACCTGTCCTTACATACACCTGTCCTTGCATACACCTGTTCTTGCATACACCTGTCCTTGCATACACCTGTCCTTGCATACACCTGTCCTTGAATACACCTATACACCTGTCCTTGAATACACCAATACACCTCTCCTTGAACACACCTATACACCTGTCCTTGAATACACCTATACACCTGTCCTTGCATACACCTGTCCTTGAATACACCTATACACCTGTCCTTGAATACACCTATACACCTGTCTTTGAACATACCTATACACCTGTCCTTGAACACACCTGTCCTTGAATACACCTGTCCTTACATACACCTGTCCTGGATACACCTGTCCTTGATTACACCAAGTTAATCCATACAACAGGGATATGAAAGGTTCTGGTCTTACTTCATACAGCACATTGTTCCTTAACATGAATTACCACAAAAAAATACAGGAAACAGTTATTCAAATCAACGAATATTCAATTATTGCAGCAACATTTATGATTAGAACCTATGGGTTCTCAACCACACAGCTGTTGATTGTCGTGAATGGAAATGCTATTCCCCAAGGACAGCATGGTTTCTTCAGATCGGATCTGACAACCTTGAAATGTCCTTGAATTGTGTTCTCACCTGAAAATAACTTGCATTCTTTACAAACGTTAATAGAACATTCATTAAGCATTCCAGTATAAACAGAACACCAAAATACCAGTAATTAGGAAATGCACAATCTGAAACAATTAAATAATTATGTTACCAGAGTCAAAACAGATTGTTTATTTACTCAGATGAAAGTGCAACTTCTGTATATTTTTTGTGTGCATTTTGAACATTTTCCAGGAGTGTATCCAAGCTCTCGCTGTGGTAAAGTGCACCCAGTGAACTTGCACAAGTCTCTAAGGCAATAATTATTTGTTTAAATCATATTTTGTACATTATAAAAAACAATAAGTACAAGTTGTCCCTATAAGAGACTGGAATCTGTCCACATACCTAGACTTGCATATTAGGAGGATAGAATTACTACACATCCATGGACTTATCTTTCAGTACAGCCTTGGAGCAAGGCTAGGGCAGGTACTATTAGGAGACATGCTATAAATCACATGACCCCATCAGGGATGCTGTGTTCCTGACAACTATCAATTACTTCTTAAAGCCCCACAGTGAGGGAGTTAATGGAGTGCACAAAATGTTGCACTGATATCCCAGGTGCCTGTAAAAAAAAGGAACAAAAACCCTTTTCATTCTCACAAGAGTGAGTGAGTGAGTGACTTTGGATCATAACAGTAAGATCTGTGGATAAGGGAGACAACTGTGCACATCAATAATACCCCATAATCTTTAAACAACTCTAAATATACTGACTACAATAAATGTCATATTTTATTATGATTTGACAAAAAAATAAAAGTTGACATCAAAAAGTAATGTCTGGAATGATCACATTAAACACAATCAATCATTTTCATAACAAGGCATTTCACCACATAGATCTCACTTTTCAAAATTTAATTTAAAAAAATAATTCTTTTTGTGCTATTTTCATTATGTGGAGGATTAGGTGGCCCTGGCAGAGAAGCAGATACATGTACATGTATGTCAGCTCAGTACATCCTTGCTGGAAGCTTCAGCTTCATGGACCCGTGAAGATCCGGGGTAGAATAGGTCTTCAGCAACCCATGCTTGCTGTAAATGGTGACTATGCTTATCGTAAGAGCCGACTAACGGGATCGGGTGTTCAGGCTCACTGACTTGGTTGATGCATGTCATCATATCCCAATTGCGTTGATCGATGCTCATGATGTCAATCACTGGATTGTCTTGTCCAGACTCGATTATTTACAGATCGCCGTCATATAGCTCGAATATTGCTGAGTGCAGCATTAAACAACAAATAAACAAACAAAAAACATCCTCGCTGGAACCTTAAAGCTTCATGAACAAGCAATCTTGCCATCATGAATTTAACAGCAACTAGATTTTATTTACAATTAAGGAAGACAACAAAACACTAAGGCCTCATTCCACAAAACGATCGTAGCTTTATTACTAACTCCCCTGCCGTAACTCCCACACTTTAACACAGACTTACGACAGTCGTAGAGCTAAGGTACGAGACCTTGATCCCAGAGTAAGCCAATCAATATGACCTCAAGTACTTGTCCACCTTGTAGTTGCTTACAGTCATGAAACCAAAGAATTGAAGCATCATTTGGATGAAAGAAAAACATTGGAAGACCATCCCCCTGACATGTGGGATCACTGAACACAGAGTACCTCATTAACCAGGTGTAAAGTGCATCCGGGGGAACCACCAGGTGCTCCTCTTCCAGTAGATCACAATTACCACATAGAAGGTCATTGATTACCGATAGTGGTTCCGGCATCTTGAACCAGAGTACATACAACAATTGATTTGTTTTACTTGAGAGTTTTCATAATTAATGATGACATAATAATGATCCAAAGTTTCGTTATCATTTCTGAGAAAGTATTGTCATTAGCATCTTCAAGTGATGAGGGTTCACTAATATGAGCTGTAGCAGGATCACGAGGGGTGCATGAGGTTTTATGTGTCCCGTGTTAGGTTTTATACCACGAGCTGGAGTAATTTATCTTAACATGTTTTAATATGACATTTAAAATAATTCAAATAATTTCCAAATTGAAAGAAAACAGCTGCTTGATTGAGCTGGGGTTACCTTGTGCTATGTCATGTGACATCCATTGGCTCAGAAAAACTGTATGGTTTTTTGCTTTAAAGCAGGGTATAAAGGATTTATTCTGTCTCTCAGAAATCCACGTGCAGCTTGTAGTGCTCATGGCGGGGTATAAGAGAGTTATTCCCCCGCTGTGAAATTTATTACCCTCCAAGGCGCGTTACACAGTATTTTATCAAGATCACGTGGACCAATCAGATCTCATCATTCTGACATAGAGGTAGAAACCTCGAAATAAAAGATTTTCGTTTGTTATTCCTTGATTTATCTGCCTCCCCAAACTTAACACTTATAGCTGGTACAATCGGAGATAAATATTAGAAATAATATTTTTAAAGAAAATCGATATGAGAAGCCTTATCTTTTAAAGAAAACAAACTGCCTATTGATTGTTTGTTTAAAAGATAAGGCTTCTCATATTGATTTTCTTGATTTATCTGCCTCCCCAAACTTAACACTTATAGCTAGTACAATCAGAGATAAATATCAGAAATAATATTTCCAAAGAAAATCAATATGAAACAGTCAATGTTTTTGCAATATTGGTATTTTTATTTAGGCCGCCAGCTCCATTGTTTTGATGTAAAGTTAAACAGAGTAATTGAAAAAGGAAAAACCCTATATAACAATAATAATAATTGTTTCCTTGACATACTGTAAAACAGGAATTTAATGCGACATGAAAATAATGCAAGCTCTTGATTTTAGACATAAATGCGCATTTTAAAAATGCAATTGCCCATACCCTTTCCTAAAAATTCATGCGCTGGATTTATGTTCTGTGTTATTTTAATTAATGTAACCTACGTAAATAAAAGCCTTACCTGAAAACGCCTCGTTTGTTTCAAATGACGTTTTGAGCAGGAACTGTGAGTAGACAGAGATAAATAAAACAAGCGTATAGTTGACAAAGTCATCTATATCCCCCGCCCATTTTAACACGTTATTGTCCCAAACCAGGTAACTGACCCAACATTTCTCTTAGCCCATGTCAAAATAGCTGCAATGGAAATTTTAAAATAAACATTTCTAAAACTCCTTAATATCAAATGGCACTAGTTCAGTATGCGCTTTATATATAGACATGCAATGTTTGGCAAGGAAATATTTAACAGTTTATTTGTTATACTACTTAAGTAAACCAATCCTATATTAAAACTTAATCCAACTTATTGCCATGGAAACGTGAAAAATAAAAATGTCTAAAATTCCTAAATAGCAAGAGGCACCAGTCCAGTATGTGTCTGGTAAACATGCACAGTTTTTGTTGGAAAGTATTGAATGGGTTTTGAGTTATGCTCCGAAAAGAAACTCTACCCTATAGAACCTAAGTCCAACTTGTTGCAATGGAAACATAAAAACAATGACTAGTTGCCTATTTTTCTGTGTTCCCTGATTAATAACATCTGAATATCAATAATAAATTTGAACATGACAGTTAACCTTTGAATCCCGTTTTAGGCTAAAATGTACAGGCAAAAGAACTCTACTTCTTCCGCTGTTGCTGTGGGCAGTGACAGTCAGAGTCCGCTCATATTTCCTGTGGTCAGATCAGTTGATGGAAATGTCTTGACATAAATCATCATTACAGAGTTGTAGAGAGTTGTATGACATGGCTTACTCTGCTGCGGTAAATGGCCACTGATTAATGACTTCGGGGTTTAATATCTTTCACAAAATGGTCACCCTAACTACAGACATCGGCTGTACATTTGTATGTATGGAGAATGTCAAATTCAAAATGATTCGGCTTTAATTTACATGATTTATAATTTTTTAGACTATTTTCAAAGACTACCGCCTGGGCTGCGTCATACAATTAACACCAGCTTAGTTTTCTGGGATGATTATTCATGACCAACACTGAAGAAACTGAAGGATCGAAACCTTCTACTGCGCAATACATGAAAATCCGAGACAACAAAATAATCGTCACTTCGGATTGAACTGAACAGTTTATGAATTTCATCGATCCATTTCGTATGTCTCATGTTATTCACAAAAACATGAACAAATGTCAACACCAAAAGAGATAAAAACAATGATATTTCAAACTAATCACAACAGATAAGTTTATCATGGAAACTTTCAGAGAAGGAAAGTCTTTAAAATCACGATTGTAAAATATTCGATGACTGAAAATGAATAGTCATGTCTCATTCAGGATAGTCATGTCTTCAGTGATTCATGAATGAAACAGAACAAATTCTGGATCGGAGCTTCTTTGGTTGTGTTTACGAAGCCGTCAGTCTCTCTCAACTGTTCTGACATCACAGCTCGTCAGGTCTTGAGTCACCTGTAGCTGTCTGTACCAAGCCCTCCCACTGGTAGGGCAGCCGGCAGGAGTTTACACAAAGTGACCAATCGCAGGTGCCCATATAGGCAGAAGATGCTTATTGATTAATGACAACATTGTTGATATGGGGCGAGGAGGTCTGTGATCAGTCTCACGTAATTAGCAGGAAGGACAGGTATACACTTGGCCTCTCGCGCGAATCAACACAATTATTTGAGGTAAGTTTCTTAACATTTCCTAACATTATACTCCCGGATGTGATATTGATTGTCACTTGAGTTGGATGCTACATACAACATAGAAAGTGCTTTGACAATGCCAATTTCCTGTTTCATAAGGTAAAGAGACTGACGTTGATGGACTCTTAATATGTAATATCTGTTAAAATCTAAACAGAAATGGTAATCAGTTGATAATCTACCGGTAATAATTACGAAAACAAGTTGAATCAAGATGAAAACAACATTTAAAAATTCTCCAACATAAATGTGTTGAGATAAAACTTATGGTTAGAAATAAATTTCACTAACATTATCTAGATTGCTAGAATACATAATTTTAAATACCTGAAATTACTTATGTAAAGTTTTTATTAAAACGACCAGTTTCAGTGTAAATGGCTTTCAATAAGTCAATACATGTTATAACCAAACACAATGATACTTTAGTTTAGTCAATACAGCATACAGCATATGTTCTGAAATGTATTATTTAAATGGTGCTTATAGATTTTACAAGTATATCTGACAATCGTGATAATATGTTGCGTAAGATATCCCAACACCACACAAATCAATGGCCAGTTTGAACAACTGATGCTGATGCTGGCGAGAGTTCCCGAGTATCTGTCTCCGCGATGATGATGCTCTCAACATCATTACGCTGCTAATTACAAACATCGTCCATCTCGATCTTCCCGACCCTGCCAGCGTGTGTCTATGGTGGCTGCTATCGCTGTTTATTAAAGGGGCTCTCACAGTCACTGGTCTTGGTGACTGCAGCATAGCCAACATACTAGCCTTGCTCCAAGACTGTACTGAAAGAGAAGTCCATGGATGTGTAGTAATTCTATCCTCCTAATAGGCAAGTCTAGATATGTAAGGACTCCAATTTCTTATAGGGACAACTTGTTCTTATTATTTACATGATTGAAATTATGATTTAAACTGATAATTATGGCCTAGAGACTTGTGCAAGTCTACCAACATAGAAACACACCAGAATGAGGGATCGCTTCTAAGAAAGAAACAGCTCTTGTTGTATTCAGAGAAAAACATTTATGTTCAGATGAGATTCTTCTGTGTAATCAGTTTTCATTTCTTATGCCATATACAAAAGATGTCTTGAGACTTTGTGGAATCATATCTAATGACATACTGTTCTCATTGTACTCTGGGAATATTAATTATTTGAAGATGAGATTCTTAGAAGTATCATTATCATATGGCCGATGTAGAACATGTCTTTAGTGGTTGCCAGTGAAACAAAATATGCCCATTGATTCAAATGTTCCAAATCTTTTTTCATGTAGATATTCATTTCCATGAATTTAAAGTTGAAGCACTATGAATATCATTAAAGATAAATATAAGAAAAGAAGGAAATGGTTCATGTGACATGAAGACAGAGATATAGAGAATCTGTGTTGATATATTTGATATAAAAATACACGAGGGTGAGATTTTATTTATCATCCAACATCATTCTTCCAACTTTTTCAGTTTGTAGACAGTAATAAGCAGTGTCTTAAGTGTAAAAAGTACTGCTAACAGATTCAGTAGCAGAGCCATTAGTGATGTCATTTGATTGTGACGTCATGGTAACCAGTGACGTCACAATGGTTTGTAAAGCACTGTGATGCAATTTCATTGCAGCGATATCTACAATGTAAATATCTCTTGACCTCACCCAAGCCATATCTCCTGTGGGAGCCCTCTACCTCACCCAAGCCATATCTCCTGTGGGAGCCCTCTACCTCACCCAAGCCATATCTCCTGTGGGAGCCAGTTTGGGTTGATGAAAACCATTCTTATCATACACAGCACTATGTCAGGACACCCTACAACATGACAACTGGTGCTCACAACAACCTTGTGTGGAGTACTGTCATGAAGTGTTATCAAACACCCATAGGACATGTGAGACGAGATTGTTCCATGTTGTCAATTACAGTATCATGGACACAGTTATGTAAACTTTATGACTGTGAAACAGTAGTGCGACAATTACTTTGTGATGGAACGTCAAGGTCATGTTTCACAGAGTGATGTCAGCCTAACAACGCCATTACTTGCAGGCCTAATGTAACATGATCAGTGCAACAATTGTAGAGCTATCAAAACATGATCCTTGCGACATTCGTAACGCTAGTGTAACACGATTCTTTCGAAAATCATAAGGCCATCGAAACATGATCCTTGCGACAATTGTAGGGCTATGATCACTTTCAAAATGAGGTTAGCAATAAGGTTATCGCTAAACTTATTTTGAAAGTGATCCTAGTTGTTATGCCTCAGGCCAGACAGGCTACAGCACGAATATGACCACAACTGTCTTCGCCTGATCACTTTAAGAAAGAAACTAATTACGGGAAAGGGAGCGAGTTCTTAGACTAAAATATACACTTATAAATCTCAAGGGACCAAAGACCTCTTAGTGTTCTGCCCATGCTGTGGCCTCGCAGGATTCCAGAAATAATTTTTTGATTGGCGCATAATATTTAGCTCAGTGGGGCATCTCGCTCATTCATGTAGCTAGGATTATTTTATATAATTATGGGGGCCACTGACTGTCTCAAAAATATTTTACATCTGGCACAAGTGTTTTAATTGTGTAAACTTCATCTTTATTGTGACGATTTTCACTGGTTCTCTATAGTAACTAACAAACCATTTCCGAACAGCAAATTGCAAGAGTAGACAGTCGGAAAAATGTTCAGAGAGAGATCAATTATAAATTTCTTTTCATCATCAACACAGCCTAAACAGTCTTCTGATAATGCCAAAGATGTTTCTGCTTTGAATGACTGCAGTATCGCAGAATCGCCAACCACAGGTAGCGTCAATGAAACATAAAAAGTTTCGCATGGCGCATCTGACAGTAACAGTCTGAGAAAGGTAGAAATTTTCAATGAGCTTAGCTTCATGACAACACATAGTTACTGCTTAACTCAGAAACAGTGAGTGAGTGAGTGAGTTTGGTTTAACACCACATTTTAACATTATTCCAGTTATATCGCGGTGTGTCAGCTTAATGTGGGAGGAAAGCCCGAAGTGATGCAGGTCTCAGAAAGTTACCACTTCAGTGAAACCCATGAGCACGGGTATGGTGCTGACTAACCTAGAAACATAATCGGGGAGAACCGGGATTCGAACCCACTCTACAAGGCGAATCGCTGTGCCTTAGACGACTGAGCCACCCATGCCCCTTGACTCAGAAAGAAAAACTATGACATGTCATCTTTGCATAAACCATGTGAAATCTAATTCAATGACAAAGCTACATTATTATTTTGGAATGAGTAGCTTGAAGAGACATTCAGTGATCACAAACAAGCTGTTGAGGCTAAATGTATGACATTGGACGTTGTTGCAGCAAAACATCACGTTAAATGCGAGGAAGAAGCCATGGGAAACATTAAGTATCGCTAGCATTACCTGTGGACGGGGATTCTGCATCAATAACCTGCGTATCGGATTTTAAGTTGTCTTCATAAATCTCTCAGAGTGCAGCCCCATAAGTTTTGAAAATGACCCCATGCTTAAGGGGTCCTTGTTCCCAGTCGAAGGTTTCTTGGCAGAACACTGCCCTAATTTTGAACACTGTTTCTAACAATATTTTACCATCAAACTTCCATGATGACTTACATGCATGTTGGACCTTGTATTGAATGTATGCCTGAGGATAGTCTGTCTTACAGACCCTGATACAAATATATATCAAATACAGCCCATGCAAGTTTATAATGTTTGGCAAGTCAAGATTACTGCAGTATCTGAAAATGAAGAGAGTCACTGGGCTCCCTTTTATTATATTTTTATTAAGATAACTGAACAACTGTTTTTTCTGTACGATATGTTCATTTCAGAGACTAGATGTTAGTCTAGCCTAAGGACACAGAGACGTCAAACTGAACATCTATTCAATGTCAAGTTGTGATGTTAATCGGGGTAGCCATAATGTTAGCCATTATGACCATGAATGCTATTACAGAGGTAAATTGATATTAATCAGACTTATAGGATAAATGTATCTTGTTAGCTCCCTCCGAGCTGGTTAATTCCCAACGTTTCTGCCTACGGCGGTCTATCTGGCGGATGTCATTGGAAGGTGAACTGAACACATATCTCCTCATCACTCCAGCACAAGTACATGAACCTCAACACAATTGTAACAAATTCACTCTTAAATAGCTGTTACCACTATTTCCCCATCTCTCCAAGTCTCCTCTTTGACCTGAGTACAAATAGCCCCCCAGTGCATCACTGAACATGGGCTTGTTGACTGGCTGATTGATTGATGGTCAAGTCTCCGCCTGCATCTGCACAGGGATGTGTGACTGGCCCCTCGGGGCTGCACTGGAGGGAGGTATAGTCACTGGCCACTTGTCACTGGCCCTCGGTGGAGTCATGGCCAGGTGGGGGAAGCAGGAAGCAGGGAGTACTTACATCAGAGGGAGAGTGTGTGCTTGCAGTGGCAGTGGTAGGTGCTTTTCATAGATACTCTATCGTGTTTGCAGCATACAGCGCTTGGTGCTTTCTGTTTGTGGAATCCTTGCTGGTTAAAGAGGCCGAGGTACTGTGCTCTTATTGTCATCATGTAAAGGATTTAGGGCCATGTTATTTGGTGGTTAAGGCCACACTTAATTCTTTTATTAGTTTACTGATTTTTGGCCCAAAGACATAAATACAAAAATATCCAAATTCACATATTATTTATATTTCCTCAAAATGTTAAGTAGGGAGGGCGAAAAAAAGAAGAAAAAGTTTGGTGGAGGAAATGAAACAAGTTTTGAGTTACCACTCTGCCATAATATGAATGGAACTGTTGCGATTTGTCATAGTTGGTTGTTTTGAAGTCTTTAAGAAACATACCAACAGGCCAAAAACGACAGTGACACATCTGGATTGTTTGAGTTAGCTACATTCAAATAGACTTGAAGAACTAAAGCACTTGACTTATCACCCACTATTTCATCTGTCTTCATCCGTCAGTGATTTCTGATTAATGACAAACATCATTTTCATACCCTGAAGGACTGGGAAACAAAACCAGCAAAACTGTTTCCATAATCATAAGAAACCTCTGCAGTGGAGTCCATTGTATGATTCCGACTATTAAATTAATAAGCATGTGTTTATGAATCACATGTGCGATGATACCTGCTTCTGAAGCAAATGGAGAAATATAAAGAAATGTTGTCATCAGAAATCAGAGATGCTTTTAGGAGGATCTCACAACCTAAAGAATACCTAACGAGCAAACAGTACAATGTAATTAGAATCAGTTGGCGTTATTAGTAGCTATGCTTTCACACAAATATCAGGCCGGCCAGAATTCAGTACTGTTCACACCTCCAGTGATGCCAACCCGTCTTTCTGACGATGTGTAATTATCCCTTGATGAATGAGTGGATTTGTTACTAATGAGTACTGAAATCCATACCTAGCTTCAGTAGATTCGCTAAAATGGCCAAAGGCACTGTCCACGTTCATCCATCTTTGGATTAAAGCTGGTTTCAAGATTTCTAAAACAATGACTTCAGCTCTGTCTTGTGTTCTATGTAGTGTCAGGGTAGACAGCCTCGTTATCCATAAATATTGGTACAGCTTTTTTGGCTTCCACATCAATGAATAATGATAACTTGTCTATTGAACTGGTGAAAATTCAATTATATTTTGATAATGCTTCCTCCAATGTTGAAATGTCAATATGCGAGCAGACTTCATTCCTTGTGCTTAGAGTGATGAATGGGGAATTAAACACCATCTCCCAGGAAACCACATGTTGGAACCAGAGTTGGGAACTGTTTTTAGGTATTATTCACTGAAATTCTTTGAACACAGACTTAATTGCAGATGCAAATTACCTCTTCAAGAACGATGACATTGTCCAAGAAAAACATCAATACAGTATCACCTTTTGTTAGCCGAGCCCAAGCAGTTGGGGAAACTGTTGATTCATAGCAGGCTAGAAAAACATTTATCAGTTTTCTATTCAACAGGATCAAATGTCAATCCCCTAACAAAACAGGAAGACAGAACATGCTGTAATTCTAGGTGATACACTCTTGGCCATTTCAGGAAGAACTGTAGTGCCCTCAAGCATCAACACGACACCCTTCAGTTCCATTCTGCAGTTGAATAGAAGCTGTTCTTATTCGTTTCTTGATCAGAGCACTCGCACAGGACAATCTCACAATCTCAAGGGTTTGATGATAAGCCTAAATCAAGATTAATCTAGAGCACTGTAAAAGTTGGACAGAGATTGTTTGGTCAAGTTCCCATTGCTGGGACACGTCACACTGTGAGATAGCAACAGCAAGAGCAATCAATATACATGTACTTCTGACGAGTATTCAGTTAAATATAGGAGAAACATCTACAGCATTTTCAAGTAGAGATTTTGAACATAGATGCAGTACCTGTAAAGTTATTTGTGAAGAGTTCTGAAAGTAGGGATTGGTTGTTTGTTGTTTAACGCCGCACTCAGCAATATTCCAGCCATATGACCCGGATGTTCACGGGTAGAATGGATAGACTGTAGGGACTGAAATCACAACAATATTTATCATGTGTAACAACAAAAAATTGTGACAAAAATGGAAAATGATGAACATGTGACCATTGATAGAGACCGACCATTTGAAAGGAGGTGGAGCTGGGATTAAGTCTGGAACCTAGATATGTTTTTAGCTACAGCTGCAAAACCAGATATTTTTTAACCTAAAACTATGAAACAAAATAATTTGTTCTAAAAAAATGGCTTGCAAAAAGGAATTATTATGGCAGACAATGAATTTATTTTTGAACAGTCTTAAGCATAATATTTTTTTTCATGAATCATTATTTTTTTGGATAAAATGCCAGACAAAGGGAATGATTCCCAAAACAAACTTTTGTATTCGGAAATGGTAAAGGAAATTGCCAATATTGATGCCAAGAAAGGGGGTGAACTATCAAACTTGCAACAACCTTCTGTCTAGCCTTGCTGAAATGATTTTAACCTTGTGTTACAAAGACATTCCAGCAATATATGTTTTATTTTTTTCCATATCTATATTTTGAGATGTTTTCAGTAAACTCATATTTTACAAATTTTAGGATGCACAGACAGTGCCCCTTTTTATAGCCCTGCAAAACATGTCGCGTGGAACAAAAACATGGACATAAGTCCACACTCACGAATCGCTGTAAAGGTTGGGGATGACACCAGGTGATGGAGAAACTGGGGAGCCCCACCTACTGTCAGCACCCAGAAATGATTCTGGCTGTCTAGTGGTAGAGCGTCCGCCCAGAGAGCAGAAGGTCCGGGGTTCGATCCCCACCTCCGTGGTCTAGTGGTAGAGCGTCCGCCCGGAGAGCGGAAGGTCCGGGGTTCGATCCCCGCCTCCGTGGTCTAGTGGTAGAGCGTCCGCACGGAGAGCGGAAGGTCCGGGGTTCGATCCCCGGCCGCCATACCAAAAGACGTTAAAAGATGGTACTTGTTGTTACCCTGTCTGGCGCTCGGCTTTAAGGGGCTAAAACAAGGACTGGTCGGCTCGGAGTCAGTATACTGTGTCTGAGTGGGGAATTCATGTTAAACTGCGGCATGGGCTAGCACTATAAATCGGCATCAGTCCGGACTAGTACAAGCAGCCACACACACACGTGCATGCACGTCGCTATTTAAGTGCAATAATCTTGGATGCAACGTTAAACCCAATTTCACCTCACCTCACCTGGCCATTGGTTTAACAAATGCTGAAAACTGTCATTGTACAAATGCACTGAATCACCGAGTGAGAGTATAAATATGAAGAAGTTACCAACATTCACACTATTATAATCACAGCAACCTGTCAATAATCTGATCTAGACCAGACAAACCGGTGACTGAAAGCAAGAGCAATGAATGGTCACCAGCATTAGGGTACTATGACACCCATTCAGGACGTACTGTCTCTACCCAATCAGTACCCAATCATGGCAGAATCACAGATGTCATCAGGGCATCTTTGAGCACCTGTTCAGACCTGGATCTCCACAAGGGCACTATCAGGGCATCTTGGAGGACCTGTTCAGACCTGGATGTCCACAAGGGCACTATCAGGGCATCTTGGAGGACTTGTTCAGATCTGGATCTCCACAAGGGCACTATCAGGGCATCTTGGAGGACCTGTTCAGACCTGGATGTCTACAAGGGCATAATCAGGGCATCTTAGAGGACCTGTTCAGACCTGGATCTCCACAAGGGCATAATCAGGGCATCTTAGAGGACCTGTTCAGACCTGGAGCTCCACAAGGGCATAATCAGGGCATCTTAGAGGACCTGTTCAGACCTGGATCTCCACAAGGACAGAATCAGGGCATCTTGCAGGACCTGTTCAGACCTGGATCTCCACAAGGACAGAATCAGGGCATCTTAGAGGACCTGTTCAGACCTGGATCTCCACAAGGGCATAATCAGGGCATCTTAGAGGACCTGTTCAGACCTGAATCTCCACAAGGGCATAATCAGGGCATCTTAGAGGACCTGTTCAGACCTGGATGTCTACAAGGGCATAATCAGGGCATCTTAGAGGACCTGTTCAGACCTGGATCTCCACAAGGACAGAATCAGGGCATCTTAGAGGACCTGTTCAGACCTGGATCTCCACAAGGACAGAATCAGGGCATCTTAGAGGACCTGTTCAGACCTGGATCTCCACAAGGACAGAATCAGGGCATCTTAGAGGACCTGTTCAGACCTGGAGCTCCACAAGGACAGAATCAGGGCATCTTAGAGGACCTGTTCAGACCTGGATGTCTACAAGGGCAGAATCAGGGCATCTTGGAGGACTTGTTCAGACCTGGATCTCCACAAGGATAGAATCAGGGCATCTTAGAGGACCTGTTCAGACCTGGATCTCCACAAGGACAGAATCAGGGCATCTTAGAGGACCTGTTCAGACCTGGAGCTCCACAAGGACAGAATCAGGGCATCTTTGAGGACCTGTTCAGACCTGGATCACCACAAGGACAGAATCAGGGCATCTTGGAGGACTTGTTCAGACCTGGATCTCCACAAGGGCACTATCGGGGCATCTTAGAGGACCTGTTCAGACCTGGATCTCCACAAGGGTGCAATCAGGGCATCTTGGAAGACCTGTTCAGACCTGGATCTCCACATGAGCAGCATCACTGAAGTCATTGGGGCATTTTTAAGGACCTTTCATGACCTTGACCTAACTAAGGGCAGGATCAGGGCATCTTGGAGGACCTGTTCAGACCTGGAGCTCCACAAGGACAGAATCAGGGCATCTTGGAGGACCTGCTCAGACCTGGATCTCCACAAGGGCAGAATCACAGATGTCACACCATCATCTGGGCCATGTTGGTCTCCTCCCGTGGGCACGGACATCATCTTCTCCATTCACTGCATGGCTTCAGACTTTCATGGCTGGATAACTAGAGCCCAATCTATAAGCTGGTCCATCTTCCAATTACCCTAATAGTAACTACTCTCAAATCCAAATGCTATTGATCTTTATAAGCCTTAAATAGGTGAGACTGTGGCTATCTTCTACAGTAACGTGATAAGAAGGGTGTGTGAAGAAGTGTGTCAGATTTAGCTAGTTACTGGCTCTAATTTAATGCAGTCCCTTGAGTAAATCTTATTGTAGGGAGTCTGTGACCAACTAGACCTGCACAAGTCTCTAAGGCAATATTTATTAGTTTAAATCATATTTTGTAGATAATGAAAATAATAAGAACAAGTTGTCCGTATAAGAGACTGGAGTCTGTCCACATCTCTAGACTTGCCTGTTAGGAGGATAGAATTACCACACATCCATGGACTTTTTCTTTCAGTAAGCCTTGGAGCAAGGCTAGGAGACAAACAAGCTGGGAGTGAGGTCCCTCATATCATTATCCTGCCAGGTACCTGATGGTGGCGAGAAATTATCCTTTACAGATAATGGCTGTCAGCAGTGAAGAAGCTAGTTACTTGTAATTGGTTCAACAGTGTGGGGGGCAAGCCGAATGTCAAGTGTGGTATCTGCGGTGACTGGATAATCTTCCATGTAAAATACGACTTTTAAAACAAAATGGATCTGTAAACAAAAATTGTGAGCAGAGAAAAATTCATAATCTAAATACATAAATAGACATGTAGACTTCGATCAGAGCATTTTCACAACAAGGAATGGATCATCGTCACCGTGTGGTCAGGCCAGGTCTACTCAATCAATGCCGCTGTCGGAGTTACACGTGGGATTATATAACCATAACGCACATACAATCATGGACAGACAATAGCTGAGAGGTGGAATAAACTATCAATCAGGCTACAGAAATACACACAATCTGTATCAGTCTTACAGAACTGAATGAATTAAACATTGTTTTACCATACCCATTGTGAAGGGGAGAATAAATATTGCACATACAGTAATTTTTAACAAGGTTGCATATAGACACGGAAATAGAAGAGCACCACATTAGCAAATTAAATCCCAACACATTCCGAAATTTAATTTATTGAGCACTTCGCAATGAATTTATCATAAACACAGCAGAACAAGCCGATTTAACTCGGAATGTTTTACAAATTGCAGTGCCATCTGGTATTCTTTATTGTCAAGGTTGTCCTTTAGCAGTTCAGTGTTCTTTTTGTACACTGACATTTTTTAGTACACTTTGTTCTTTCTTTACATATGACGTCTTTTGTTTGCAAGTTGCTAAGTGGTATTGTTTCGTATTTTGAATTCATTATTTGTACGTAAACAATGACCTTGATTTGTAACATTCATTCTTTATACGTAACATTTGACTATTATAGCATACTTTATTTCCGACTTATATTTTTTGACCGGATGGCTGCCCATTCACACATCTGAGTGTGTGCTGGCTGCCCACAGAATGTGTAATCACAGTGATTACGTGTAGCCATAATGTGTGATTGATGAAGAGGCCAACATGTCAATCTTTCTGCCGCTTGGCGGTCCATTATGGTCAACGCGCTGTAATCAAAAGTACATTTCTGACACAAGCATAAAAGCTGAACTCCCTTCAAGGTGACAATTATTAGACAAGCATCAATATCGATCTTACATTGTACATGAAAGGTATATAGGAAAAGTACTGTCTGAATTGTGAATCAAGTATTTGAAAGCAACAATTTTCTCAAAGGAACCAGGGCATCCGAGAACGTCAAGATTCATGACCAATTTTTCTGACAGCTTTGGCCAACTTGTGCTTCCTTCAGACTAAAAGAATATTATAATGGACAAACTGATGCCATCAACCTACAGTGTTCCCTCGCTATTGCACTCTTCAATATAACGCTAACTCGTGTATAGCAGGCAGTAAAGCATGGCTGCCAAAATGTACTTACATTTTTTATAAACTAAAGTTTTCCAATGATATGATGTTTTCCCCAATCTCCAAAAACATTATCAGCTGATCAACATGATCACGTAACACCGGAAATACCAGTTAACAAATCCGAACTGAAGTCCCCAATTTAACCTATTATTATAAAATCTGGTTATAAAAAAATGTTCATTGTTTATCTGAACTGATGTTTGCAATATATTTTATTAATTTTATTCAAAATTTCATTCAATAATTATAATAATGTTTACAATAGTTTGGGCGAAATCGTATGCGAAGTGATCGGTAGATCGCACATCTCATCATTATTTACAGCAACTACGTACGGTCAGATTACCGCTATTGATGCCTTGGAATGAACTTTAGTTGCAAGAGAATGGATACACATATCATACATGCCGTATATCATTATACTCATTATACATGTAGCGTGGGAAGTGGCAATGATTATTTTTATATCTTTTTTTTACAAAATTTCCTAATGTCCTCCCAAAGGAACCTGATGTGATCTGGAAGCAGGTTTTTCAAGCGCAGTTCCTAACATGATATTTTTCAACAGCAAAGCATCCTTCTACCTAATGCATCCATAATCATATTCTCGTTTCTTTCATCTTTCACTTTGTAAAAAAGGAAATCCATGGCACTAATATCATGAAAAACAAAAAGTGACAACTTTTTCATTGCGTTGCACATCGACCTCCCATCAGACCAAAACTGAACAAACCGATGTAGGGGAATAGCTTGGGTATTACATCAAATCTGCTTAATGTGTAAAAAAGCTTTTACTGGGAAAATATTTTTGATATATATTATGAATTTGTATGGCGCTCTTTCCCATTAATAACTTGTCAAACGTGCTTAGACCTTGGACAGATTTTATTATTATCCATGCACATTTGATTTCCATTCTCAGCTCCCTGGGGAGTATATAACCCAAGCAGCCTGTAGGGGTTAGAATGTTAACAGTCACATTACCATCTCTTTCTACCGGGTACCCATTCACTGCTGGGTGAACACAGGCATGTTTGAAACAAAGTCACTCGCCTAATAAGGACACTATATGTACTTCAGTGTGGGGCAGGACCAGGGGTCCGGAAACGGTCATATGCGCCGGACATGTCCGATTGGGAATCTCAAATGTCCGATTTAAAATATTGATTACCGGACATTTAAATTTTTCTGTCCGGGCATTTTAAAAAACAAACAACGCTACCTTCGGGGTCCAAATAATTGATGACCGTTATCGTATCCCTTCAACGACTTCAGGTGAATAAACAGGTAAAACAAACTTGGTCAATAAAAGTATGAAATTTGATATAAAACATCACTAGACATGATGATTTTACCATTTAAAATATATTTCATGCTCTCAAAGGCATTGTTTTATATGCAGAGATTAAGATTACCGTGTGTATTTTCGCGTAAACTAAGCCGGAAATAGCAATCAGCTGTGCACACGTTTCCTCCAAATCTACCGGTGATTCAGTTAAAACGTACCCAGTGATACCACTTTAAAGAATTTTGATGCAATGGTGGGAAGAAATTGTATCTGAAATTATTATTTTATCAGGAAGAATATATTCCAATATCGTGTTATTTTAGTTGCAGCTTCCACCAAATATACTTAAAATTATAAGAACCATAAGCGTAGCACTTTGGTACAGATGGTATGCAGGATTAAATTGCGTTCTTCAGTTCGGATTTGTTGACTTGTATTTCCGGTGTTACGTGATCGCGGTGATCAGCTGATAATGTTTTCTGAGATGGGGGAAAACATCGTGTCATTGGAAAACTTTAGTTTATAAAAAATGTAAGTACATTTTGGCAGCCATGCTTTACCGCGCTATAACCAACCGCTCAATAACGAGGGAACACTGTACGTAACAACTTGTAATGTGTGTGAAAAGTCGTACGAAAATACGCTATTTGAAGGGCGCGTGGCCTAAATGCAAATGTCCGATTGGGATTTTAAATTTTCCGGACCCCTGGGCAGGACATAGAAACTCTCACTAGTCATGCTTGCTGAATACGTCCCTCATCACCTATTCTCTTTGACCTGCATAGCAGAAGGTTATTAAAGGACATTTGACAAATCTGTTGGAAAAGCATTATCACCTAAGAGCTGAACAGACAAAAATAAAATATGAAATCCACAGATAAACAACATATCTATCATCCAGCAGTTTTGGACATTACGTGTAAAAATATCTTGATGGATTTATACTCATTATTCCACTGAGGACGTCACAAGGACGAAACTGGATCACTTGCCGGGGTCTTCAACTACTGCCAGTAAATCCCACCAAGCAGTGGCTGGGGGAACATCGCACATCGCTGACATGCATGCATGGGTGTAAAGTACTGTTTATCCTACTTCCCATCCAGTTGCCATGGTAACTATTGTGTTTGTTTGTGCTGTGACAGCAGCCTGTAACTGAGTCTGAACCAGACAATCCAGTGATTGATATAATGAGCAACAATCAACACAGTTAACCATCGTGAGTCAACCTGACCACCCAAACCATAAGTGGTGTCTTTCCACCAGCACAGGTTGGTGGGGACATGCTCTGACATGGTATAATCCCCACACGGTCCAGTCTGTTGTTTTAATCCTAGGATCCGGGGTAGAATAGGTCTTAAGCAACCCGAGCAGGACATAGAAACTCTCCGTAAAATGTGACTATACTTGTCGTAAAAGGCGACTAACAGGATCGGGTGGTCAGTCTCGCTGACTTGGTTGAAGCATGTCATTGATCCAAAATGTGTGGATCGATGATCATGTTGTCAATCACTGGATTGTCTGGTCCAGACTTGATTACTTACAGATTGCCTTCATATAGCTGGAATATTGCTGAGTGTGGCGTTAATCAACAAACAAACAAACAAATCCTAGGTGTAGGACTGTACAACTGTAGGTGTGAAAGGTCCAGAAACAAGACTCAGACTAAGTCTTAAATCATAAATCAGAACTGGAATCCAATGCCTCTCCAACTCTTTAAAGACAATTGTACATCAAGGCAATCTAAACAGAATATTTTGAACTTCTTTCCTTTGTTGCAAACCTTTCAAAGAAGAGTTCCACTTGAGCTCCAGACTGATACTTTAGACAAAACCCTCATAAATAATGTTCCTACGTTTGAAACTGCAGCCCCTAGAGGATAACAAGAGAACAGGAACAAAAACAAGAACATTGACATACCTGCTCATTAGTCTCTGTCGACTTCAACACAAGTTAACTCAGGGAAGAATGTAACTCTTACTGGGCCATTTCAATCCACTAGGCTCCACACCGGAGGTGCCAGAACTTGTATACATGTCTGAATGCAGAATCCGTAAATATCAACGGTAAAAACCCGTGAACAGTCATAAAAAGATTTTCCAAAGAATTTCTAAAAGGACTTGAGTTAATCAATGAAATTGATCACTGTATATTTCCAAAGGGATGAATATTTTACAAAATGGGTTTATATATATTTCAAAAAGACCAGTCATGCATGATTCCATGATTACAATCTTGAAGACAATTGTCAGCATGGAGACAGAAGGGATTAGGAGACATTGGGATGCTTCAGCAAGATCACCATACAGACTCACAATGATGTGCAGGTTCAAGTGTGTGACAGTTTGGCAGTGGGCATAATAACCAAATCACTTCATACTGAATACGGCATCGGATCACATATTGTTGAATGCTGCATAGGATCACATATAGTTGAATACCGTATTGATCAGTATCATACAACTTGTAAAACTGACAAAAACACAAATTCAGAATGTGTCTGCACCTGAAAACACTGCCATTCTGCCTACATGATCTGATGACACACTGTAAACCTGCCCTGTACACCAAGACCATGGATTCTGCCTACATGACCTGATGACACACTGTAAACCTGCTCTGTACACCAAGACCATGGATTCTGCCTACATGACCTGATGACAAACTGTAAACCTGCTCTGTACACCAAGACTAGGATTCTGCCTACATGACCTGACAACACACTGTAAACCTGCTCTGTACACCAAGACCATGGATTCTGCCTACATGACCTGATGACACACTGTAAACCTGCTCTGTACACCAAGACCATGGATTCTGCCAACATGACCTGACAACACACTGTAAACCTGCTCTGTACACCAAGACTAGGATTCTGCCTACATGACCTGATGACACATTGTAAACCTGCTCTGTACACCAAGACTAGGATTCTGCCTACATGACCTGATGACACACTGTAAACCTGCTCTGTACACCAAGACTAGGATTCTGCCTACATGACCTGATGACAAACTGTAAACCTGCCCTGTACACCAAGACTAGGATTCTGCCTACATGACCTGATGACACACTGTAAACCTACCCTGTACACCAAGACCATGAATTCTGCCAACTTGACCTGATACACACTGTAAACCTGCCCTGTACACCAAGACTAGGATTCTGCCTACATGACCTGATACACACTGTAAACCTGCCCTGTACACCAAGACCATGAATTCTGCCAACATGACCTGGTACACACTGTAAACCTGCCTTGTACACCAAGACTAGGATTCTGCCTACATGACCTGATGACACACTGTAAACCTGCCCTGTACACCAAGACCATGAATTCTGCCAACATGACCTGGTACACACTGTAAACCTGCCCTGTACACCAAGACTAGGATTCTGCCTACATGACCTGATACACACTGTAAACCTGCCCTGTACACCAAGACCATGAATTCTGCCAACATGACCTGATACAAACTGTAAACCTGCCCTGTACATCAAGGCTAGGATTCTGCCTACATGACCTGATGACACATTGTAAACCTACCCTGTACACCAAGACCATGGATTCTGCCTACATGACCTGATACAAACTGTAAACCTGCCCTGTACATCAAGGCTAGGATTCTGCCTACATGACCTGATACACACTGTAAACCTGCCCTGTACATCAAGACTAGGATTCTGCCAACATGACCCGGTACACACTGTAAACCTGCCCTGTACACCAAGACCATGAATTCTGCCAACATGACCTGGTACACACTGTAAACCTGCCCTGTACACCAAGACCATGAATTCTGCCAACATGACCCGGTACACACTGTAAACCTGCCCTGTACACCAAGACCATGAATTCTGCCAACATGACCTGGTACACACTGTAAACCTGCCCTGTACATCAAGACCATGGATTCTGCCTACATGAAGGCATGCCATATCTTCATTCTTATTAGCAAAGAAACATAATTTTTTTTAAACTGCCTGTATTGATTTCAACCCATTTACAAATTAAAAGCCAAATCCATTTACGACACTAGTAGACATACTGCAATATTCATTCCCCCAACGCCACCTCCCCGGGCTGGAGGATCAGATCATTTTAAAGGACACATCAGCCTAACGCTACGGAGGAAATGAGAAGTGCTACTACATCAGCGTTGTGGGTTGGCTCAACAGGGATTGTGTCATCTCGGTAATCCATTGTTAGAGTCACAGTGTAATAGGCTTTAGTCATTCTCACCAGCGAGTGTCCCTACCTTGCAATATCTTAGAAAAAGGAATTGGTTAAAATTGCAAATTTCAGTTTTGGAAGTACTGAGCTGTACTTAACCAGTCAGTTTTTGTCTCTTAAATTATTGTAGTTAAACTTATTAGTTTACAGTCTCCACTGCTTTGGTGAAGATAGCCTTGCTCCAAGGCTGACTACTGAAAGAAAAGTCTATAGATGTGTAGTAATTCTATCCTCCTAATAGGCAAGTCTAGATACGTGGACAAGGACTCTCTTTTAGGGACAACTTGTTCTTATTATTTACTTAATCTATAAATAATGAATTAAACTAATAATTACTGCCTTAGAGACCTGTGCAAGTCTATGGTGAAGAGAATGAACAGAGTACTATGTCAGGCGAGGTGTACAATCATTGTTATTCATGAATTGTGTCTACTTTGACAAGGTACAGGGTAATATATACATGCTCTCAATGTATTGCAGTGCTAGGAAAGATAGCAATCTCATTAAAATCAGATCTTAGTTCTCGCTATCGCAAAACATAGATCTGAGGACATCTCATTAGGGGTCACGTCAGCATGACCTTTCATCCAACCTTCTTAGCGTTGGTTACCAGATCCCGAAAGTGACAGTCGGAATGTGTTTTCTAATCATGCAACCTCGAAATATTTAACCGATATTATTCCGAACGACAGTTACGGGTTTTATAACTATACCCATGCATACAATCTAGGCCATCTGTAAGCCATTCCAGAATGTTCTTTTTATCAGTTTTAAAATTTTTAATCGAGAATACGTCAAAATATGTTTCGAAGCGTAGTCAAAAGTTTGAAACTATTATATTTACTGTTATAAAGCTCAAGAAAGCTGCTTTCTGATTGGCTAATGTTGATTTCTTGTCAGTAATTTCATTGGTCGGTCAAAGAATGCGAAAGGTCGTTCTGACGTGACCCGTAATGGGATGTCCTCAGATCTTTGTTTAGCGGTAGTCTAAGATCTGATTTTAATGAGATTGGGAAAGATAGCGTATGCTCAGATACTGCTTTACTTAATTAACTTGTGAAAAAAACATTCTGTTTCTGAAGTCTTACCTGACAATTCATCAACTGTGACATTTTCTATTGTTTTCTGACAACAGATTTGATTCTGTTATGGAATCTTGTGATGGATCGTTTTGTTGACTACTGACTACTGACTACTACTGACTACTACTGACTACTATTGACCAGTAACCTATACAGCAATATAGTTGACATATATTATCGGCAAAAACATACTACTATAAATATTTCTGGTCTGGACTATTGGAGAGAAGATCATCAGGGACAGATTAAACATTCATATCTCAGACACATGACCATATCATATTTGGTGCTATAGTTTGCAAGTTAATGTTTGTAAAAAATATGTAATCTAAATCTGTTGTAACTTGCTTTTAAAATATTCATCATTTATGCACTGGCATTATAATTTCCCATTTTCATATGAATAGCGGATTTATTACTGTGGGCAGTGGTGTTTTCGTGTTTAGAAGCTTGTGTTTTGTTTCCAGACGAAGCTGTGAAGATCCGGGGTAGAATAGTTCTTCAGCAACCCTTGCCGTAAAAGGCGACTTATTGTAAAAGGTGATTAACGGAATTCGGTGGTCAGGCACTCTGACTTGGTTGACGCATGTCATCATCTCCCAATTGTGTGGATCGATGCTCATGATGTCAATCACTGGATTGTGTGGTCTAGGCTTCATTATTTACAGACCACCGTTGTATAGCTGGAATACTGCTGAGTGCGGCGTTGAACAACAGAAAAAGAGGAGAAAAAGGACAGTTTCCAGATGGAGGGTATTCCGTACTTGATGACTTGCCTGGCACCACCACCAGCAGTGGTCAAGGCCATTCCTCACATTTAATTACAAGAGACGAACTGTCCACGGATTCTGCAAGCTAGTGATTAGAGTCAGTTTCGGCCTATTATTTTGAGAAGTTTAACATCTTGGATTAGCTGAGATTTCTCAGACCTGACCAAACTGTCGACATCTCGGGCAGATTAACTATAATGAACTACAGCAGATTTACATCCACGCCGACAACAGATGGAATATACGCCAACGGAATGATAAATGAATCAGGAGATCTCACTCATGTCACGTTTCCACTGACAATAATAACTAACACAGATTCCTGATATCCAGGGAGTTTCATGGTTTGATGATTATTTTGAAATGTTGGAATAAACTTAAAGATAACTTTTTGAAGAAAATGGTGGTTGATATAATAGAATCTCAAGGGTTAGAATTGAACATTTGTACCTCATGCTAACACTTCATTGTTCGGTGAGTGAGTGAGTGAGTGAGTGAGTGAGTGAGTGGGAAGGACGTTGAGTGAGTGAGTGAGTGAGTGAGTGAGTTATGGTTATCAACGATTGGTTTGTATATACATTTCTGCATTGATGTATACTGATGTACAGAGATGTACAAATTTCTACATATTTCTACCCATTTCTGCACACTTCCACACATTTCTTCAGATTTCTACACAGATGTACATTTCTCTCTTCCCCATAACCGATTCTATAAAAAAACCCTCATCATTCTGTATATAATATTACTTCAAGTTGAATGTACAAATGAAGCCGCACACTTCAGTTGGGAAAAGGTCTTGTGTTTTGTGGAACTTCAGCAGGTACAGACCATCCATTCTTTAACGTTACTGTAGAGAACCTACATAATTTAGTAGTATTTAAGTAGGATATTCATATCTGAAGTAGCGAGGACACACTGAGTGAGTATATGTTTAATTCCTGCTGTTGAAATAGGGACTCTTACTATTGTGTAGCACCATACTTGTGTGAACTACTTTCTATTGTACCCTCACTGTTTGATCACTATGGGCAAGTTCACCCTGTGACAGACTGCCTCCGTGGTCTAGTGGTAGAGCGTCTGCCTGGAGAGCGGAAGGTCCGGGGTTTGATCACCGGCCGTGTCATACCAAACGACTTTAAAAGATACTTGTTGTTACCCTGTCTGGCGCTCGGCATTAAGGGACTAAAACAAGGACTGGTTAGCTCGGAGTCAGCATACTGTGTTTGAGTGGGGTATTCATGTTAAACTGCAGCATGGTATCTCAGTGCGCTAGCAATATAAATCGGCATCAGTCCGGACTAGTACAATCTTGGCATTAGGGCCCACTTGCACAAAGCTGTCTGAGCGCTAAGATGATCGTAATTCACATACTTTAACATAGGCTTACGATAGTCTTAGCACTAAGATTAAATAACAAACTGTCATTACAAACCTTTTTCAAGAATATTTAATATACATAAATAAAGTTTACTATCTGTGTGGGCTTCTGTGCGATAACATATTCCCTAATTGTTTTGCATTATAACATAATAACCCTGATATTTCTTGAAAATATCTTTTGTTAACGTCTACCTTGAGATAGTCATTTGTTTAATTCAACATAAGTGGATCAGCAAAGTGACATATTTTGAATTTTTTTTATCAAAAGGCCATTTTTTGCAGCCACACACACTAGTGAGGAAGGGTACTAATTGACAAAAAAAATTATCCAGTATTAATGATCACAAATCCTTCACGCAAAATATTTCATCACATTTTGTTTTGTTCTTTCAGGATGTGAATGAGTGGCAGAGACTTCAAAGTTCAAAGAAACTCAACACTGTTTTCTTTCGTCACATACGATTACACATCGGCTGCAAGTTGTATTGATATCAAACATCACTTTCAACAGGAGACAAAAAGACAACCCAGCAAAGACACAGGAGTGGGAAAAAGATGAAGATTGTCACAGAAATTGATTGTCTTGTGACAGCAGCACTTGATCACGTTGAGGCCGTGATACTGGAGAGTTCTGGCAGACACTGATGAAAGTCTTATGCCAACTGAGAAAACTGAAAAAATAACTGAAACTGAAACTGAAGACATCAACAGAGTCGACACCCAAGTGTTTTGCCCTCAATCGGAGTTAGCAGCCTGTGCCACAAGATGGGGGCTGACATGCCATTTCAGGGAAGGAATGTTCATTTGAAAGGATAAATACGAACTGTGGATAATCAAAGATAAAAATATTCAATTCTGAGATTGTTGCCAAAATAATTCATCAGGACATGAAAAAATATCCTGGATTGAAATACTAGAATCATCATGTGACAAAAATTGATATATAACCTGTGCTTTGTAGAGTTTCTCGTGGAAATATCATTGCGATGATTCCTGAAAGTTAAAAGTCACCAATTGACAGTATTTTCTGTACATGTTTGACCAGCAGTGACCACACAAACATCATGATGAATGAAATCAACACTACAGACAACGACACGATGGGCCACCCCACGAAACACCTCCCAGAAGCTATTTTCATATCGGCGGAGGTGTTAACAATCTTGTTTGCACTTGTAGGCTTTGTTGGAAATCTTTTGACAGTATTTGCAATTCTAACATCAAATCTCAAAACTAATCTCAACAGTATTTTGATCGGGAACCTGAGTTTTGCCCAAGTGATCTACTGTAGTCTGATCCTGCCTCTACAAGCCCTCATATACCACTACCGCAACTGGATACTTCCGTCGGACTTGTGCGTCCTCCATGCCGCGGTTCGATTCTGGCTGATCGGCGTCAACATGATGCTTCTGAGTGCCATAGCTTTGTATCGCTTCCTTCACATTGTGCATCCTACCATCTACTCCAAGTTCTCCAGCCGAGGACCCTTCTTGGCAGTGGTGGTAATCTGCTGGGTGTTTTCTCTATATTTCTGCATCACGCCGATTATTGGATTATGGGGATCGTTCTCGTTTCAGGAGGCGATTCTTCAGTGTACATTCACCACTAGTGCTAACAAGTCACATAAAATAACCACAGTCACGTTAGGGTTTGTGATACCGTGCATATTCATCTGCTTCTGTTATGCCAGGATTGGATGTATGGCATATTTTTCCCGAAAACGAGTCACACGGACTGCCAGTCAGTATCGACGACAAAAAGCTCAAAAAGATTCCCTTCGTCTCACTGGTATGATGTTGTTTATTTTCTGTGGGTTTCTCCTCGGTACGACACCGTATTTTGTAAGCAATATCCTCGACCCGAAGATGAAGCATCCCCTGGCTCACATCTGGGCTCCGTTCATGGCCTGGCTGTTGTACTGCATGAACCCCGTCATTTACACCGTGATGGACCGGAACTTCCAGAACGCCTACCGCAGGCTCTTGACCTGCCATGTGTGCGCCAAGGGAGACAACTCTCAGACTCTCAACGCGGAGACGTCCTATGCCCACCGCTAGCTACAGGACCTGTGCCCATCACGACAAGAGGACCTGTGCCCATCACGACAAGAGGACCTGTGCCCATCATGACAACAGGAGTATATAACCGAGCCAGATTTGGCAATGTTCCCTACACTCTCGCAAACTGCAGAGCAACGACAACGGAAATGCTGTGAACAGCTATGCTAGCTTGGCCATGTTCCCTTGCTGTTTGGAACGTTCATTGTCTAGCAAAGGTGTCATTGTCCAGTATGTTTCAGGGTAGGTTCTATCTTCCTTGACACACCCAGTGTCTTATGTGTACCACGGGTGTGGCTGTCCGGTATCTTGGAGGGCAGGTTCTATGTCCCATGACAGATGCAGTGTCTAATGTGTACCACGGGTGTCACTGTCCGGTATCTTGGAGGGCAGGTTCTATGTCCCATGACAGATGCAGTGTCTAATGTGTACCACGGGTGTCACTGTCCGGTATCTTGGAGGGCAGGTTCTATGTCCCATGACAGACGCAGTGTCTATTGTCTGCGACAGGAGTGTTATCCTATAAGTTCAAAGATACATCCTAAACGGATCACAAAAAAGGCTTGTCCTTTGATGCCCTATGAGAGACGGACGTATCATGTCTACTATGAACACCACTGTCTTATGTGCTGAAGACATTTCCCAGAAGGAGGTGTGTCTTGTATCAATGGCAAACACTACCCATCCCACAAACATGTCAATTCAGTTGCTGCATTTGTGTAATAGCTCCATCGGTTCCACGGAGTAGAAGACGATTTCCAGAGTGGATTGCTTCATGAGGAAACGCAAGCTGTATGTGATTCAGTGTGTTCTAGTGTTCCTTAAATGTGTTCCTGCTAATGGACTTTCATAATGACAATAACTGGATCAACAATCCCATTTTTTTTAATGTGCTAGTGGTCAAAACAGAGACAAAAATCTCTAAGACATGATGATGTGCTAATCTTAGCGTAGGATGAAAGGAGAAGGCGGCTATTGTAATAACTGCTTGCATTCCAACCTGAAGTTCGATCACAACTGACAGTAGTATTTTGTTTTATTGTTTTATTGTTTTATTCAATCTTGAAGGTGAACTCCATACTGGAGGCAACATATTATTTCCATAAAGACAGTATTGAACAGAACCTACAGGAACAAACACTATAATTGTAGTCCACACTCATTGAAATATGGTTCAATCAGTCAGTATAAACCAAGGATTTTGATAAGATATGACAGATGGTCCTGCTTACCGGTACTATCATTTTCATATTCTCCAACTATTTGAAATGCCATGTAAGTCGATCTGTACTGAAAAATATTGATATGTAATATCTTGTATTTTTATGATAGTCTGGAAATTGTAATTGGAAACGAAACAAAATACCTCACTAGACAAAAGGAAACAACATACTTGTTTGTCATCAATACAAAAAATGGAAAGTTAGGTTGAATGTTTAGTTTATTTTTCCTTTTGATTTTGATTAATTAATAAATGGATTCACAAGTTACAAAATGTAAACAATTATATAAGTGAGTGAGTGAGTGAGTTGGTTTTAACACCGCTTTTCACAGTATTCCAGTTATATCGCAGCGTGTCAGCTTAATGTGGGAGGAACGCCAGAAGTGATGCAGGTCTTAGATGTTTACAACATCGGTGAAACCCATGAGCACGGGTATGGTGCTGACAAACCTAGAAACATAATCGGGGCGAACCAGGATTCGAACCCACGAGGGATGCAACTCTGCACAGCGAATCGCTGTGCCTTAGACAACTGGGACATCCGTGCCCCCAAACAATTATATAAACAAGTATAGAGTGTTTGTGTGTTTTTGGTATTGCTGGTCTTGGGTCCTTAGGGCCTTAGAATGGGGGACAAGAACAAATGCACCTTGGATTAGAAAATAAATTCAAGAAAGCAGAATCTGAACTCAATTTGGCATGCAAACAAAATTAGTAAAATTACAGCTGTGACAATATATAGGGACCATTGGTAAGAAACAAGAAATATTTAATGTGGCCTCATATTTATTCAAGACTGACTGTAATATAGGCGTTCATAGCTCTTGTGATTCAGTGCACTTCAGGCGACCTCTTGTGTTGTAGGCAACAAGGGACAAGGGACTTCTTGTTAATTTTTAAACAACAGACACTGAGTTACAAAATTCATAACTTTGGCCACAATTGCCTTTGTGTGACTCTCCTGTAGTCATGGCAACACTGATGTAGACATAAACACAATTTCACAAAGAAATTTTCTTAATGTCAACATCCAGTCTGCCAAATGTTTCAGTACCATGGAGCCCTTCTCAAGGAGTCTCTGTAGAAAACCTCGTAACGCTGTAGACCCGGGTTCGATTCTCCACATGGGAACAATGTGTGAAGCCCATTTCTGGTTTCCCCCGCTGTGATATTGCTGGAATATTGCTTAAAGCGTGTAAAACCATACTCACTCACTCACTCACTCACTCTGTAGAACACTGTACACATACATTGTATAGGTCTCCCTGCTGTTCATGTACGCTGCAATCAATATGGGCCAATTGTATGCTTTGAATAACTGTGTGATATACATTGTATATTCAATCACACCCAAGCCTCAGATGAAGAACGCATATGTTTGCATTTTTATTCTATTTTGGCTTTTGGTTTCATTTTTTCAGATTACTATATTTCCATAAATTTCATATGTATGAGGGGTTTGATTTGATGTAGGCTTCATTTTCAGGATACAGAGAAAAGACATACTTGTGTATGACACAGAATATTTCCTTCATATCAAGCGACTGCCTCCGTGGTCTAGTGGTAGAGCGTCTACCCGGAGAGCTTCCACCCGGAGAGTGTCAACCTGTAGAGCGTCCTTCCAGAGAGCGGAAGGTCCAGGGTTCCATCCCACCTCACCTCACCTCACCTCACCTCACCTCACCTCACCTCACATCAAGCTATTTCACACAAAGTGATTTGTTTCATATTCCGAGAAAAATTCACACAATCATGTGACCCAATTTTCCATTTGCGTGATGGAGGCCGAGTGTTATGCCAGGAGGATAGCTGTGCATGCAGAGTGCTGATCAGATCCTGCTAACATTTATGTTTGTTCAGTTTAAAGAATTTCCATGAATTTCATCACTGAGAAAGTTTCTAATGATCATACCCCTGCAACTTCCTTTCAATGAATTCCTGCACATAACCCTAAATGAATCTAATTGCAACATGAATCGATTCAGGGAAAGAGATTGAGGTTACTTTGATTGGAAGACCAGAAATAATACGGACATTACTATAAACACCCCTCCATGAAATCTAATTCACAATAATTGCAGTCAAGGAAAACAGTTCTTCATAAAAATTATCAATCTCAGATAGTATGGTTTTAGTAATAAAAGACATCACCAAAACTTTTGAAAAGAAGAAAACAAATGATAAGTTCACTTTAACAGAAGTTTTAAAATATTTGACATTTGCTATAGTGTTGCATATATTTTGTGGAATAACAATAATTTTACATCTAAGAAAACAGTTATGCAATTTTCAACGATCTTTTTATTAAATAGTTCAAATGATCTTTTTTCGAATAGTTCCCAAGAGAGAGTTGTTGGATCATCAATAAACAGTCTAATTGTTAAAACTTTAGGAGGTAATAACATTGTGATGATAAAGTCCCGCAATTATTTGTTATTACAGTAAACGACGGTTATAACGAACTCAAAGGGACCACTAACATTGTCACATGTTTCTATCCCGACATTTGACAAGTATTAAGTATTAAGGGAATGGAGGTCACAGTCTGGGTCCTCTGCTGATCCAGGTACACAAACCTTAAAACTGGAACTAGATAGTAGCAAAATTTTTTTTATCCTTTCGGTTGTTTTTTAAACTGATTAACTTGAGACACCCTTAACTAGGCATGGTCAAACTAGGTAAAGCTAAAACCTACTACGTATTGACGTTTGGATAGCGTGTCTCATTACAAAACAAAATGGAATGAACTTAATTATCACTAAACAGTCTGATGACGTCTTCAACACCTGCGATTAGTCACATGTTCAGGGGCAACATAGGGGCCTATAGGGCTGGGACGGGTAACTCCGGTACCCGGGTTGGGTGGGTACTGAGTAGGACCCGGGTACCCACAGGACTACCCAGACCAATGGTAAGTCATGTGATATATTATTTAATGACAAAAATGATCTAGAACTCTATGGTTACACTACTAGTCACTGATGTTCGCATTTATTTCTGACCATGCATCCATTCCTTCTGAGTTTTCATATGGTTGAATATAGATATAACTTAAGTCAACTTCAGTGTAAATGACCAGAATGTTTAATATATGTATCTTAATACATTTTGCCAGGGCTATGGTCAGAAAATTCCCAATTGGACATTTTGTACCTATCTCTAAGAACTACAGTGGGTACCCGGGTAGGGTCAGGTAATAGGGGGGTAGTACCCAGGTAGCAAATTTGGACTCATCACTGCCCTAGTTGCCTAGTGTTTGAGGCTAGGCACCCCACTGTCTACAACAGGTCCAACGGCCAATAGCCAATCCTAAATTCACTCCGATGATGACGAAGAAATACATATCTAGGATCTGAATGGCCTTACACTTTCCTCTACATCAAGGTGGCATGATGTTACTGAAGTACTGTTTTAAGCCAGGGACTTTAGGGTAGCCCAGTGGTTAAAGCGTTCGCTCGTCATGCCTAAAGCCTGAGTTCGATTCCCAACATGGGTACAATGTGTGAAGCCCATTTCTGGTGTCCCCCGCCGTGATATTGATGGAATATTGTTAAACGTGGCGTAAAATGATACTCACTCACTCACCAAGCAGCAGTAAACATAAAGCCACTCAGTCATGCTGCATTTTCTCAGCTGTGTGAATGAGTGAGTGGTTTTCACAGAGGGGCCACCAGAAATGGGCTTCACACATTGTACCCATGTAGCGAATCGAATCTGTATATACCGGGTATTATAGAATAAGGTTTTAATATAAACTCATAAACCCAAGTGAGTGAGTGAGTTGGGTTCAACGCCGCTTTTAACAGTATTCCAGTTATGTCACGGCGTGTCAGCTTAATGTGGGAGGAAAGCCTGAAGTGATGCAGGTCTCAGACGTTTACCACTTCGGTGAAACCCACAAGCATCGGTACGGTGCTGACAAACCTAGAAACATAATCAGGCCAAACCAGGATTCGACCCCACAATCATAGGTTTTTGGCATGCCCAACTCTGCACAGCGAATCACGGCGCCTCAGACAACTGGGCCACCCGTGCCCCCTCTTAAATCCAAGACCTGAGGTTGATCAAACGCTTTAACCACCAGGCTACCCACTGCCTCTCCCAGCTGTGTGAAAATACACCACACCCTTGGTGCTAAAAGGCCCAATGTGATAAACATTCTATTCAGAGATGAAGACTTCCTGTCAATTTCTTAAACAGCCCATTTCAAATCACTGCATCATAATCACCTTAGTCAAACAAAATAAAACAAATCAACGTGATGCCGTGATTCCGTAATTGATATTTTGATATTTCTAAAATGTTATATTCAACACTGCAATTTGCGTGCAATGGAAATTTTTATTCTTAGCTGAGTGATCTGTTAAATTGAGGTAAATTGACAATGACAAAGTGCTGTTGACATAAAGCTGACATCAATGGAATGAATTCCACGAATCAATTCAGAGAATTTCCTGTGTGGAGACACGTCCTCCAAGGTCAAGGAAAATTCCCAAGACTAGTCGGATTAATGACATTATCTGGTCTATTGGAAAAACCAACAGGCTTTCATTGACATGCAATGCATAATAACAGACTTATTAGCATGACAATCAGCAAGTATAAACAGGTCTACCATTTGCATGGCAATAAATGGGATGGGTTTTATTGGACACACAAACAATGGTGATGAGAAAATATAATAAAGTTTCTTCACATTCATACTGTAATCAATTTATCTCAGCACTTTTGAGATAGAAACTCAAGGTACATACTCAAGGTACATCTTTGTCTTTCTGGAATGTACGAAGTATACAGACAGTCAATAGCTTCATATTCTGGTCATATCATGGCTGTGGCACAGAGAAGGGCTTTAACACCTAGGACCATGTGGGCAATGGAACCCTGACCTTCACCTTGTGGCCATGTGGGCACTGGAGCCCCGGCCTTCACCTTGTGGCCATGTGGGCAATGGAGCCCTGACCTTCACCTTGTGGCCATGTGGGCAATGGAACACCGGCCTCCACCTTGTAGCCATGTGGGCAATGGAACCCCGACCTTCACCTTGTAGCCATGTGGGCAATGGAACCCCGACCTTCACCTTGTAGCCATGTGGGCAATGGAACCCCGGCCTTCACCTTGTAGCCATGTGGGCAATGGAACCCCGGCCTTCACCTTGTAGCCATGTGGGCAATGGAACCCCGGCCTTCACCTTGTAGCCATGTGGGCAATGGAACCCTGGCCTTCACCTTGTAGCCATGTGGGCAATGGAACCCAGGCCTTCACCTTGTAGCCATGTGGGCAATGGAACCCCGGACCAATAAATGCAGCATGACATGCATGTCGCTATTTATGGAAGACATGTCAGAAATTCTCTTCTCATCCAGTAAGAAAGCTGCGTTCTGACACAACCATTGAAAGGTATTCGGGAGCTAACAGATGACCCCTGGTTGTCTCCCCTGCACACTGGGAAATAACGAGGATTTCTGACATGATCTTGTATTTTCTTAGACGAGGATGTCAATGGCACAAAAACCCTGTTTGTCACCAGCTGGGAATACACTGTTGTAAATACGTACATAAATGGATACAAGTTATTATACGTTTTGTTAATATTGAAACATTTAAATATTTCACTTGGATTGGTTTCATGGGGTTTCATTCCAAGCTGAGTGAGATTTCATTCCAAAATGAATGGGGTTTCATTCCAAGCTGAGTGAGATTTCATTCCAAAATGAATGGGGTTTCATTCCAAGCTGAGTGAGATTTTATTCCAAGCTGAGTGAGATTTCATTCCAAGCTGAGTGAGATTTCATTCCAAGCTGAGTGAGATTTCTTTCCAAGCTGAGTGAGATTTCATTCCAAACTGAGTGAGATTTCATTCCAAGCTGAGTGAGATTTGATTCCAAAATGAATTGGGTTTCATTCAAAGCTGAGTGAGATTTCAATCCAAGCTGAGTGAGATTTCATTCCAAGCTGAGTGAGATTTCATTCCAAACTGAGTGAGATTTCATTCCAAACTGAGTGAGGTTTCATTCCAAGCTGAGTGAGATTTCATTCCAAACTGAGTGAGATTTCATTCCAAGCTGAGTGAGCTTTCATTGACTGTTGCACATGATGAAACAGAGGACCGGGAAAACCAGTAACCCTGCTGAAGTATTACATGTGAATTATTCAAATGATACAACTGAATTCACTTCCAGATACTACAATGATTGTGAATATTAAGAAATGGCCAGATTACTGAGTGTCTTGATTACAGAGTGGCTGGTTTAGAGTCCATTGTACAAGAACCAAAGTGATGATTATGTATATGAGAGTCTTTATTTAGGTTACCTATTTGTTACTGTATAAAGTATGTATATATGAGAAGGCATATTTTGTTAGACCTGGATTTGTTTGTGAGAATCCTGTGATTGTGTAAATATTAGTACATCTTGTTATGCCAGTTCTGTGTGATGTACACACCCTATATGTGGCAGTGATTGTTGACGAGTTGCTTGTATTGTGAGTCACTGTGTATGCTGAGACAATAAAGTGCTGTAAATATTTGTTGTATGAATCTGTCACTGAAGATAATTTGGGAAAAATGAAACACTGTGATAGTGTTTCTGTTTACTAAACGAGTGACCAAATAGTTAGACTTTGTGACATAAAACATAACCGTCTGCATGATTTGTTAAAAGTTTTGTTTAACGCCGCACTCAGCAATATTCCTGCTATGTGACGGTAGTCTGTAGACCCGTGAAGATTCCGGGGTAGAATAGGTCTTCAGCAACCCATGCTTGCTGTAAAAGGTGACTATATGCTTGTCGTAAAATTCGACAAACGGGGTCGGGTGGTCAGGCTCGCTGACTTGGTTGATGCATGTCATCGATCCCAATTGAGTGGATCGATGCTCATGATATTAATCACTGGATTGTCTGGTCCAGACTCGATTATTTACAGACCGCCGTCATATAGCTGGAATATTGCTGAATGTGGCGTTAAACAACAAACCAACGGTAGTCTGTAAATATTGGAGTTTAGACCAGACAATCCAGTGATTGACGTCATAATCATCGATCCACGCAAATGGGACGCGATGCCATGCATCAACCAAGTCAGTGAGCCGGACCACCCGATCCCATTAGTAGCTCCATCCTTACAAGTTGATAAGCTATGTGTATGTCGACATCATGAGCATCTGTGCAATAGAGTTACAATGACCTGCACCAGCCAAGTCAGCGAGCCTTACCACTCGATCTTGTCCGTCGCCTTAAACGACAAGCATGGGCTGCTGAAACTCTAACCTGGATCTTCATGGGGGTAATGTTACACCCAATCACTCGTGAGTATTTCTACAAGTATGTCATATCATTTACACATGCTAGACAGAATCAGGGGACTGTGCAACACTAAGTCAATGAAAACATTCTTTAAAATATTTTTTTCTTTTTTCGAAAAAACCTTTCCTCTTCTGTGGAATCAAGCAAACTAGACTTGCCTTGGCTTTAAGTTAAGAAAAAATACCTAAAAAATACAAATTCCAGAATCATGTTGCAGGACTATGCAAACACTAACACCAACAAACTAATTTTAACATGTGGTAGCCTGGTTGAGAATCAAACCCAGGTCTTCTGCAGAATGATCCAACACCTCAACCACTGACCTACCTCACCGAGACCTGAATCAGGGAATGGATGACAATGATCTTAAACAGGTTTATTATCATATTTACTATATATGTACTGACATTGCCCTTAATGAATGATAATATCTTCTTTCCATTTGCAATATTGCTCCAAGAACACTTGCAGCCATTATAGCGCCATCCTTACAGTTGTTGTAGTTGTTGTTTAACGTCGCACTCAGCAATATTCCTGCTGTATGACGGCGGTCTGTAAATAATCGAGTCTGGACCAGACAATCCAATGATTGACATCATAAGCATCGATCCACGCAATTGGGACACGATGCAATGCATCAACCAAGTCAGCGAGCTGGACCACCTGATCCCGTTAGTCACTCCATCCTAAATACAAGTTAATAAGCTATGTGCATGTCTTTCCCTTGTTAAGATGGCGAGGTGAGGTGAAATTGGGTTTAACATCGCGTCCAAGATTATTGCACTTATATAGCGACGGGGTTGCACGTGTGTGTGGCTGCTTGTACTTGTCCGGACTGATGCCGATTTATATTGCTAGCCCACTGAGATACCATGCCACAGTTTAACATGAATACCCCACTCAGACACAGTATACTGACTCCAAGCTGATCAGTCCTTGTTTTAGCCCCTTAATGCTGAGCGCCAGACAGGGTAACAACAAGTACCATCTTTTAACGTCTTTTGGTATGATGCGACCTTCCGTCACCAGGCAGACGCTCTACCCTAGACCACGGAGGCGGTTCCCTTGTTAAGACATCACATCACTTCAACACCTTCATCACCTTCTTCCCCCAAAACCCTCTCCACTTGAAGCTGTTCCATAACAGAGCCAACACATACTGAAAACATGTCCAAAACCAGATTTCCCCGTAATGAGCCAAATCATTCCCTCACATATTTCTTCTAAAGTAGGCAAAGTGTAAAGTGAACTTCAGCCACATTCCTTGAAAAAATTGAGATCGCAATTTACTCAGTTGATATGGATTCTTTTGCAGCTGTCAGGCAAAGCCGTTTTTCCACAACTGAAAAATAACATTTTGGATAACTGTTGGAGTGTCTTAATGAGAAGTGACTTCATTGTCAATTACAGTCCCTGGTTACTGATGGTGCAGAGATAACGGTGGCTGCAACTAGTGCTGGCAATGGAAACAGATCACAGAACGATAATCGCTGACTAAATATTGATCAATCATCAATAAATACTGGAGAAGGAACTGTAAGAAACAAATCAACTGATGTCACACCACTGGTGAGCAGTGATACATTTCTGCATGGATTAACTGTGACATACAACAAAAACAGATGCTCCTTGTCTTTGACAATTGACATTATCGGCAATGACAAGTCTGTTTCGGTAAATCTAAACTTTATTTCATCACAATAGTTTATGTGAGTTATTATTGATGACAACAGTTTCATATTGATAATCCAGAGCTCCAGATAAGCTTTTGGTGTTGTGGGTATTTTACCCATGCATTTTAAAATCGTTGGGTATCAGTAATTCCATCTGGGTATTCAAATTTCTGTTACCCACTAGTTGTTACACATGTGGGTATTTAAGTTAAATATTTAAAAACACTATTCATCTAGTCCCAGCAAACTGGTGTCGTGTGGGTTCGAGAGCTTTATAGGACTCAAAAATACCATGATACTTCCACAAGAAAGTGTAATGGCAAATGATCATGATGTAACTGTCATAGTGGAGTTAGGCAAGGTTGACGGAATGCCCGTTTATAATTTCAAAATAAGTTGCTGATTTGCTAAGTGAATACGTTAATATTTCTTCCCAACGATGATAATTCTGATTATCAATGTTTTTAGCAAGCCCTAGCAGCGGGGATCACAGGGTGCCGTGTAACAATATCAGGCAAACAGGACATTTACACAGCGCGTAAATACTTCATGCATGTTTCATAAAGGATTTGATCAAACCTGTCAAGGAAGTGATCAAACCTGTCGGGGAAGTTATCAAACCTGTCAAGGAAGTGATCAAACCTGTCGAGGAAGTGATCAAACCTGTCAAGGAAGTGATCAAACCTGTCGAGGAAGTGATCAAACCTGTGATCAAACCTGTCGAGGAAGTGATCAAACCTGTCGAGGAAGTGATCAAACCTGTTGAGGAAGTGATCAAACCACAAACAATGTCTGGGTTGTGATTTACTCCACTGTCGGTGTGTGAGTGAGTGACTGTTTGGTAGATTTCTATGTTTGTTTGTTGTTAAACGGCACATATATTCCAGCAATATGACGGCAGTCTGTAAATAATCAAGTCTGGACCAGACAATCCAGTGATTGACATCATGAGCATCGATTCACGCAATTGGGATATGATAACATGCATCAAACAAGTCTGCGAGCCTGACCACCCGATCCTGTTAGGCTGCTCTTACGACAAACATAGTTGTCTCTTATGGCAAGAATGGGTTGCTGAAGACCTATTCTACCCCAGATCCTCACGGGTCGCTTGATAGTTAACAAGGACAACTAACAACAAAGTATACATAAGCTGCTTCATACTTGGACACCTAGATACATACGTGTGTGCATGAGTGAGTGAGTGAGTTAGGGTATTGTCACTTTGAACAATAGTTCAGTTACAGTAGAACACGGGTATAACGAACACGGATAGAGCGAACAAACGGATACAAGAAACTGCTAAAAAATCCCCGATTTATCTCCTATATAATATCATATAAAATTTACGTATATAACAAACTCTCTACAGCCAACTAACGGATACAGCAAACTGATATCTGATCACCGACAAGCTAATTACCACTAATTGGTGACATGTATATAGCGAACTGAGAAATCTCACTCAGTGTCAAGTGTCACTGACAGGGGCGAGTCAACACAATCAGCGGTGATGGATCAACCTTGTTAAACTTAAATGAATGTTATGAAATGTTATCAATTGAATGCTATGAAGTGATCACTGCTAATACAAGTCAATGCTGCAGTTAAGTGTATTGTGTTTTGTTTTACCAAGATGGCGGGCGTTTCAGATCGGAAATGTATATAACAAACAACGGATATAACGAACTGATTTCTCTGGTCCCTTGTAGTTCGTTATATCCATGTTCTACTGTATATGACAGCATGTCAGTGTAGCGTCCATAAAATTTTCGTCCCGTAAGGATGTCATCTGTGGGTTGACTCCACACCCTGCTACATACTCTCCTGTCAACAGAAGGCACGTCCCGGGCCCCATAGTAGGGTACTGAGGCTTATTTTGCTCAAATTTAATATGAACGTGTTTGTGCCACACGTTGGGCGCCAATGTAGCGGCCATAAAATTTCCAAGTCCCATGATGGGATTCGAACCACGGACCTTCTGATCAGAGGTCGGACGCCTTGTCCACATGACCAAAGAGGTTAACCCCGTGAGCAAGCTGACAAGGTAAGGATGTCATCTGTGGGATGACTCCACGCCCTGCTCCATCAGCGGGATGTAGGAGGGAAGCCTGAAGCAATTAAACCTCTGATAGTCCTGGGACAATAACAGGGAGGCTGATAAGCTTTATTTCATCCAACATACCACAATCTGAAACATCTAAAGGACAAACAGGGAACTTGAAAAGATTCATGACCAAACGTTATATGGATTCTGCGCCAGTATGGACACAAGACAGAGGTCAAGGTCATCGGTATCTGGCAGCCTCATTTTGAATCCAGGACCTGTTGTTGAAGGTAATCCATTAATATCAGTTACAACGTCTTGAAATTAATCTTAGATGCTATCCTGGCAGCCACTGACAGAAGTTAATTCTAGGATCGAAAAGCATAATCTACGGCTTTCTTCAAGAAGGAATAACAGCCATGCAGCATGCATGTTAGGTGACAGGAGACGCGGGGCAACATCAATCCCATTTATCCACCATGTGAAGTTGAGAGTCTGGCAAGCCACCTTATTGTAACATTGTTAAACTGTACACATTAGTCATAGTGATTGTGAGAGAAAATAACGTCAGAAAAAAGGACATAAATCAACTCCTACAAAGTGAGAAAGAATGAGATGGTATTTTGTTATTAAATTAACCTTTTCGAACTGAGATAACATCGATCACAATCAGAATGTTGTTGTAACCAAACACCTCTGGCCAACAGCCATGGTTACTGAAAAGTAGGTCATCTCTGTCTCAATCAGCAGCATCATCTACATCATCACAACCATCATTATCAACATCTCCGTCTCAATCATCATCTCCAGCTGCAACATCATCTCCTTCCCCATAATTTCATCACCATCATCTACACCATCACAGCCATCAGCAGCATCAGCACCCTCAGCAGCAACATCATCTGTTTCCCATCATTTCCCCATCACCATCATCTACACCATCAGCACCCTCAGCAGCAACATCATCTGTTTCCCATCATTTCCCCATCACCATCATCTACACCATCAGCACCCTCAGCAGCAACATCATCTGTTTCCCATCATTTCCCCATCACCATCATCTACACCATCAGCACCCTCAGCAGCAACATCATCTGTTTCCCATCATTTCCCCATCACCATCATCTACACCATCAGCACCCTCAGCAGCAACATCATCTGTTTCCCATCATTTCCCCATCACCATCATCTACACTATCAGCACCCTCAGCAGCAACATCATCTGTTTTCCATCATTTCTCCATCACCATCCACGTGTGTGTGTGTGTGGCTGCTTGTACTAGTCCGGACTGATGCTGATTGATAGTGCTATCCCACTGAGATACCATTCCGCAGTTTAACATGAATACCCCACTCAGACTCATACTGACTCTGAGCTGACCAGTCCTTGTTTTAGCCCCTTAATGCCGAGCACGAGGAAGAGTGAAAAAAAGTTCCAAATTTTAACATTTTGTGGTATGACGCACCTTCCGCTATCGGGACAATTGCTCTATCACTAGACCATGGAGGCGGTCTTTCAAGGGTGTGTCACATGAGTTGAGGGCTAATGGAACTTTTCAATTTTATCTAATAGGCCTGACTTCATCACTCAAAATGATTAAAATTATGCATCCTACTTTCCCAGCACCTACTTAACATCTTGAACAGCTCCATCCTCCACTGCTCCTCATCAGCTGACACAGGTTCCTTCACAGCGGCCTCTTTACTGTGTGACAGTAATAACGTATTCAAAAACACAATTGGATTTTACTTCAGTTTGGTTGTTTATTTTCTTCATGACAGTGTTGTAATCAACAAAACCTGCCTGTAATTTGACAAAGTGTTAGAATTACAAGGTTCTTAAAAACAGGCAAGACACAGGCATAAGGGCTTGGAGGGAGCTTTGGAAAATACTGGAAGCCCGTCATAGAAGAACAGCAAGAGATAGATTCCTCTAAAGTCTACCAATACTCTCCTGAGGTGTTTCACTAGTCTGTCTTGCCTACCCTTGAGAATAAACTAAAAAGTAAATCCAACAAGTCTAGAATGATATTGCAAATCTAGATTGCCTCGGTTCTTAGATTAAACATTGTTTTTTTGTTTGTTGTTTAACGCCGCACTCAGCAATATTCCAGCTATATGGCGGCGGTCTGTAACTAATTGAGTCTGGACCAGACAATTCAGTGATTGATATCATTAGCATTGATCCACTCAATTGGGATACAATGACATGCATCAACCAAGTCAGCGAGTCTGACCACCTGATCCCGATAGTCGTCTCTTACAACAAACGGGATCGGGTTGTCAGGCATTGTTCTGAGGACCATTTGGAATTAATTTTATTTTGAAGACATATATTTTTAATGAAGATACTTTATGTTGTGGTCTAAATGTAAATATTGACTATCAGTCACTAGCTTGCCTGATTAGACTAACCAGCACGCTGTGACATAACTGGTTAAGAACTGCTTAAAACAACATTCACTCACTCACTCATTTACACAGTTTAAAAGAAAATCCTGTTCAAAACCAACATTCACTCACTCACTCATTCACACAGCTTAAAAGAAAATCCTGCTCAAATCCAACATTCACTCACTCACTCATTCACACAGTTTAAAAGAAAATCCTGCTCAAAACCAACATTCACTCACTCACTCATTCACACAGTTTAAAAGAAAATCCTGCTCAAAACCAACATTCACTCACTCACTCATTCACACAGCTTAAAAGAAAATCCTGCTCAAAACCAACATTCACTCACTCACTCATTCACACAGTTTAAAAGAAAATCCTGTTAACCCATAGAAAACAAGTATTTGTCACAGAGTGACGAAATATCCCCCGCCTGTACACCATAGTACCAAATATGAAGACAATCCAGCGATTAGTTCTTGAGATATTGTGGCAACACCGTTTTCCAACTCCAAAAACAGATTTGCCTGCTGTGACCTTGAAAATGGGGTCAAGGTCACCAAATCTGACAGGTGTATGCGGTGTCTGTATATACACTATAGTTCCAAATATGAAGACAATCCAGCGATTAGTTCTTGAGATATCGCGGCAACACCGTTTTCTAACTCCAAAAGCAGATTTGCCTGCTGTGACCTTGACAATGGGGTCAAGGTCACCAAAACCGACTGGTGTCTGCGGTGTCTGTATATACACCATAGTTCCAAATATGAAGACAATCCAGTGTTTAGTTCTTGAGATATCGCGGCAACACCGTTTTCTAACTCCAAAAGCAGATTTGTCTGCTGTGACCTTGAAATGGGATCAAGGTCACCAAAACCGACTGGTGTCTGCGGAGTCTGTATATACACCATAGTTCCAAATATGAAGACAATCCAGTGTTTAGTTCTTGAGATATCGCGGCAACACCGTTTTCCAACTCTAAAAGCAGATTTGTCTGCTGTGACCTTGAAAATGGGATCAAGGTCACCAAAACTGACTGGTGTCTGCGGAGTCTGTATATACACCATAGTTCCAAATATGAAGACAATCCAGTGTTTAGTTCTTGAGATATCGCAGCAACACCGTTTTCCAACTCCAAAAGCAGATTTGTCTGCTGTGACCTTGAAAATGGGATCAAGGTCACCAAAACCGACTGGTGTCTGCGGAGTCTGTATATACACCATAGTTCCAAATATGAAGACAATCCAGTGTTTAGTTCTTGAGATATCGCGGCAACACCGTTTTCCAACTCCAAAAGCAGATATGCCTGCTGTGACCTTGAAAATGGGGTCAAGGTCACCAAAACCGACTGGTGTCTGCGGAGTCTGTATATACACCATAGTTCCAAATATGAAGACAATCCAGTGTTTAGTTCTTGAGATATCGCGGCAACAAACAGGTGGGACGTACGGACGGACGTACGGACGTACGGACGGACGGTCGTGAATACTATATCCCCCGCTTCGCGCTTTCGCGCGGCGGGGGATAAAAACCAAAGGGATCAGTTTCTGGGTATTGACAGTCACTCACAAATCCTTCCAACCTCAGAAATTAATGTCATACTTGAAGTCAGATGCTTCTGCCCTGACAAGACCAGCACAGGACCTGACATGCAGGACCTGATCAATGTCCAGGTCAGCGCAACAGCCAATTACACATGTCTTCCGACACAGCGCTGCAGCCAGGGTGGTTGACGACGGAGATCCAACCACTTCCTGTGAGTCAATCACCGCAGGAAACCTGCCTCTTCACACATATTTGTTGGTCAGACCTGGGCAACGATCAGCGTACTCCACCACATGACAGATCAATACATTCATAGCTAAATATTGGTCTGCAGAGTGGCGGTAATTACTATGTATTGGTTCTAGGAGGGGGGAACCTTTTAACTTCCGTGACTGAAAATTCACTACATTAGGTGAATGGTAAGAGTGAACAAGGTAATTGGTGTTGTCAAGTTACCATCTGAATATCTCAGTGATCGAACCAATGTCAGCGGTAAATTGTCAAAACAGAAACATATTCTGATGGTTATTGCTAAGCAGCCATGTTTATTGGGGAAATTGCAATATCAGTGCACCTTCCTGTTCAGTTAGATTATTCATATATCCTCAAACAACCGCAACAACAAAGCATCCCTGTATACCCATATACTGAAGGTCATAAGTTAAACAACCATGCTTTCTTGGATAATGTGTATGCAAAACCCAGTCCTGATAGATGGATGCACGATCCAGTCCCGATAGATTATTAACATGAATAAGCCAATAAAAATCATAGCATGCCCCAACATATACATGTGACCAACCATGACATAAGGTGAGTGAGTGAGTGGGTGAGTATGGTTTTACACCGCTTTTAGCAAAAATCCAGCAATATCACGGATGGGGGCATGAGGAATGGGCTTCACAAATTGTATCCATGTTGGGAATCGAACCTGGGTCTTCGGTGTGATGAGATAACGCTTTAACCACTAGGCTACCCGACCTCCCCCATGAGATAAGGGACCTTATGGGTGAAAAATCACATTTTGACTTCTTACTCTATCTTAAAACTACAGTATCTGGGACCACAGAATTCATTTTATAACCTTCAATTCACATATGTTACAGAGTTACATGGCATCAAACATTTGGACTCATTGTCTTCAAGTACCCATTTTCAGACTTATAACTGTTTTTGTAATAACTGCAGTTTTTAGATATAATGTCTGATTAATTGAAAGTAGACATGTATGCTGAAATGCTTTGAAATAATGTTTTTATTACACTATGAACTAACGAGAGAAAAATGCAATACTTTTTTAACAAATGGTGATTTTTAAGGCAGTTAGTTGACGTCAAACATCTTTCTTTATGTCACATTTGTATCACAGCACCCAAAAAGTTCCTTTTCTCCTGCTGGGTCACAAATACACTGATCATCATACAGGGTTCATACAGGGTTCATATAGGATTCATACAGGGTTCATATGTAAGCGATTTACTGTTAAAGACTCATTCCCGCCTCAAGAGTTTACATAAACTCTTGTTACGCTTACAAATACTAAACGAGGTTCTCCCAGTTTGGGTGGCACTCTGAGTGATAGAGTAAAGCTTAAATCCTAAACAAAGGGACAAACTACAATATTATTCCACATACTGATTTATTACCATTTTCAAATGTTTTGTAAACAATATACATGAATTTCCTGTTCAGAACCCACTAAATATAAAACCACGGAAGTATTACCGACCAGTATACATGCATTACATGTTCAGACACGGTTTACACACCAATGGAAGTATTCTCGACCAGTATACATGGGTTACATGTTCAGACAACGGTTTACACACCAATGGAAGTATTCCCGATTAGTTTACATGTGTTACAAATTCCTACACAAACTGGTTTACAACTCAATGGAAGTATTCTCGACCAGTCTACATGTGTTACATGTTCAGACAACGGTTTACACACCAAGGGAAGTATTACCGAAGTATTCTACACAAACTGGTTTACAACTCAATGGAAGTATTCTCGACCAGTATACATGTGTTACAAATTCCTACACAAACTGGTTTACAACTCAATGGAAGTATTCTCGACCAGTATACATGTGTTTCATGTTCAGACAACGGTTTACACACCAAGGGAAGTATTACCGAAGTATTCTACACAAACTGGTTTACAACTCAATGGAAGTATTCTCAATATCGAACGATAGACACACAGGCGTCAACCGCTTTCACTATTCACAGTTCTCGAACATATCGAACACACTCGGTCGAACGATAGACACAGAGGCGTCAAACGCTTTCACTATTCACAGTCCTCGAACATATCTAATACACTCTCGGTTGACACACCGGGTCCAAAGTTTTGAAACTTCTTTAGCCTAAACAACACTGGCACACAATTTCCAGCAGAAAATATTACAAAGCTACGTGCTAAATCTATCCCATTATAACAAACATGATAACCTACTCATAAAGAAAAAATAATGGTGTGACTGGGCAAATAAAAAGAACAAACTACTACTAATGCAATTATCTTACCATACCGAACGCACGTGTGTACAGATTCCGGCAAGCCTGTCCCCGGAGCCAGACGCTGACTGAAGCTCGTGCGGCACGCACGTGCTTAAATATCCCTTTTCCAAAACCCGGATGTTCGAAACACCCGTATGAACCAAGGTAACTTCCTGTTCCGGTTGTGGCGAGTGTAGCGTGTAAACTTCCGTTACACATACAGGATTCATACAGGGTTTATACAGGTTTCATACAGGATTCATATAGGATTCATACAGGGTTTATACAGGTTTCATACAGGGTTCATATAGGATTCATACAGGGTTTATACAGGGTTCATACAGGATTCATACAGGTTTCATACAGGATTCATACAGGATTCATACAGGGTTTATACAGGATTCATATAGGATTCATACAGGGTTTATACAGGGTTCATACAGAGTTCATACAGGGTTCATATAGGATTCATACAGGATTCATACAGGGTTCATATAGGATTTATACAGGGTTCATACAGGGTTCATACAGGGTTCATACAGGTTTCATACAGGGTTCATACAGGATCCATACAGGATTCATAAAGGATTCATACAGGGTTCATACAGGTTTCATACAGATCTTTGGACTCTAAACTTTTCAAGCACTCTTCAAGGAAGAACATTTGTTTTCAAGGACCACTTTTATTCATCCAAAAGTACTTCCTAGATGGGATGTCAATATAACATCCATGACCTAGTTTTGTAATTAACGCATGTAGCCCAGATAAGACAGAAGACAGACAGTCTTAATTTTTCCGTTGTCAGCAACAGGAAGTGAACAACAAACTGAAATTCAATCGATAATAATTTGTTGTAGCGATTTTATTTACTTTAGCACTTTGCAAGCACTGTCAAACAAGATTCCAGCACTTTAATGGCAAAATGTCAGAATTAAGCACCTTTCATCAGACATTGGTCAAATTCAAGCACCCTGTCATAAGTTAAGCAACCATGCATACCTTTGGAAGTTTTAAATGATGGAAATTTTGAGCGAGTATGGTTTTACACCACATTTAGCAAAATTCCAGCAATATCACAGCAGGGAACACCAGAAATGGGGTTCACACAATGTAACTGTGATGGGAATCAAACCCGGGTCTCTTCGGTGTGACGAGTGAAAACTTTAACCACTAGGTGACACGACTGCCCCGATGCAAATTGTGGCTTATATGAGCAGATTATGAAGTCTCCGTACCACGATGTTGATACTTGTAATCGAATGACAGAAAGTGACCTTCACATTGGATACAACTGTCTGGTGTTAAGTTTAACAAAGCACTCAGTAATAATTTGGAAAATATAAACATCATGATTCGAACAGCGAATTTGACATCAGATTTCTGTAATAATATCTGTATGCACTTACACTGGACCCTGTTTGAATTGAGATGCATGAAGGCGCCAAGCTGACCGGCACAAACAACCCTAATAAGGTGATGATGAACGGGTCTCAAACACGTAATGGGTGTGCCCCTGAGGCTGCGGGGAGGACTTTCTCATTTGGAAAAAGTGTAATTTCCCATTTTATCATCGTTAAGGATTCAGTCCTAGATGACCAGCGGAAGCACATGATCAGTGAAAGGAGATATAAGGTGGAGATGAACGGATTAGGTACAAACTGATTTCTTCAAAGTGTTAAACAGATTTCAACTGTTCATTTATTTATGAAAGTATGAAACATTATGTTTGAGTTTGGGATTAGTTTAGAAAAAGTCAATTTTAAGGCATTTATTCATTTTAAAGGCCTTTATGAAGCAAAATCTAAATTCAGGGTCTTCTAAGGCATTTATTCATTATAAAGGCCTTTATAAGGCAGAATCTAAATTCAGGGTCTTCAAAGGCATTTATTCTTTATAAAGGCCTTTTTAAGGCAAAATCTAAATTCAGGGTCTTTTAAGGCATTTATTCATTATAAAGGCCTTTATAAGGCAGAATCTAAATTCAGGGTCTTTTAAGGCATTTATTCATTATAACGGGCTTTATAAGGCAAAATCTATATTCAGGGTCTTTTAAGGCATTTATTCATTATAAAGGCCTTTATAAGGCAAAATCTAAATTCAGGGTCTTTTAAGGCATTTATTCATTATAAAGGCCTTTATAAGGCAAAATCTAAATTCAGAGTCTTTTAAGGCATTTATTCATTATAAAGGCCTTTATAAGGCAAAATCTAAATTCAGGGTCTTTTAAGGCATTTATTCATTATAAAGGGCTTTATAAGGCAAAATCTTTATTCAGGGTCTTTTAAGGCATTTATTCATTATAAAGGCCTTTATAAGGCAAAATCTAAATTCAGGGTCTTTTAAGGCATTTATTCATTATAAAGGCCTTTATAAGGCAGAATCTAAATTCAGATAGGAATCTGATCACAAACACAACTTGAACCACATCGCAAACGTTTGGCGAGTTCAAGCCCGTGTTGCGCAGTTATAACCGGCCACCTTTTTCTTGCTTACCTCGGCGGCGAAGCTTAGGGTTGAGATTTGATGGTTGTTTTAAAATAAATACGAGGTGAGGTGACCACAGATAAACACGAATATGTAGCCTGAGGTTTGTTTAGCAAGTTCCAATAGGTTAAAATAAGTGACATTCATATTTCATGCGATAATTAGCTATTATTCGAACCAAATGCGAAATCTTGAATAAGAACCAAGATGGCGGGTGTCACTCTTTGTCTCTATGTTTATAGAGGGGTGTGATTTTTTTATCTATACGAATATATTATGTTATACACGCTATCATCGAGTTCCTTTGTCTGTGTCTGGGTTATTTCAGTGCAGCACTCTCAGATTTCACGATGACACTTTTGGACACACTGTTTATCATATGTGAGCAAATCATAGGGAACTAAACCAGCTGCCAGTAGATTGATGTTTGTACGATGCTAATGTGATGATGGGGAGTATAGTTTTATAAAACAAGCTTGCAATGTGGATGTTGTCGGGGCATGCAAATGCCCACAGAAGGATGAAGAAGATGATGGTTCTCACTGTCGCAGTGGGAGGCAAATGTTTTGTTTCCCTTTACAGTTGCTCTTGAACAAATACATTCATGAAGCATGCTGGTGCTTGGGGTAACTGTTTAGTCTGCTGGAACATCAATGAAAGCCGTTGCCAGTCATGCAAACACAAATTCAGCAATGAGGTTGTGGCAATCAGCCATCTGTCTTGAAGACATACATGTGATTTGAGACCTCTGTGTTCCTACTGGATCTGGTACTCTGGGAAAGTCATGGAATAACTCTTGTTATTCCCTGGAGGTCCCAGTGGGTAATCAGTGTGGGAGATGGGACCTGGACATATGCAGTGAACTGGCCATGCAGAACATTGCTGCCTCTGACATGGGGATAGGTTCATTAGCTCGCCTTCACGTGTTAATGACAATGCTGGTGAAGTGTCTCTCCTAGACTGATGTCCCTCACGGCCGGAGTTTCCTGGCTGGGATTTGGTGGTGCAGATGACCATTTCCATTTTCACATCAATCAGACCAAAATTAGGGAATATGTTTTTGAACAGACACAATGCGTTCACAAAACAAACATTTAGTATCGTATCCTAACAACAACAAGCATCGGGTGCTGGGGTCCTGCTCTGACTAAGAATCATACTGGGGCTGGAGTGAGTGAGTGAGTGAGTGAGTAGGGTTTAACGCCACATTGAACAGTATTCAAGGGCTGCAACAGGGTCTAAATGTAGAAATGTAATGAAGAAAGAACAAAAAAAGCATGCATTATTTTCACGAATACACACTTTCTTTGACATCAATAATTCAATGCTGACGAGGAGCCAACCTACAAACACAACCAACAACACCTATGCAGAATAGAAACAGGCAGTTGCACGTGCAAGCCGAGATGTTGCAGGTAAAAACTGGCTGTACGTGGTGAATGAGTCACACGGAGATGTGGGATGACAACACTGTCATGTTGATAGGTTTCAGTTATTTGACTGAAATTGTCCATGTGAAATAATACACGTTCAGAAGAATAGAGTGATGTCACAAGAATTATTTATCAGGGAACTAACAACTGGGCAGACCCGCTCAGCAATGAAAAGTAATTATATACTACTCAAAAGAAGTTAAGGATCATCTGATTCTTTCATATTACAATAGTTAATCTCTCATGCCATGACAGATTAACATTACCAAAATGAAAGAATCGTGTGATCCTTAACTTCTTTTGAGTAGTATAAATATAGAACGTGAAACTGAAATGCACCTTCTGTGGTTGGATCAGAAACAAGATCAGAAGACATCTTACTAAGAAAACTAAGGACCATATTTATCAGCATGATATAAATCTTTATCCAATCTTTTCATTTCCAAGATGAGGTTTCTTCATGAATACAAAAATGTCCTAATCAATTTCCACCACAACATTCTCCAAGTTAATAAAAATCAAATCACTTTAGTTCGAAGACACACGTCTTGTCTGGCTGAGATACCACTCCAATTAGTATTTATGGGAAAAAGTTAATTATGTTTACCAGATTCTTCAGTGCCTCATTTCAACATGGTAAAAAAATAATAAGCTCTAATCAGTATTGTTCTGCATTATATCAAATCTGTAGTTCGTAAATAGAAATTACAACATGGCTGATGGTTGGTTGTTGGTTTGTTGTTTAACCCCGCACTCAGCAATATTCCAGCTATATGACGGCAGGCAGTAAATATATGAGTCTGGACCAGACAATCCAGTGATTAATATCATGAGCATCGATCCATGCAATCGGGATCGATGACATGCATCAACCAAGTCAGTGAGCCTGACCACCCGATCCCGTTAGTCGCCTTTTACGACAAGCATAGTCACCTTTTACGGCAAACATGGGTTGCTGAAGACCTATTATACCCTGGATCTTCACGGGTCCATGGCTGATGGAGTAAGCCAAACAACCGTAATATGGTAGTGATGACCAGTATTTAATACAGGCAAGTTTGCAATCCTCAACTTCCATCATTGTCAGTTTTGTCCTTGAAGTGAACCTTCAAACAGATTGTTTGTTTGTTTGTTGTTTACTAACACACTCAGCAATTAATTGTTTGATAGGCATTACTTAGAAGTTGACGGATGACAAAGTAGACACACTTTATGGATGACAACTTCTTTAATACTATAAAGGCGACGTTTCGGTATAGATCCTTATACCAGTCTTGCTTGACAACGGTGCGTGAGTAGGTGTGAGTGAGTGAGTGAGTGAGTGAGTGAGTGAGTGAGTGAGTGCGTGAGTGAGTAGGTGAGTGAGTGAGTGTGCGAGTGAGTGAGTGAGTTGGGGTGAATGCTGCTCACTCACTCACTCACAAGCACAAACTTGGACCTGACAAACAAGGATCATAGTCAGGACGAATCTTGGATTCAAACCTACAACCCTAGCAGCAAAGGGACACAACTCTCAACATAAATCATTGACCTGGATGATGTAAAACTTAATAACTGAGAAGCCAGATACCTTCCATTCGTGACAAACACCAGAATGGTTTATAAACGAAGCTTGAGTAACTTCACACACCCAATCAGACTCTATCAACAACATGTGCACTAATAAACAAATTCCAATCCATACATCGCACTGATGAGCCTCCAGGCAAGACTTGGAGACAACATAATTACTTTAGTAGACTTCTTCATAGCCTTCAGAATAAAAGACCTAATATGATTGTATGGTCAATCACTTCCTTAACTGTAGCCGTTACCTCTTGTTAGGGCAACTGGGCCAATCTGATTGGTCAACCTAGCAGACAGAGTGCTGACTTGTGGCTGACTGTCCACAATGACCCAGACAGTTAGCTGGACCAGAGTATGACATCAATAGGGGCACATCAGTGTCAGATTGAAATGATTTCTTTGTCAGTAATGATAATAGAGTGGTGTAACTTCCTGACCTTGAGACAGTAATATTGTCCAGTGTACCAAACGATTGCTAGTTGTGGGTCAAATCAAATGAAGATCTTATGAGAAAAGTAGTAGTTGACATTTAATTAGTGCGCTGTTTATGGATGAATGTCAAGACTATGTGATAGTTATCGCTATCAGCAGCTCATTGTCTGCCTCAAATAGGACGGCATGCCAAGAGGTTTGTCTGTGCAATGGATGTGACTACAGGACCAGGGAGAGGTTTGTTGGAGGTTTGTCTGTGCAACAGCTGTGACTATAGGACCAGGGGAGAGGTTTGTTGGAGGTTTGGCTGTGCAACAGCTGTGACTATAGGACCAGGGGAGAGGTTTGTTGGAGGTTTGGCTGTGCAATGGCTGTGACCATCTGACCAGGGAGAGGTTTGTTGGAGGTTAGGCTGTGACCATCGGACCAGGGAGAGGTTTGTTGGAGGTTTGTCTGTGCAACAGATGTATCTATAGGACCAGGGGAGAGGTTTGTTGGAGATTTGGCTGTGCAACAGATGTATCTATAGGACCAGGGGAGAGGTTTGTTGGAGATTTGGCTGTGCAACAGATGTGACCATAGGATCAGGGGAGAGGTTGTTGGAGATTTGTCTGTGCAACAGATGTATCTATAGGACCAGGGAGAGGTTTGTTTGAGGTTTGTCTGTGCAACAGATGTATCTATAGGACCAGGGGAGAGGTTTGTTGGAGATTTGGCTGTGCAACAGATGTATCTATAGGACCAGGGGAGAGGTTTGTTGGAGATTTGTCTGTGCAATGGCTGTGACTATAGGACCAGGGGAGAGGTTTGTTGGAGGTTTGGCTGTGACCATCGGACCAGGGGAGAGGTTTGTTGGAGGTTTGGCTGTGACTATAGGACCAGGGAGAGGTTTGGCTGTGCAACAGATGTGACCGTAGGACCAGGGGAGATTTATTTTGGAGGTTTGGCTGTGACCATAGGACCAGGGAGAGGTTTGTTGGAGGTTTGGCTGTGACTATAGGACCAGGGGAGAGGTTTGTTGGAGGTTTGGCTGTGACTATAGGACCAGGGAGAGGTTTGTTGAAGGTTTGGCTGTGACTATAGGACCAGGGAGAGGTTTGTTGGAGGTTTGGCTGTGACTATAGGACCAGGGGAGAGGTTTGTTGGAGGTTTGGCTGTGCAATGGCTGTCACCATAGGACCAGGGGAGAGGTTTGTTGGAGGTTTGGCTGTGACTATAGGACCAGGGAGAGGTTTGTTGGAGGTTTGGCTGTGCAATGGCTGTGACCATCGGACCAGGGGAGAGGTTTGTCTGTGCAATGGCTGTGACCATCGGACCAGGGAGAGGTTTGTTGGAGGTTTGGCTGTGCAATGGCTGTGACTATAGGACCAGGGGAGAGGTTTGTTGGAGATTTGGCTGTACAATGGCTGTGACCATAGGACCAGGGGAGAGGTTTGTTGGAGGTTTGGCTGTGCAATGGCTGTGACTATAGGACCAGGGAGAGGTTTGTTGGAGGTTTGGCTGTGCAATGGCTGTGACCATCTGACCAGGGAGAGGTTTGTTGGAGGTTAGGCTGTGACCATCGGACCAGGGAGAGGTTTGTTGGAGGTTTGTCTGTGCAACAGATGTATCTATAGGACCAGGGGAGAGGTTTGTTGGAGATTTGGCTGTGCAACAGATGTATCTATAGGACCAGGGGAGAGGTTTGTTGGAGATTTGGCTGTGCAACAGATGTGACCGTAGGATCAGGGGAGAGGTTGTTGGAGATTTGTCTGTGCAACAGATGTATCTATAGGACCAGGGAGAGGTTTGTTTGAGGTTTGTCTGTGCAACAGATGTATCTATAGGACCAGGGGAGAGGTTTGTTGGAGATTTGGCTGTGCAACAGATGTATCTATAGGACCAGGGGAGAGGTTTGTTGGAGATTTGTCTGTGCAATGGCTGTGACTATAGGACCAGGGGAGAGGTTTGTTGGAGGTTTGGCTGTGACCATCGGACCAGGGGAGAGGTTTGTTGGAGGTTTGGCTGTGACTATAGGACCAGGGAGAGGTTTGGCTGTGCAACAGATGTATCTATAGGACCAGGGGAGAGGTTTGTTGGAGATTTGGCTGTGCAATGGCTGTGACCATAGGACCAGGGGAGAGGTTTGTTGGAGATTTGGCTGTGCAATGGCTGTGACTATAGGACCAGGGGAGAGGTCTGTTGGAGGTTTGGCTGTACAATGGCTGTGACCATCGGACCAGGGGAGAGGTTTGTTGGAGGTTTGTCTGTGCAATGGCTGTGACTAAAGGACCAGGGGAGAGGTTTGTTGGAGGTTTGGCTGTGCAATGGCTGTGACTATAGGACCAGGGAGAGGTTTGTTGGAGATTTGGCTGTGCAATGGCTGTGACTATAGGACCAGGGGAGAGGTTTGTTGGAGATTTGGCTGTGCAATGGCTGTGACTATAGGACCAGGGGAGAGGTCTGTTGGAGGTTTGGCTGTGCAACAGATGTGACTACAGGATCAGGGGAGAGGTTTGTTGGAGATTTGGCTGTGCAACAGATGTGACCATAGGACCAGGGGAGAGGTTTGTTGGAGATTTGGCTGTGCAATGGCTGTGACTATAGGACCAGGGGAGAGGTCTGTTGGAGGTTTGGCTGTACAATGGCTGTGACCATCGGACCAGGGGAGAGGTTTGTTGGAGGTTTGTCTGTGCAATGGCTGTGACTAAAGGACCAGGGGAGAGGTTTGTTGGAGGTTTGGCTGTGCAATGGCTGTGACTATAGGACCAGGGAGAGGTTTGTTGGAGATTTGGCTGTGCAATGGCTGTGACTATAGGACCAGGGGAGAGGTTTGTTGGAGATTTGGCTGTGCAATGGCTGTGACTATAGGACCAGGGGAGAGGTCTGTTGGAGGTTTGGCTGTGCAACAGATGTGACTACAGGATCAGGGGAGAGGTTTGTTGGAGATTTGGCTGTGCAACAGATGTGACTATAGGACCAGGGGAGAGGTTTGTTGGAGGTTTGGCTGTGCAACAGATGTGACTACAGGACCAGGGAGAGGTTTGTTGGAGATTTGTCTGTGCAACAGATGTGTCCGTAGGACCAGGGGAGAGGTTTGTTGGAGGTTTGGCTGTGCAACAGCTGTGACCATAGGACCAGGGGAGAGGCTTGTTCTTTTCCAAATGTTTAGTCATCAACTCAACATTTGAAAAAGTGAATGTCATCTGCCAACAAATCCAAAAGCGTTAAAGCTTCACACAAGTCAACAACATAAACATGAGATGGATCTTCATGTGCTTGTTTAACACAGAAAATACAGAACAAATATCATATTTACTTTGATTTCTCATAATTTCAAGTCATTTCACTTCAATTACTTGAAGCTATAAACAAATTAGAACTAAATACTATACAACTTGTAAAAGGGTTGTTAACATTTTTTGCCAATTCCACCAAAAGCTTGATCAATTTTTCCTCCCAACTTGACAAGAAATCCGTAATCACCAGTGACAAACTCTCTACAAAACTTTTTCTCCCGTGGCGCTGTCAGTATCCGTCTGTTCAGGGTGACAGAGTGCTTCCTCCATATGCAGCATCAATACATTTTCTTCCTCATATTGAAAAAACTCTGACATTGATTACGTCCCCGAAATCAAACGAGCACTCACCTCAATTTCAGCAAGACATTTTTCAATATTTTCTTTTCATGTGTGTAGGCATGTCTATGTTTTACACCCGAACACTGATATGGTCGAGGCATTACAAGAAGAAACGATTTAAGGTAGGCCAGTACATCATTTCTTATATGACATTTGTGCATTGGGAAAGTCTTATTACACAGAAACACATTTGTTTTTCATTTCATGCACACGACAGAAAATGTACGTAAAAATCTTTCCTATTACCATCCTTCATTCTGTTGACACGTCAGGAAAGTACTTTCAGCGATGCTAGTATCATTTGAATGTTTCTGAAAATAAATCAAGATCCTTATCTCCAATATTGTTTCTTTGAAATTAATCAGAAGCTTTCACCGATAATAAAATATAATCCTGTCTGCTTTGTAGATTTATTTTCGCCACTAAATAATTTGTCTAACATTTCTTCTTTTGTTCCAATGGCTCATCAGTCCAGCATGAAACACAGATGTATTGGGTATATGAACGTCTGGCACTTAATAAAGTATTTAGTCACAAATGACAACAACTGATCAAAGTGTGATCATGTTATAGGACCACTAATTAACTCATTGGGAACTCCTACACCGACCACCACATGTGAGTGTGTCTAGACGGTTGTGTGATGAGAGAAATGTCAGACTCACAGAGACGAAAGTTGACATCAAGTGCCGCCAACAACATCCAGGACAGAACAGCAACTCTCCTCAAGACGAACTTGGATCATAACTATATATACCGGAACGGACCTGTTCTCAAGTAACACAAACAGGCAGTACAAGAAGGCATGTACCAGGTATTAAATATTTTCAACATACACAAAAGAGTATCAATCTGTCATTCATTGAGCTGAATTAAAAGACAGTTTATTCATAATTTTACATAAAATAAATACATCAGCATATTGTTTAGATAAACAATGTATTGTCAGTTTCGACTATCCATATTGACACAGCAAAATAATTAAGCAATAAAAAATAATAAAATGATAAAATCTGGACAATGCACACACACAGACATCTGTTTAGTCATCTGTTACATGGGACCACTTCTATGCTGAGTGAGTAGGGTTTTACGTCGCTTTTAGCAATATTCCAGCAATATCACGGCGGGGGACACCAGAAATGGGCTTCACACATTGTACCCGTGTCGGGAATCGAACCTGCGTCGTCGGCGTGACGAGCAAACCGACCGCCCCCCTTCTATGCTGAAACTCCTATCAGTGAAATCTACCAGGGTACTCAATCAGGTTAGACTCAAACTGAACATCAAATAACAACATCCAAATGTTATTCTGAAAGGCAAATAATGATCGTCAAATCTAAAACTTAAATCTAAATAGGTTGCTTAAAGGTTTCTGAAAAAGAGCAAGTGCATTTTCATTCCAAAATAACCTCTTTCAAAATTGCTCCAGAGAAATCTGACTTTAAAATCAGAGCACACAAAGTTGTTAGCTCATCAGGTATGGGGATCAATGGATTTCCCTCCAAGCACATACAATGTCAAAGTTCTTTGACAGGAAACTCATCAAAATTAACAACTGCTCCAAGTGTCAATTTGCCAAAACCACTGTCTGTCGTTCAAGTCTATTTCCCTGTAATCATGGCATACAAAAAAGGCATCTGTGCTATTGTGGAACAAACAGACGAAAATCTACATAATAAGTATAAATTTCATCCGGACTGGAACCATCGATGCAACATCCGAGGATGAGAAAATCAGAAGGCTCTCGCAGAGCCTGACATGGAGACTTCCCGGCCGTGTGTCTGGCGTTTGATCTCTGACAAGCCTGGAAATGAACCATATGTCTCGCCAATGTCGCCACGAGAATCAATTTCATCGCAACTTACCCCGGTCCTTGCTTCATTTTTTCTTCCATGTCCATGACTTGGGCTATTGTGGGGATCTTCACTGAAATATAGGTCTGGCATCAGACATGCAACACACTTTGTCTGTCGATTAATTAATGCAAACTGTTTCAGTAAAAAAAAATGTTGCTGATGAGAGACTTTTTTCATTGTTCAAAGTTCATAGTTTGGATTTTATCTTATTTTCTTAGATGGGCACAGCAGAAGACATTGGCCATTAAGTTTTAGTCACATTTGGATCCAATGCTGAAACATCTTACAAGCAGACAATCATCATCTGATGTAATTCTAGGATATTAATTAAGAGTGAGTTTGGCGTAACGTGACGTCAATCATTCTTTCAGCCCTATCTCAGCTGGGACATCAAGAATGTACACAAATTGTTACCATGTGAGGACTCGAACCCAGGTTGGCATGATGAGCTTTACCCACTGGGCCACTATGACCACCCCCCATCACATGTTAGGCATTACCTTCTATTCAATAAAACATGAACTGCTTACAAAGTGGACTATAAGTTGTAGCAGTATCCCAAGGGGTACACTTGGTTTTATGCTTTCCACATAAAAGTTCTCTACCATGGACGCATGAAATTGTTTGTTTGTTTGTTGTTTAACGCTGCACTCAGCAATATTCTAGCTATATGACGGTGCTCTGTAAATAATCGAGTCTGGACCAGATAACCCAGTGATTGATATCATGATCATCGATCCATGCAGTTAGGATCGATGACATGCTTCAACCAAGTCAGCAAGCCTGACCACCCGATCCCGAAAGTTGCCTCTTATGACAAGCATAGTCGCCTTTTACGGCGAACATGGATTGTTGAAGACCTATTCTACAACGGATCTTCACAGGTCTGTCATAAAAAAATTCAAACAAATTCAAAATTGATAGAAAAGAGGTGTTTGTTTGAGCTGAGGTTAACTTGTGCTTTGTCACGTGACTTTCATTGTCTGAGGCTTTTAGCTTTTAAGCGGGATGTAAGGGATTTTTTCTCCCGCTTAGAAATCCTCGTGCAGGCTGTTTCCTTCATGGCGGGGTATAGGGATTTTTCGCCCACTCAGAAATTTATTTCCCTCCCATGCAAATCTTTGTAATGCAATTCGTTGTGGCATATATCTCCTGCGGAAGCCACTTTTGGATGATAATTGCCCTGAAATTTATTTCCCTCCCATGCAAATCTTTGTAACGCAATTCGTTGTGGCAATATCTCCTGCGGAAGCCACTTTTGGATGATAATTGCCCTGAAATTTATTTCCCTCCCATGCAAATCTTTGTAATGCAATTTGTTGTGGCAATATCTCCTGCGGAAGCCACTTTTGGATGATAATTGCCCTGAAATTTATTTCCCTCCAATGCAAATCTTTGTAATGCAATTCGTTGTGGCAATATCTCCTGCGGAAGCCACTTTTGGATAATAATTGCCCTGACTGAAGTGAGGCGGAACAGTACCTCTAAACTTGAGGCTCTTCCAGTACTGCTGATGGACATCCAGGACGTCACAGATGGTTTGGACGGCACTGTGGGAGAGACAAACATGACATGAGGACATAGAAACTGTGACGGATAGAGTGAGTGAGGGAGTATGGTTTTACGCCGCTTTTAGCAATATTCCAGCAATATCATGGCGGGGGACACCAGAAATGGGCTTCACACAATGTACCCGTCAGGAATCGAACCCGGGTCTTCGGCGTCACAAGCGAACGCTTTAACCACTAGGCTACCCGACCGCTCGACGGATAGATTGACTCAGTTGGGTTAACACTAGGGGTCAAACGATACAGCAGGGTCACGATACGAAATGTATCACGATACCGAGGTCACAATACGATACAAATCGCATGGAAATGTCTTGACTATAAATATTATAGAGCAGGTTCAAGAGGAAATGCTATCTGTAGACACATTTTGCCATTTTTGACTGACAAAAGTACCGAGTGATCATTAAGGAGTATAATGTATTTTAGCAAGTGTATCGTCTTGTATCGAAACAGAAAGAAATGTATCATGTATTATATCGGTGCATGAAAACTCACAATGCACCGTGCCCCGATGCACCGATGTATTGTTTCACCTCTAATGGCTTGTAGATATTCCAATTTGTATATCCTGCTTTGATAAATAACAGACAACTTCAAGTAAAATACAACACTCTTTTGAATTTATTTTGTAAATATTCGATTCTAGTGACCACGAATAAGGAATTTAATTCATGATGGGATAAGGTTCGATGCACCAAATAAGCGAGTGAATCATAACAGTCCTAGTTAACACTACTTTGAACAGTATTTCACCTACACGATAGAGTGTCAGCTTTATACAGGAGGAAAACCCATAGTGACCGAGATTTGGGATGTGTACCTTAATTGGGTTCTGATGATTTGTGATAAATCAAGGACGAGTGGGGGGGCTGATGTGATGCATCATGATTTGTTCGTTTGTTTGTTGCTGCACTGAGCAATATTCCAGCTATATGACAGCAGTCTGTAAATAATCAAGTCTGGACCAGACAGTCCAGTGATTGACATCATGAGCATCGATCCACGGAATTGGGATATGATGACATGTATCAAACAAGCCAGCGAGCCTGACCACCCGATCCCGTTTGTCGCCTCTTACGACAATCATAGTCGCCTTTTACAGCAAGCATGGGTTGAAGACCTAAACAGCCCCAGATCCTCACGGATCGATGCACCATGCTATCAGAATCAAGGCACTGGTGATAGATATGCTTTAAATAGACTTTCACAATTCACAAACTGTGAGATTCACGTTCACAATTGTCTGTTTAACACTGCACTCAGCAATATTCCAGCTATGTGACGGCGGTCTGTAAATAATTGGGTCTGGACCAGATGATCAAGTCATTGACTTCATAAGTAGCAATCAATGCAGTTTGGATACAATGATATGCATCAACCAAGTCAGCGAGCTTTATCACCCTATCCTGTTAGTGGCATCACGACAAGCATGGGTTGGTTATTCTAACTCTTCCTGGCGACAAGCATTGGTTACTGAAGACCAATTCTAACTCTGATCTTCACAAGATTAACTATCTGGTACAGACTATGGAGACGCAGGATCTCTATCTGTTGAACACTATGGGAACACATGTAATTTGACAAGTAGGATCTTGAATTTAAATAAAATTCTTTGAAACACAAACAAAGTTTTGGAAGTGTCAGATCTACTGTGACAGCACACAAGGACATTGATGTACATAGCTGTGGAGGTTTGTTTGTTTGTTTGTTTGTTTTGTTGTTTAGTGTCGCACTCAGCAATAGTCCAGCTATATGACGGCAGTCTGTATATAATTGAGTCTGGGGAGACAATCCAGTGATTGACATCATGAGCATTGATCCATATGCAATTGGGATACGATGACATGCATCAACCAAGTCAGTGAGCCTGGCCACCCGATCCCATTAGTCGCCTCTTATGACAAGCATAGTGGCCTTTTACGGCAAGCATGGGTTGCTGAAGACCTATTCTACATGAATCTTTAGGGCCGGTCTGTGGAGGGGATGTTACAGACCATGTTTGAATCATATATTCCATCTCCAGTCCAGCGAGCCATTATCCACAAAGCGATCACAACTCCCTTATTTTAACATGACCTTAAGAGTGAGTGAGTGAGTGAGTGTGTGAGTATGGTTTTACGCTGCTTTTAGCAATATTCCAGCAATATCATGGCGGGTACACCAGAAATGGACTTCACACATTGTACCCATGTCAGGAATTGAACCCGAGTCTTCGGCGTGACGAGCGAACGCTTTAACCACTAGGCTACCCGACCGCCCCTTTGAGCTTAAGATGATTGTAGCACTAAAATACTTTGTGGAACGAGGTCCAGGGCTATTGTCTGTGCTTGTGTAATTAAATACAGAGGTCATCAACTGCCATATTCATTCATGCAATAAAATCTTTGAGCAAGCAGACAAGCACACCTGTTTCAAACTATTGTAAATCTTGAAATTAATGGGAGCTTGAATTAAATGTAAAAAATGTGAGTGGTCTTCGCTCCCATTGATTAAACATCGCATTCATATCTCAAAATGTCTATCACATCACTACAGCCTCACTTCACATTTTGGATAGCAGAAATACCAACTTGGACCTAAAATTAAACAACTATATATATTCCACGTCACTGTTTATTGAGCAGCACTTGTAACAAGTATATAATGATGTCATTCAAACATTAGAAATTACATAATGGACATGCTGTGAGTTGACACTGCTGGGGTCAAGAGTTCTACCCACTCGTGTCAAACTATACATCACTGATTACTCCAGCGAGTCCAGACAGACGCCACCCACGCAACACAGTGTTTTTCTTCTTTGCAACTGCATCAACTACTGGTTCAATTTTTTTATTTCACTGAACTTCCTCAATGCCAGTCACCAGAATAAACACATAAATTATCTGTTGTTTTTAGGAAAACGCTATGTATTGTTTTATGGAAGTACTCAACTCAGGGCATTCATATTGAGTTGCATTTTGGCCTTCAGGCCACCAGTCGCATTCATTTGGAAACTCATTCATTTCACAGTATATACCTTTATAAGTGTGTGTGTGTGTGTGTGTGTGTGTGTGTGTGTGTGTGTGTGTGTGTGTGTGTGTGTGTGTGTGTGTGTGTATATAAATTGAAGTCTTGGAGAATTTTTTGAAACTTTTTTGAGAAGTAAGACATTCCCAGAGTAATTGAGGATATATCTAATTGGAGGGGCGGTCAGGTAGCCTAGTGGTTAAAGCGTTCGCTCGTCACGCCGAAGACCCGGGTTCGATTCCCGACATGGGTACAATGTGTGAAGCCCATTTCTGGTGTCCCCCAACGTGATATTGCTGGAATATTGCTAAAAGCGGCGTAAAACCATACTAACTCACTCACTCACTCACTCACTATTTGGAAAACTAGAGTGAGTGAGTGAGTATGGTTTTACGCTGCTTTCAGCAATATTAAAAAACATCATGATTGGGGGACGCCACAAATGGGCTTCACACATTGTACCCTGTGGGGAATCAAACCCGGGTCTTCGCCGTGATGAGCAGACGCTTTAACCACCAGACTACTCCACTGCCACAGAGAACTTGGATGCCCCCAGAGTAATTTATGAACACTGTCATGCTGAATAAAGTCAATAACTAAAGACACCGCCGATCTTGTTTATTCTGGACCAAATCTGACAAATCATGATACCCTAGCCTAGCATTATGCAACCTCACCTAAAAAACTAGTTGAATAAAAATCCTTTACGCTCAAGAAAAGATCGCACGAACTAATTTGGGAAACAAGTCAACATCTTTCGGGACTGAGCCGGAAACATACCTGGCCCCAGGTTCCCCAAGTAAAGGTTTGCTGGGGGGAGTCTGTTGTATACAAGCATGGTGTAACGATGAAGCTGATACGAAAGATCAAACATCCCAACAATTCTGGTTGATACTTCCCTCAGCAATATTCCACCACATGACTCTGCAGTACACCGTTAATGAACATCACAGGATACATGAAGGTCGGTGAAGCCACCACAGACTTGACTCACGGACATTTTAATACAAACAACTTTATTTTTCCTACTTATCCTCATGTTTCTTTTCACATTGTGATCAAATGTCACAACCGTCTCCTGATGTCTGGAGTCTTCGCTAGTCTCGCGTATTGACATTAATAATACAAGACAAACAATGTTGGCATTTGATGCCAAATCTGAGAATGTAATCCTGCGGTCTTTATGGGACTATAGTTCTGGATCCGGCATTGTCACAGAGACCATCTTTCGCTGTCAGGCTGCTGACTTGCTCTTGTCAGTTTTGTCAGTTCACGCTCACAAAAAGATCGCCCCTCTAGGATCTGCTGCCACTAAAACTCGTAACGACTGAAGTAAAAACTCGTGTTCTCAGTGCTAGGGGTATCAATTATGTCATATTAAGCCAAACTGTTTTTCAACTTTTCAGATTTCTTAAAGAAAATGGCTAAATGTTGAGTGAAGAACATCAATGATCAATATTGGGGATTTTTAGGAAACTTAAGACAGATTTGCACAGTCTCAACACAAGGTTTACAAGGAGCAGCAGGAACAACCATGGTGTCTATAGTGGCATGGTGTCTATAGTGGCATGGTGTCCATAGTGGCATGGTGTCCATAGTGTCAATAGTGGCATGGTGTCCATGGTGTCAATAGTGGCATGGTGTCCATGGTGTCAAAAGTGGCATGGTGTCCATAGTGTCAATAGTGGCATGGTGTCCATGGTGTCCATAGTGGCATGGTGTCCATGGTGTCAATAGTGGCATGGTGTCCATGGTGTCAATAGTGGCATGGTGTCCATGGTGTCCATAGTGGCATGGTGTCCAGAGTGTCAATAGTGGCACGCTGTCCATGGTGTCAATAGTGGCATGGTGTCCATGGTGTCAATAGTGGCATGGTGTCAATAGTGGCATGGTGTCTATAGTGGCACGGTGTCCATGGTGTCAATAGTGGCATGGTGTCCATGGTGTCAATAGTGGCTTGGTGTCCATGGTGTCAATAGTGGCACGCTGTCCATGGTGTCAATAGTGGCATGGTGTCCATGGTGTCAATAGTGGCATGGTGTCCATGGTGTCAATAGTGGCATGGTGTCCATAGTGTCAATAGTGGCACGCTGTCCATGATGTCAATAGTGGCATGGTGTCCATGGTGTCAATAGTGGCATGGTGTCCATGGTGTCAATAGTGGCATGGTGTCCATAGTGTCAATAGTGGCATGGTGTCCATGGTGTCAATAGTGGCATGGTGTCCATGGTGTCAGTAGTGGCATGGTGTCCATGGTGTCCCTGGTGTCAGTAGTGGGTGTGTTCGGTGAGTGAGTGAGTGAGTGGGTTGGTGAGTGAGTGAGTGAGTGAGTGAGTGAGTGAGTGAGTGGGTGGGTGGTTGAGTGGGTGGTTGAATGAGTGAGTGAGTGAGTGGGTGGGTGGGTGGGTGGGTGGGTGGGTGGGTGAATGAGTGAGTGAGTGAGTGAGTGAGTGAGTCAGTGAGTGAGTTAGTGAGTGGATGGGTGGGTGAGTGAGTGAGTGAGTGAGTGAGTTGCTGGGTGAGTGGGTGGGTGGGTGGATGAGTGAGTGAGTGAGTGAGTGAGTGAGTGAGTGAGTGAGTGGGTGAGTGGGTGGGTGAGTGAGTGAGTGAGTGAATGGGTTGGTGGGTTAGTGAGTGAGTGAGTGAGTGAGTGAGTGAGTGAGTGAGTGAATGGGTGGGTGAGTGAGTGAGTGAGTGAGTGGCTGGGTGAGTGAGTGGCTGAGTGAGTGAGTCAGTGAGTGAATGTGTGAAAATGATTTAACACTACAGTCAGCAATATTCCAGCTATATGACAACAGTCATGTAAAATAATGAGTCTAGACCAGATAACCCCCTGACTGAAAGCATCCGTGACGATGCATGCCATCGGGGGCAATTGTTGACACGGAGTCACCACACCTGCACAATCATGGCTAAACTTGGCCCATGCTGGATCTCCCCCCTAAACCCTCATTTATCAGGCACACAGAGACACGGAACATCAACACAGCTAAAGCGTGACGTCATCTCCGCATCATCTGATACAGGAAAGGTTCTTCTCGATCCACACACTGGTGGCTTTCCTTCCCGCAAATAAACAATGTGATTTAGAAATACATCACAGATGTCTATATGAAATAAACAGCAGCCCCATCACTCTTGTCTCCCCTGAGCAGCGTACACACTCTCTCCCTGAATACAAACAGCCTGCATTCTTGTATTGTCTGTGCAATTTGAACCTGAGAGACACGGGGCTAAATGTTTTGCCAGTCTGTTCTTAATGTTTGGATTTGAGGACATAAGAAAGATGAAGTTTGAATACTTTGTCCTTTCATAATACTGTAAGGATGCCCATTTTTTCATTAATTGCTGGCTTTTTTTATATTGGACAGAATAATTAGTAGGGGATAAAAAATGGTCATGGCATGTTTTAAGATTTTAAAAATTGTAATTATTACAAGCTTTTTAAGTCACATATTTCCGACACTATTGTTTGATATCAATTTTAAAAGATTTAGAATAACTTTAGCAAATTTAGATGCAGCTTTCATAGACTTAGGAATGAAGTAGGCAGACATAGTGAGTGAGTGAGTGAGTTGGGTTTAACGCCGCTTTTAACAGTATTCCAGTTATATCACGGCGTGTCAGCTTAATGTGGGAGGAAAGCCCGAAGTCTCAGACGTTTACCACTTCGGTGAAACCCACGAGCACGGGTATGGTGCTGACAAACCTAGAAACATAATCGGGGCGAACCGGGATTCGAACCCACAATCATAGGTTTCTGGCGTGCCCAAGGGACGCGACTCTGCACAGCAAATCGTGGCGCCTTAGACGACTGGGCCACCCGTGCTCCCCTAGGCAGACATAGAAACATAGTTGGAGAGTTGAGAATCTGTGATTTTAATTAGATTAAAGAGTGAGTTTTGTTTTCTGTTAGTTTGTCAACAATAGATCTAAGAAGTAGATGTATAGAACTGTCGTTTTATGTTCATCCCACTCAACACAAATTTATGTCGATCATGTCAACAACTGATAATTCTACTCACAAAAAACTATCAATGTTTATTTATCATGCTATGTTAATTAGAAATTGAACTGTCAAACGTATCTGCAAGCTCTCCTGCAAATAGAATTGTACTATGTGCCTGTGGCCTTTTAGTGTGGAATAAAACTGATCTTCCTACTTAGTGTCATGTGTGTCACTGTCTGTGTGTTGTGAAGGTAATCATTACATGTGGCTAAAGAAACAAAGGAAATAGTGATTGAACAATTTGATTTTTGGTTGGTTTGTTGTTTTTACGCCGCACTCAGCAATATTACAGCTATATGACGGCGGTCTGTAAAATAATCAAGTCTGGACCAGACAATCCAGTGATTGATATCATGAGCATCGATCCATGCAATTGGGATCGATGACCTGCATCAACCAAGTCAGCGAGCCTGACCACCCGATCCCTTTAGTTGACTTTTACGACAAGCATAGTCGCCTTTTATGGCAAGCATGGGTTGCTGAAGACCTATTCTATCCTGGATCTTCACGGGTCTTGAACAACTTGAATCAAGAGGACTCGCTACAACTGACCCTAGCATAGTTTATCGGTTTGTGAGTGGAGGATGCTTTTAATAAAATCAGCAATAGTTCAAGTGTATCTTGGCGACATGTAAATACACGGCATGACACATAATCAGCAAGGTCCTGATTCTAATAACATCCAGGTCGGTGATGATGACACAGGTCGGTGATGATGACACAGGTCGGTGATGATGACACAGGTCGATGATGGTGACACAGGTCGGTGATGGTGACACAGATCAGTGATGATGACACAGGTAGGTGATGATGACACAGGTCGGTGATGGTGACACAGGTCGGTGATGATGACACAGATCGGTGATGGTGACACAGGTCGGTGATGATGACACAGGTAGGTGATGATGACACAGGTCGGTGATGGTGACACAGGTCGGTGATGATGACACAGGTCGGTGATGGTGACACAGGTCGATGATGATGACACAGGTAAGTGACACTGCCACAGGTAAGTGACAATGCCACAGGTTAGTGACAATGACACAGGTAAGTGACAATGCCACAGGTTAGTGACAATGACACAGGTAGGTTACAATGATACAGGTAAGTGACGATGACACAGGTAAGTGACAATGGCATTATTTAATTATTGGATAACTAATATGATGCTTGACATGTAATAGAGGTATTGTAACAACAGTGGCAATAACCACAGTGGCAGCAGTAGTAGTATAAAATACAAAAGGAATACAAAAGGGATGGAATGGAAATATGAAGTTTTACGTTACAAAGGCTTTCAGCCATAGTGCGGTGTTCAATACAAATCAGTGTTCAATCTATCAGTAATATACTCATCATGTCAAGACAATTTGACAATTTCAATGTATATGCATTTCTAGTAGAAACAAAAAGACAAAAATGAAATGTAGATACTCCTGATCTAGATGCGAAAGTTTCAAAACAACTACCTGTTTCTTGACATATCGGATTTACTAAGTAATTTACTACGCACTCGTAGACTTTGATAGATGTATTGTAATATCTTAGTTAATTTTTGACTAGGGATACCATTAAAAGATAATATTTTGTTCATGGAATAGTGGTTCTTAGTGATATCAGGCATATATTTCAATCTTAGATTGTCGTAAATTGGACATATAAACAAAAAGTGTAATTTGTTTTCAATATGGTTTACGCAGAATGGACAAAAATGCATATCGTTAGGAATAGAGGAGAAGCGACCCCTGTTGCACATCAAATCATTTAACCCTAGCCTAAGTTTAATAAATGTGTCTCTAATTTTTCTCTCTGTTATAGTATGCTGGTAAACCTCTGGTGTTAGACAATATTTAAAGGTTTTATAGACGTCGTAGTGTGTACTGTTATCTAGTGACGACCTCCAGTTTTGAGTAAACATATCAATTGCTACCTGCTTAAAAGAGCTAAGAAAATACATTTTGTCTCCAATGCTTTGATTAAGCCAAACATATCCAGAGAAGATACCCAGGTTACGTAACCAACACTATCATGATAGACAAGCATTTCGTAGCATTTTCTTGGGAATCGTTCCCGCGACATCTCTGTTATTTTGAGCCAGTATCTGAGTAAACATAAATATGAACAAATATGTAACAAAAATATAGTCAGCTGTTTGAGGTTCATCATTCTCCACTATATGTGTAAAATACATTTCGATGTCCAGACATCTGTGCATAACAACAGTGTGGTAACGAATCTGTTCTCAATGGCAACTCATCTGGTTTTAATAGTAATGTATCTGTTAATTACAGCATTGTTTTTCATTTATTAGTAACTTTTCTTGAATACACACACAGTATATTCTGTTCAGTGGTTATTATTTTGAAAAAATGAAACATGTTGTTAATTTAATTAATTTGATTCACGAAGATCGAGTATAATGGAGACAAGATTGAAATACAATAATTCCCATGAAATGAACACTCCATGTTGCCAGATGGCCCCAGTGCTGTTTCCGTGAGTTTGTTCGTTGGTAATCATTTCATTTTAAGTTTCTCATTACCAAAATCAAAGCCTTTAGGGAAATCTCATGACAGATTTACGTCTTGTTGTCTTCAGCATGAGGATGTTACTTGAGTCCTTCTCTTGGTTTGTTTTCGTCGGAAAACTTTGCTGATGCAGCTGGCTTCAAGATATCAAAGGTCAAAGGTCACAACTTGCAAGTCGAGGGAAGAACAAGAATTTGCCATTATTGTGGTTGGTTGGTTGGTTGTCGTTTAACGCCGCACTCAGCAATATTCCAGCTATATGACGGCGGTCTGTAAATAATCGAGTCTGGACCAGACAATCCAGTGATTAATACCTTGAGCATCGATCCACGCAATTGAGATACGATGACATGCATCAACCAAGTCAGCTTGACCACCCGATCCTGTTAATCGCCTCTTAAGACAAGCATAGTCACCTTTTACGGCAAGCATGGGTTGCTGAAGACCTATTCTACCCCGGATCTTCACGGGTTGCCACTATTGTGGACTACCAACAGGACTATTTGTGTTGATGGATGATATGTCATCTGTATTGCGACCATCTACCGAGCGAGATTTCGTGACAAGAATTAGGCTGGCTTGACATTTCATAGAGGAGACATTCACTGTCTCTTTTCCAAATTCAGGTTACTTAAAGAATTAAGTCGTATCAATAGGTTTCCAAAACAATACAAGCAGTCAGACTTGTACAAAATGTAAGTCAGTCAAATGTTATCTGTGTCTTTTAAAACTAAGGTCAACGTCACCATTACAAAGTGGAATCTGAGCATGTCAGACCATGCAGAATAAAAAACACCTGTTATGTAAAAATTGCACGCTATGAACCTGAGAGTGAGAGAGTGAGTGAGTGAGTTGGGTTTAATGTGGGAGGAAAGCCCGAAATGATGCAGGTCTCAGACGTTTACCACTTCGGTGAAACCCAGAAGCACGGGTATGGTGCTGACAAACCTAAAAACATAATCGGGGTGAACCGGGATTCAAACCACAATCATAGGTTTCTGGCGTGCCCAAGGGAGGCAACTCTGCATAGTGAATCGCAGCGCCTTAGACGACTAGTATGAACCAAAGAAGTTGTAACTATGTTTCCTTATAAATGTATATACACCCATTACTATATAACATGTACTGTTGGCCTATGGCCTCTCAGTATTATGAATAAACGCAATATACGACACGAGGGTGAGATTCTATTTATCATCCGAAATAATTTGTTCAACTTTTTAGTTTCTAATCAGTGATAACCAATGTGTTCATGGTCTTGAGTGTTAAGCATTGATTGGTTGATTGGTTGGTTGGTTGGTTGGTTGGTTGGTTGGTTGGTTGGTTGGTTGGTTGGTTGATTGATTGATTTGACCCACTTTTAGCAATATTCAAGCAATATCACGGCGGGGGACACCAGAAATGGGCTTCACACACTGTCCCATGTGGGGAAGCCAACCCGGGTCTACGGCGTGATGAGCGAACGCTTTAACCACTAGGCTACCCCTAAATTGTCCATCCAATTGAGGATATGTCAATTTAGAAAACTTGAGTGAGTGAGTGAGTGAGTATGGTCTTACGCTGCTTTCAGCAATACTTCAGCAATACTTCAGCAATACTTCATCAACATCTGTGGGGAATCGAACTCGGCCTTCGGCATGACGAGTGAATGCTTTAACCACAAGACTACCCCACCTCCCCTTTCTTGCATTGTGCTGAAGCTCCACTACACATATCTCCAAAGCGATACTGCCTGATCTCTCCAAAGCGATACTGCCTGATCTCACCAAAGCGATACTGCCTGATCTCTCCAAAGCGATACTGCCTGATCTCACCAAAGCGATACTGCCTGATCTCTCCAAAGCGATACTGCCTGATCTCACCAAAGCGATACTGCCTGATCTCACCAAAGCGATACTGCATGATCTCACCAAAGCAATACTGCATGATCTCACCAAAGCGATACTGCCTGATCTCTCCAAAGCGATACTGCCTGATCTCTCCAAAGCGATACTGCCTGATCTCACCAAAGCGATACTGCCTGATCTCACCAAAGCGATACTGCCTGATCTCACCAAAGCGATGCTGAGTCCTGTTGAAGCCAGTTTGGATGATCAATGAATATACGAGATATTCCATGAACAAATAGCTAAAAGACAGAAAACAACTTTCATGACCTTGAAATATTAGGCTCGCCAATGTGAGTTAAAGGTTACAAAATCAATTTCAAAGTTGCTGAATTAAAAATATTTCTCAAATGACAAATAACATTTCGAATAAGGTGACATTTCATCAGCATCATGAATTACAAACCAGCAATCATATTAAAACTGTAAATTTGACTGGAACTCTCAGAAATTAATCAAGTTCTCTTTGGGAAAGAACATTATTTTTCAAAGAAAATGATATAATGACTCAAAAACCAATTATTCTGCCAGAAGCCAACGACAGAATTACCATGTCTGATTGAAAGCTGATATACATGTATTTTTTTTAATATATGTTGTTTATATAAAAGCAATAAAACCCTTTCAATAATATCAAAAACACATTTTAATTTGGTCGATTATCAAATTAATCAAGAGTGATTTATGATGACTTAAAAAATTCTTAAAAAACTTCAACCTGATGGTTCTTCTTTTACACTGGTGATACCTTATTTGATGTTTGTATTTTAATCATGAACACATTTTCTCAAAAACTATTGATGGAATTTGAAACCATCTGAAAGGACATGACATTTCCCCAAACTGTAATTTCAGCAATGAGAACTACCATGAAAGGTGAACCCAGACACAGGATCTGAGTGAGTGAGTGAGTGAGTGAGTGAGTGAGTGAGTGAGTGAGTGAGTGAGTGAGTGAGTGAGTGAGTGAGTGAGTGAGTGAGTGAGTGAGTGAGTGAGTGAGTGAGTGAGTGAGTGAGTGAGTGAGTGAGTGAGTGAGTGAGTGAGTGAGTGAGTGAGTGAGTGAGTGAGTGAGTGAGTGAGTGAGTGAGTGAGTGAGTGAGTGAGTGAGTGAGTGAGTGAGTGAGTGAGTGAGTGAGTGAGTGAGTGAGTGAGTGAGTGAGTGAGTGAGTGAGTGAGTGAGTGAGTGAGTGAGTGAGTGAGTGAGTGAGTGAGTGAGTGAGTGAGTGAGTGAGTGAGTGAGTGAGTGAGTGAGTGAGTGAGTGAGTGAGTGAGTGAGTGAGTGAGTGAGTGAGTGAGTGAGTGAGTGAGTGAGTGAGTGAGTGAGTGAGTGAGTGAGTTGGGTTATGTTTGTTTGTTGGTTAACGCTGCAATAGTCAGCAATATTCCAGCTAAATAATAACAGGCAGTAGATTACCACCACTGTAGCAGACAGTCATAGTGTACAACCAAGTCTTAGTGTACAACCAAGTCTTAGTGTACAACCAAGTCATAGTGTACAACCAAGTCTTAGAGTACAACCAAGTCTTAGTGAACAACCAAGTCATAGTGTACAACCAAGTCTTAGTGTACAACCAAGTCATAGTGTACAACCAAGTCTTTGTGTACAACCAAGTCATAGCGTACAACCAAGTCTTAGAGTACAACCAAGTCTTAGTGTACAACCAAGTCTTAGTGTACAACCAAGTCATAGTGTACAACCAAGTCTTAGTGTACAACCAAGTCGTAGCATACAACCAAGTCTTAGTGTACAACCAAGTCATAGTGTACAACCAAGTCTTAGTGTACAACCAAGTCTTAGTGTACAACCAAGTCATAGTGTACAACCAAGTCTTAGTGTACAACCAAGTCATAGTGTACAACCAAGTCTTAGTGTACAACCAAGTCATAGTGTACAACCAAGTCATAGTGTACAACCAAGTCTTAGTGTACAACCAAGTCTTAGTGTACAACCAAGTCGTAGCATACAACCAAGTCTTAGTGTACAACCAAGTCATAGTGTACAACCAAGTCTTAGAGTACAACCAAGTCTTAGTGTACAACCAAGTCATAGTGTACAACCAAGTCTTAGTGTACAACCAAGTCGTAGCATACAACCAAGTCTTAGTGTACAACCAAGTCATAGTGTACAACCAAGTCTTAGTGTACAACCAAGTCATAGTGTACAACCAAGTCTTAGTGTACAACCAAGTCGTAGTGTACAACCAAGTCTTAGTGTACAACCAAGTCATAGTGTACAACCAAGTCTTAGTGTACAACCAAGTCGTAGTGTACAACCAAGTCTTAGTGTACAACCAAGTCTTAGTGTACAACCAAGTCGTAGTGTACAACCAAGTCTTAGTGTACAACCAAGTCGTAGTGTACAACCAAGTCTTAGTGTACAACCAAGTCATAGTGTACAACCAAGTCTTAGTGTACAACCAAGTCATAGTGTACAACCAAGTCTTAGTGTACAACCAAGTCGTAGTGTACAACCAAGTCTTAGTGTACAACCAAGTCTTAGTGTACAACCAAGTCGTAGTGTACAACCAAGTCTTAGTGTACACCAAGTCGTAGTGTACAACCAAGTCTTAGTGTACAACCAAGTCATAGTGTACAACCAAGTCTTAGTGTACAACCAAGTCTTAGTGTACAACCAAGTCTTAGTGTACAACCAAGTCATAGTGTACAACCAAGTCTTAGTGTACAACCAAGTCGTAGTGTAGAACCAAGTCATAGTGTACAACCAAGTCTTAGTGTACAACCAAGTCTTAGTGTACAACCAAGTCTTAGTGTACAACCAAGTCATAGTGTACAACCAAGTCTTAGTGTACAACCAAGTCTTAGTGTACAACCAAGTTTTAGCATAAAACCAAGTCTTAGCGTACAACCAAGTCTTAGTGTAATACCAAGTCTTAGTGTAAAACCAAGGTGTAGTGTACAACCAAGTCTTAGTGTACAACCAAGTCTTAGTGTACAACCAAGTCTTAGTGTACAACCAAGTCGTAGAGTACAACCAAGTCTTAGTGTACAACCAAGTCTTAGTGTACAATCATGGTGTAGTGTAGAACCAAGTCTTAGTGTACAACCAAGTCTTAGTGTACAACCAAGTTTTAGCATACAACCAAGGTGTAGTGTACAACCAAGTCTTAGTGTACAACCAAGTCTTAGTGTACAACCAAGTTTAAGTGTACAACCAATTCGTAAAGTACAACTAAGGTGTAGTCTACAACTTAGTCGTACTGTTCAACCTAGTCGTAGAGTACAACCATGGTGAGTGAGTGAGTTGGGCTAACGCCGCTTTTAACATTATTCCAGTTATATCACGGCGTGTCAGCTTAATGTGGGAGGAAAGCCTGAAGTGATGCAGGTCTCAGACGTTTACCACTTCGGTGAAACCCACGAGCACGGGTATGGTGCTGACAAACCTAGAAACATAATTGGGTCGAACCGGGATTCGAACCCACAATCATAGGTTTCTGGCGTGCCCAAGGGATGCAACTCTGCACAGCGAACTGCGGCGCCTTAGACGACTGGGCCACCCGTGCCCCCACAACCATGGTGTAGAGTACAGTTGGTACTTGTTGTTACCCTGCCTGGCGCTCGGCATTAAGTGGATAAAACATTGACTGGTCCCTCAGAGTCAGTAGCCTGTTTTTGAGTGGGGTATCATATTAAACTAGGGCATGGCATCTCTGTGGGCTAGCACCATAAACTCGGCATTAGTGGTTGGTTGGTTGGTTTGTTTGTTGTTTAACGCCGCACTCAGCAATATTCCAGCTATATGACGGTGGTCTGTAAATAATCGAATCTGGACCAGACAATCCAGTGATTAATATCATGAGCATCGATCAACGCAATTGGGATCGATGACATGTATCAACCAAGTCAGCGAGCCTGACCACCCGATCCCGTTAGTCGCCTTTTACGACAAGCATAGTCACCTTTTACGGCAAGCATGGGTGGCTGAAGACCTATTCTACCCCGGAATCTTCACGGGTCCTCAGCATTAGTGGAGACTAGTAGAAGCAGCCACAGCCACAGCCACAGCCACGGCCACAGCCACAGCCACGGCAACAGCCACAGCCACGTGCATGCACATCACCATGTCATGTTAAACCCCATTTCCCCTCACCTCACCCTAAGAACTGTACATAAACAAGCTACTTAAAATTCACTTCAATTAATTTCTTTTGAGCTCCAACGGATCAGATCAAAATTTTGATTTCAATTGTTACATTTTGAGGCATAGCACTATACCTGCCAACATCTACAGACCTGAAGATTTTATTCGACATTAAACTTTTAGTATGCTCCCTTAATTTGTTTGTTTTTATTGTCAGATATCAAATTAGAAAACTTTCTGTTTTATTGAAAACTCCTAATGGTTGCAATTCTCCGTAACTGAATACTCCACTCCGACAATGGTTATAGAGCAGAGCTGACATTTGAATACGTAATTATCACACATTTAGATTATTAGTAATTTCAGTTCCATCAAAAATACATAACAGTGTTCGAAATATAGGATTAAAATCAAACGTTTTTTGTCATAACCAAAATGTTAAAAATTTAAACATTTAGGGGCTGTAAAGTAATATACTATAGCAGAAACTGGAGGACCCCCTCAGTTGAACCTTGCTTAAACCCACAGAAATATAGGTCTTCCTTGAGAACCTTCAATCTTCAAGTCCAGAGATGACTGGGGGACTCCCTGAAGTTCACAAGCACATACCACTGATTGCTATAAGCTATATACCACTGTGATGTAATCTCTATTGTGATGTAATCTCTATTGTGATGTAATCTCTATTGTAATGTAATCTCTATTGTGATGTGAAATTCAATTGTTGCAGTCTACAAGCTGAAAGACACAGTTAAATGGGATCAGAGGCAAGAACGTCTTCTGGACTCATCGCTGATTATGATGGTTGGTTGTTGTTTAACGCTGCACTCAGCAATATTTCAGCTATATGACAACGGTCTGGAAATAATCGAGTCTGGACAACTCATGATTGACATCATGAGCATCTGTCCATGCAATTGGGATACGATGACATGCATCAACCAAGTCAGCGAGCCTGACCACCCGATCCCATTAGTTGCCTTTTATGACAAGCAAAGTCACCTTTTTTGGAAAGCATGGGTTGCTGAAGACCTGGTCTAACCTGGATCTTCACGGGTCTTGCTGATTATGAATGTCATTCTTGTTAGACAACCTGATTGTTCAAATTTGTGAAAAAAATAGATGACATTTGGCATGGTGACATGAATATGACATTCATTACTTATTAATGCATTTACTTGACATTAATCAGAAAACGTTTTGATTTAATTGATTTTCTCCAAATTCTCCTCAACTGACAGCTTCATTGCCACTGAAACCTTTGACATCAACCACTGCATCAGAATAGCATCCTGAGTGAGGCCTGACACCAGTTTCAGTTTGCATAGAAACAACGTAGTGCGTAGGTTTGTACATCCATTACTTAATGCATTTACAATGTTGATAAATGGGGATTTCTTTATTCCAGTTGGTCAATCAGAGGTAATCAAATCACAATAAACCCCCTCTGTTTGAAACATCCGATTTAACGTCTGCATTGCCGCAGAATAATTATAGAATAGATCTTCTTCCGTCATTGTTAGAAGGCATTTTAAAATAATTATACATGTACATACAATTATAGGCTACAAAATGCAAAGTTGCAAAAAAAATATTCAAAGGATGTATGGCAATACATTTTGTGCAGAAAACATGATAGAAATCTACAAAGATAATGTATTTCAAGTTTTGGGGACTGAGAGCTTGAAATGTGGGTCAGAATGAGCAATATGATGTCATACTAGTGACGGAAGTGTTTCCCTTCGACATGCCAAGAACTGTAGGTTCAAATCCCAGAGAATTTAGGCTGGTTTGTTAGCACCATAGCCATAAACACTGTGTGAACCAGGGTGGGGTCTTCAGCAACCCATGCTTGCCGTAAAAGGCGACTATGCTTGCCGTAAAAGGCGACTAACGGGATCGGGTGGTCAGGCTCGATGACTTGGTTGATGCATGTTATTGATCCCAATTGCATGGATCAATGTTCATGATGTCAATCACTGGACTGTCTGGTCCAGACTAGATTATTTATAGACCGCCGTCATATAGCTGGAATATTGCTGAGTGTGGCGTTAGATAACAAACAAACAAACAAAAACAAACAATGAATCAGGGTGGGGCTAGTCTCAGTTTTGTGTGTTTGTTTGTTTAACGCCACACTCGGCATTATTCCAGGTATATGACGGCTGTCTCTATACAATCGGGTCTGGACAAGACAATTCAGTGATTGACATCATGAGCATCGAACCAGGCAATTGGGATATGATGACATGCTTCAACAAAGTCAGCGAGCCTGACCACCAGATCCCGTTTAGTGCCTCTCACAACAAGCATGGTCGACCTTCACAACAAGCATGGTCGACTTTCACAACAAGCATGGTCGACCTTCACAACAAGCATGGTCGACCTTCACAACAAGCATGGTCGACTTTCACAACAAGCATGGGTTGCTGGAAACCCCTTCTAACCTGGATCTTCACAGGTAGCCTCAGTTTTGAGACACACTTAGACATCCTAAAACTGAAGTCTGTAGTGTATTATTACTTAAAGGGTTGGTTGTTTCAAAGTGGTCACTTCCCGTAAAATACCATGCTGTCTTCCATCAGTCATGTGATCAGTGTCATTTCTAGAGAGTGACCTTGAGAGTGGATATGACCTTTGGTGTAAGTGATAGCTCAATATGTTCAGAATTCCCCGAGGGTGCCAGGAAGTAGATTACCCAAATAAGACATCCCAAGGGTCCGTGATTACTGTCAGACTGAAAATAGGTCAAATATAACATGGAGATGTAGTCTAACATCAGTACGACTTACTTGTAATCCACAATGTGTCCAGTTAATCATATTTAAACACAACATTAAGAAGCACAAGAAGATTAACTTACAAACCCATAGACAACTTTCATGTCTCACAATCATACAAGTCAAAGTGGAGAATGAAATGGCAATAAAACTACTTTTCACCGTAACCTTGATGATCTTGACCTTTGACAGTAACCTCCAACCTTTGATGTGATATTACTTGTTGAGATACACAAGTTTCATTCTATTAGAAGAGACACAACAGTACCTTATAAACTGAAACAATCATAACTACTGAAACAGATTCTGTTGGGTGTAAAAGGTGAGGTGAAATGGGGTTTAACGTCGCGTCCAAGATTATTTCACTTATATAGTGACGTGCATGTACGTGTGTGTGTTTGTGTGGCTGCTTGTACTAGTCCGGACTGATGCCGATTTATAGTGCTAGCTCACTGAGATACCATGCCGCAGTTTAACATGAATACCCCACTCAGACACAGTATACTGACTCCGAGCCGACCAGTCCTTGTATTAGTCCCTTAATGCCGAGCGCCAGACAGGGTAACAACAAGTACCATCTTTTAACGTCTTTTGGTATGTCGTGGTCGGGGATCGAACCCCGGCCCTTCCGCTCTCCGGGCGGACGCTCTACCACTAGACCACGGAGGCGGTCTGGGTGTAAAAGGATAAAAAGGGGTGAAATAGTATGGAAGGATCACTGAAAATCATTGATGACCCAGGTGTTCACCAAAAGGGGGCGGTTGGGGTAGCCTGGTGGTTAAAGCGTTCGCTTGTCATGCCAAACACCTGGGTTCGATTCTCCACATGGGTTCAATGTTTGAAGCCCATTTCCTGCAAGGTAATTTACTGGAATATTGCTAAAAGCAACATAAAACCATGATCACCCTCAACCTCAAAAAGAGGGGTGGTCGGGTAGCCTAGTGGTTAAAGTGTTCGCTCGTCACGCCGAAGACCCGGGTTCAATTCCCGACATGGGTACAATGTGTGAAGCCCATTTCTGGTGTCCCCTGCCGTGATATTGCTGGAATATTGCTAAAAGCGGTGTAAAACCAAACTCCCGCTCACCCACAAGAAGGGTAAGCATGTCCTGACCTATCGGTAGCACCACCACTCCCACAATTTGCATGAAATAGTAGAAGCCTGGCACCAGAATGGAGGAACATGGAAATGGACCAGAATGGGAGCTCCTCACTTTCCACTTCATCATCAGTCATGTGGGATGAGCTGTCACGAATCCAAGGACAAACCTAGTCTCAGGAGAGTCCTGGAGTTAATTACAGCCAACATGTCAGTTTGGTGAAACAAGCCTTCCAGTGACAATTAAAGACATGTCCACCGACTTGTATAAGGTCACAAAACAGGTTCTTGGGGAGGACCATACGAACAGATGGATACACGAGTTTGGGGAATGCTTACTAAGTGTTATTCTTGAGGAAACTCTTTGACTTGGTACACAAGGTTGGGGAATGCTTACTAAGTGTTATTCTTGGGGAAACTCTTTGACTTGGTACACAAGGTTGGGGAATGCTTACTAAGTGTTATTCTTGGGGAAACTCTTTGACTTGGTACACAAGGTTGGGGAATGCTTACTTAGTGTTATTCTTGGGGAAACTCTTTGACTTGGTACACAAGGTTGGGGAATGCTTACTAAGTGTTATTCTTGAGGAAACTCTTTGACTTGGTACACAAGGTTGGGGAATGCTTACTAAGTGTTATTCTTGAGGAAACTCTTTGACTTGGTACACAAGGTTGGGGAATGCTTACTAAGTGTTATTCTTGGGGAAACTCTTTGACTTGGTACACAAGGTTGGGGAATGCTTACTAAGTGTTATTCTTGGGGAAACTCTTTGACTTGGTACACAAGGTTGGGGAATGCTTACTTAGTGTTATTCTTGGGGAAACTCTTTGACTGGGTACACAAGGTTGGGGAATGCTTACTAAGTGTTATTCTTGAGGAAACTCTTTGACTTGGTACACAAGGTTGGGGAATGCTTACTTAGTGTTATTCTTGGGGAAACTCTTTGACTTGGTACACAAGGTTGGGGAATGCTTACTTAGTGTTATTCTTGAGGAAACTCTTTGACTGGGTACACAAGGTTGGGGAACGCTTACTTAGTGTTATTCTTGAGGAAACTCTTTGACTTGGCACACAAGGTTGGGGAATGCAATGCAGTTCAATCTGATTAGCAAGATGGGTCAATTTCTTTTGCATCCATTTCTCAATGAACGAAACAGAATAACCCATGCCTCCCAAGCAAACTACTTCTTACACGATGGCATGTCGGGGAATTCCAGTGCAAGTCGAGGGAACTGCATTGACTTCTTCCTCCCGGGCCCTTGCACAAAACAATCTTATTCCTACAATTATTGTAAACCCAAGGACTTCGGATACCATTGCCATCCACTTGCACGAAGCGGTTAAAGTTTCAGGCCTGTGGAGAGGTTAACCATTGCCTCAAAAACCGACAACAAAATAAGCATATTACAAAAAGCTTCATACTGACCCTTGACCTTTGTTTTATTTTGCACTTAAACTTTTCAAAGCAGAGTCCCATCCTGGAGAACATATAAACCAGTTGCATTGAAAAAGTGTAACCACAAACTTTTTTGTGATCTCGTGACCTTGACTTTGACCTTTGACCTTTGAATGACATGTGCCAAAAGAATTCCCCAGGGCTATTTGGAAGAAGCTAATAGAAGAATAACCTCTGATGTAAATCCTCTATGTGTAGCCGTCATCAGAAAAGCCACAATCCAAAAAAAACTTAAAGCAGTCACATTTCACGTGGTTGTTCACATTATCATGGACTCTATAGTATTACAACGCATGGACAGACATACGACCATCCATCACGTGTAGCAGCCCACTTACATGCACTGCATGGTCACAGGCATGTGGTTCATTATTAAGGCTTGTCACCAAGTCGGTGTCTCCATTCTTTGTCACACTGACTGTTACACTGTTGAGATGTGGGCAGAACAGATAGTTTCAAGAAATATGCAAACATTTTTGTCAATTTCAAATCATGGAAAGTGTTAAGGAAGGGTCCTATTTAGGGCTGGGACGGGTAACTCGGGTACTCGGGTCTGGTAGGTCCTGAGTAGGACCCGGGTACCCACAGGACTACTCGGACCCGTGGTTAGTCACTTGATATATTGTTTGATGACAAAACCTCACCATAGCTCATTGGTTACCCCACAAGTCGCTAATGTTCGCATTTCTTTCTGACGATGCACACATTCCTTTTGGCTGGTATATGTTTGAGTAAAGATAAAACTTCAGTCAACTTCAGTGTATTGATCGTTTGATACAAGAATCTAAATAGTTTTGGCCAGGGCTGTGATAAAATAATTCCCAATCATTTTGTTCCTGCAGTGGGTACCGGGTAGGGTAGGATAATAGGGGATCAGGTACCCAGGTAGTAAATTTGGACTCGTCCCAGCTCTAGTCCTATTGTAGGTATAGACAAGCTCCCCTTAGACGCACCTCCAGGCAATCTGAAGATTTCACTCACTACCATGTGATCCTCCTTAAACACCATCCAGTAATTGTCAGTCAGGGCAAGACACCAGGCTAGACAGAGAATTCAGATCTGAAGGTTAATGGAAGTGATTTGACAATATTCTCATCAAGAAAATCAAGAGTGATTCTGCGTTATCCCCTAATTCAGAATTAGTGATGAGGATGGACGATACATCGGTAATCCCGACCTGAGACTCTTGTCTGATCCATCATGCCATACTGTACTGTCACCTCAGTACAGGCTGGTACAGCACACATACAGCAGTCAGCTAGGTAGATTAACACTTCGTCAATGAAAACATGTCTTTGAATTTTTATTTTTCTTAAAGAAAGAATCTTTTCTCTCTGCTGTTTTCATATGGATTCAAGCAAACTAGACTTGATTAGTTTGATCTAGACTTGCCTTGGTTTTTTGTTAAAAAAAAATATCTAAAAAATATAAATTTCACAGTCATGGTGCAGAACCATCAGCTTGGGTGCATTGTCGTCCATCTGACTGTCGATACACTGCAATTACCCAGGAAGCGAAAGAAATATATCAATGACAAGTTGGCAGAGAATTGTATGGCATAGCTTGTGGAAGGTCTCAATATACACCCTGTCACCTTGTCCAGCCATTCAATAAATACTTAACTCTCCCACCACAGGCAAAGTTGATCAACTTAATCAGCTTGATTTTGATTCTTCAACAAAATTGTAATAGAAAAGTTACGCATTTTGACTTTGTCAGAAACACAAGTGCCTAAAAAACAAAATGCATGCATTGAAATTTAGAATAATGCTCCTTGATTTTTTTAAGAAATAACACTTTTCCCAGCACCAAAAATAGTTTGATGTGCCCGTGATAGCAGAATGACAATATTTCATCAAATATTATAAGGAAGACTATCAACCAGGCAAAGTAGGGAATATTTCAGCATGAACTATTACTGTTATGATGACTACTCCTAAGGGAGTTGATCATGTATGACAATGTGTTTCCGCGGTGCCGATTCAATCGACATGGAACGTAACCGCTGCTACTCTATTCATCTATAGCCTATCTGTATTAAGTCTGCCTGTAGACAGAACCATTGTTGGCGCCAATGGACAAATTTCAAACACATTGTGTGTGGTTATATAATAATGTCTGAGACGGGGATAATGGTCTGGCCTTGATGAATAAATAGGAATCGGTGAAATACCTGCAAAAGAATATGATGGAAGTAGATTGCATGAAATCTTTAAGAAGAAACGTCTGTGACAATAACAGCACTTTATTAGACTATATCTGGCAAAAGAGATGTCATAATTCTGACTTGTATCACATCAAATGACTTCTATTTGTAACATATGAAAGACAATCAATATATTTGACAGAACATACTACCTATCAACCGACTATCATGTTGAGTGTCTGAAGACACCTGACTCCAATACCAACATTCAAACGAACAGATAATACAAGATAAAGAACATTAAGTCTCCAACGGAGCCAGAAGAATAAACTGTGTATGATAACTACGTATATAAAATATAATATGTTAACCCCTTCACATGCATGTGTTGAGTAGGCTGGCTGTCCAGACTGCACTGGATAAGATGGGTTAATGGATATTTGGCTGCAGGTTCTGTTAAAGGTTTAATCAACCGAGTGTGAAAATCACCCAACTGGACACCACACAACACAGCAGTGGCGAATACAAGAGCTATATTTATCTTGGCTGATATCGAAAAGGATAAACATCAGATGGGGAAATATTTTCCAAGAATCCTAAAACTCCTGTGGTCTCTGGGGGCCTCTATTGTTGTACATTATACATTAGGGAAAACATTTAAGATAAATATCATCAACAATCCAGGTCTAAAACTTCCATGAGTGTCTTTATTTCTCACGTTTGTGTTTCATTTCCAGAAGGGAAATTTGTGTAAAGCAAAATTAGAGCTCTGGTCTCAATCTGAAACACCTTGATTTCAAGATCAAGGACCAGATCCACAAAGTGATGTTAGTTCTAAGGTGATGCCTGATTCACTTCATTACTTCACCGGGGGCACGGGTGGCCCAGTCGTCTAAGGCGCCACATTTCGCTGTGCAGAGTTGCGTCCCTTCGGACGCGCCAGAAACCTATGATTGTGGGTTCGAATCCCGAATTCTAGGTTTGTCAGCACCATACCCGTGATTGTGGGTTTCACCGAAGTGGTAAACGTCTGAGACCTGCATCACTTCGGGCTTTCCTCCCACATTAAGCTGACACGCCGTGATATAACTGTAAAACTGTTAAAAGCGGCGTTAAACCCAACTCACTCACTCACTCATTACTTCAGCAGAGACTTGTGACAGTCATGATGTCCTTCATAACACCTACACAACATCACAGACAGTAAACTGTGTTGACATTTGTCCCAAGGTCAACAGAAAATGTTGGTAAAATTTCCTCAATTGAATTTAAAAATATTCCACTTAAGGTTATCATACATAACTACTGCTGTCGGTGTGCAATCATGTGATCGATAACTGAGGGAAGTAGGAAAAAAAAGGTATTATATTTATACTTGTTTTTTTTTATTAAATAGATTTTTACATAACATTGGTTGCTAGCTTAAAATTAAAGTAACTCTGATCTTAAATGGAAAAAAGACTTAAAAAGCCAATTAATTTTGAACAAAATATGCTTCTTAAACCAACCGCTTGCACCAAGTTCTTAAAATCTGAGATTAAAACTTGCACTTCTACGTCCTTAATGCCTATAAAAGATATTAGGATTTCACAGGCTTTTCACAAGACATCCTATACTTGGCAAGACAGTTCATATCTGATTTGGGGCTCAATTTGATAAATGAATTAATCGAAAAAGAAAACAAGTGGAACATCCACAAGCCATCCATTGATGGCAAGGAGGTTGACTGTGTTTTGACAATGTGTCTGTCCAAATGAACATAAGCAGTGACCGGCATTGATTCCTTCTGGTCAAGCAGACGTGAAGATAGTAGCCTGTCCACACTCAATGTAATTGATGATCTTATTCACCAACCAATCAATAATGGTCCCCAATTAGGCGAAACTGACCACCCCCGATTAAACCGAGTACATTGGTGAGGACAGATTGGATTTCATCGCGTTTTCTGCGTTTCCGATCTCATCGAGGTTTAGGATATAATTTGAAGTTGATATTCCTGTCAGTGATATTCGCTGTTGATGAAGTTGAAGACATGCGACTGACATGTTTCAAATATATTCATGTCTTGAAATAAGTGATTGAGTATGGTTGTCACAGCTGTAAACAATATCATGGGGGGGGGGGGGGGGGGGTAGAAATGGCTTCTCACACTGTACCCATGTATGGAAACAAACCCGGGGCCTCAGCGTAATGGACCCGTGAAGATTCCGGGGTAGAATAGGTCTTCAGCAACCCATGCTTGCCGTAAAAGGTGACTTTGCTTGTCGTAAAAGGCGACTAACAGGATAGAGGGGGTCAGGCTCGCTGACTTGGTTGATGCATATCATCGATCCCAATTGCGTGGATCGATGCTCATGATGTCAATCACTGGATTGTGTTGTCCAGACTCAATTATTTACAGACCGCCGTCATATAGCTGGAATATTGCTGAGTGCGGCGTTAAACAACAAACAAACAAACAAATAAACTTCGGCGCAATGAGAGAACACATTAACTACTCGTCCACCTCACGTATCTTGTCTTCAGCAGAAGTAGTTGTTAAACATATATTTGAAAGCAGTTTTCTGACAATGTCTAGATTAACCAACAAGAAAAAATATTGTACAATTATAAATGTATCACTTCCTCTCTTTGTTCTCTTTGAACTACTGAAACTGACAATATCCTCCATTTGTTTTTTGAATGTACATATGTAAAGACGTTGGGGCCGCACCTGATGCAATGTATAGAAAACAGAACTGGTACGATACTGGATATAGACAAGAATCACATTATTTTTTTATATAAAGAAAAACGTAATGATGTCTTGAATTTAATTTATATTGCAACAAAGCAGTATATGTTCTCAAAAAATGCTCAATTTCTCTCCCGAATATTACCAAACTAAAAATATCTCTTAAGCTAATATCATGAGCAAAGATATGTCTCATACTCAAAATGTGAATACGAGAGATTTATGACCTGGTTGTCATGCCACAACCTTTTCGCATAACCAACCATACTGTACTGACCAATGTATGATGTACTTGATATGTATCACAATGGGTATCTTCAAACTGACCAACATAATGGAATATACTATTGAAATAACATGTCCTATCTGCTGTACCCTAGAAAAAAAGAAATAAAGTGATAAAAAAAAACTAAACTTTTTCAATCTACAAAAGAACATGGATATAACAAACTACAAGGGACGGGAGAAATCAGTTCGTTATATATACGTTGTTCGTTATATACATTTTCGCTCGGAAACGTCGGCCATCTTGGCTAAATCAAAACACAATACACATACACGTGTATATACGTTTCCTCCCGCATCTACTGGTGATTCAGTAAAATAGTACACAATGATACAACTTCAAAAAATTTTGATGCAATGGTCGGAAGAAATTGTATCAGAAATTATTATTTGATCAGAATAAAATATTCCAATATTGTGTTATTTAGTTACAGCTTTCACTCATACACCTTGACCTGTTGCCAGGGGCAACAACTACCTTGCTGACATGTTTACTTCATACACCTAGACCTGTTGCTAGGGGCAACAACTCCCTTGCTGACATGTTTACTTCATACACCTTGACCTGTTGCCAGGGGCAACAACTACCTTGCTGACATGTTTACTTCATACACCTTGACCTGTTGCCAGGGGCAACAACTACCTTGCTGACATGTTTACTTCATACACCTTGACCTGTTGTCATGGGCAACAACTACCTCGCTGACATGTTTACTTCATACACCTTGACCTGTTGCTAGGGGCAACAACTCCCTTGCTGACATGTTTACTTCATACACCTTGACCTGTTGCCAGGGGCAACAACTACCCCATTACATGTTTACTTCATACACCTAGACCTGTTGCTAGGGGCAACAACAACCTCACTGATTTTACTTCATACACCTAGACCTGTTGCCAGGGGCAACAACAACCTCCCTGACATGTTTACTTCATACACCTTGACCTGTTGCCAGGGGCAACAACTACCTCGCTGACATGTTTACTTCATACACCTTGACCTGTTGCCAGGGGCAACAACTACCTTGCTGACATGTTTACTTCATACACCTAGACCTGTTGCCAGGGGCAACAACTACCTCGCTGACATGTTTACTTCATACGCCTAGACCTGTTGCCAGGGGCAACAACTACCTCACTGACCATGTTCACTTCATACACCTAGACCTGTTGCCAGGTGCAACAACTACCTCGCTGACATGTTTACTTCATACACCTTGACCTGTTGCCAGGGGCAACAACTACCTCGCTGACATGTTTACTTCATACGCCTAGACCTGTTGCCAGGGGCAACAACTACCTCACTGACCATGTTCACTTCATACACCTTGACCTGTTGCCAGGTGCAACAACTACCTCGCTGACATGTTTACTTCATACACCTTGACCTGTTGCCAGGGGCAACAACTACCTCGCTGACATGTTTACTTCATACACCTTGACCTGTTGCTAGGGGCAACAACTACCTCGCTGACATGTTTACTTCATACACCTTGACCTGTTGCCAGGGGCAACAACTACCTTGCTGACATGTTTACTTCATACACCTAGACCTGTTGCCAGGGGCAACAAGTACCTCACTGACATGTCCACTCCATAAACCTGGACCTTTTCTAAGTCATTAGCTTCAAATTAACTCTGGCATATTGACCAAGAAAGCTCTGTATAAAAAATAATTTGGATTTGCCTCAATTACAAAAAACAAATCCCCAATCTCACAATTTACTTTTTCAATACACTGACATGAAGAAAACATTTGTGAAGATAACATACAAATTTTATGAATTCTGAAATACCATATTGTTGTAAGGATTCAAAAATAGCAAAAGCAAACCCGTATCCATGCAACATCTCCTATGTCATCTGAAGATGGCCGATTCCCTGACAAAATATTATTAGCTGCATACACTAACAAGATTTATCAGGACAGCAAACTGCGTCATTACCAAGACTTTATGAAATTCAATCTTGATAATATTAGTTGCTAGGATAAGTGGATAGAAGCATCATTGAAATTGCCAAGTAATGGATATTATTGGTTTTTGGGGAAACAGTATGAGAAACCATATGAAAAGGTTTCCATAATGAAAACAATGAGTTTCTAGGAAAATGTTGTCATATGATAGGATAGAGCTGTGCTGCAGTTCATGTACCCGTGCCCGTGGGTTTCACCGAAGGGGTAAACGTCTGCGACCTGCATCACTTAGGGCTTTCCTCCCACAATAAGCTGGGGGCGGTCGGGTAAGCCTAGTGGTTAAAGCGTTCGCTCGTCACGCCGAAGACCCGGGTTCGATTCCCGACATGGGTACAATGTGTGAAGCCCATTTCTGGTGTCCCCCGCCGTGATATTGCTGGAATATTGCTAAAAGCGGCGTAAAACCATACTCACTCACTCACTCACTCACTCACAATAAGCTGACACGCCATGCTGGCAACTGACTGACTGATCGACTGACTGACTGACTGACTGATTTTACTGATTGACTGACTGACTGACTGACTGACTGCCTCATTGACTGACTCACTCACTATCTCACTGACTGACTCACTGACTCACTAACTCACTAACTGACTCACTCACTAACTCACTGACTCATTGACTCACTATCTCACTGACTGACTCATTGACTCACTAACTCACAAAATGACTCACTCACTAACTGACTCATTGACTCACTATCTGACTGACTGACTCACTGACTCACTATCTGACTGACTGACTGACTGACTCACACACTCACTGACTGACTGACTCACTCATTTAGTGACATGCATTACACAAGCAACTAGATGTCCTAGTCGTTACAGGTGCCACAAGTGATGTCCAGAGTTGCTGACTCTGACTGACTGACTGACTGACTGACTGACTGACTGACTCACATACTCACTGACTGACTGACTCACTCATTTAGCAACATGCATTACACAAGCAACTGGATGTCCTAGTCGTTACAGGTGCCACAAGTGATGTCCAGAGTTGCTGACTCTGACTGACTGACTGACTGACTGACTGACTGACTCACATACTCACTGACTGACTGACTCACTCATTTAGCAACATGCATTACACAAGCAACTGGATGTCCTAGTCGTTACAGGTGCCACAAGTGATGTCCAGAGTTGCATCCTTTAGTCAGAAAAATGTCAGTATGCATTGAATTCCAGTTTCAAGTCTTGTCAGCACCGTACCCTGCTCGTGAGTTTCTCCATCATGGCAAACATCTGAGACCCACAAACTGACGTGTCATGATATAACTGGAACAATTTATTAAATACTAATTGCAGAAGTTGGTCTAAAAAATAGGGAACATTTATTATACATTTCAGTTCTAATGGACCAAAACATCCCTTCCATGCCAATATGTCATTTCTAAAAAAATTCAGGTCGTGCACAAATTATGTCATGTTCAGTGTTGTCCATAGACATCTGTCACTCTTGATTGCTGTTTTACCACTTACGCTATCACCTTGGAGTCAATATCACACAATCTGGCTGTGTTAGCTTTGCAAACTGTGCTTTTACAGTAATTGTTAACTTCCATTTCATTATTACTAAGGGCGGTTGAGAAGCCTAGTGGTTAAAGCATTCGCTCGTCATGCCGAAAACCCAGGTTTGATACCCGACATGGTACAACGTGTGAAGCCCATTTCTGGTGTGCCCCGCCGTGATATTGCTGGACTATTGCTAAATGCGGCGTAAAACCATACTCACTCACTCACTCGCTCAAACTCAGTATCATTTATACCAACGCCTGTGGTAAGCTCTCCCATTGCCTACAGTGAACTTTGCCAGCAGTGTCATCAAAACAACTTCATGGTTCCGGTAACACAATACCAAACCCTTCATCCATGTAACAGTTGAAAAACAGTTGATATTTGTAAAGTCTTACGATGAAAAAATAAAACACATTTTTAAACCTGAAAAGTTTTTAACTCTTTAAAATCCTTGCAATATTTAATCCTCACTGACACTGGTAAATATTAGACTCTGTTCCCAGATATTGAACCCAATGTTAGAGGTACAGCCCTCATGCAGTCAGTTAGCAGTCATCCTCCAGCAAGGAACTGGAGCGGGCTCACTACACCGATCTGTAGATGTAGATGGAGTCGTACAATACATTGCTCCAGTTCAGAATGCTGACACAGATAACAATAACAATATACTCACATTTAAAAAAAAAATGATAAAAAATTCTTCTGGTAAGAAAAATATATTTTTGGAGTTCTTGTGACATTATATTCATTCAAAAACTGTGGAAATATTTTTAAACAAATATTTAAAAAAAACAAATCGTAAATAAAGTTTCACTTCCTTCTTGTGTAAAATTTAGAGGTAGCCTCCCATAAGAAAAGAAAAATTATACTGGTCATCTTAGTTGTCTGACTCAGGGACCTATGTCCGTGTCTTGATGTGGGTGGAAGTCAGACAATGGGTTCCTTCTCTGTCGATAGCAATCATTGCCGAGGGTTGCTCAGCGTGATTCAAAGCTGTGACACACGTCAGCCATGATGCAATACGGCCCTCATCTCCATCCCCCACACTGGCCACAAATCCCCATCTCACTGTCGAACAGTACATTGCTCCTGTTCAGAATACTGACACAGATAACAATAGCTTGCCCCTGAACACATCAAAACACAATATCTACTACCCGGTAAATATCTTAATCTCTTCCTTATTTTGGAGTTCCTCTTATTCTGGTTCCATCATTCCCTACTTGGCTTGTTAACTGGCTGTTCGACTGCTTCCGTGGTCTAGTGGTAGGGCGTCCGCCCAGAGAACGGAAGGTCCGGGGTTCGATCCCCAGCCGCGTCATACCAAAAGACATTAAAAGATGGTACTTGTTGCTACCCTGTCTGGCGCTCAGCATTAAGGGGCTAAAACAAGGACTGGTTGGCTCGGAGTCAGTATACTGTGTCTGAGAGGGGTATTCATGTTAAACTGTGGCATGGTATCTCAGTGAGCTAGCACTATAAATCGGCATCAGTCCGGACTAGTACAAGCAGCCACACACACACATACACGTACATGCACGTCGCTATATAAGTGAAATAATCTTGGACGCGACGTTAAACCCCATTTCACCTCACCACTTGCTGCTCATCAAAGGGATTTACGTAACAATAGTTTGACTGATAATAAACACAACAATGCTTTCATTCTATAAACTTATGAAAACATATATAGAGTTCCCCCTTCATCTTCTGGGCGTTGAGGGGAAATATAAACAACATGCTTCAAAGCAACTCACGGGTTTGTCAACAGAGAGTAAAGTAATAATAACATACAAAATACTTTGGACTAGTCCACAATTAATGTAAAGGATGCATTTTTCATAGTGAAGGCAAAATGCACTTGACACCAGCAAATAGAGATGGACCCATCCATGTTAGCAATGCACTTCAAGGTGAATAAAATGATACAAATTATTGTTGGCCAATCAGTTCACATTATTGTGAGGCCCTTTATGTTTTATTCATTTGTTTATGAATCAATCAACAATGAAAATCAAGACTGTTGAAAAAAACAGAATTCCAATTTCAAACTTCTTTTAAGAATACTGAGCTAAAGAATCAAACTTATTAAGAAAAAGCATCTCAAATTCTTCTCCACTTCACCGAGCTAAGTCGTACAAAATAAAATGACCAGTAATTGTTTGCTCAAATATTATTCATAACTTCAAAGGTACTCAAATAGTGTGTGGATTTTTAAATATTTAAATGCAATAAATAATTTAACATTCAACACAAAAATGACCAATGGGAAATACAGAAATTGAAAGTAATTTTTTCCTCCTCCTTCTAAAATATATTCCAACAAAGACAACAAATATAATAGAGTGCTGAAATTTAAGACGACTTATTATGAGGAAAACAGCATTTCGGAGTATATACTTACTCCTTCATCAGGTGATGAAACGTGTTCCTCATATTAAGAAGTTGACATCCATAGATTCTCTTCCTTACCTGATGAAGGAGTAAGTATATACTCCGAAACGCTGTTTTCCACATAAAAAAGAAATTGACATCCATAAATTCTCTTCCTTTTGATTATCACCTCTAAATGCTTTTCAAAGACATGCTGAAATTTATTCTTATTTATATATTTACTACACACCCAAATCCACAAACTCACATTTAAAAAAAAAAAAAAATTTAAATTCTTTTGGTAAGAAAAATATATTTTTTGAGTTCTTGTGACATTATATACATTCAAAAACTGTGGAAATATTTTTAAACAAATATTTAAAAAAACAAATCGTAAATAAAGTTTCACTTCCTTCTTGTGTAAAATTTAGAGGTAGCCTCCCATAAGAAAAGAAATAATTATACTGGTCATCTTAGTTGTCTGACTCAGGGACCTATGTCCGTGTCTTGATGTGGGTGGAAGTCAGACAATGGGTCCCTTTTCTGTCGATAGCAATCATTGGCATCAGGGTTGTTCAGCGTGATTCAAAGCTGTGACACACGTCAGCCATATGATGCAATACTTCCCTCATCTCCATCAGCCACACTGGCCACAAATCCCCATTTCACTGTCAATTCTGTAAGAAAACTCCCAACTGTTGCAAAAGCAGGAACCGTTTCTATGATTACCAAATTTTCAAATGATCCATCATCTCGAATATTTGACTCCAATTGGCAATTAGTCTTTTAAAATATTTACCAAAATCAACTGAATTATTTGAACTGAATTACACAAAGATGTTTTATTTCAAAATCAGTCAATATGGATGGATGTCCTATCATTCAATGGACAATTGTTTTTTTGATAATTTGAAACCATTTTGACAAGTTTGAAGACTTGCCACCATTATCATACTGAAGTAGGACAGCCGATTGCCCAATCCAATTATCTTCTGATCATTCTGATCCACAGGTCATAGTGGAGTACAAACAAGATGAGACAGAATGGTTGGGAAATGGCAAATGCACTTTCTCGCAAGTCAAGCAGCAAGTCAGTGTCACAATAACCGATTGCCAGTCCCATCAGACATGAGGAATGCGACAGCGGAGATTAATGTCAATTTTGGTTCTGACAAGAAACTGCCTGCTGGGCAGTAATAGGGGCAAGTCTGTGACAAGGGCACTCCAAGTTCCTGACAATAAGACTTTGTAGAATTAGCAGCAAATAGTGATGGATGCAACATGACAGGTGCGATTACCATACACACAACCCTATCCAATACTATTCGAGAAATGAGTGAGTTAATATTTAACATTGCTCTAGCATTATTTCAGCCATATTGTGACCTCTTCAAAAAGTGGCTGTAGGGTTAGCCTAGTGGTTAAAGCGTTGGCTCGTCATGCCGAAGGCCCAGGTTCGATTCCCCATGTGGGTACAATCTCCTTACTCGGTGTCCCTGCCGTGATATTATTGGAATATTGCTGGAATATTGCTAAAAGGGGCGTAAAACCATACACATTCACTCAGTATATTAATCACTCACTTAAAAAACGTAAAGGCGATTTGACAGGTACTGGACTTCATAATAATGAAAAAGCTGGAAATTAAATTGAAATCGGTTGAAGATTTGTTTGTGTGTTGTTTAATACTGCATTGTAAATTATCAAATCTGGACAAGACAATCCAGTGATTGACATCATGAGCATCTATCTAATTGGGATGTAATGATATGCATCAACCAAGTCAGTGAGCCTGACCACCCGATTCCGCCCCTGGAGCCCTAATGGTTTATTCGCCCTGCAGTGTTTTATTGTACGATAAACAACACCCACTCGTTGTTTTTTTCTTAAATATATCAACACACATCACTAAAAGTTAACAACTCCTTGACAAGCCTCAACGTTTAAAACTTTTATCGACTCATGTTGATCAATTTCGACTCAGGCTTTTTCTATATAACAAACAGTTACTTCTTTCGAAGTTTTACAAAATTTAAGCTTGACATTCTGTAATACAAGTACATAAATTGAACTTGTCTTTATTTAACACAACCATGAATGATGCTCTAATGACCCAGGTGTACACGGTCCAGAAACAGGCACCTCATTAAAAACACACAAAAGCAATACCGGTATCTAAATTCTGATAATTGACCAACATTCAAACGCAACGCAAACTGCAGTGTTTTATCACCTGTGTCAAAAAGCTATCAGCCTTTCTCAGAACATGGAAAACCCATAATGACAACTTGTTTCGCCAGCTCCCTAAATGTGCCTGTAAACATAAGAAGTTCCCTTATCAGCGAGCAGACAGGGTCCGTCATGGAGCAGAACATCGTTAAACATAATCAACTCCTCCCATTGAAAACATATCTCGATAAGAGAAACATTTAAGTGAGAAATAGTTTATATTTTTATGAGCTTTTTTAGTCAGTGACACAAGTGGTATTTATAACAGGAGCTGCCAAAGGAGGAAATAAAAACAATTATGTTGCTGCACAGCATTTTGAACACACTGTACACGCATATCATTCCTCATTTCGAGGAACTAGGTGATCACTCGTTCTAACTGGGCTTCACACACAGTGCTGAATATAACTTGTATCTCAAATATATCAAAATATCCTTGTTATAGTGCACACAATCAGACCTGTGTCTTTGGCATGACAAAATCATAATGGAGTGAGTGAGTGAGTGAGTGAGTGAGTGAGTGAGTGAGTGAGTGAGTGAGTGAGTGAGTGAGTGAGTGAGTGAGTGAGTGAGTGAGTGAGTTGGGTTTAACTTTGCTTTTAACAGTATTCCAGTTTCCGGAGTGTCAGCTCAATGTGGAAGGAAAGCCCAAAGTGATGCAGGATTCATCCCCAAACACAGGCCATACCCTTTCCAGCTGATGGGCAGTCTTTGCCTTCTTTGGTCACTCACTCATCCTTTGGTCACTCACTCATCCTTCGGTCACTCACTCATCCTTTGGTCACTCACTCATCCTTTGGTCACTCACTCATCCTTCGGTCACTCACTTATCCTTTGGTCACTCACTCATCCTTTGGTCACTCACTCATCCTTCGGTCACTCACTCATCTTTTGGTCACTCACTCATCCTTTGGTCACTCACTCATCCTTTGGTCACTCACTCAACCTTCGGTCACTCACTCATCCTTTGGTCACTCATTCATGCTTTGGTCACTCACTCATCCTTTGGTCACTCACTCATCCTTTGGTCACTCACTCATCCTTTGGTCACTAACTCATCCTTCGGTCACTCACTCATCCTTTGGTCACTCACTTATCCTTTGGTCAGTCACTCATCCTTTGGTCACTCACTCATTCTTTGGTTACTCACTCATCCTTCGGTCACTCACTCATCCTTTGGTCACTCACTCATCCTTTGGTCACTCACTCATCCTTTGGTCACTCACTCTCTCATTCATCCTCTCCTCCCTCTCTCTCACTCACTCGCTCACTCACTCTGCCCTCCCTCACTCACTCCCTCCCTCATTCATCCACTCCTCCCTCTCTCTCACTCACTCGCTCACTCACTCTGCCCTCCCTCACTCACTCCAGTTCTTCAATCCCCAGACGGCACTACCACCCTCTAGTGACAGGAAGCGGGTGTCATATGCCGCAGTTGGAAGCTGCATCATCCAACTTAACCACCTCGTGTGATATTTAGCAACAGAATGCTGGGGAAAACCACAAAAGAGTGTGTATCTCTCCAGTCCCCTGTACGTCAGAAAACAGCTGGCAAAAGTCATGCATGTGTATAACAATATGATACATGCACACGTTTATAATGATATCAAATAAACACAGTCATGACACTATGCAATGGAGATGTCTATTTGAAGTATGGGGTCAAATCCTGGTTCTCCCCGATTATGTTTCCAGGTTTGTCAGCACCATATCCGTGCTCGTGGGTTTCACTAAAGTTGTAAACGTCTAAGACCTCCTCACCTCAGGCTCTTCTGCTACATTAAGCTGACACGTGTGGATATATCTGGAAACTTTTAGAGGCAGCGTTAAACCCAACTCACTCACTCTAATCCCGGTTCCCATGGGGACCACTGTCTTGTTCCAAGAAGTGACCCACCGTTATCAATTCCAGAATAGAATGCTAATGACTAGTTGATCTCATTTCAACCCCTAATCATGTTTGAAAACAGTCGTCCTGAAGCCCCCAGTTGTGGTACTGTTTGATCAAAACCTTGTGTATTGCAACTTTAATATTGCTATTATCATCTACATCGGAAATAAAATTAATAAGAAGAAAAATAATCCATATTTGATTTCATTTGATCTTGAAAGGTGAAACTATATTCTTCCTGTTGCAACTAATTGTAATTTGGGATTGGGATCAGGTAGTCATGAAATAATATACCGCTTGGAGAAAACTACTGATAGTTGGTTAACTGTAAACACATCGATACGATTATGTTTGAAAAGAGACCAATTGTTTTTTTACTTACCGTATTCGACATAATAAGCGCCTCGCTCTAATAAGCCCCAATTAGCACCCCTTCCAATTGATCAATGTACACAAGACTTATTTATTCCTGTATAATACGCACTCGTGTGTTATATGCACCCTTAATTATGGGCATTTAATTCTGGAAAAATTTATCTGTCGTACATAAGCATTTCAGGCTGTCAGCATAAACCACGAAATTTATCTTTCAACCAAAATAACATTCTAATAAGAGCCCCCTATTTGTAATTTTGAGAGCGCCCTGCACGCTTATTACGTCAAATACGGTATGTGATTTACAGATTCAGATACTGTTGATGAACCTCCACAATCAGAATCTGAACCCTCATAAACGATACAGCAACCAGAGGAATTGCAGGTACTTGCGAAAACAGAGGCAGCCCTGTTACCCCTCACTAAAGTCTAAAAATAAACACCATTTACGTCCCAAAACATCACTTCGAGACGTTGACCTTATTCAAGTCTAGGATTGTCCAAATACAAGCGCAACAGTAACTGGCAATGAAAGAGACAGGCATGTTTCACATGACCCCCAAAGATGACCTTGACCTTTGATAAACATGGCACCAACATTTCACGTGGTAAGATTTGTAAGGATACATGCAGATATAAAGTTTCATGCATGAAGAGGTACCGTAACTTTGCCCCAGGAACTTGACAAGGACATAAACATGCTTTACAAAAAAACCTGAATGCTGACCTTGACCTTTGACCAATCTCATCCTAGGGAAGGGGCATACCAAGATTAATGTTTTGTTTGTTTGATGTTCAACGCCGCATTCAGCAATATTCCAGCTATATGATGGTGGCCTATCGAGTCTGGACCAAGCAATCCAGTGATTGACATCATGAGCATCGATCCACACAATTGGGATACGATGACATGCATCAACCAAGTCAGCGAGTGTGACCACCCGATCCTGTTAGTTGCCTCTTACGACAAGCATATTCGCCTTTTATGGCAAGCATGGGTTGCTGAAGACCTATTCTTCCCCGGATTTTCACGGGCCCCAAGTTTAATGACAAATGCATCAACACCTTTTGAGAAAGTGGAACCACAAGCTGTTTTGTGAGGTTTTTCTGTCATCACAGACCTTTTGACCTTTTCATGACATTAAATAGAAAAAAAAAAATAAAAAAAATAAAAACAATAAGTTGTAGTGGCGTTAAACAACAAACAAACAAACAAACACTTTGTATTACACGAGACACTCCACAGTGCATACAATGTTAAAGTCATCCCTGGACCAGCCAATGAAGGCTGCTGTTATGTCCTCACAAGTCTAAGTCAGCAGATGACTTATGCTCCAATGTTCTGAAGATCACAACAGCACAATTGCACACTTCAGCGACTTGCCTCTCTGATTGCAAGTACACACCTAGATGGTCTCCAACTGACATCACAGGCAGTCAACTTTGGCAAAACTTGACGCTGTTCTGATCCAAAAAATTTTTGGGCGGTCGGGTAGCCTAGTGATTAAAGCGTTCGCTCATCACGCCGAAGACCCAGGTTCGATTCCCGACATGGGTACAATGTGTGAAGCCCATTTCTGGTGTCCCCTGCCGTGATATTGCTGGACTATTGCTAAAAGCGGCGTAAAACCATACTCACTCACTCACTGTTTCTTCATTCGGCTTCAGCATACCATTATAAATATTCCCTCTTATACCACTACACTTCTGGGGAAGGTACATATCAATCATGTTCAAATTTTATTTCCCAATTTGTAGGCAATTTCCCAATTTGAGGATCAAAATAGTCGTTTGGGATGCATGCATGCCCCAGCGGTCTACATAACTCGCTGTGCAGATTTGCATCCATTAATATTCCAGAATCTGCTCATAGGCTCAAAGGTTCCCCTGTCATGACTCTTGGCTTGTCAGACTACACAGGGCGGTCGGGTAGCCCAGTGGTTAAAGCATTCGCTCGTCACGCCGAAGACCCGGGTTCGATTCCCGACATGGGTACAATGTGTGAAGCCCATTTCTGGTGTCCCCCGCCGTGATATTGCTGGAATATTGCTAAAAGCGGCGTAAAACCATACTCACTCACTCACTCACTCAGACTATACATCTACTGGCCTTTGCCATCCTTACAACAAATCCTTCATCAATGAGAAATGACCAACTTTCTGAATTTGTTGTGTCTGTGTTTGTCTTGTTTGACCTGCACAAATTTACAAACCATTTTTTAAATGTTTTATGAAGAAACACTTTCTTTTATTTCTTGTTGTGTGTTTCTTAAACCATAAGGTTTGGAATGAATGTCACAGGTCTATTTGGTCACAAGGCAGAAATATGTATCATGGTGGCAAGAGTATTCTCCCTTTACAGATGTTGGTAGATGAGCAGTAAAATCCCCTCCTCTACCAGAACGTATGCAGGAACCCACATGCATTTTGACAAATACCACCCACCACGTTGGTTTGATACTACCAATACGGTTGCATGCTCTTGAGAAACTATTTGTAACTATGGTGACAAAACTCAAAATAATCAGTGAAAATTACTCTAAATATGATTAAACCTGAAAATCTAAAATCAATGCAATTTAAAAGCAATAAAATTAGACATCAACATTAAAAAATCAACCAACACATTTTCCATTAATTTTTGGAACTAAAAATGACATATACTCATGACAGCATATATTACAAGCCGCTGGGGGGCACAAGCTCCCCAAACCATGTCATTCTTACTGATGTGGTTGAAAAGCTTAGAATCTATAGTGAGTGAGTCGGGTTTAACGCCGCTTTTAACAGTATTCCAGTAATATCACGGCGTGTCAGCTTAATGTGGGAGGAAAGCCCAAAGTGATGCAGGTCTCAGACGTTTACCACTTCAGTGAAACCCACGAGCACGGGTATGGTCCTGACAAACCTAAAAACATAATCAGGGCGAACCGGGATTCGAACCCACAATCATAGGTTTCTGGCGTGCCCAAGGGACGCAACTCTGCACAGCGAATCACGGCGCCTTAGACGACTGGGCCACCGTGCCCCCTTAGATACTATAACAAGGGAAGGAGCTTGCACACATCCTGCACATAAATGACAGAAGGTTTCCAGTGTAATCCATTGAAATATATAATGATTCTCTTGTCTTTCTACATACGTGTGTATGGTCTAAGTACCTCACAGACAGAGAGAGTTTGCACACAAAACAGTTTTCCTGGGATCCAGTATATTGTTATGGGAGTCAAATCAAAGCTTATAATCAACATCAAACAGAGGACCATTGTGAATAGACGATGCCATTTAATAAGTGGTCAAATGTAACAAAAGTTCCATTTGGGATTACACTCTCTTTGTAAAGTTCAGATTCTAGTACTTTCTGGGGTTGAGTCCCATCAAGGATTTGAACCCACACTCTCAGAGTGAGGCACCTAATCACCAGCACATAAAGTCAACGATCTAACCCACTCAGCCACTGAGGCTTCCACAGAAAGAAAGTCTGACAACGGGTAGTCTAGATCACATACTTTGTGTACCCCTCTGACAAATGTAAATTGGCACGGCTCCCATGGCCGAAAGCTATGAATACACAATGCCATTTAGAAAGTGGTCAAATGTAACAAATGTTATATTTGGGATAAAACTCTCTTTGTAAAGTACTGATTCTAGTACTTTTTGGGTTGAGTCCTATTCGGAGTGATCCATCTAATCGTACTAGAATCTGTACTATACAAAAAGAGTGTAATCCCAAATATAACAGTAGTTACAGAGTACTATTGGGTGGATCATCAGTACCAACTAATAAGTAAGTAATCTTTACCGTATTTGACCGCGGATAAGCCGACCCCGTAGATAAGCCGAGGTGTTAACTTGACCATTGAAATACGGAAGAAAATGATATGACCCGCAGATAAGCCGAACCAGGAAGTGAAAGGCAAAACACACTGATAAGTCGGACTGCAAGACATGTGCCGGTACGCTCAGATATTCAAAAATATAAGATGAAAAACGTTGTAATTATATTGTACATCTACATCTGGTATTGGTACATCTGGTTGTCATAAAAGATTGACTATAAAAATATAGCTGCTCATGCCAGTGACCATCCTTCATACAAAATTCACCTTTAAATGACGTTTATGAAGAATAATGACATCTTGAGCAATATTTTTGAATAAACAAAAGTAACAGATTAAATTCCTAGGTGTCAGTCAAAAGGAACATACCGTCTTCAGTTGATATTTAAACAAGTTCACTATTAATGGTAAAAACTTACTTCTGGCAGGGCTGTGGCGCTGGCATGGTCGGACATTGGTCTCCTAGCAACACAGATGTGCATGTTGCCATGGAAGCGGCTATGGAGTACAGGTTGTATCCACCCTGGAATTAACGTTGTTATACAGTATGTATCAAACTCCATGGAAACGGTTAAATAGCTAGGCGTCATCTGAGAGCAACAGAGTGTATGGTCAGAGAGTTTGGTTTAAAGGGGTGCACTGCCTGGGCACATTGGCAGTCCAAGCTAGCTGGATTCAAGTCACACAAACATCATTATGTCAGCCTGCTTTACAGAGAGTTAATTAATTCTTCAGTGTCTCTAATTAGCAACCTGGATCTATATGGAAACAGGGCACCTGTCCTTGAAGCAGTCTCTCCTTAATGCCTATTAGAACAGTATTTCAGTTATATCCCAGCATGTCAGCATGCAGATCTTAGATGTTTACCATAAAGATGCTGACAAGCTAGGAATGACGGCGACTGGGACTGGAACTAGTGATCATCTCCCCTAGTAATAGTAGTGATTATAAGATCCTGGCAAAGCAAGGGGAAACAACTCTGCAAAATGAGTTGCACCCTCATGACCCCTGGCCTCTAAGACAATGGATGGATTGTGCACACCAGTTGTGTAAATAGTGGAGTATGGTCCAGGCACTCCAGTAATTGTACCAACGTTGGTGGGGCTGAGACCCATGAAGATCCGGGTAGAATACGTCTTCAGCAACCCAAGCTTGCCGTAAAATGTGTCTATGTTTGTTGTAAGAGGCGTCTAACAGGATTGGGAAGTCAGACTCGCTGACTTGGTTGATGCATGTCATCGTATCCTAATTGCGTAGATCGATGTTCATGATGTCAATCACTGGATTGTCTGGTCAAGACTCGATTATTTACAGACCGCCGTCATATGTCTGAAATATTGCTGAGTGCGGCGTTAAACAACAACAAACAAACAAACAGTGGGTTGATGACAGACACTGACACAGGCACCCCATCTTCTTCAGTTGGCTGAGTAGCCTGAGGTACTGGGGAGCTTATCCTCCTGACAGTCTACCACTCACCTCAAGAAGAACCACAACCCTGCCATTGGCCAGCCCACTCAGCATATGTGTCATGTGACCATACCCTGCCGGTGTGATGTCATACCCTCCCTGCAACATAGCAAACCACACAATTACACCAAGTCATGAAATTTAACGCATCCTCCAATATAATGTCTCGCTAGGGGTCAGGCTTATAACAAATATGTCTCACAGAGAAGGACAACATGGCACGAAAAAACAATATTCAAACTTAGCTAGATTCCATATTGACTTGTCAGTTTGACTCCAGCATGTGAGAAACGAGTCGTGTAGACAGACATTAAGAAATATCAATCAGGGTCCATAATGAAAACTGTAACATTGAGCAAGGTCTCGCCGGGGGGATTACAAAGGGAAACCACTCTCAGTTAGAGTATGAACTCAGATTAGCTGCCCCTGAGTTATCAATAAGGTCACTGTCATTACTATAGCCTGCAAACACCTTGACGATTAACAATATTTCTAAAGTGAAATCTTTGATGGGTTCTTCTTTTTTTCGAAATGTCTATTTCAATCACACAGTTTAACAAAATGAAATGCCAATGTTTGAATGTAATGCAGATAATTTGTTTCAAAAATATCTATGGCAAGAATAAACTCACAATGGGTATGGAACTACTTTACATTTACGACATTCTTATGATATGATATGATAGTTTCGAAAAATAGGCTACGATATTTTATGTTTTCCCTACGATAACTTTACAATAATTTTAGGGCGGAGATCATTTTGAAAATCTTTGAAAATCCAGATGCATGTTATTGTGATTTGGTACCCTCAGTGTTACTAATAGGATCACACAATCAACACTGTCATACCTCCAATAAGAATCTCGCAATTCCATTGGCTAATACGTACCAGGTGACAAAACAATACGTTTCAATGAAACATAGGACAGTTTAAAGAGTTCATAAACTTAAAAATGAATTTCAGTATAACAAAACAAATAATTATTCTTGACAAGGTCAATATGCGAAAACAAGGACCCGAGGACCCGATCCCTTTGGGGGTCTGACCCGACCACCTCGGGGGTCTGACCGGACCAACTTGGGGGTCTGACCGGACAACCTCGGGGGTCTGACCGGACCAACTTGGGGGTCTGACCGGACAACCTCGGGGGTCTGACCGGACCACCTCGGGGGTCTGACCGGACCAACTCGGGGATCTGACCGGACCACCTCGGGGGTCTGACCGGACCAACTTGGGGGTCTGACCGGACAACCTCGGGGGTCTGACCGGACCACCTCGGGGGTCTGACCGGACCAACTCGGGGGTCTGACCGGACCAACTCGGGGGTCTGACCGGACCACCTCGGGGGTCTGACCGGACCAACTTGGGGGTCTGACCGGACAACCTCGGGGGTCTGACCGGACCACCTCGGGGGTCTGACCGGACCAACTCGGGGGTCTGACCGGACCACCTCGGGGGTCTGACCGGACCAACTCGGGGGTCTGACCGGACAACCTCGGGGGTCTGACCGGACCACCTCGGGGGTCTGACCGGACCAACTCGGGGGTCTGACCGGACAACCTCGGGGGTCTGACCGGACCAACTCGGGGGTCTGACCGGACAACCTCGGGGGTCTGACCGGACCACCTCGGGGGTCTGACTGGACCAACTCGGGGGTCTGACCGGATAACCTCCGGGGTCTGACCGGACCACCTCGGGGGTCTGACCGGACCAACTTGGGGGTCTGACCGGACAACCTCGGGGGTCTGACCGGACCACCTCGGGGGTCTGACTGGACCAACTCGGGGGTCTGACCGGATAACCTCCGGGGTCTGACCTGACAACCTCCGGGGTCTGAACGGACCACCTCGGGGGGTCTGACGGTACCACCTCAGGGGTCAGGTCCTGGGGTCCTTGTTTTCGTCAAGAGTATCTATATATATAATATGTCAGCATGGAAGGACTTACCAAGGGGTCACCTCTGGCGGCATCAAACCCTGCAGACACCAGGACCAGGTCGGGAGCAAACTGCAAGAGAGTTGTGTAGACCCATAACTAGTTTGCGAAGAGAGACATGGAGTCACTGATCAGTACTTTATTTATTTGGTGTATTCATACTTCAGCACTAATCAAGAGATCACAGGTCTTCAGCAATCACCGGAAACATAGAAACTCTGTATCCACTCATGGGGATCAAACCCCAGTTTCCATGGTGAGCAACCACACTAACCAGTGTGCCACCTCTCAACATCCAGCAATCAAGTTTCTGGGAATTTTTTATGTTTATTCAGGTACTTAGACCTGCTCAGAAGCCAATATCAACCTCAGAAGCCAATATCACCCCCAAGTTGTTTGCAAAAATGGTAAAAATTCCAAAATAGCCATTAAATAGTTTGCAATTCCTGTTAATACAGTTATAAGTAATGTTAAGACTTGTATTTCGCTAACAACAGTGCCAATATAAGAGAAAAGGCTTTAGCCTTTTGTTTTACATTGCTGCATTGAATGCAATATTAAAATATGTCTAAACGTAAGAAAAGATGAACTTTAAAAAAATGACAAAAAAACATTTTTCCTCAATTTACCTGCTAAGTTTGAATACCAGAAACATCCCTGTTATTTGTCTCAGTTGTTAAAGAGTTGCCAGGGTTACCATGTTTCATATCATTTCTTTCATTTTGCAGCAACTTTTACTGTTTAAGTTTCCCCACTACTCTGCTTCTCACCTGTAGGGGGCGGACGGGTAGCCTAGTGGTTAAAGCGTTCGCTCGTCACGCCAAACACCCGGATTCAATTCCCGACATGGGTACAATGTATGAAGCCCATTTCCGTGATATTGCTGGAATATTGCTAAAAGCGGGGTAAAACCAAACTCACTCACTCACTCACCTCGTAGGCCACAGGCATGACGATCTGCTGAAAGGCACTGATGTACTCCGAGTCCCCCATAAAACCCTGGAAGGAAGCACATGGGATTAAAGCACCAATCCAACTTCTGGCAAATTAGAAAACGTGATAATGAATACCGTATTCGACGTAATAAGCACCCAGGGCGCTCTCAAAATTAGAAATAGGGAGCTCTTATAAGAATATTATTTCGGTGAAAAAGTTGAAAGATACATATCATGGTTTATGCTGACAGCCTGAAATGTTTATATACGACAGATATATTTTTCCAGAATTTAATTGCCCATAATTAAGGGTGCATATATGTGAATATATAAGTCTGTTGTACATTGATCAATCGGAAGGGGTCTTAATTGCAATTGTTCACTAGCCAAAATATTAACAAATATTGCTGTGGGCGCTTATTAGAGCTGGGTGCTTATTACCTCGAATATGGTAAGTCTAATTAGTTCTGTATATGTCTAAACAACTCCGGGTCGGACGCAATAATATTTATTGAACTTAACTACAGAAACTACAAACTAGTTTATTAACAGTTGGATGCTGATACAAGGCAATAAAATATCTTGGCAGCATGAAATGTCATGAATGATAAGACCGCCTCCGTGGTCTAATGGTAGAGCGTCCGCCCAGAGAGCAGAAGGTCCGGGGTTCGATACCCGCCCACGTCATACCAAAAGGCGTTAAAAGATAGTACTTGTTGTTACCCTGTCTGGCGCTCAGCATTAAGGGGCTAAAACAAGGACTGGTCGGCTCGGAGTCAGTATACTGTGTCTGAGTGGGGTATTCATGTTAAACTGCGACATGGTATCTCAGTGGGCTAGCACTATAAATCGGCATCAGTCCGGACTAGTACAAGCACTCACACACACACGTGCATGCACATTGTGCAAGTGCAATAATCTTGAACACGACGTTAAACCCCATTTCACCTCACCTCATATGATACATGAGAAACTCCCAACATAAGACATGTACATTGTTTACCAAGGCAACGAAAAAATAAGGCAAGGCAGTTCAAGGCCTAGTCAAACTTTTCAGAGAATAAAATATCAGCTATTGATAATACTTGAATAATACTCATTCAGCTAACATTTGTGTGTTTGTTTGTTTGTTGTTTAACGCCGCACTCAGCAATATTCCAGCTTTAAGACAGCGGTCTGTAAATAATTGAGTCTGGATCAGACAATCCAGTGATTGACATCATGAACATTGATCCACACAATTGGGATCAATGACATGTATCAACCAAGTCAGCGAGCCTGACCACCCGATCCCGTTTGTTGCCTTTTAAGACAAGCATAGTTGCCTTTTACGGCAAGTTTGGGTTGCTGAAGACCTATTCAACCCGGAATCTTCACAGGTCCATTCAACTAACATGGCCTGCATTATATTAGCATGGTGTATAAGGCTCATGAAAAACAAGGCAGACATGGCATGGGACGGGAGGCTGGGTTATGAAACCCAATTTTTTACGCAATGCAGAAAGGCCATATAGCTGCTGAAAAACTCACAAAGTCCCGGCTGCGTACGCATCCTGCCCGAACGGAAGTTTAACTTAAGTTACTACAGTAAACTACGGTTATAACGAACACACTTATAACGAACTGACGGATATAACAAACTTACTTTTTTGGTCCCCACAACTTGCTGTAGTTATGCTGTATATGTGCTTATAGCGAACTACGGTTATAACAAACTAATATTAGTGGTCCCTTTGAGTTCGTTATAACCGTAGTTTACTGTGCATAACATTTACTTATAAACCAACAGAGGGAAAATAATGTAAATAATGTACCTAGTAACCTAGCAACAACACAGTTACATGTACATGTGGACTTTGTATCATCCAGTAGATTCTACCCAAACCTCAGCTGAAGACAAAATATGTATTGCACAAAAGTATGTTTTAAGGAAACATTTTGTTCCAAACTGAATGCCCAATATGTCGTACCCCGCTCCACGACACGTTGATGTTGTAGCCAGTTCCATCACCACTGCCGACCTTTGTGTAGTTGCCGTCATCGCTTGCAGGGTAAAACCCACCGTTGTCATAGCGATGTAAGGATATGAACAGGACGCTGCAGAACAAGAAATATTGTGAATACTATCTTCAGTCTGAATGTGGTGAAAACTGGAACATGAAATGTGGAAATAAAGACACAGATCACACACATTTGTCTCCGAATTCCCAATTAGTGGGTTGTATACTCCCCAGGGAGCTGAGAATGAAAATCGAGTGCTCACTGATCCATTGACCGGGGTAATAATAGTGTAGCGCTATGAGCATCCACTTGGTGAATGGAATCTGGGGCATTATAAATGCACTTATTATTATTATTAGTGACATAAGTAAAATCTTATTGTGAGAATATACCTGTTGTTAAATAGGGGGGTGATATATATCGTAGTTACCTGGGATCGTCCTGAAATTGATGCTGCGTGCCGTTCCCGTGATGAACGTCCCAGTCAAGGATGAGGATTCTGAAATATGGCACATCAGACATGAACATATTGTCATAAAATGTCTGCCAGGAATCTAAAGTTAATCTCTTTGTGATGGCCCTTTGACATTATAGACAAGATAATAGAGAGTTACACGTGTTTCGTACAAACTGACCGTGGATATTTTTGGTTCATTGAGGTATGAATCGAAAAAAAATTATGTGCAAACTGTATGAATTCTTACAAAAAATTCACATCATATTTTTTAATCAAAGTAAGATCAAAACAAAGTTCATAGGACTTGTCAATCAAGGCAAGAGGCGAGAAGAACTGCAACAGTCAGACTGTAACGAACCGGAACAAATATGTCCGGGAGAAGGCGGCTGTTTCAAATGACATGGTCAGTTGCCGCCAGATTCGAATATTAATTCACTGAGAACGGGAAGACACAGTTTGCAAAATGTGTGTTAGAAATGAAACCCAAAACATGATATTTGTGGAACCCAAGCGAGTGGTAATAAACCTAGGCATGTTTGCTGTTTTATTCCTTCTCGTCCTTCGGTCTCAATACACGTGAGCAGAAAGGTTGTATTGGGATTTCCTGACATTCCGCAGTTATAAAAGTAGCCCGCATTGGTTGGTGTGGCTTCATTTTTTACATTCATTGGGAATTGTACTCAATAACACGTGACCCATTCAGCTAATCAGAATGCAGGAATAACAACGAAAATTGAATTATTCCACTATATCCTCATTCTTACCTCTTGACACCGAACTTGTTCTGGGCGTACTTGACGGCCACAGCCACATTGTTGAAGAAACAGAAACCCATGGCTTTGTCACACTCCGCATGGTGGCCCGGCGGTCTGTGTCAACAAACAAACCTAGTAGGGCTGGGACGGGTAACTCGTGTACTCGGGTCGGTGGTTCCTGAGTAGGACCCGGATACCCACAGGACTACCCGGACCCGTGGTTAGTCACGTGATATATTGTTTAATGGTAAAAATTATCAAGAACTTCCACGATTTCACTATAAGTGACTAATGTTCGCATTTCTTTCTGACTATGAACGCATTACTTCTGACTTTATATCTTTGAAAAGAGATAAAACTTCAGTCAACTTCAGTGTATGCATGACCAGATCTTTTTATATGAGTATCTAAATACATTTTGCCAGGGCTACGGTCAAACTATTCCCAATCTCTTGAGACCAACAGCGGGTACCCGGGTAGGGTAGGGTAATAGTGAAGTGGGTACCCGGGTAGTAAATTTGGACTCTTCCCAGCCCTAAAACCTAGAGGGACTCTTCACTCGTACATAATATCCCTTCGTTTCTTGTCCATATCTTTAACTAGGCAACAGCATCTTGGTTGCTCTTTTGCTAAGAGGTGAATCCTTTATGCTTTTCTCCTCCCCAGCACGTCAGCAGTAGAAGTGGATGTCTGACACCCCGATCAGTTGCTCCTTACGACAAGGGTGCAGGAATTTTAAGAAACCGATAAACCAAACAAATTATCTCTAAAAAAGCCATGAAATATTCACTCACTACCTCTGTGTTTAGTAATATATGTGACCCTTGAAGATCCAGGGTAGAATAGGTCTTCAGCGACCCATGCTTGCCGTAAAAGGTGACTATGTAAGAGGCGACTAACAGGAACGGGTGGTCAGGCTCGCTGACTTGGTTGATGCATTAATCACTGGATTGTCTGATCTAGACTCGAGTATTTACAGACCGCTGTCATATAACTGGAGTATTGCTGAGTGCGTCGTTAAACAACAAACCCACGAACAAAGTAATACATGTTTTGACCGTAATATCATCCTGCACAGTTTGACATTGAGACATGTTGGATGAAAACCTGCGGCTACAGCTCACCTTACAATAGCAACACCATTCTGTGCCTGAAACAGAAGGAAAGCTTGCATCACATACCACACACTTCACTAGGAATGATAAACAGATCAGTTAGATTTTATCTATGGTAGGTTTCAGGTGTTCTTTCCTGCCTATCACGTGTATTGTGCGATCGTTCGGCCATTGCGTTGTCCAGCTACATCTATGGGGAACAACTCATAAGACACTTCCCTCTAAAAAAAACATCGTCCTGTTTACAACGCCATCAAGTTGCGAGCGCATGTTCGAATTTCCAGAAATGAGTGAGTGAGTATGGTTTTACGCCGCTTTTAGCAATATTCCGGCAATATCACGGCGGGGGACACCAGAAATGGGCTTCACACATTGTACCCATGTCGAGAATCGAACCCGGGTCTTCGGCGTGGCGTGCGAACGCTTTAACCACTAGGCTACCCGACTGCCAAACCAGAAATGACATCATGATAGAACAATGTTTTATTGTGTAATAAACCACGCTTTGTTCTTCTTTGTTCTTTGCGATTTATCGCGTAGCTGTCTTAAATATATATATAGAGAGAGTGTATGTCAAACACAGAGACTTACCTTGCCAGACAGCACTGTGTCCACCACACTGAGGACACTTCCACAAGACAGCAGAGCACACCGGTATGTATCCTGAAACAGTGGACAAAACTCTCTCACTGATGGACATATGTGCTCCGTCACTAACACAGCCTGTCTTTGTTGCCGACCACAACACACACATTGAACCAGTTCTCATACATATCCCACGAACAATTACATTCCTTCTTTAGAAGTTGGAGTACTAAGTAAGGATAAGAATTTATGGACGAATAACTTCTTTATTACAATTAAGAGCGACGTTTTGGTGTTGGCTTGATAATGGTATTAGAACCTACACCGAAATGTCACTCTTAATTTTTGTTATCTTATCCTTACTTAATTACATCCTCTTGTTGGAAAACATTTGTCACATTTATCAAAAAAATAGGAATATTACCTTTACCTGATTTATGATAGGTCAGGTGATGCGTGTGTTAATGCCATGTTCAGGATGCTGGTTTTGAAGTGCTCTCCCACTAAGAAACCCATTTTATACTGCCGTTTTAACATGGATATCCCATTCAGAAACATTAAACATACTCCAAGCCAGTCAGTTCTTATTTCATCCCCTAAGTGCCATGCAGTGTTTAACATCTCTTGATATGACTTGGCCCTTGGGGGTTTGAATCACTGACCTTCTACTCTCCAGACAGACCCTATGACCTATCTAGGCAATGTGTCTTGGTGTGACAAACAAAGATTGCCTTAACCTTACAGACAGTGTCTTCATGTAACAAGGACAAAGATTGTCTGTAACACAAAGATTTCCTTACCTTGCAGACAAAGAGTCTTCATGTAACACAGACAAAGATTGCCTTAACCTTGCAGACAGTGTCTTCATGTAACACAGACAAAGATTGCCTTAACCTTGCAGACAGTGTCTTCATGTAACACAGACAAAGATTGCCTTAGCCTTACAGACAGTGTCTTCATGTAACACAGACAAAGATTGCCTTAGCCTTACAGACAGTGTCTTCATGTAACACAGACAAAGATTGTCTTAACCTTACAGACAGTGTCTTCATGTAACACAGACAAAGATTGCCTTAGCCTTACAGACAGTCTCTTCATGTAACACAGACAAAGATTGTCTTAACCTTACAGACAGTGTCTTCATGTAACACAGACAAAGATTGCCTTAGCCTTACAGACAGTGTCTTCATGTAACACAGACAAAGATTGCCTTAGCCTTACAGACAGTGTCTTCATGTAACACAGACAAAGATTGTCTTAACCTTACAGACAGTGTCTTCATGTAACACAGACAAAGATTGCCTTAGCCTTACAGACAGTGTCTTCATGTAACACAGACAAAGATTGCCTTAGCCTTACAGACAGTGTCTTCATGTAACACAGACAAAGATTGTCTTAACCTTACAGACAGTGTCTTCATGTAACACAGACAAAGATTGCCTTAACCTTACAGACAGTGTCTTCATGTAACACAGACAAAGATTGCCTTAGCCTTACAGACAGTGTCTTCATGTAACACAGACAAAGATTGCCTTAGCCTTACAGACAGTGTCTTCATGTAACACAGACAGAGATTGTCTTAGCCTTACAGACAGTGTCTTCATGTAACACAAAGATTGCCTTAACCTTACAGACAGTGTCTTCATGTAACGCAGACAAAGATTGCCTTAGCCTTACAGACAGTGTCTTCATGTAACACAGACAAAGATTGCCTTAGCCTTACAGACAGTGTCTTCATGTAACACAGACAGAGATTGTCTTAGCCTTACAGACAGTGTCTTCATGTAACACAAAGATTGCCTTAACCTTACAGACAGTGTCTTCATGTAACACAGACAAAGATTGCCTTAGCCTTACAGACAGTGTCTTCATGTAACACAGACAAAGATTGCCTTAGCCTTACAGACAGTGTCTTCATGTAACACAGACAAAGATTGCCTTAGCCTTACAGACAGTGTCTTCATGTAACACAGACAAAGATTGCCTTAACCTTACAGACAGTGTCTTCATGTAACACAGACAAAGATTGCCTTAGCCTTACAGACAGTGTCTTCATGTAACGCAGACAAAGATTGCCTTAGCCTTACAGACAGTGTCTTCATGTAACACAGACAAAGATTGCCTTAGCCTTACAGACAGTGTCTTCATGTAACACAGACAAAGATTGCCTTAACCTTGCAGACAGTGTCTTCATGTAACACAGACAGAGATTGTCTTAACCTTAAAGACAGTGTCTTCATGTAACACAGACAAAGATTGTCCTTACCTTGCAGACAGTGTCTTCATGTAACACAGACAAAGATTGTCCTTACCTTGCAGACAAAGTGTCTTCATGTAACCATACAAAGATTGTCCTTACCTTGCAGACAAAGATGGAGTTCATCCTCCACTCCATGACATTGTCCAGTTCCTGCTGGGTCTTGTCCGTCGTGTCCTTTATCTTGGAGATGTACGCCTCACTGAAGAGAGAACATTAATAGTATGTGTGTTGCAATAACCTACTTCCACTTCCATGTTGCCAGGCAACAGCATCACAGAAACATACATGGAAGGGGGTATAACTTTCTCACCTTGGTATACTCAGCCATTCTTCACATCCAAACCTAGCTGACAACCCACATCCACCTTTTGATTCTTGTCTGAGAATTTGTTAAAATAATTCAGTGTAATTCAGTGTGCAAGCACCTGTGTACTCTTTGATCTCTTTCACATCTTTCACCTTTGTACTCTGACAAAAAACATCTCACTTTTGGACTCCAACACATGACATCTCCCCTGTGTCCTTCATCTCATGACATCTCTCCCTGTGTCCTCCGACACATGACATCTCCCCTGTGTCCTTCATCTCATGACATCTCTCCCTGTGTCCTCCGACACATGACATCTCCCCTGTGTCCTTCATCTCATGACATCTCTCCCTGTGTCCTCCGACACATGACATCTCACCTGTGTACTCCGACACATGACATCTCACCTGTGTACCCCGACACATGACATCTCTCCCTGTGTCCTCCGACACATGACATCTCTCACCTGTGTACTCTGACACATGACATCTCACCTGTGTACCCCGACACATGACATCTCTCCCTGTGTCCTTCATCTCATGACATCTCATCTGTGTACCCCGACACATGACATCTCTCCCTGTGTCCTCCGACATATGACATCTCTCACCTGTGTACTCCGACACATGACATCTCTCCCTGTGTCCTCCGACACATGACATCTCTCACCTGTGTACACCGACACATGACATCTCTCACCTGTGTACTCTGACACATGACATCTCTCACCTGTGTACTCCGTCACTCACCTGTGTACCGTTGCCAACTCCTCTTCTGTCGCCAGACGGGACTGTAAGCAAAGGAATAGCTTGGTTTTATTGGGAGAAATTACTTCTGATGTCAATATACGATTGAATGATGACAATGTGCTTTGAAATACGCCCAAACAGGCTTTTGGTATTCAACACAATGGAACAGGTACAATAAGGCCTTAGGTGTTTTGTGAACCTTGAATAAAGTGATTGAAACAGAAACACAATAACCTTGATAGGTGAGCTACAGAACCACAATAACCTTGATAGGTGAGCTACAGAACCACAATAACCTTGATAGATGAGCTACAGAACCACAATAACCTTGATAGGTGAGCTACAGAACCACAATAACCTTGATAGGTGAGCTACAGAACCACAATAACCTTGATAGGTGAGCTGCAGAACCACAATCATCTTGATAGGTGAGCTACAGCACCACAATAACCTTGATAGGTGAGCTACAGAACCACAATAACCTTGATAGGTGAGCTACAGCACCACAATAACCTTGATAGGTGAGCTACAGCACCACAATAACCTTGATAGGTGAGCTACAGCACCACAATAACCTTGATAGGTGAGCTACAGCACCACAATAACCTTGATAGGTGAGCTACAGACCCACAATAACCTTGATAGGTGAGCTACAGAACCACAATAACCTTGATAGGTGAGCTACAGACCCACAATAACCTTGATAGGTGAGCTACAGAACCACAATAACCTTGATAGGTGAGCTACAGCACCACAATAACCTTGATAGGTGAGCTACAGCACCACAATAACCTTGATAGGTGAGCTACAGACCCACAATAACCTTGATAGGTGAGCTACAGACCCACAATAACCTTGATAGATGAGCTACAGAACCACAATAACCTTGATAGGTGAGCTACAGCACCACAATAACCTTGATAGGTGAGCTACAGCACCACAATAACCTTGATAGGTGAGCTACAGACCCACAATAACCTTGATAGGTGAGCTACAGCACCACAATAACCTTGATAGGTGAGCTACAGAACCACAATAACCTTGATAGGTGAGCTACAGCACCACAATAACCTTGATAGGTGAGCTACAGAAACACAATAACCTTGATAGATGAGCTGCAGAACCACAATAACCTTGATAGGTGAGCTACAGCACCACAATAACCTTGATAGGTGAGCTACAGAACCACAATAACCTTGATAGGTGAGCTACAGCACCACAATAACCTTGATAGGTGAGCTACAGCACCACAATAACCTTGATAGGTGAGCTACAGAGCCACAATAACCTTGATAGGTGAGCTACAGAACCACAATAACCTTGATAGGTGAGCTACAGAACCACAATAACCTTGATAGGTGAGCTACAGAACCACAATAACCTTGATAGGTGAGCTACAGCACCACAATAACCTTGATAGGTGAGCTACAGCACCACAATAACCTTGATAGGTGAGCTACAGAGCCACAATAACCTTGATAGGTGAGCTACAGAACCACAATAACCTTGATAGGTGAGCTACAGAACCACAATAACCTTGATAGGTGAGCTACAGCACCACAATAACCTTGATAGGTGAGCTACAGCACCACAATAACCTTGATAGGTGAGCTACAGAACCACAATAACCTTGATAGATGAGCTACAGAGCCACAATAACCTTGATAGATGAGCTACAGAACCACAATAACCTTGATGGGGAGCTACAGAGCCACAATAACCTTGATAGATGAGCTACAGAGCCACAATTACCTTGATAGGTGAGCTACAGAACCACAATAACCTTGATAGGTGAGCTACAGAACCACAATAACCTTGATAGGTGAGCTACAGAACCACAATAACCTTGATAGGTGAGCTACAGAACCACAATAACCTTGATAGGTGAGCTACAGCACCACAATAACCTTGATAGGTGAGCTACAGAACCACAATAACCTTGATAGGTGAGCTACAGAACCACAATAACCTTGCTAGGTGAGCTACAGAACCACAATAACCTTGATAGGTGAGCTACAGAACCACAATAACCTTGATAGGTGAGCTACAGAACCACAATAACCTTGATAGGTGAGCTACAGAACCACAATAACCTTGATAGATGAGCTACAGAGCCACAATAACCTTGATAGATGGGCTACAGAACCACAATAACCTTGATAGATGAGCTACAGAGCCACAATAACCTTGATAGATGAGCTACAGAGCCACAATAACCTTGATAGGTGAGCTACAGAACCACAATAACCTTGATAGGTGAGCTACAGAGCCACAATAACCTTGATAGGTGAGCTACAGAACCACAATAACCTTGATAGGTGAGCTACAGAACCACAATAACCTTGATAGGTGAGCTACAGAACCACAATAACCTTGATAGGTGAGCTACAGAACCACAATAACCTTGATAGATGAGCTACAGAGCCACAATAACCTTGATAGGTGAGCTACAGAACCACAATAACCTTGATAGGTGAGCTACAGAACCACAATAACCTTGATAGGTGTGCTACAGAACCACAATCATCTTGATAGGTGAGCTACAGAACCACAATAACCTTGATAGGTGAGCTACAGCACCACAATAACCTTGATAAGTGAGCTACAGAACCACAATAACCTTGATAGGTGAGCTACAGAACCACAATAACCTTGATAGGTGAGCCACAGAACCACAATAACCTTGATAGATGAGCTGCAGAACCACAATAACCTTGATAGGTGAGCTACAGAACCACAATAACCTTGCTAGGTGAGCTACAGAACCACAATAACCTTGATAGGTGAGCTACAGAACCACAATAACCTTGATAGATGAGCTGCAGAACCACAATAACCTTGATAGGTGAGCTACAGAACCACAATAACCTTGATAGGTGAGCTACAGAACCACAATAACCTTGCTAGGTGAGCTACAGAACCACAATAACCTTGCTAGGTGAGCTACAGCACCACAATAACCTTGATAGGTGAGCTACAGAACCACAATAACCTTGATAGGTGAGCTACAGCACCACAATAACCTTGATAGGTGAGCTACAGCACCACAATAACCTTGATAAGTGAGCTACAGAGCCACAATAACCTTGATAGGTGAGCTACAGAACCACAATAACCTTGATAGGTGAGCTACAGAGCCACAATAACCTTGATAGGTGAGCTACAGCACCACAATAACCTTGATAGGTGAGCTACAGCACCACAATAACCTTGATAGATGAGCTACAGAACCACAATAACCTTGATAGGTGAGCTACAGCACCACAATAACCTTGATAGGTGAGCTACAGAACCACAATAACCTTGATAGGTGAGCTACAGAGCCACAATAACCTTGATAGGTGAGCTACAGCACCACAATAACCTTGATAGGTGAGCTACAGAACCACAATAACCTTGATAGGTGAGCTACAGAACCACAATAACCTTGATAGATGAGCTACAGAGCCACAATAACCTTGATAGGTGAGCTACAGAACCACAATCATCTTGATAGGTGAGCTACAGAACCACAATAACCTTGATAGATGAGCTACAGAGCCACAATAACCTTGATAGGTGAGCTACAGAACCACAATAACCTTGATAGGTGAGCTACAGAACCACAATAACCTTGATAGGTGAGCTACAGAACCACAATAACCTTGATAGGTGAGCTACAGAACCACAATAACCTTGTTAGGTGAGCTACAGACCCACAATAACCTTGATAGGTGAGCTACAGCACCACAATAACCTTGATAGGTGAGCTACAGCACGTGACATGTCAGTGTGATTTTCCGAATCCATAATTTACATAATCACAAAGGCTGTACCAACAACTGTCAGTGTTCCCGTTTACCGGTAATTACCAGTTTTTTACCGTAAAATTTGGCTTGGATTGGTAATTCATGTGACTGCCAGTCCCTGTGGACCAGCAATTAAAGTACCTTATAAATCTTTGTTATCGAACAAAACATCAACAATATTCATATATGTATATTTTTCGAATGAAGTCAGAATGTCTGTTACCATCAGGGTTCGCCCTTGTCTAATTTTAGTGCAAGGAAATAACATTCACTTTGCTTTGAGGTTAAATATCCATTTGTAGCGAAATATTTAAAAAAGAAGGAGAGAATCTTGCGACAGACGTTTGTGTGAATGAGGTGTAGATCTAATTAAGTTACTGCAGAGATGACATCACTGCACTAAACATGATGTTGAATGAATTAAAACCAGGAAATTTTCACACGATTTTTTATTTGTTGAAAGTAGGGACTGACAAAAATTTAGTGGTGACTGGTAAGGCTGGGACGGGTAACTCGGGTACTCGGGTCGGGTGGGTCCTGAGTAGGACCCGGGTATCAACAGGACTACCCGTACCCGTGGTTAGTCACGTGATATTTTGTTTAACGACAAAAATTATCTTAAACTCTATGGTTACTATAAGTCACTAATGTTCCCATTTCTTTCTGACAATGCACCCATTCCTTCTGTCTTTTATATACTGAACAACAAAAGTTCCTGTGACATTGAATAAGATTTAATGCAAAGTTATGTTTTTTACCAAATCTGAAACAATTTCAGTTTACAACAGATAAAAGACTCCTGTAAGTGTTCAAATGGTTTAATTTCCATACTGACTTCAGAAAATGCGTGATTTCACAAAAAACAAAAAAACACATGAACATGCCAAAATGCCAATTTACAAATCAATAGCATGTGTGTCCACCTCTGGTTGCGATGCAAGCAACACATCTTCATCTCATGGAATAGACCAGGCGTCGCACAGGGTCCTGTGGGATATCTGTCCATATCTGCTGGAGCATGTTTCGAAGTTCCTGGAGTGTGTGGAACACGTGGTTGACGTCGAAGGCGTTGATCCATCTCATCCCACATGTGCTCGATTGGTGAGAGATCAGGGGAGCGAGCCGGGCAGGGGATCACATTCACGTTGTTTCGTTGAAGAGAGTCCTGAACAAGTCGAGCAATATTTGGCCGGGCGTTGTCATGTTGAAAGGTAATGCCTGGGCCATGATGACGCAAAAACGGTAGAACAACAGGGCCGATGATCTCGTGCGGTAGCGCTGTCCATTGAGATTTCCCTCTACCACTATCAAACGGATCCTCTGTCTTCCTGTAATCCCACCCCATACCATAACGCTGCCGCCTCTGAACCGATCTTCTTCCATGACACAATGATTGATGTAACGTCCACCTCGACGTCGGTACACTGGAATCCATCCATTGCTGTGGCTGAGGTGCAAAACAAGACCCGTCAGTGAATATAACTTGTCTCCACTGCATGGCCGTCCAGCGTAGACGCTGTCTGCACCACTGTAGACGTGCTTGATGGTGGTTTCCTGTCAAATTGGGTCTTCTGGCGACAATCCCTGCAAATCTGAGGCGACAACGTACAGTTTGTGAAGATATTCGTCAAAGGCCACTGTTGCTGGCTGGAATCGATTTTTGTAGGTGTGTTGTTCGAATCCAGTTGTCTTGTCGATTATTGGATACGCGTGGCCTGCCCCCCTGAGGATGGTCTCTGACTGCATTCGTCTGTTGCCAACGTTGCCATAAACACCAAATGGTGTTTCTGTAGACATTAAATTGTCTTGCAAAATCATATTGACTCGATCCTGCTTCAAGCAAACCAATGGCTCGCAGACGCTCATTTTCAGACAGGCGTGGCTTTCGTAATGTTGAATAATTGCGTAATTTTGTTGTTTTTCTGAGTGGTTGTTGTCAGCACGATGCTAAACAATGCATATGGAATCCCGTTAATGCACATATTTTTATACCCATTCTTAGGTAGTGAAATGCTTTGGGCATGCATAGAGGTAAACTTTTGCATGGAATGCATGCTTTTCTGTAGCAGTTGCGTTTTTGTGACTTGATTCCATACATGTACTACAATATTGAAAACCAAACTTTACTTGTTTGAAAAATACACTAAAATATTGGTGTCACAGGAACTTTTGTTGTTGAGTATATGTTTGAATAAAAATATAACTTCATGCAGTAAACGTCAGTGTGTGCATGACCAGATTGTTTTACACGTGTATCTAAATACATTTTGCCAGGGCTAAGGTCAACATTTTCCAAATCGGACAGTTTGTACCTATCTCTAAATATCTACAACTGGTACCCCGGTAGGGTCGGGTAATAGGGTGGTGGGCACCCGGGTAGTAAATTTGGACTTGTCCCAGCCCCAGTGACTGGTAATTTTTAGAGTTGCCAGTCCACCAGGACTGACAGTTTCCAAAGCCAGCGGGAACACTGAACTTTGTTACAAACTGTGGTGTCCTGTTGGTTTGTTTGCTTGTTTGTTGTTTGTTTGTTGTTTAACGCCGCACTCAGCAATATTCCAGCTATATGACGGCGGTCTGTAAATAATCGAGTCTGGACAAGACAGTCCAGTGATTAATATCATGAGCATTGATCCACGCAATTGGGATCGATGACATGGATCAACCAAGTCAGCGAGTCTGACCACCCGATCCCGTTTCTCTCCTTTTACGACAAGCATAGTCGCCTTTTACGGCAAGTATGGGTTGCTGAAGACCTATTCTACCCTGGACTCTTCACGAGTCAAGTCTGTAAATAATTGGGTCTGGACCAGACCATCCAGTGACTGGCATCATGAGCATCGATCCATGCATTTGTGATACGATGACATGCATCAACCAAATCAGCGAGCCTGACCAAATGGGTCCGGGATGCTAGGCTCTGTGACCTAGTTGTTTACACGTCATTATATCCCAGTTGTCAGAATCGATGCTCATGGTGTCAATCACTGGATATCCTGGTACAGATTTGATTATTATACAGCTGGATTATTGCTGGGGACCTCTCCGCTGGACCACACAGCGCCTACCTGGACCTGCAGACACCGGCCATATAGGCCCCACTCTATATGCTGGTTGTAGATCCGAGAAATTCTGTCAGGCCGCTCCGGATGACCTCTACAAAAGTAATAAAAAAGAGTCCTTTAATAAGGGGTCTCACACTCAGTCGAAATATTGATATATTGCTATTGGTAAGCACTTAGAGTCAATAAATCGATTGTTGAATCAGTTTCTGATCAATGGTATTGAATTCAGTTAAGAATATTGATAGTTTTGATTGTATTTACCATAGTTTTACAGTTTCAATAAAATACATGCACTGCTGTTCAAATTTGTTTTTCTTTTGATCATGAGTGGTTGTAAATTTACACATGGTAATGACAGGGTATGAAACTCCCAACATTTTCAGCCAGACCACAGGACTGGCTAGCTGAAATACTTGCCAGCCCTGACCAAAACCTGCCTGCCCACTATAAGCATATGTTTCTCAGGATAATTTAATTAAAACTTTAAATCGAATTCATTGAACATGAAGTAATGCAAGAAAAGAAATAGCAAACACTTTTTAGGTCAGATTTGTATTTAATATCCTAGAATACATCATGTAAATAATGCTTATCATCGGGAAATATTTAGAATATTTTTACATATGAAATATAACCCGACCGTCGGGCAGGGGGATTTGAAAATCTGGCAGCCCGAGTTGAAATCAACCGTCTCGGACGGTCGGGCAGGCAGGTATTTCGAACACTGGTAATGAGAAAGTTTCTTTTTCTTACATTATTAGGGTAAAGAAAAAACAAATCAGTCATATCTCAAACTTTACTTTTTATTTGTTGTTATGGTTATCACATTCAAAGGAAACTTCAGTTCCAAGATTTAATTCAACTCTAAAATCCATCTAAAATGATACACTGAAAACTATCAAAATTTATCGCAATAGTTGCTTACGATATCAATAGTTATCACAATAGTGATTTCCAGACCAATAGTCACCCCTACTTTTAATATTATGACTTTAAACTCTCACATTCTTATACAGTCACACACATAACACCGACAACAACAAAAACAAGGCAAAACGTGAGAAGGACTCACTAATATCCGTGACTTTCATTCCAACACATTTCTAATTTCAAAACATGCAAAAAGGAATATTTTCTTGGAAAATCTACTTATCAAAAGGAAACTTTGCACTGCGCCTCTCCTATCGGTATAGAAACTGTACCCCAACATTGATAAGGATCCATGAAGAAGTTGTCACGTTATAGGTCGCACAAATGTTGAATAAGAAAATTAAAATTAAAACAATAAATAATTAATGTACTATTTCTGAAAATCCAAATATTGAAATCAAACTTCGCACTGCACCTCTCCTATTAGTATAGAAAGTGTTCACCAAGTTTGAACAGAATCCATGCAGTAGTTTCCACAAACAAATGACAGACAGATGGACGCAGTTTCTTGGCATAACTATATACCCCTGCCCCGGACAGGATCACATACACAAGATACTGGGTGACCTACCCCCAACTGCCCCGGACAGGATCACATAGAAAAGATAACGGGTGACCTACCCCTGACTGCCCCGTACAGGATCACATACACAAGATACTGGGGGACCTACCCCCGACTGCCCCGGACAGGATCACATAGAAAAGATAACGGGTGACCTACCCCTGACTGCCCCGTACAGGATCACATACACAAGATACTGGGGGACCAACCCCCGACTGCCCCGTACAGGATCACATACACAAGATACCGGGGGACCTACCCCCGACTGCCTCGTACAGGATCACATACACAAGATACTGGGGGACCTACCCCCAACTGCCCCGTACAGGATCACATACACAAGATACCAGGGGACCTACCCCTGACTACCCCGTACAGGATCACATACACAACAAACCGGGGGACCTACCCCCGACTGCCCCGGACAGGATCAAATACACAAGATACCAGGGGACCTACCCCTGACTGCCCCGTACAGGATCACATACACAAGGTACTGGGGGACCTACCCCCGACTGCCCCGTACAGGATCACATACACAAGATACCGGGGGACCTACCCCCGACTGCCCCGTACAGGATCACATACACAAGGTACTGGGGGACCTACCCCCGACTGCCCCGTACAGGATCACATACACAAGATACTGGAGGACCTACCCCCAACTGCCCCGGACAGGATCACATACACAAGATACTGGGTGACCTACCCCCGACTGCCCCGTACAGGATCACATACACAAGATACTGGAGGACCTACCCCCAACTGCCCCGGACAGGATCACATACACAAGATACTGGAGGACCTACCCCCAACTGCCCCGGACAGGATCACATACACAAGATACTGGGGGACCTACACCCGACTGCCCCGTACAGGATCACATACACAAGATACCAGGGGACCTACCCCCGACTGCCCCGTACAGGATCACATACACAAGATACTGGAGGACCTACCCCCAACTGCCCCGTACAGGATCACATACACAAGATACTGGGTGACCTACCCCCGACTGCCCCGGACAGGATCACATACACAAGATGCATCAGGTTCGTCCTGATACTGGGTACATATACTTACTTGAAACTCATATTTTTGTGAGCTCTCATATCAGCGTCGAACACCATGCAGGTTCTGTCAACAAACACACAAGAACAATTAGGGCAGTCTGTGACCAAACATTGTGAGTCTACTCACCTGACTTCAACATTTTCAATAACGTTAGTAATAACATCCTCATCAGTATCACCCTATTAAAGATATCCTTCCAGCAGAACTATGCCTAATTTTAACGTAACATTGATGGTCCCCATGTGTGCATAAATTGATGGTCCCCCTGTGTGTATAATCGATGGTCCCCTGTGTGTATAATCGATGGTCCCCTGTGTGTATAATCGATGGTCCCCTGTGTGTATAATCGATGGTCCCCCTGTGTGTATAATCGATGGTCCCCTGTGTGTATAATCGATGGTCCCCTGTGTGTATAATCGATGGTCCCCTGTGTGTATAATCAATGGGCCCCCTGTGTGTATAATCAATGGTCCCCTGTGTGTATAATCAATGGTCCCCTGTGTGTATAATCGATGGTCCCCTGTGTGTATAATCGATGGTCCCCTGTGTGTATAATCAATGGTCCCCCTGTGTGTATAATCGATGGTCCCCTGTGTGTATAATCGATGGTCCCCATGTGTGCATAATTGATGGTACCCATGTGTGTATAATCAATGGTCCCCATGTGTATAATCAATGGTCCCCATGTGTGTATAATCAATGGTCCCCATGTGTATAATCAATGGTCCACATGTGTATAATCAATGGTCCCCGTGTGTATAATCAATGGTCCCCATGTGTGTGTATTCAATGGTCCCCACGTATGTATAATCAATGGTCCCCATGTGTATAATCAATGGTACCCATGTGTGTATAATCAATGGTCCCCATGTGTGTATAATCAATGGTCCCCATGTGTGTATAATCGATGGTCCCCATGTGTGTATAATCGATGGTCCCCATGTGTGTATAATCAATGGTCCCCATGCGTATATAATCAATGGTCCCCATCCATAAATCAGCAAACATTACCAACCTGTGTGGTGCAAACGTCAGGGATGTTTCTGCTATTAATGCATCTATCCTCTTATCTAGAGCAGCTGTGTCCTCGTCAGCTGAAAGTGAGGGACCAGTTATAGCAAACAATCAACCAATGTCTGACCAATCAGTATCACAACCCTACACATAAACACTCGCCTGTCATAATGCCAGATTCACAGTACCCAACATACAGCATACCAAACACAGCACTCATGGATCATGCCGCTGTACGGGCACAATCATAGAGACAGTATTAGATCAATCTCATTAACATCAGACCTTAGTTCTCGCTACCGCTAAACAAAGATCTGAGGACATCCCATTAGGGGTCACGTCAGAACTACCTTTCATCCGACCAATGAGAGCGTCACTTACCAGATCATGAAAGTGACAGTCGGAATGTGATTTCTAATCATCCAACCTCGAAAACTTTAACATGGGGTATTCTGAACGATAGTTACAGGTTAACGACTGAATCCATACAATCTAGACCATCTATTAGCCTCGCCAGAATGTTCTTTTGTTCAGGTTTCAAATTTGTAATCGAGAATTTGTCAAAATATGTTGCGAAGCGTAGTCGCCAATTTGAAATTAGTGCCGTTAAGCACGAGAAAGCTGCCTTCTGATTGGTCATTCTATTGGTCGGTCAAAGTTCGCGCAAGGTCAGTCTGACGTGACCCGTAATGGGATGTCCTCATGATCTTTGTTTAGCGGTAGCGAGAACTAAGGTCTGATTTTAATGAGAATGGTATTAGATCAGCTGTCATGTCAAACTTTTTCAGTCTATTGTAATAACTGAAGGTCACTATGTGTATCTTGAAGCAACTGTCTGTGAGCTGTGAATGTCAAATAATGCCTGTCGGCTGCCCTCAATCCATCTTCCCGAGGTAAGAGAGTTAACTGACTATGAAAGTTCCAGTTCCCACCCTTGCCGAACTAGGCTGGAATTCCTTGGCTAGATCGTAGCACCACCAGTGGCTATTACGAGTTATGTCCCTTCTATGCCTCTCCTATGGACTAATCAGATTCCACCTCTCGTGCATTTGCATTTGCTTCAAACAAAATGGCAGCACCCAATCAAGACGATCTGATCGATAATCTAGACCTATGTTGTGATAAAACAAGTCTTACATCGCGAAGTGAATCAAATCAAGTGAGCACCTTGATTAAAAACATGAAAAAAATTGGAAAATACGAGTTGGCAGTGCACATGCTTTGCAAATCCTGCAATCGACCAAAACCTGCATGACAGTTTACGAACCGGATTTCGATTTCCTTGCACGATTTTGATTGGACTATGCATAGACTCATTAGTCCAGCCAAAATGTAACTCAGTTATACCAGCCCAGTTCGGTAAGGGTGGAAACTGGACTTTTATAGTCAGTTAATTCCCTTGCCTCAAGAAGATGCCCTCAATCCTGGGTTTATTACATCACTTATAGTTATTGGTACGTCTTAGACATTGTTCAGAGTTCAAATAGTCGTGTCTCATACACAAGTTATTGCATCATACAATTCTGAAATACTGAAGACAACATGTCAGAAGGAACTATATATCAATATCAATGTATTGCACAGCCACATGAAGAAAGAGGTTGAATGTGAAGCAATTAATGTCCTTACAAAGTACAGGATAGGCGTCGTCGTTCTTGTAAGTGTGTGGCCGATTCTCCTCAGTTATAAACTCCACACCTGGTCTGTAGACAGAAACAAACTTATTTTCTGATCAAACATATAATTCTGAAATTCTGTAGTTTCAAGTTTGAAGATTTATCATATTAAATTTATTATATATCATGTTAGAGACGTTCAAAACAGTATTTCTCAGTTTAGCCTGGTGTGCTGCCTAATATTGGAAGTAAGAAAGTGATCCAAGTTTTCGACGTTTTCTACTTTTTAAGTGGGACATCAGTCAGGCTGAACATTGCATTATTGACGTTTGGATGATGACTAATCATTATTGAATTATTGTTCCAGTATTGTATTCCAGTATTCCAGTATTCCAGTATTCCAGTATTCCAGTATTCAAGTATAACACATGCAGTCCACCCTACCGTCAGACTTACCTTGGTGGCAAAGTGTTGACATCATCAAAGGGACATAACTCTCCCACTTCTAGACTCTTCTGATAGCGGAAACAGCTCCAGTAAGGATGAAGAACTTTGATCACGTTCAAAATTGTCTCTGTGACGCTGTTGTAGAATGAAGAAATAATTACGGTCATAACGTTACCTTCTTCAGAGATTTACATCAGTGAGTGAGTGAGTATGGTTTTATGCCGCTTTTAGCAATATTCCAGCACGGCGGGGACCACCAGAAATAGGCTTTACACGATGTACCCATGTGAGGAATCAAACATTCACTTCCTTAAATAGGCTTTACACGATGTACCCATGTGAGGAATCAAACATTCACTTCCTTAAATAGGCTTTACACGATGTACCCATGTGAGGAATCAAACATTCACTTCCTTAAATAGGCTTTACACGATGTACCCATGTGAGGAATCAAACATTCACTTCCTTAAATAGGCTTTACACGATGTACCCATGTGAGGAATCAAACATTCACTTCCTTAAATAGGCTTTACACGATGTACCCATGTGAGGAATCAATCATTCACTTCCTTAAATATGATTACGGCAAAACGTTTTCAACATCACATACATATTGCCAAGCGTTAGAAATGACTGAGTAAATGGCATAATGACAAAACATCACAAATTTCACATCAAAGTGACGGACTGACTTCGACGTACCTGTCTGATGGCTCCTGCAGCGGAGGTAGAAGAGGACAGGGGTCATTCAGAAGTGACCTCAAGGTCAGCGCACATCCCTCTGACAGAGACTTGATGCAGTATCCTCCCTGAGGATGTAAACTGGGTGTTTATGATATGTATGACATTAGTATACATGCCTGCAATCAAGAGGCTCAACTTAGTACTATCTTAGAAGTGACTAGGTGAAGGACGTTTTTATAATTTCTACAGTACTATCTCTGTGAGACAGACATGACGTCATCCGGGACTATGATGACGTCACCTGGACTGTGATGACGTCAAGATACAATGGATGACGTCATCATACAATACATGATGACACATACTTCTATGATAACTGAACTCGCCTGGTCAGCAGAATGTGGATAAAAACTAAACCGAAGTCGTTCCTATAAATATTGATCAAACTTAATATTTAAATAATAGGCATTTCCAGGCTTCAAATTCAAATTAATCACCTTGTTTAACCAATCAAATTGCAGTAGATTGCTACAATTAATTTTACATTGATTTGTACAAAACATAATCTGAGCTCGCATACATTCAAAATGGAGGTCTTAAATCAAATTGGCTGGGGATGCAAATTGACCTGACTTGTTTGTTTCTTTGTTTGTTTGTTGTTTAACGCCGCACTCAGCAATACAGCGGTCTGTAAATAATCGAGTCTGGACGTGACAATCCTGTGATTGACATCATGAGCTTCGATCCACGCAGTTGGGATACGATGACATGCATGAACCAAGTCAGCAAGCCTGACCACCTGATCCCGTTAGTCGCCTCTTATGACAAGCATAGTCACCTTTTAACTCGTTACTCACCTCTAGCACGACACACACACGACCTTGACCCAGCGACCCGAGCATGTGAATGAAATGAGCGTAGGCCGACGGGGACACCTCCATCTCCCCCTGAAATGAACAACGCTTTTTACAGGCTAGAAACAACAATACATTTTCATTGAAACAGAAAATATCTTTATAACTAAAACCAATTCAGATGTGTTTGTCTGTTACTAAATGCCACACTATACTTTGTTACACAGTGGTGTTTGCTTGGTAATATGATCTCCGTTATCTGTCTTAAAGATCCACCATCCCAAGGCCCCTCTGCATAAGGACCAGCACTGAGTCTGTTAATGGAGTGTCATTTTGTAACTTGGAACTCCACAATCTCTGCTCAGATCCAAGCACATTCTGACCACTGGAGGATATAGCACACCATATTCCAGCAAACTTCCTGCTATCTGACAGTGGCCGGTATATTTGTTTGTTTGTTTGTTTGTTGTTTTACGCCGCACTCAGCAATATTCCAGCTATATGACGGCGGTCTGTAAATAACCGAGTCTGGACCAGACATCATAAGCATCGATCCACACAATTGGAACCGATGACATGCATCAGCCAAGTCAGCGAGCCTGACCACCCGATCCCATTAGTCTCCTTTTACGACAAGCATAGTCGCCTTTTACGGCAAGCATGGGTTGCTGTAGACCTATTCTACCCCGGATCTTCACGGGTCAGCCGGTAAATAATCAAGTCTAGGTCAGACAATCCTGTGATATATATATAAGGAGCAATGTTCCAAGTCATTCAATACGCCTATTACAGAGTCTGACCCAACCTATCAACATAGTTGCCATCTTGCATCAGAGTGAGTGAGTATGGTTTTACACCTCTTTTAGCAATATTCCAGCAACATCACGGCGGGTGACACCAGAAATGGGCTTCACAGATTGTACCCATGTCGGGAATCGAACCCGGGTCTTCGGACAGCTATATGACTGGAAAATATTCAAATCTGGACCAGACAATCCAGTGATTGACATCATGAGCATCAATCCACGCAATTGGGATCGATGACATGTATCAACCAAGTCAGCGAGCCTGACCACCCGATCCCGTTAGTCGCCTTTTACGACAAGCATAATCGCCTTTTACGGCAAGTATGGGTTGCTGAAGACCTATTGTACCCCGGATCTTCACGGGTCCAGCATGTGTACGATTCACCCTAATTGTATTATGTCTGTTACAATCATACACAATTTAAGGCATTAAAAAAACCTGGTAAACATCAATAGCCTGCATCACTTAATAACTAAAACAAAGTTCACTCACTCACTCGCCCGCCAACCCGCCTGCCTGCCATCCCAGTCAGTGTAATAAGCCAGTGTAATAAGCCAGTATAATAAGCCAGTATGGTTGCTGTACGATCGTAGCTATGTACTGCTTCACTTTCACAATGTGACATGTACTGGTCACCGATACAAAACTACCAATCATTTCTTGATTACGTTCTAACAGAATTATAATCTTGCACCACCAGCCTTCACAATATCTGTCACTGGGGAATTGAGGAATATCATAGAAAGTCTTACACAACCTTGTTCCTGAACAATTGTTCTCAAACCACATATCTATAAGGACACCAAATATTTTGCTTTTATATAAAAAGTCCAGTTTCCTGCTTCAGCTAGTATTTTGAGACAGCGGCAGCGACGGTAGACCCAGCCCCTTTATGTTGCCAGGTTCATCATTTCTGAGGCTTTCAGTAAAACCGGAGCAGTACGTAGCTACACCGTCGCAGCTAAGAGTATGCTTAGCATTACCTTCTGGTCCCCTAAAGCTGCATCAAATCCATTAGATACTACAACCAACTGAGGTCGGAACTGAGCAAAGAGAAATCAGAGTGTGAGTTGGATCATACAGTGAAACCTGCGAATACCAGACCCTGGAGTTACTGGAACCTGGGGATTGAGAGATGCAGAACAAGTTGGTTCTCCAGGGTCTGGTGTTTGCAGGTTCCCTGTATCATGTAACTAAGCAGTATATATCACAGGTACCTCTGGACATCCCAGCGCCGCATCGTAACCGCTGGAAACCAGAACGAGCTGGGGTCTGTACTGAAAAGGTGATGTATGTACTGTAAAACGTGAAATTAATGCGTCTCCAAAAGAATGTGACCGCTGGCCCCTAGCCAAAAATGCGACTCAATATGAATGCGACACCCCCTCCTCTCAAGCATCAGTGGAATTATATCTAAACAAAATGTCCTCTGTCAGGTTTACAGGAGAATCCTCTCCTTAATCCAACCTTACATTAATCCAATCACACACCAAAAAGCACCGCTTATTAGCGCTGAGTAGAGTACTTCAGCTAAAACAATACATGTACGCTGGCTCGTGTTGGCCTTTGATGCAGTCGCAAAGAGCAAAGACACCGTGTTGGGTGGCGTCTGTCTGGACTTGCAGGTGTGATCAGTGATGACATGAGTGAGTAGAACGCTTGTCTTGACCCCAGCAGTGACAATTCACAGGATGTAATTAGTGTTTGAATGACATAAATTCAGTGCAAAAAATAGAAGCCGGGCCTCTAATAGACGCTGGGTCGATCAGTTGATACAATTAATGATCCCTTTTTCCATTTCGTGACGATTCTGGATATTCGTTGTCATAGTGAAATGGGGGTATTAATAGAAGCCGGGCCTCCAATAGACATCGGGCCTCTAACTGACGCTGGGTCAAAGGCTTGTCCGAAATAAATAGAAGCCCGGGCATCTTATAGAGGAAATATGGTATGTACCCAACTCTTGAGCCCAACAGCAGGTACCCGGGTAGGGTCGGGTAATAGGGGATCGAGTACCCAGGTCATAAATTTGGACTCATCCCAGCCCTAGTACTGATGTTTTCAGAGGCTAGTGAGTGTGAGAATGATCTGAACTGTTAGATTACATCATTTTTGGATCGTTTATTGTTTAACACTGTACACAGCATTATTCCAGAAGTAAAATATATGACAGCGGATGAAATAATCGACCCTGGACCAGACAATCCAATGACTGATATTATGAGCAATGATCTTCACCGTCGGGGTACGGTGACACACTAAGTCAACCAGCCTGTCCACAATCCATTCTAACCCGAAATTACTTGGGCAACCTGTCAATTTTAGACCAGCATAGGTTACTGGGAACATGGTCCAGCATAGGTTACTAGGAACATGGACCAGCATAGGTTACTGGGAACATGGTCCAGCATAGGTTACTAGGAACATGGACCAGCATAGGTTACTGGGAACATGGACCAGCATAGGTTACTGGGAACACGGACCAGCATAGGTTACTGGGGACATGGACAAGCATAAGTTCCTGGGAACATGGACCAGCATAGGTTACTGGGAACATGAACTAGCATAGGTTACTGGTAACATGGACCAGCATAGGTTACTGGGAACATGGACCAGCATAGGTTACTGGGAACATGGACCAGCATAGGTTACTGGGAACACGGACCAGCATAGGTTACTGGTAACATGGACCAGCATAGGTTACTGGTAACATGGACCAGCAAAGGTTACTGGGAACATGGACCAGCATAGGTTACTGGTAACATGGACCAGCAAAGGTTACTGGGAACATGGACCAGCATAGGTTACTGGGGACATGGACCAGCATAGGTTACTGGGAACATGGACCAGCATAGGTTACTGGGAACATGGACCAGCATAGGTTACTGGAAACATGGACCAGCATAGGTTACTGGAAACATGGACCAGCATAGGTTACTGGGAACATGGACCAGCATAGGTTACTGGGAACACGGACCAGCATAGGTTACTGGGAACATGGACCAGCATAGGTTACTGGGAACATGGACCAGCATAGGTTACTGGGAACATGGACCAGCATAGGTTACTGGTAACATGGACCAGCATAGGTTACTGGGAACATGGACCAGCATAGGTTACTGGGAACATGGACCAGCATAAGTTACTGGGAACATGAAGAATCATAGGTTACTGGTAACATTGACCAACATAGGTAAATGGGAACATGAAGAATCATAGGTTACTCGGAAAATGGACCAACATAGGTTACTGGGAACATGGACCAGCATAGGTTACTGGGGACATGGACCAGCATAGGTTACTGGGAACATGGACCAGCATAGGTTACTGGGAACATGGACCAGCATAGGTTACTGGGAACACTGACCAACATAGGTAAATGGGAACATGAACAATCATAGGTTACTCGGAACAAGGCCAGTGTAGGTTACTGGGAACATGGACCAGCATAGGTTACTGGGAACATGGACCAGCATAGGTTACTGGGAACATGGACCAGCATAGGTTACTGGGAACATGGACCAACATAGGTTACTGGGAACATGGACCAGCATAGGTTACTGGGAACATGGACCAACATATGTTACTGGGAACATGGACCAGCATAGGTTACTGGGAACATGGACCAGCATAGGTTACTGGGAACATGGACCAGCATAGGTTACTGGGGACATGGACCAGCATAGGTTACTGGGGACATGGACCAGCATAGGTTACTGGGAACATGGACCGGCATAGGTTACTGGGAACACTGACAAACATAGGTAAATGGGAACATGAACAATCATAGGTAACTCGGAACATGGACCAACATAGGTTACTGGGAACATGGACCAACATAGGTTACTGGGAACATGGACCAGCATAGGTTACTGGGAACATGGACCAGCATAGGTTACTGGGAACACTGACCAACATAGGTAAATGGGAACATGAACAATCATAGGTTACTGGGAACATGGACCAGCATAGGTTACTGGGAACAAGGCCAGTGTAGGTTACTGGGAACATGGACCAGCATAGGTTACTGGGAACATGGACCAGCATAGGTTACTGGGAACATGGACCAACATAGGTTACTGGGAACATGGACCAGCATAGGTTACTGGGAACATGGACCAGCATAGGTTACTGGGAACATGGACCAGCATAGGTTACTGGGAACATGGACCAGCATAGGTTACTGGGAACATGGACCAACATAGGTTACTGGGAACATGGACCAGCATAGGTTACTGGGAACATGGACCAACATAGGTTACTGGGAACATGGACCAGCATAGGTTACTGGGAACATGGACCAGCATAGGTTACTGGGAACATGGACCAGCATAGGTTACTGGGGACATGGACCAGCATAGGTTACTGGGAACATGGACCAGCATAGGTTACTGGGAACACAGACCAGCATAGGTTACTGGGGACATGGACCAGCATAGGTTACTGGGGACATGGACCAGCATAGGTTACTGGGAACATGGACCGGCATAGGTTACTGGGAACACTGACAAACATAGGTAAATGGGAACATGAACAATCATAGGTAACTCGGAACATGGACCAACATAGGTTACTGGGAACATGGACCAACATAGGTTACTGGGAACATGGACCAGCATAGGTTACTGGGAACATGGACCAGCATAGGTTACTGGGAACACTGACCAACATAGGTAAATGGGAACATGAACAATCATAGGTTACTGGGAACATGGACCAGCATAGGTTACTGGGAACAAGGCCAGTGTAGGTTACTGGGAACATGGACCAGCATAGGTTACTGGGAACATGGACCAGCATAGGTTACTGGGAACATGGACCAACATAGGTTACTGGGAACATGGACCAGCATAGGTTACTGGGAACGTGGACCAGCATAGGTTACTGGGAACACTGACCAACATAGGTTACTGGGAACATGGACCAGCATAGGTTACTGGGAACACGGCCAGCATAGGTTACTGGGAACATGAACCAGCATAGGTTACTGGTAACATGGACCAGCATAGGTTACTGGTAACATGGACCAGCATAGGTTACTGGGAACATGGACCAGCATAGGTTACTGGGAACATGGACCAGCACAGGTTACTGGGAACATGGACAAGCATAGGTTACTGGGAACATAGACCAACATAGGTTACTGGGAACACGGACCAGCATAGGCTACTGGGGACATGGACCAGCATAGGTTACTGGGAACATGGACCAGCATAGGTTACTGGGAACACTGACCAACATAGGTAAATGGGAACATGGACAAGCATAGGTTACTGGGAACACAGACCAGCATAGGTTACTGGGAACATGGACCAACATAGGTTACTGGGAACACAAACCAGCAAAGGTTACTGGGAACATGGACCAGCATAAGTTACTGGGAACACAAACCAGCAAAGGTTACTGGGAACATGGACCAGCATAAGTTACTGGGAACATGGACCAGCATAGGTTACTGGGAACATGGACCAAGATAGGTTACTGGGAACATGGACCAGCATAGGTTACTGGGAACATGGACCAGCATAGGTTACTGGGAACACAAACCAGCAAAGGTTACTGGGAACATGGACCAGCATAAGTTACTGGGAACATGGACCAGCATAGGTTACTGGGAACATGGACCAAGATAGGTTACTGGGAACATGGACCAGCATAGGTTACTGGGACACAGACCAGCATAGTTAATCGGATCATGGACCAGCATAGGTTACTGGGAACATGGACCAGCATAGGTTACTGGGAACAAGGCCAGCATAGGTTACTGGGAACATGGACCAGCATAGGTTACTGGGAACATTGACCAGCATAGGTTACTGGGAACACAGACCAACATAGGTTACTGGGAACATGGACCAGCATAGGTTACTGGGAACACGGACCAGCATAGGCTACTGGGAACACGGACCAGCATAGGTTACTGGGAACATGGACCAGCATAGGTTACTGGGAACGTTGACCAGCATAGGTTACTGGGAACATGGACCAGCATAGGTTACTGGGAACATGGACCAGCATAGGTTACTGGGAACATGGACCAGCATAGGTTACTGGGAACATGGTCCAGCATAGGTTACTGGGAACATGGACCAGCATAGGTTACTGGGAACATTGACCAGCATAGGTTACTTGGAACATGAACAATCATAGGTTACTGGGAACATGGACCAGCATAGGTTACTGGGAACACTGACCAGCATAGGTTACTGGGAACATGGACCAGCATAGGTTACTGGGAACACAGACCAGCATAGGTTACTGGGAACATGGACCAGCATAGGTTACTGGGAACATGGACCAGCATAGGTTACTGGGAACACAGACCAGCATAGGTTACTGGGAACACAGACCAGCATAGGTTACTGGGAACATGGACCAGCATAAGTTACTGGGAACATGGACCAGCATAGGTTACTTGGAACATGGACCAACATAGGTTACTGGGAACATGGACCAGCATAGGCTACTGGGAACACGGACCAGCATAGGCTACTGGGAACCCCAAATCCCTACTGGAGCTGAAGTGTTAAATTATAGAAACATGACAAAAGAGAAAAACATGTTTCTGATTCTGAGGGTAACTCTACCTGAAAGTATTGCCTTTGAATATTTTGCCCCATGTAATGATTAAATTCTTCTGCAGGTTTTGTGACTATTGTTTGTTAATGTTAAAAATGAAAGGCATGACTGATAGGTCTGAGTTTAGTCCTGAAATTCAAACTTGTGGGTCAAGTTATCCATTATTACATACCACTTAGTACCCAAAGAAGTGTCAAGTGTAAGAACCCCTTTTATCTAAAGCACTTGACACTTGAAGTCTACATTTGTCATATTTACCTCATAGGCTACAGGCATTAGGATCTGCTGGAGTACTGCGAAGTAGTCACTGTCTGTCATCCCAATCTGAAACACGCATCAGTACCGTAGAGGACATTCCCCATCTCTACACATTTCACCCTCAGCATCTTGCATCTCTACAGACCATTCCAGAAAATATTATTGTGAAAACCATTTCTTTACATTCAGTAACATAATACAAGCATTACCTTGAGGAGTTGCTGAGACAACAATGCTACTTTACTGAGCTGCTAAGATAACACTGACACCTTACTGAGTTGCTAAGACAACAATGTTATTTTACTGAGCTGCTAAGATAACACTGACACCTTACTGAGTTGCTAAGACAACAATGCTACTTTACTGAGCTGCTAAGATAACACTGACACCTGACTGAGTTGCTAAGACAACAATGTTACTTTACTGAGCTGCTAAGATAACACTGACATCTTTAATGAGTTGCTAAGACAACAATGCTACTTTACTGAGCGGCTAAGATAACACTGACACCTTACTGAGTTGCTAAGACAACAATGTTACTTTACTGAGCTGCTAAGATAACACTGATACCTTACTGAGTTGCTAAGACAACAATGTTACTTTACTGAGCTGCTAAGATAACACTGACACCTTACTGAGTTGCTAAGACAACAATGTTACTTTACTGAGCTGCTAAGATAACACTGACACCTTACTGAGTTGCTAAGACAACAACTTTACCTTGTTGAGTGGGACGTTGATGTTGTATCCTTTGCCTTTTCCCTTGCCGGTGAAGTCATAATCAGATTCTCGAAGGTTCGGCCAATACATCCCGTTTTCATAACGGTGTATTGAGAAGTACAAAACCCTTTAAGAAAGTCAAAATGTCAAGCACTCAAGTAACCAACTAATCTAACAAAACGAGGACTACACAAATGCAAAATAGATGTGATATGTATGCTTGACACGAAAGAACGCTTAATTACACATTGTGATAAACAGATACATGAACCTAGATGACACAGAGTCGTCTACAGCAGTCTACTTCAATGTAGAACAGACTCATCTTGGTGCTGTAAAAATGACAAGCTCGGGACATCTATGTAATCCGACTTAGATGACAGACCGCTGTACAGAATGGTACCTGGGCTAGAAACAAAGATTCCTTACAGCATAAACTGATCCAGTATCTCCAGACTTGACACAAGTCACTGGGTGTCAGCATGCAACATTACAAGAAATTGATGGTAGATCTCGAGGGTTGGGGACCGCCTCCGTGGTCTAGTGGTAGAGCGTCCACCCGGAGAGCGGAAGGTCCTGGGTTCGATCCCAGACCGCGTCATACCAAAAGATGTTAAAAGATGGTACTTGTTGTTACCCTGTCTGGCGCTCGGCATTAAGGCATTAAGGGGCTAAAACAAGGACTGGTCGGCTCGGAGTCAGTATACTGTGTCTGAGTGGGGTATTCATGTTAAACTGCGGCATGGTGTCTCAGTGAGCTAGCACTATAAATCAGCACCAGTTCGGACTAGTACAAGCAGCCACACAAACACACACACGTGCATGCACGTCGCTATATAAGTGCAATAATCTTGGACGCCACGTTAAACCCCATTTCACCTCACCTCACCTCTCGAGGGTTGATGAGCTGGGGATGAAATCAGCTGCTGAAACTGCTGTTTCCAGTGTGTCAAATCTACCCGTTCATTTCATGCTCAATGACACCCCCTTCTGCCTCAATTACAAATCTTATTGCAAGTCATCATTTGGTAAATCTATCATATCTTTTCCAAGTCTGTTACCCATCAGCCTGACCTACCTAGGGTCATCGTAGAATGCATACTGTGTACCCTGGCCATGGTGGACGTCCCAGTCAACAATCAAGATCCTACAACACAGGGAGAAGTGACAACTCTCGGACACAGAAACATGCCACTTGAGCACAATACACAAATATTCTCATTGACACTAACGATTGAAGGAAACTTAATTAGAATTTCAAGTATTGGTTGTTTCTGTTAACAAGTGGTGAATAAAGGCTATTCTGAGTTCGCAAAGAGTAAAAAGACTTCTTCCTAGAATCTGTAGTTCTATCTCAAATAATTCACAATAGTCATAATGCCAGGATCAGTTAACAGGAGTTGCCAATTCGGGCTCGTTTATGGACGGTTTGTTGGCCATTGGAGTCCACTTTTGAAAACTGTTGATTACAGCAGAAAACCCCTCTCACTCACTTACTCCGGCACTCACTCGCTCACTCACTCACTCGCTCGCTCACTCACTCGCTCACTCCCTAGCTCACTCACTCGCCCACTCACTCACTCACTCCGGCACTCACTCACTCACTCACTTACTCTGGCACTCACTCACTCACTCACTCACTCACTCACACACTCGCTCACTCACTCACTCACTCACCTCCTCACTCACACACTTGCTCACTCACACACTCACTCACTCACTCACTCGCTCACTCACACACGCTCGCTCACTCACTCACTCGCTCACTCACTCACACACTCACTCACTCACTCACACACTCACTCACTCACTCACTCGCCCACTCACTCACTCACTCACTCACTCACTTACCTGTCCAGGTTAAAGGCCTCCAGTGCATGTTTGGCTGCGATGGCCACATTGTTGAAGATCGAGTACCCACAGAACTCATTGTGCATGGAATGATGTCCTGGAGGTCTGAAATTACACAGAGCAACACAAAGATGAACTTAATTAGCAATTGTTTCTGTAACAACTACTTATAGCCTCGGCGACAACAACCACTTATAACCTAGACCATATAAGAACCACCTATAACCTAGGTTAAACAACCACTTTTTATCTAGGCTAGTACAACCACTTATAGCCTCAGTGACAACAACCACATATAACCTAGACTATAAGAACCACTTATAACCTAGATTAAAACAACCACTTTTTATCTAGGCTAGTACACCCACTTATAGCCTCGGCGACAACAACCACATATAACCTAGACTATAACACCCACTAATAACCACAGTAAAAACAACCACTTATTATCTAGGCTAGTACAACCACTTATAGCCTCGGTGACAACAACCACATATAACCTAGACCATAAGAACCACTTATAACCTAGGTTAAAACAACCACTTTTTATCTAGGCTAGTACAACCACTTATAGCCTCGGTGACACCAACCACATATAACCTAGACCATAAGAACCACTTATAACCTAGGTTAAAACAACCACTTTTTATCTAGGCTAGTACAACCACTTATAGCCTCAGCGACAACAACCACATATACCCTAGACCATAAGAACCACTTATAACCTAGCTTAACACAACCACTTTTTATCTAGGCTAGTACAACCACTTATAGCCTTGGCGACAACAACCACATATACCCTAGACTATAAGAACCACTTATAACCTAGGTTAAAACAACCACTTATTATCTAGGCTGGTACAACCACTTATAGCCTCAGCGACAACAACCACATATAACCTAGACCATAAGAACAACTTATAACCTAGCTTAACACAACCACTTTTTATCTAGGCTAGCACAACCACTTATAGCCTTGGCGACAACAACCACATATACCCTAGACTATAAGAACCACTTATAACCTAGGTTAAAACAACCACTTATTATCTAGGCTAGTACAACCACTTATAGCCTGAGCGACAACAACCACATATACCCTAGACCAAAAGAACCACTTATAACCTAGCTTAACACAACCACTTTTTATCTAGGCTAGCACAACCACTTATAGCCTTGGCGACAACAACCACATATACCCTAGACTATAAGAACCACTTATAACCTAGGTTAAAACAACCACTTTTTATCTAGGCTAGTACAACCACTTATATAATTATAGCCTCGGCAACAACAACCACTTATAAACTCACTTGAGAGTAGATAATTACAAAGTATGATGTTGTATTAATAACTGGCTAAATATACACAAAGAAATATACTCTGCAAAAAGAGAAACGCAAAAGTAGTAAAAAGCCTGGAGCCACAACACACCAACATGACATGCATGTTATCACAATCTTACAGGGGCGGTTGGGTAGCCAAGTGGTTAAAGCGTTCGCTCGTCATGCCAAAGACCCGGGTTCGATTCTTGACATGGGTACAATATGCAATATTGCTAAAAGTGGCTTTAAACCATACTCACTCACTCACTCACAATCTTACAGCAAGGGAACAAAGAAAGCATGCCATGACTGACGAAAGCCCAACGCAAACAGCACCATCGGCCGACTGCACACAGGAGAATCACCTTCAGCTGTTCACATCTACTACAAGACTGTGGAACCACTTGACCTTCCTAGATCCAGTCGACCATGTATCACAACTGGAGTGAGTGAGTGAGTTGTGTTAACACCGCTTTTAACAGTATTCCAGTTATATCACGGCGTGTCAGCTTAATGTGGGAGGAAAGCCCGAAGGGATGCAGGTCTTAGATGTTTACCACTTCGGTGAAACCCACGAGCACGGGTATGGTGCTGACAAGCCTAGAAACATAATCGGGGCGAACTGGGATTCGAACCAACAATGTATCACAACTGGAGCACAGGACAGATTTATATGGCTACGTGAAAGAACCACCACGGCCACCTCTACGGCAATACCAGGATTGTGTAGGATATCAGCCATACATCAGCCCAACAGTTTATGTGCTGAAGGTATTCGCACTAGAGGACCAGTTTGATGTGTCATTTTGACAGACCTGCATCATTGGCAGTGATGTCAGTGATGTCAAGGTCACCGAGTATGGTCACAACTGCGATGAAGACAAGTTTGGTTCAGTGATGAGTCGCGTTTTATGCTTCGCCGTGCGGATGGTAGATGTCTTGTTTACAGGCATCACAGGGAATGTTATGCAAGAAAGTGCACACAGGATGTGGACAGATTTGGCAGTGGTAGTGTGATGATGTGGGCGGCCATCTCCTACACTGATAGAACAGGTTACACCTGTTTCTAGGTCTACACATTTGAAAATGTATTGTGCTTTCAACAATGATCATATTGATATGAAAAGATATCTAAAATCTGATTTGCAAAGAAGATGGAAAACTGAATTTCTGACCCTGCACCAACTGATTCTAAAACAAAAAGAGAAACAACACTGAAATATTTCCCGATTTGAAGTGGCATAAATCAAACCTACCTTATGAGGGCAAATCCATTGCGAACCTGTGGACAGAAAGTAGTTGTTGAGAAGTGTGTGCTATAATTCTCTAATACACTGGTAAACATAGTGTTATAATTTTCTTTTACACTCTCAAACAATGTGCCATAATTCTCTTATATACTGGTGACCAATGTGCTGTAATTCTCTTTTACAAGGGTAAACACAGTGTTATAATTTTCTTTTACACTGGTGAGCAATGTGTTATAATTCTCTTTTACACTGATGAGCAATGTGTTATTATTCTCTTTTACATTGGTGAGCAATGTGTTATAATTCTCTTATACAGTACTAGTGAGCAATGTGTTATAATTCTCTTTTACAGTACTAGTGAGCAATGTGTTATAATTCTCTTATACAGTACTAGTGAGCAATGTGTTATAATTCTCTTTTACAGTACTAGTGAGCAATGTGTTATAATTCACTGGTGAGCAATGTTAACGACAGCTGTTCATTTCATTAGCATGCAGGACACAACATACTGACACTATCATATTTCTAGGTCTCGGCAATATTTGTTAATCTTAACTGAATATATTCAAAGTGAAAAAAACATGAAGCAGCGACTGTTGTAAATGGTTTTACATTTTGCTGGTAAAAAGCATATTATTTACATTTAAAAATGATATGCTATAAAACAAGGTGTTTTCATCAATTTCACTGTCTAATTCCATCTGTAGTGTATACTCTATTGAAGGAAATATTGTTAAATTTTCAGTTAATTAGAAGTGGCAGTTCATCATATGTTCAATAAACAATAAATATTGTTCCAGGTTCAGGTTTTGTTTAATTAGCAACATTTCTTTCCTGCAGAAAGTCGCGTGCTTGCCATGTGAAGCAGGCAGAAAACTTTGATGTGATGGTGAGGTAAAATGGGGTTTAACATCACGCGCAAGATTATTGCTGTGTGTGTGTGTGTGTGTGTGTGTGTGTGTGTGTGTGTGTGTGTGTGTGTGTGTGTGTGTGTGTGTGTGTGTGTGTGTGTGTGTGTGTGTGTCTGCTTGTACTAGTCCGGACTGATGCCGATTTATAGTGCTAGCCCACTGAGACACCATGTCACAGTTAAATGTGAATAGCCCACTCAGACAGTGTACTCACTCCGAGCCGACCAGTCTATGTTTTAGCCCCTTAATGCCGAGCGCCAGACAGGGTAACAACAAGTACCATTCTTGAATGTTTTTTTGCATGAAGCGGCCGGGGATCGAACATCGGACCTTCGGCTTTCTGGGCGGACGCTTTACCACTAGACCACAGAGGCGGTCGTAAACGTTGATGAGTAACCGGAAGTTAAAAATACTTTGTTTATTTGAATGATTAAGTCCCCTTTTCCAATTTTTATGGAAAAATCTGCAAGCAAACATATTGTAGCATATTCCAAACTCTTAAATCAACTTGCTGTTTGGCCACTAGAAATACTTTAAAGCTCATAATTCTCACATGGTGGATATGTTCGTTTGTGATCTGAAAGTTGTATATTATTATGGAAAGATTTGTAGATATCTCCATTTAGTGTTTTTTTCTTGTCAAAACTGAAATTTGCCTGTGTTTTGAAACTTAACCCTGATTGTGTTTTATTTTTCTTGATTTCTGGTAGGACTTAAGTGACAAACAAAATTTGAAAATTTTACAATAATTTGTCTATTTACATACTTATCCTATCTCACACTATAAATTCCTCTTTACACGTCACTATATAAGTGCAATAATCTTGGACGCGACGTTAAACTCTATTTCACCTCACCTCTACCTCTGCACAGAATATCTCGCGTGAGGGCAGTTTGACTGAATGTACATTTTTGGCGTTATATCTTTTGAATCAGGCTCAAAATGAATCAAACGTGAGCAAATGATCCCCTGTAATTATCATAAACAGAAGGAAGATACAACACACTGGATAATGGAGGCTGTTGTCCAGCAGATTGTACATTATCTCCGATTACTTACTTTTTCCTGAATAATATGCTCCATTGTTTCCAGGGTGCAGCCGATGGCGGCCAGGGCACACTCAAATGATGCCTGCAAAATAGACACACACATTCTAAATAGTACATCATGTCCTGTTACCCTTGATTACATTACAGACGATAGCTACACGATGAATCGCAATGAACAGTGAAGAACAAAACATGGTATATTTCACGATAAAACATTGTTCTATTGTGACATCATTTCTGGAGATTCAAACGTGTGCTCGCAACTTGATGATGTCGTATATTGGATCACAATATATGTGAGAGGGAAGTGTCTAATGAGTTGTTACCCCTAGATGTAGCAGTGAACGATCACTTCGGAAATTTGGAGAGACCTGACAATCTGTATTGGGAGAAAAGGCGGAGGTAATTGAAGTGAAAATTGTGAGAAAATGCGGGAAATACCCACCTGTGAATAACATGGTTTTTTCCAACATTGCGGAGGTTGGATTCTATTCAGGATGTCATCATCATTTAAATACAGGTAAATACTTGCAAAGCTTGTCATCATTATTGCTTTTTTATATGATTTTTTTTACTATTATTTTTTTAAGGTGTGGAATCTGTCCACCAATTCGTGCAAGGCCTCACTGTATTGACAACTCATCTGTCCACCAGTTTGTATCATGTAAATGTATTGACAACTCACGTTATTGCAGTAGAAGGAATCATATTTGGTGAAGAAGTCCTGCAGTTCTTCCAGGGTCATGTTGGCCGTGGCCTTCGCCTTCTCCACCAGCTCCTCTGAGTGTTGCAGTGTCACGAGGTCCTCCGTCGCATACCGCATCTGTCAGAAAGTTTTTGTTTGTTTTTGTTTAAAGCCACAGTAAGCAATATTTCAGCAAACTATGATGGCCTATAAACGATCAAATCTTGTAGTATAGACGATGTGCGTACTATGCCAATCCGCTCATAATTATATCATGATGCGGCAAGATGACATTTTGCTAAGCAGTTGCTACATTTTGCTAAGCAGTTGCTACATTTTGCTAAGCAGTTGCTACATTTTGCTAAGCAGTTGTAGCAAAATGTAGCGACTGCTTAGGAAAATATAGCAATTAACTGTCTCGCAAAATGTAAATACATTTCTCTGACTGGTACAGATGGCATAGAGCACTGAGTAAGCGAGTCAGGTCTAATGTCGCTTTGAATCATATTTCAGTGATGGCATGGCTTGTCCTTTTCAGTGATATCAAGGCCCGTTAGTTTCAGTGATATCAAGGCCCATCAGTTTCAGTGATATTAAGGCCCATCAGTTTCAGTGATATTAAGGCCCATCAGTTTCAGTGATATTAAGGCCCATCAGTTTCTGTGATATTAAGGCCCATCAGTTTCAGTGATATTAAGGCCCATCAGTTTCAGTGATATTAAGGCCCATCAGTTTCAGTGATATTAAGGCCCATCAGTTTCAGTGATATTAAGGCCCATCAGTTTCTGTGATCTTAAGGCCCGTCAGTTTCAGTGATATTAAGGCCCATCAGTTTCAGTGATATTAAGGCCCACCAGTTTCAGGGATATCAAGGCCAATCAGTTTCAGTGATATTAAGGCCCATCAGTTTCAGTGATATTAAGGCCCATCAGTCTCAGTGATATTAATGCCCATCAGTTTCTGTGATCTTAAGGCCCGTCAGTTTCTGTGATCTTAAGGCCCGTCAGTTTCAGTGATATCAAGGCCCATCAGTTTCAGTGATATTAAGGCCCATCAGTTTCAGTGATATTAAGGCCCATGCATATGTTTCAGTGATATTAAGGCCCATCAGTTTCAGTGATATTAAGGCTCATCAGTTTCAGTGATATCAAGGCCCATCAGTTTCAGTGATATTAAGGCCCGTCAGTTTCAGTGATATTAAGGCCCATCTGTTTCAGTGATATTAAGGCCCACCAGTTTCAGTGAAATTAAGGCCCATCTGTTTCAGTGATATTAAGGCCCATCAGTTTCAGTGATATTAAGACCCATCAGTTTCAGTGATATTAAGGCCCATCAGTTTCAGTGATATTAAGGCCCATCTGTTTCAGTGATATTAAGGCCCATTAGTTTCAGTGATATTAAGGCCCATCAGTTTCCGTGATATTAAGGCCCATCAGTTTCAGTGATATTAAGGCCCATCTGTTTCAGTGATATTAAGGCCCATCAGTTTCAGTGATATCAAGGCCCATCAGTTTCAGTGATATTAAGGCCCATCAGTTTCAGTGATATTAAGGCCCATCAGTTTCAGTGATATTAAGGCCCACCAGTTTCAGGGATATCAAGGCCCATCAGTTTCAGTGATATCAAGGCCCATCAGTTTCAGGGATATCAAGGCTCATCAGTTTCAGTGATATTAAGGACCATCAGTTTCAGTGATATCAAGGCCCATCAGTTTCAGGGATATCAAGGCCCATCAGTTTCAGTGATATTAAGGCCCATCAGTTTCAGTGATATCAAGGCCCATCAGTTTCAGGGATATCAAGGCCCATCAGTTTCAGGGATATTAAGGCCCATCAGTTTCAGTGATATTAAGGCCCATCAGTTTCAGTGATATCAAGGCCCATCAGTTTCAGGGATATCAAGATACAAATCTTAGATGTACATTTACAACTTTAGTGAAACCTCAAGCATCATGACCAAGTATCATAATTAGGGCAAATCTTGAATCCAAACCAACGACCAGTGGATTGTGATACAACCAAGGGACACAACCTTGCACAAGCATACATGAGACTACTGGACCACATCCACTGATTTGAACAAGAGTCGTCCAGGCTACGTTATAAGAAAGTTCACCTGCAGGCGCCTGCACCTGTCCACAAGCCCCAGCTCACTGCACCGGGCGTAGGGCTGCGTTATCCGGGAGGGATTCTCGGGGTAGGATGGGATCCAATCACATTTGTGCTTAGTCATCACTTCATCATAGGTGAGGGCCGTGCTGAAAGAGGAAAAACGGTTGGTTGCATGTACAAATAAATATACATTGTCAATGCAAGCGAATGACCAGCCTAGATTTTCTGCAGAAACAGATTCCACTTGGCGTGAAGGGCCAATAACTGTGCAAATTATATAGATGGAGTTGATTTGAAAAGTAGGGGTGGATTGTGTGATTGGGTAATTGAGTTCAGTAGGGCTATTTTGTTGAAAGTATATCATCAAATGAGGTAGTCATAGTGTTGTTTACGTTTATGTTTAGTGACCCCAGTACCAACACAGTCCTTAAATGTATAAATGTCAGTATTGACATACCCATTTATTGATTTGGGCTTCCGTCTATTGCATTTATGTAACTCTGACAGATTAGGGAAAATAAGAGTACTGACTTACCCATTTATTGATTTGGGCTTCCTTTCATCTTCATCTTTCTGGAAATATCAACATTATAATAATTATGTATACCTACTTCATGATGAAAACAGCAACAGAAAACAGGATTTATTTGAACATATTTCAACTCCACATGTCACTTCAGGCGAAACCTTATGGTCCCAGCAGGCGGGCATTCGGAAGAGTGCTACACAGACTGACAGACACTCACAGTGCTTCACAAAAACAGACACTCACAGTGCTACACACACAAACAGACAGACAGACACTGACAGTGCTACACAGAGACAGACAACGACAGTGCTACACAGAGACAGACAGACACTGACAGTGCTACACACACAGACAGACTCCGACAGTGCTACACAGAGACAGACAGACACTGACAGTGCTACACACACAGACAGACACTGACAGTGCAACACAGAGACAGACAAGCTTACACTCACAGTGCTACACTGACAAAGATACAAACAGACACTTACAGTGCTACACAGACAAATTTACAGACTCTCACAGAACTACAGACAGATAAACATACAAACAGACACTCACAGAACTACACAGACAGATAAACATACAAACAGACACTCACAGTGCTACACAGACAAACATACAGACACTCACAGAACTACACAGACAGACAAACATACAAACAGACACTCACAGTGCTACACAGGCCCATCAGCATAGCCAGGTCCTCATCATCACTCTCCCTGGCACGAGCTGCATCTTGATTCTGAAGGTAATTAAAAATAGTGTCAGTTTACAATGTTTATAATAAAAGGATCAACAATAATATACAAATGAAATGTAAGAAGTTTCAACAAAAATTACAAATCAATACCTGCAAAATTGGATTTGATTCCTGTGAAGGGTACAATGCTACTTTACCTGTATCTAATGATACAGAACTATCTGTATCTTATATCTGCATAACATGTAGAACATGGTACTAGACCGCAAGAGAACCAGAACAGGTGTCCTTCCTGGAAGAAGTGTGTGACATTAATAACCATCTAACATAAATACATGATTGATGGGCACCAACTCTGCCTTTTTAAAGGTTACTCTTGTCATGGTGTATACTCTGAAACATTGTGTTCCTCCTTATAAAGAAGTTGACATCCATAAATTCTCTTCCTCACTACTCTTGCTCATCCGTATCCTCGCAAGGGCAAGTCAACATTCATCATGTGAGATGCCTGCCTGCAAATGGCAAAGGGTGCCAGGTGATACAGCTTATGTTGATTACGAGGACGACTAGAGACGTGTGTTTGTGTTACAATGTCTCAGGATGTACTTTTGCGGAAAACACCAAACACCAAAGTAAGATTATCCTGTTGCTAAGATGTCTCCATAACAAGGGAATGTTCTCCTGGTTCACAGGCAACAATCACATACAACAATCAACACAATGCTTCCTACTAATAACTCTCCCTCTTTACCAAGAAACAAAAATACAATAAAACAGAGAAACAACATATTGCAATACATGTAACTAAAATGGCCCTTGTTTAAGAACATGTCATTCTTATGGTGGGAAACTTGAAACAGAAACCCCATATAGATCTGAACCTTTTGATAAAAGTATGTCATGTTGGATCTTCCTGAGTGAAGCTGTTTACAAAAACATCAACAGGATGACGGATGATTAACCATGACTCACAGACTATAAGATATAAGTTCACTCAGTCTGGCCAGTAGTCCAGGTGAAGTAGAATCCAGTATTGATAACAGGGTTAGCAGAAATATTTCAGTTTCATTGGTGTAGCAACATTACAGATCGAAACAAAATCAGAAACTAGAATTTTCAGTTTGAAAAAGAAAGTAGATCTAATCATATTTGTCAAAAATTGTTTTGTGTAAGAATATCACAGGAAAAAAAATAGAAAAGAAATATTTCTCATTGTCATGCCAGTCATTTCAAAACCAGCGGGTCAATGATTTTGTTTTGGTTCCCCAAACAGCGATTTCCTAAATTTCTGCATTTCAGATTTTAGTCTTCAATTAGAGTCATGTTTCCTTTACTGTCCGACAGCCATGTTGTGGACCTTCCTGACAGCCCAGGGCTCATGTAGCTTTCAATATACTGAAAACATGTAGCCACATTCGTGACAAGGCTTTCCTTGTCAGAATTAAATACTCCCTTTCATTTTAGTATCTTTGTTTGCCTTCTTTCCTTTGCTGTTTGAAAACAAGGCCATGTACTCAAAAATGTTTTTAAACTATGGAGAAAAAAGGCCTAGCCACCTTGTCATTTTCACAAGAAACATTTTTTTTAGGCCTTTTAGTTTTTATGTGGTATTTAAGTAATATGGGGAATTCCAATCTGTTGTAGCAACAAGCTTAAAAGCTAATTCTGAAGAGGCAAACAAGGAACATCTCTAGCCAGTATAAAGGGGAGAACTGTATAGTTATAAGACTATAACAACAATCACCACTGTATCATGAGCTGAATTTACAATTCACAGTTCATAAATTTGAATTCACAATAAAAATAAATAGTAAGTTATGTCTGTATTCTGGAAACTATTTTGATAAATAGTTTGTTTTTATGTTTTCTTGTTGTGTAACGCACTCAGCAATATTACAGCTTTTTGACGGCAATCAGTAAATAATCAAGTCCAGACAATCCAGTGATTGATATCATGGGATTCAATCTACACAACTGAGATACGATAACATGCTTAAACCAAGTCAGCGAACCTGACCACCCAATTTGTTAGTTGCCTCTTACAACAAGCATAGTCGCCTCTTACGGCAAGCATGGGTTGCTGAAGACCTGGATCTTCAGGGTCTATATTGATAAAAAGCAAGCCATCATGGTTCAAAATCTTCTCTAAATGTACCTGAAATTAGGTTTTCAATACGAACCAGAGTGTCAGTACCAGCAGCAGCATCCTTCACAGAGGAATGCGGACATTACCCACTTCCTGCCTACCTGTTCAGCCCTTGACAGTGTAAATACACCATTAACATTCTGATGTTGCTAGGGCTACCCTATCAAGTTGTTTCTACAGGCAATAACAGCAGCTTCTGTGGTTGACCCTCTTAATGCAAACATCTATCAATAATCATTACAAAAACTGACTCTGAAAATGTATTTATTATATAAATATCCATCAAGAATAAACAAAATTAAAATGAACAAGCAAAACAGCTATGGTCATAAAGTGCAATAAAGCAAAATAGATGCTGTTTCTAATTATATGAAAAGATTATTTAGATGTCTAGCAAAACAACCTTATCACCTTGGTTGGCCTGTCGTTAAGCTGCTTCAAGGTACACAGTATAGGCCCTGTAGCTCACCTGCCTCAAATGTTACTTGTCGATACATGTACAACTGTTCCAGCAAACACAACCCCAAACTGTAGGACTCGTGGCCGAAATTACAACAAAATCATAGCACACATCTTTAGTAAGTGCACTTATCGTTTGGGTAAGAAATCAAAAAGTGTTTTTCAGAATGTATTTCCTGTAAATAAAAGCGAAAAAAAAAACATTTCCACAATCAGAAGAAATTTCTGAATCAATTGAACGTTTCTATGTCATTGATCAGGTCTTCATGAATCACTATCAAACAGTGATGACACCGGATGTTAACAAAAATGTGATCGTCTCCTGCCCAACCTGTGGCACCCATCACAAACACATGCAAAGGCAAGTCAATTGTTCATCTGAAAAAACATGGGGGCATATGTTAAAGTCAAAATAGGGAATTGCATCAGAGATCAATTTTGTCACTGACCCTTTGGTCTACCATGAAATGTTTTTTTGTCCCTTTTAAAAATGTTTTGAAAGATTTAATTAGGCCTTGAATGTTGTGACCGTGATCAAACAACCTCTGAGCATCAGTCGTAAATCATGAAATTAATGTGTCACCATCTTAATGTGAGTGGCTACCCCCGACCAAAATGTGCCATGAAAGTAGCCCTACCTTCCACATGTGAAAACAGTTTGCTTCGTGTCTTATGCCACACTCAGAAATAGTCCAGCGATTTCGCGGCAGTCCGTAAAGCTTCAAGTCTGGACCAGACAATCCACTTATAACATCTTATGCCTTGATCTACGCAATTAGGATATGATGACATGCATCAACCAAGGCCTGACCACCCGATCCTGTTAAATGCCTCTTACACACAAGCATCATCGCCTCCTACGGCAAGCATAAGTTGCTGAAGACCTAATCTCACCCGGATCTTCACGGGTACATCATAGATGTGAACAAGTTGAATATTACAACTGTACAATTTGAGTTGTTGTTAAAAATTCTCATAATTAATTCTTACCTCTTCCTGATGATCCATGTCTAAAATCGGTAGCTTGCCAAGCTTGTGGACGTCTATCTACGCAGCCATTGAGAACAAACGGACCTGAAAGAGAAGCAATAACAGTCAGTACATAATGGTAAAGCTTCCTGAGGACTTACCAGGGCTTGATTTAACTATATATAACGTGCACCAGTGCAATACTTGGTGCTGGGCTTTGATCATTCTATGAAATACTGTATTCTAAAGGTGTGGGGCTTTGATCATTCCATGAACCGCTGTATTCTAAAGGTGTGGGGCTTTGATCATTCCATGAAATACTGTATTCTAAAGGTGTGGGGCTTTGATCATTCCATGAACCCCTGTATTCTAAAGGTGTGGGGCTTTGTTCATTCCATGAACCACTGTATTTTGATTGTGTTGGCTTTGATCATTCCATGAACCACTGTATTCTAAAGGTGTGGGGCTTTGATCATTCCATGAACCGCTGTATTCTAAAGGTGTGGGGCTTTGATCATTCCATGAACCGCTGTATTCTAAAGGTGGGGGGCTTTGATCATTCCATGAACCACTGTATTCTAAAGGTGTGGGGCTTTGATCATTCCATGAACCACTGTATTCTAAAGGTGTGGGGCTTTGATCATTCCATGAACCACTGTATTCTAAAGGTGTGGGGCTTGGATCATTCCATGAACCACTGTATTCTAAAGGTGTGGGGCTTTGATCATTCCATGAACCACTGTATTCTAAAGGTGTGGGGCTTTGATCATTCTATGAACCGATGTATTCTAAAGGTGTGGGGCTTTGATCATTCCATGAACCACTGTATTCTAAAGGTGTGGGGCTTTGATCATTCCATGAACCACTGTATTCTAAAGGTGTGGGGCTTTGATCATTCCATGAACCACTGTATTCTAAAGGTGTGGGGCTTTGATCATTCCATGAAATACTGTATTCTAAAGGTGTGGGGCTTTGATCATTCCATGAACCACTGTATTCTAAAGGTTTTGGGCTTTGATCATTCCATGAACCACTGTATTCTAAAGGTGTGGGGCTTTGATCATTCCATGAACCGCTGTATTCTAAAGGTGTGGGGCTTTGATCATTCCATGAAATACTGTATTCTAAAGGTGTGGGGCTTTGATCATTCCATGAACCGCTGTATTCTAAAGGTGTGGGGCTTTGATCATTCCATGAACCGCTGTATTCTAAAGGTGTGGGGCTTTGATCATTCCATGAACCACTGTATTCTAAAGGTGTGGGGCTTTGATCATTCCATGAACCGCTGTATTCTAAAGGTGTGGGGCTTTGATCATTCCATGAACCACTGTATTCTGATTGTGTTGGCTTTGATCATTCCATGAACCACTGTATTCTGATGGTGTGGGGCTTTGATTATTTCATGAAACGCTGTATTCTGATGGTGTGGGGCAAATATTTTACGATGCACATATTGCAATATGTAGCACAATATATTGTATAAATCTGAAACATCAAGCTATGAATTGAAGTTCATAAATATCACAAAACAACATGCTGGTACAACATAATGTTTACTCATTCAATAAATATGCAGCCATCTTTGGCAGAGTCTGACATAAAATAAATTGTCTGGCTGCTATCAGGACAAAAAGAACTTAGCAGCAGCAGGCGCTTACTAATCTCTTCAGGCCCTCATTTAAAAACCACTGCTTATTGTGACAAAAAAATTTACACGTTACTTTTATGAAGGCCAATATAACCCATGCAATTACAAACCAGGGGACTGACACGAGATCTACCTGGTTTATTTGAAACACTGATCTTGGTGCCCTAGAAGCACGCTGAGGTATTTGGCAGTGTCTAACATAAAACATAAAACACATGATAAACATCACTATTTCGATCACTATCGATGCAGTCACTTTGGAGCAGACAAGACCAAGTCGTAGATGGTGGTGGGTTGTTAGAATAGTTCATGAACAGAGTTTCAGGTCATCCCAGGTCATCCCAGGTCAACCACGTGTCATGTGTTCAATTGAGTCCTGATTCACTTCCTTCTTAGGCGTGGTCTTGTCTGGCAACCTTGAAATGAACATGAAGTCAATGTCAACCGGAGACCTCATGACAGAGGCGTAGGATCAGTTATTGTGTGGGGTATCATCACTATGACTGAGAACTATGCTACCCTTTCCATATTGTGCAAGGAAGGGTCACTGTACAGTGCTATCGGCACAACATACTGACATCCTATTTGTCCTGTGTGGGGGTTGATGTTATATCTTTTACGATTCGCCTTGCTGATGGGTGGAATCGCGTTTATAGGCACTGCGGGAAAGACAGGGCCCAAAACTGCACACAGGAAGTGGAGAGTTTGGGTAGTGTTATTGGATGATGTTTGCAGTTATCTCCTACACTGTTATAACAGACTTGGTGCAAGTTTAAGGGAATTTATCGGCACAAAGTTACACGGTTGAGATTCTTCGGTCACACATTCTTTCCATTATGCAACAAGCATATTCCAACAAGACAGTACCCAATCCCACACAACAAGACTGGCAACAGCCATTTTCAGAAATCACAACATCCAGGTCCTGTCATTGCCTTTCCAGGTCTTCAGATTTAAACCCAATTGAACATGCATGTGTAGCAGGGCGTGGAGTCATCCTACAGATGACATCCTTACCTTGTCAGCTTGCTGACGGGGTTAACCTCTTTGATCATGTGGACAAGGCGTCCGACCTCGGATCAGAAGGTCCGTGGTTCAAATCCCATCACGGGAGTCGAAAATTTTATGGCTGCTACATTGGCTCCCAACGTGGGGCTAAGCACGTTCATATTAGATTTGAGCAATATAAGCCTCAGTACCCTACTATGCAGCCCGTGACGTGCCTTCTGTTGATGGGGGAGTATGTAGCATGGCGTGGAGTCATCCCACAGATGACATCCTTACCTTGTCAGCTTGCTGATGGGGTTAACCTCTTTGGTCATGTGGACAAGGCGTCCGACCTCGGATCAGAAGGTCCGTGGTTCGCATCCCATCAAGGGACTCGGAAATTTTATGGCTGCTACACATGCACGTCAGCAACAACCACAAAACCCTGACAGCTGGCACAAGCACTGTCAGCTGAGTGACTGGACGTTCCCCAGGCCACCACTCGGTATGCCAGTCAGTTTTGGACTCTAATGGTGGCCATACAAGATCTTGACCAAGATGACCCCCACCTTGAAAATTTACTGTTCCACATGTGCCAAAAGGAACCTGAGAATGACGTGTGCCAATTTTAAACAATCGATCATCATCTGTTGCTTATTTATAGGATATATAAAATAAACATCTAAAATCACTTTTGCGTTTCTGTTTCTGCATAGTATAATATCTGTTAATTTGGGAAATTTTAATTTATTTCAAAGTATTCCCTATTCTTTTTAGGAGTATATTTTACATGTGCAGAATTTTATTGATTGGCCACATTTGGGAGTTCAATGCTCAAACTATGTTTTATGTCAGGTGTGCTTGATTTGTCCACATCACAAATATGTAGTTTTTATCATGTCACACCCTAAATAACAGAAACAACGATTAATAAAGTGCAACTGATCACATAAATAGCAGGTTTTTTAAATCAAACCAGAACCGAAACAAATGACCGAATATGTAGATACTCGATTTTCGCTTCTAGAGAATATGTACTTTGCCAACTGACAAAAATAAAGTTCTACTTTACAGACTATCCTTCTAGTAATATAGGACTAAGCATTGAAGCCCTTTCTTCCAGTGCAATACAACCTACCAGTCTCTCAACCAATGCATCACATATATTCAAATATATGACATTCAAATATAAGATTGCTACGCAATAAATCGCACCAAACAATGAAGGACAAAACATGGTAAAATAAGCTGATCTCATGAGAAAATAGTGCTATGTCATGAAGTCATTTCTGGAGATTCGAACATGCCCTCGCAGCTTGATGACATTGTAAATTGGAGGAGGATGTTTGAGAGGAAGGCGAGTTGTTCCCCTAGATGTTACTAGATAAACCCTAGCCGAACGATCGCGTTCAAAAGTGGGAGAGATATGAAAATTGGTATTGGGAGAAAAGGGAGAGAAAATTGACTTGAGAATTGTGAGAATTTTGCGGGATTTACAAATTTAAATCCCCTGTTAATAAAATGGACTTGTCTGATATTGCCAAGGTCAGATTCTTTTCAGGGAGTCATTATTTAAATAGGGGTAAATTTTTTTACAGCTTGCACCTTTTATTAACATCACAAAGGAGGCTACCCATAATATTGATATCCCATAAAATAAATACATGTATACGACTCGTGGTCGATGTTTATCCTACAATAAAACACTACAGGGAGAAAAATCCACTCAGGGCTGCACCCCTTATGGTTTATTCTCCCTGTGTTTTATTGTAGGATAAGCATCGACCACGAGTTGTTTATTTTAAAAATAAAATGGACAAGGAAATATGCCTCTGAGCAGATATATATATATATATATAAATCCCTGCTGAAGGTGAGGTGAGGTGAGGTCCGGGTGGGCCCTGCTTAAGAGTCAAGTCCCATCACCTGTGAGGACCATGTTATCACAAACAGAGGGGTGTACTGGTCCGAAATCGTTCCAGTAACCCTTGTGACATGAGGCACACAATCAGATCATGAAACACAAACATGAATGTTACCATGTCCACCTTGGTTGATGTGTACAGTCAACAGGTCCTGGGAAGTATGTGGTGTGTCGATGGTTATCAGTATTCACTGCATGCCTCGTCACGTGCACTGTGACAACTGGATGTGCTCAGCATCGGTTTGGCTGAGTTAGGCATGTACAGTTTCCACACCAGTATAGTTGGTAGAGTTGGGACAAGTCCAAATTTACTACACGGATACCAACCCCCTATTACCCAACCCTTCCTCGGTACCCGGTATCAAGAGAAAGGTCCAAATGTCTGACTGGGAATAGCTTGACTGTAGCCCTGACAAAATGTATCTAGATACTCCTAAAAAAGACGATCAGGTCATGTTGACTGAAGTTTTATCTTTTTGCAATCATGTCAAGTCAGAAGGAATGCAAACACCAGTCACTTATTGTGTAACCATAGAGTTCCAGATAATTTTTGTCATTAAACAATATATCACGTGACTAACCACGGGTCCGGGTAGTCCTGTGGGTACCTGGGTCCTTCTCAGTACCCATCCGACCCGGGTACCCGAGTTACCCGTCCCAGCACTAATAGTTGGGTTAATGTTCTTTAAAAGAACTGGTTCCCTTAACATTAAAAACTCTAACGAAAATGGGCCTACAATTTGACGTATTATGAAACCATGCAGTGGCCAGGGACTTGAATGAAACATTAATATTTTGTCACTACTGCTTCCAGACATTAATATTAACATGAATATTATTTTCACAACACGTTTCACTTCCTCCAACATGTCCAGCAAACATTTACTTTTATTATTGGTTGTAAAACCTGTGGCAATATTACTTTGGTCAACCTCTCAGGAAAGACAGGAAGGACATTTTACATATTATGTGGAAGTAGTAAGTCATCCACCCCATGTTAAGCAATGGAAAATTTAATAAAGTAGCCTGCTATATCAACAAATCTTCAGTTGACCCGTATGTTCCATCTTCCTGAGGCAGGGCGTTAACTGACAATGAAAGTCCAGTTTCCAACCTTGCCTCAGGAAGATGGTATGTTCATTCATCAACCAGAATAATATAAATTCTACATTCACAGATACTACCTAGGTGCAGGGCCCACTTGCACAAAGCGACCTTAGCGCTAAGATGATCGTAACTCCCATTCATTAACATAGCCTTACGATAGCCTTAGCGCTAAGATCGCTTTGTGCAAGTTGGTCCTGGACCTGATGTTGAGGCAATAGGCTAGTTCATACCATAGTCAATGTATTATGCGCCCCACCCCAATAAACGCCCCCTGACCAATCTGTAAGTAATCATTATAAGCTCCCCGTATTCAACCTGAAAATTTACATGAGAGTCCGTGCTTTCTTGTGTGTATTACAGACAGTTTTACAGAAAAAACACAAGTACAGGAAGGGGAAGAAGAGGTACATAGTTGCCCGATCTCAGGTGAGGTGAGGTGAGGTGAGGTGAGGTGAGGTGAAATTGGGTTTGATGTCGCGTCCAAAATTATTGCACTTATATAGCGACGTGCATGCACGTGTGTTTGTGTGTGTGGCTGCTTGTTCTAGTCCGGACTGATGCCGCTTTATAGTGCTAGCTCACTGAGATACCATGCCACAGTTTAACATGAATACCCCACTCAGACACAGTATACTGACTCCGAGCCGACCAGTCCTTGTTTTAGCCCCTTAATGCCGAGCGCCAGACAGGGTAACAACAAGTACCATCTTTTAACGTCTTTTGGTATGACGCAGTCGGGGATCGAACCCCGGACCTTCCGCTCTTCTGGCGGACGCTCTACCTCTACCTACGGAGGCGGTTGCCCGATCTCAGACACTAGATTTAACTTGTGTATAGTTTTATAAAAATGCATCACTTTGTCAACTTCTAAGAACCCAGGGCACTTATTATGACAAATACAGTAGCACTCACAAAATGCTTGCTTATGTTAGGCTAGGCTAGGTTCCCATTGTTGCATGTTCTAATGATCCCAGCTCTCCACTGTATAATCATTGGTGTCGGAGCATTGGAGTCATACGTCGATTCACTAACTCGAGCACATGTATGACATGGTATTCAATAATTCGTTGGGTAATTCTGTGACAGAAAAGTGTAGGAGGGAACACTGTAAGGATAATATGGATTAGAGTAAAGAATGAGGGAGGCATAAGCATGGCTAGTGATGCCACAGGGGTGAGTCAGCTTTTTAACAATCTCATTATAATCAGATCTTAGTTCACGTTGTCGCTAAACAAAGATCTGAGGACATCCCATTACGGGTCACGTCAGAACGACCTTTCATCCGACCAATCAAAGCGTCGCTTACCAGATCATGAACGTGACAGTTGGAATGTATTTTCTAATCATGCAAAATCGAAAACGTTAACACGGTGTATTCCGAACGACAGTTATGGCCAGTACAACTGATTCCGTCAAAATTATCGTCTATATTTCGCTTCCGTTGGATAAACATTTGAACGGAGGAGGCGTTGCACAGTATGTGGGAAGCACTGCCATACAATCTCAACCATATATTAGACATTCCGGAATGTTCGTTTTCAAAATTGTAAACGAGAACAGTGTCAACATATTTTTCAAGCGTAGTCTGAAATGGAAGTCGCCAGGTTGAAACGAGTGCCGTAAAGCTCGAGAAAGCTGCTTTCTAATTGGCTGAGGTCGACTTCTTGTTAGTCATTTCAGTGGTCAGTCAAAGTTCGCGAAAGGTCTTTGTGACGTGACCCGTAATGGGATGTCCTCAGATCTTTGTTTAGCGGCAGCAAGAACTTAGATCTGATTTTAATGAGATTGGTTTTTTTAATCTTTACAGAACAATTGGAGTGAGTGATAGTGAGTTGGGTGGAAGTTCCAGATCAGGCTCCGTTAGCCAAAATATTTGACACTAAATTTCATCCATCTCTCAACATTTATGTGTGAAGAATATCATAATTGCAAATTAAAGCTTAAAATATAACCAGACAAGAGCATTTATTTGCATGCATTGAGGCTTTAGCGCCAGTGCTTTAAAATGCATGAGAAGGGGGTACAACTCTTTCAGATCCCCAGCAAAGCTCTCACCTGTCATTTCATTACAAAAACAGAGATTCCGGGGTAGAATAGGTCTTCAGCAACCCATGCTTGCCGCAAAAGGCGACTATGCTTGTCGTAAAAGGCGACTAATGGGATCAGGTGGTCAGGCTTGCTGACTTGGTTGATGCATGTCATCGATCCCAATTGCGTGGATCGATGCTCATGGTATCAATCACTGGATTGTCTGGTCCAGACTTGATTATTTACAGACAGCCGTCATATAGCTGGAATATTGCTGAGTGCAGCGTTAAACAACAAACCAACCAACAAAAACAGAGCCTACAAACCTAAAAATTGATTGTAAAAGACGTCCCACGGTAGATAATGTTTGGACCGGCAATGTTGGGACGTGTGCAGCATATAATTATATACCTAACAGACTGCATGCATTCTTGATAGGTCACTGAGACTCTGAGAGGACCTTATGCACACCTGATCACTGATGACCCCAGTATCTCTGGGTTGCTGAAGTTTAATATGTGATAGGGATGTGTGATATGTGACGTTTAGTGTTGAGCTATTGCTGAATTAAAATCTGTGTGCATATGGTGTTATGAACTGGTATAAATACAATGTACATAATACAATTAATGTGACACAATACTTGAGTTTATCTTCTTTATTTTCTGTGTGCGTTATGACTTTTTTGTGACGTTTTAGACTTACGACAAGCATATTTGCCTTTTACGGCAAGTATGGGCTGCTGAAGAACTATTCTACCCCGGATCTTCATGGGTATGAGGCCGTTCTGACTCGCTACCTTACATACCTATTTCTTCTTTTTTTTAGTTTTGCTGTCATATATGTTTATATAACATAGATAGCTAACAGTTTTTCTGCTATTCAATGATATTTACTTATTATATACAGAGCTCCAGATAAGCTTTTGGTGTTGTGGGTATTTTACCCATGCATTTTAAAATCATTGGGTATCAGTAATTCTTTCTGGGTATTCAAATTTCTGTTACCCACCAGTTTTTACACATGTGGGTATTTGAGTTAAATATTTAAAACCACTAAACATCTAGTCCCTGCAAACTGGTGTCATGTGGGTTCGAGAGCTTTATACCACGATACTTCCACAAGAAAGTGTGATGGCAAATGATCATGATGTAACTGTCATCTTGGAGTTTGGCAAGGTTGACTGAATGCCCGTTTATAATTTCAAAATAAGTTGCTGATTTGCTAATCGAATACGCAGGGTTACCACACAATATTTTGATGATACGCACAAGTTTTATTTTTTTAGCGTATCTGTAAATGTTCGTTGCGTATTTGATACGCTTGGTTTTTATTTTACTGCGTATTTCTGCATTTCTGATGCGTATTTTACGCAGATACGCAGCTTATCTGGAGCTCTGTATATATAGTAACGTATTTGTAGTCATTCTGTCTTGTATTGTCTTTGAGCAATGCCCACAATATTTTCCAACAAATACCAGGAACTAGTTGAAGAATGCACGTACAGGGCTAGCGTGAACCAGAGCCATACCAATCAGAGCGTTGTCGGGTCACGTGTATGTTGCTCTTGCTGCGTATAATTCACAATCAGTGAATCCCATTCATACCGGCCACAGTGACTGACATTCTGTCATTGCACCACACTGTTGTAGTGTTCGTGGATGACATTTTCAGTTTTGCGTAAATGCCGATTCTAACCTGGTTCCCTTATTGTGACAACTTCCCCACATCGTCACAAGCAATGTGTAGTTGTTTTCTGGCGACACTCATTTAAAACATAAGAAAAGAGACGTAAATGCATTTGTAAACAAGAAATGTCAGAATGTAAACTTTACCATGTGAATCTGTGTCAGCAAGAGTTACTTCCCCTGTTTTAACACCCTCGCCAAGCTCATTCACAGTGCGTGACACTTTCGTTACTCTCTCCGTAGTATAGAGAGCTCCGCGAACGGGATATCGCTGTGATGAGCTTGACACCCTCGCAACCCAAGAGCAGATAATTCCGACTCGTCGAAGCACCATAAAATCCCAATTTGTGTTCAAATGGTCTGACTTTGGAACAAATCCCGTCTTGAAGATGTGTATAGTTACATTTTTAAGTATTGAAATTACATTTTGGAATGGTGATGATGTCGTCATTTCAATGCTCACGGGCACTGCTCAAGAACTAAAAATAAAAAACGATATCGCGTGTCGAGATCTTCACCTAGACTAACGCTTTATCTCTGAATGTACAGATGTGAGATTCAGCGAGGAATATCTAGACTTGCTTCATTTAGGGTTCTTGCATTATAGAAAGGGCTGGGTGGAAGGGAATATAATATGGTTCGGGGATAATCTGCCATATAGACCCTGAAACGAATATATCCAATACAGCAAGTACAGTCAAGTCCTGTAATGATATAATATTTGGCAAGTCTAGATTACTGCAGTATCAGGGTATCTGAAGGGGAAGAACGTCTCTGGGCTCCTTTTAATTATATTTTAGAACTATAAATTAACAACTGTTTTTTCTGTAATATATGTCCATTTCGGAGACTAGATGTTAGTCTAGTTCAGGGACTGTGAGACTAATCTACACCATATTTGGTCACGTAATGAGTGGGATCATCACATGCTCATCACGTGACGCTATATGCATCCATCTGTCGTCTGCTACTATTTCAAGGATACTTCCGACAAGAATGGGCAAATGGGCCGATCTATCGAAGTCTGAAATGAAACTAATCGCATTCGACGTGGCTAACCAAGCTTAACATGTATAGTTATAATCTAGCTCTGTTTGAAGCTGGCCCAGAAAGGTTCTTGCAATGATTTGTGACGATGAATGAAATCTGGGTCCAAAAACACTCTGCAAGTACTTGATCACTGCACGTTTCTCCTGTGTGTCCACTTTCCTTTCCACTGCACTTTCCAGTACATATATACACGATATATCTCCCCTCTTCAGTATATATACATGATATATCTTGTCGAAACGATTTAAAAATATTACTGAAATATGAAGTAAACAATACCATAAAAATCAGATCTCCTATAGGATTCCTCCCTTCATGCTGTATAAACTCTGATATTAATTTAAATTGCATAAATACGTGCAATAACTCAATATTTAAAAAATGTTTACAGGTAGTTATTGAATGATTGGAGGATGTTACGGGATATTTACACCTTTCCCAAGAAAGTAGTCCGAATATATGTTAGTCCTGCTTGATGATTTGCAATTTGTTAAAGTGTAGTATGTGCGTCTCAGGTTTAGTTTGTTTAGGATCCTTATAATAATGTCAAGTCTGTGCCCTTCTGTCTCCGACGTTGCCATTCTGGACAGAGGTAAATGATCTAATTTCAGAATCTCAAGCAGGTTTCCCTTCTCAATATCCTACCATTGATCATATGTCTACGTTACAAGCTTTATGTTCAAAATATCCAAAGGGGAGATTGTATTGTGCATTCACTGATTTTAGAAAGCCTTACTTTATTGACAGGAAAAAATGTTATATTTTCTCTTACAAAAGTGATGCCATGGGAAAATGTACAATCTGTTAAAAAGTATGTTTCCATCTGTAAAAGCAGGTGTAAAGTTGATTTCTGTGAAATCTCTTTTTTAAACACCTCTAGTGGGGTAGGACAAGGTTGCGTTTTTAGCCCTTGGCTGTTTATATTCTTTATTACTGAACTTGTGAGAAATGTATGCTGCTTGTTATCGTGGTATATATGTTACCCAAAATATCGAAGATCTGATGTTACTATTATTTGCCGATGACATTGTCCATGTCACGTATACTGTTCGGGGCTTGCAGAGACAGTAATATGTTTTTAATACATGTACATACTGTTCGATTGTTTGTTAATCTTGATAATTTGATGTTATTGTATTTGACTGCTGTGACACCATTGCCTCTCCCTGGACCGATAGTCTGGAGGACCACAGGGCCGACCCTCTGTGCAAGACCAATTCCAGCCCACACCATGATGTTCGGACCACCCCACGAGCCTCTCGCAACAACACAAGCATCCGAATAACGTTCCTCTCTCTCTCTCTCTCTCTCTCTCTCTCTCTCTCTCTCTCTCTCTCTCTCTCGCTCTGCTGTTGAGATATAGTAACGGCTCTCGTCCGAGAAGAGGACTCTTCTCCGCTGGTGGTGGCGCCAATGCTGGTGCTGAAGACGGTCCCTGCGATGACGTGGCGTCAGAATGGGTCCTCAGTGTCGCTTGTGACAGTGATGGTGTCTGCTCGTCAATCGTCGACGCACGATGTCCGCACTAATGTGGAAGTGTACACGCAAAAATCACTTTCTTTCTAATTTTAAACAAAACGCAATTTTAGAATTAGTAAGTATAAGTGTTTGAAAATATACTCTCATTTTTCTCACAGTGAAAGCAGGAAGCTCACAATAAGTGTGAAAATGTCATGCCGTTATGAGGCCTTCGGTTTCCGAGCTGAACAGGCCTGAGATTAGATTATGACGTAATGAGGTGCCAATTTAACTGGGCCCCTGTCTTGTCACAATTCAAAAGATATTATTTATGCTGATACAACATGGCATCCGATATATTGCCTGATCCGAAGAAGTTCTCTTGACCCATCAAGAAATCGCAAAACCATACGCTTATAAACCAACAAAACTAGATCTAGGGAAACGATGAAAATCAAGCGGAAACAAGAGAAGACCCACATCACCTGATGTGTCACCCGACCCCGACTCGACATCTACACAATTAGGCCTACCAGTGACGACGTGGTAAGAACAACACTTTGAGGTGTCGTGCCGGGTTAGCGAAAATCCAATTTTCCCTAGTATCAGTAAAGCGAAAACCCAAGTTGGGGTATTTGTCCCACGAAAGCGAGAAATGAGTAATGGCTATAAAAACACCGGATTACCGTAGTTTAGATTAGCGCCCGTGCTGTTCAAACAGAGGAGAGGAGAGGAGAGGAGAGGAGAGGAGAGGCGAGGAGAGTCGTTTCTTAAGAATACATACAGTATGTATTTGATGGTATATATAAAGATTGCAACTTATTTATCTATGTTCAAAATGGCTAATGCACAAGTTCGAGTGACCATGGTTGATACCGTGCGAGGTGGTCAGCACTTGTTTTATGAGATTCAAGTGTCGTTGTAAGAAAACGGTCCGTGAGAAGAAGTATTGGATTTGCGTTGTTGCGGTGATCACTGAAAACGGCATTCTTCAAGCGGAATCACAAACTCAACAAACTTGCCAGGAAGAACCATCCGAACATTTATGAAGTTGTTACGCTATTTCAAAGAGAACAATTTAACGTAGAAGTCGCCATTCAACGAATGCGAGCCCACTGGTCAGCACCACCCAGAAACTAGAAGATACCGGCTGATTGACAACCGTCTTCAGGCTCTGAAAGACAATCTCGTCAACAACGTCATCGGCGGCGTTGAGTACACAGATCACGTTGGTGACCTGATCCACTTGGAGTGAATGACAAATTTATTATAGAATGTATTTATGTATTACCATATTTTAAGATATAAGTTATTGTTGTTTTTGTAGAAATTATAATGTACATCTATGAAATATTAAAGTATTAGAGTTATTAAATTTGTTAAATGTAAAGTACTTTTGTGCAACTATACTATACTTCAGCATCTAATAAATTACTACTGTAAATACGGTATACGCATTTCTGTGTTTTTCTTGTAATTTGAGAGTCCCGGTACAAAAGAGATGTTTGTCACGCCTGGTGACTCGCATGCTTTGATTGTCAGCTGGCCTATTCATCCTGTCCCACCCTGTTACGACCCTATCGGCACTGTCGTCAATTTGTCTATATTAGGTATAACTATTCCCACCACCTATAGGCTACAGATCAGTGCACTTGGCAATATCAAGAAAAAAACACGATCTGTCGTGTTTTTTGGCTGGACTAACGAGTCTATGCATAGATATGCTTTGAGTAACACGAAAACTCTGGTACGTTCCAGTACGTTTCTGTAACGACGATCGGCTGTGTCCGTCTTAGTTCGGCCATCTCCGGTTGAGTGGAAAGCCTTCAGGTGACTGGCAGCCAATTATAGAGATCACGTGGTGCATTTAAGGCTATAGTGAGTGAGTGAGTTAAAAGTTTAACGTTACATCGGCAATAATTCAGTCATGTTGTGTCGAAACAAAATATGACAATAACAATATATATTAAATTGTATAAAAGTCTGCCGACAAACATCTTCCCGAGTCAAGAGAGTTAACTGACTATAAAAGTCCAGTTTCCACCCTTGCCGAACTAGGCTGGGATTATGGAGTTACATTTTGGCTGGACTAACGAGTCTATGCATAGACCAATCATAATAGTGCACCGAAATCGAAATCCGGTTCGTAAACTGTCGTGCAGGTTTTGGTCGATTGCAGGATTTGCAAAACATGTGCAGCGCCAACTCGTTGTCAGCAGATATTTTGCAAATCTTTTCATGTTTTTAGTTAAGGTGCTCACGTGATTTAATGCATTTCGTGATATAAGACCCGTTTTACCACGATATAGATCTTGATTATCCTTCAGATCGTCCTGACTGGGTCCCACTATTTTGTGCGAAGCGAACGCAAGTAATACAATAGGTGGAATCTGATTGGTCGGTAGAAGAGGTTTAGAAGTGGCATGACTGGTAATAGCCACTAGTGGTGGTACGATCGAGCCCAGTAATTCCAGCCTAGTTCGGCAAGGGTGGGAACTGGACTTTTAAAGTCAGTTTACTCCCTTGCCTCGGGAAGATGGCCGACAAAGGGCAGTATAATAACTAGAATATCAGAGATTTCGTAAAACTACTTTGAGAACATGTAAAAATCGATAACTAACTAATAATTCAACAACACATTATAAAAACGGGCTATAGTTCGCCACCGACTGAAGGTAGATCACCATGTACAGTACTTTTGCTACCTGCTTGTACCCCAGCTGGATTTACACCATCCCTCCAGGTGTTGGCGATTATTAACACATTTAGCCTTATTGAAACAACATATATTCTACGGTTATAGGATATGGTAAGAATAAATCTACTTTGAATGACGTGGTCTTACATACCCTCTCCAGGGAACAATACTTTTACACTACTTCAACCCCCTTCGAGGATACAGCCACTAACAATCTCAGTTATCACATTTGTTCTGCCAATTATAAAAGCACTATATTATATACACAAAATATTAATCAAAATTTATGGAACAATTCAATTTCTTTTAAAAAACCAATGACTTAATGAGAACTGATATTAAAAAGATCCTTCATAGATATCACCTTGAAATACTTATCCCTTGTGATGGAAAAATCAACACAGTCAAGCAGGACATGCTTGACAGTGATTCTTTCGTCACAAGGGATGCAGAACGGAGGATCCTCACCTTTCAACAAATATTCATTTGTGTAACGAGAATGGCCAATATGACATCGTCTTAATACGACCTCTTCAAATCTGGACTGACAAGACAACCCAAGTAGGTATAACCGATATTTGCTTTTATTGCATGTAATTTATTTATATCCACTTGGGTGTCCCACTTCTTCTGCATTAGATGCCTGGGCCCCGTTCCTCAAAGCGATCTTAGCGCTACGATGATCGTAAGACTATGCTAAAGTATGGGACTTACGACCACCTTAGTGCTAAGATCGCTTTGAGGAACGGGGCCCCGATGTAACATCTAAAAACAGGTTTATAATCACTATAGGGTATAAGAAGTGGTGTCTCAGATTTGTTGAGTGCTGCTTTGGCAGCAGCATCTGCCATTGTGTTCCCAATAATACCAACATGGCTGGGTAACCAACAAAAAACGATGTCGCATTGGCCAGTAGCAAGAACATTTAATATTTCAATAATTTCAATTAAAAAGGGATGTTTAATATGGCCTTAGATTCGGTCGTAAAAGTGGAACAGTTATCTGGAAGTCTTGAAGATATAGTCCTGGATCCAATGATGGTGGCGCTGGCAACTGCGTCACCATCCTTAGATCCATCGGTAAATATAGATTTATAAGTATTATATTTGTTTCTTAACTGATTATACTGATTAACTGATTATAAATAAGTTGATTTGTTTCAGATTTCTTCAAGTTAGTTAATGTTAGATCTACTTCTGGCTTAACTAACTGCCATGGTGGAGAAGACAAAAGATGGGTTGGGGCTATATTTTCAAGTGTTATTTTAGTGGCAGAAATATGAGGGTTTTTTCTTATACCAAGGGGTGGAGTAAGAGATGATTTTGTATTATAGAGATCGGAATAGAGAGGATTAAAAACACAATCGAAAGCTGGATTGGAGTTATTAGACTGTTATTTAGAAATTTACTGTAAAGACAATTTAATGCGACGTTGCTTTAGTGTCATGTGCGTCTGCATACAGACTTTGAAAAGGAGAAGTTCTAAAAGCTCCAAGGCAAAGCCTTAGGCCTTGATGATGAATTGAATCTAGTTTTTTTTTAAATTGCTTTTACAAGCTCCACCATAGATGATGGAACCGTAGTCACGTTTAGAGCGGATAAGGGCTCTGTACAGTTGGAGGAGGGTTTTCTGACCCCCTCCCCATTTGGAATTTGAAACTACTTTTAATAAATCAAGAGCCTTCAGGCATTTAGTCTTTAAATAGTTAATGTGCGGTAGAAAGGTCAAGTGATGGTCAAAAATAATACCAAGAAACTTGACTTGCCTCCTTGACAACTTTGATGGGAGTTCCATCTAAAACTAAATCAGGGTCATTATGTGTCTTATATTTCCTACAAAAATGAATGCAGTTAGTTTTAGATTCGGAAAACCTAAAACCATTTTCAAGAGAAATTCAAGGCTATTAGTTGTGACTGACACGGAGAATCGGGGTTCGGCGTTTGGTTTTGAAAGAGTGTACACCTCTCAGGAGTTGACGTGGGACGCACGTGCAGGGCGGGCAACATGTGCTCTGTTACACGTGGTTGAATGTTGGAATGTATTGAATAGAATTTATAGTCTAAATTCTTGGTGAGTTTTGATGTTGTAGAAGAGTCTCCTATTTTCTTATAGTGATTAGTCTACAGTGCTCAGTGCTCACGTATGAAGGGAAACCCTCCTAGTTTTTCATGTGATGAAATGTCTGAATTTTGAATATATGGCTGATGAATCAAATTGTTTAAATGTTTTGAAGTCGTGTTCGCGTGCAGGCTGTCGCACTTTCACATTCGCGAATTAGTGTGGTTGATTTTTTTATGTAAAGTTCTGGTGAATAAATATTTTAGTTTAACCCTTGTTGTGCTATTTTTAAGTATGTTAATTGCCTATTGCTTACGTCCGATCATAGAATTTTGCATCTTGTGAATGTATGTGCATTTATGCCGTACAAAAGTTGATAAAAATGGAAACACTTCGAGGCTTGCAGGGGAGGTTTTACAATTCCATCAACAAGTGTTGATATATTTGCTATCAAAAGACACGAGGGTAAGATATTATTTATCATCCAACATCATTCTTCCAACCTTTTCAATTTGTAAACAGTAATAAGCTGTGTCTTATGTGTAAAAAGTACTGCTAACAGCTTCAGTAGCAGAGCCATTAGTGATGTCATTTGATTGTGACGTCATGGTAACCAAAATGAGATCGAGGAGACATATATCACCACCATCAAGCAACACCTTTGTAGTTAAACTAAAAACTGTTCCCATATGCTGCTATATGTTGTATGTCATTCACATCATATATATTTTTTTCTATTTCATGAGAGGGCACGGGTAGCCCAGTCGTCTAAGACGCCGCAATTCGTTGAGCAAAGTAGCGTTCCTTTTATTTTGCACGCCAGCGTTGCAGGACTCTTTGGTGAAACCCATGAGTATTGAGCTTACAAACCAAGAAACATAACCGGGTCCATTTCTGGCGTGCCTAATGGACGCAACTCTGCACAGCGATAGCGGCGCCTAAGATTTGTTTGTTTGTCTTTTGTTTAACTCCGCACTCAGCAACATTCCAGCTATATGACCCCGGTCTGTAAGTTATCGAGTCTGGACCAGACAATCCAGTGATTAATATCATGAGCATCGATCCACGCAATTGGGATCGATGACATGCATCAACCAAGTCAGCGAGTCTGACTACCCAATCCCGTTAGTCGCCTCTTACGACAAGCACAGTCGCCTTTACGGCAATTCACGGGTTGTACCCATGTGGGGAATCGAACCCGGGAATTCAGCGTGACGACCAAACATTTTAACCACCACATTGCTGCCCCTAATTATCCTCTGAACCATTGGATATAGCGATGAACCACAGCAATTTAGTCTCTTTAAAATTGGCTCACAATTATATACATTCTAAAGGACCGATCTTTAAAATTTCGTTGATGGGTATCTTTGCTCTTTTCGGCATAAATTGATAACATTTCAAACATGTTAGGGGTCATGTGGTTGCAAGTTCATTTCCTACCCTAGTCTTCATCGAACTAATATATTTTTACATAAAAGTATTCAACCACAGATTACATTTCACAAACTGTTGCAGGAATGAGGGATGGTTAAATAGACATAATCAAATTTAACAACAGTTCTTTCAATTATTTTCCATTACATAAAAAAACAAAACTCTCCATACTCTCCTTTGACCCTCAGCTAATACGTTTTTGCGCGTGTGGTACTTTATACATATTGTTCACAATATGTAAAAATATTGTAATAATACCACACTCTGTATTACATCTCCTTTATGTTATGATGAATACCGCTAAAAATTACCATTTATTATTACAAAATAATTTGCGTAATTTGGAACAAAATCCAAGCCATATTATGGAGAAGGGCGTCAAAATCAGCTCTACATGGTGTACCCATGTGGTGAACTGGTGTGACGAGTCAACGTTTTAACATCGCTGGACAAAACCCACCGCCAATGTCTTTGTCGGTTAAGATTATTTATATAAACAAATGACAAATCAGGTCAGAAGTGTTGTATATTTCATGCAGGTGTTCACCAGAATAGTCACGTGATGTCATGGTTACGAGTTAAGCCAATCAGGGAACACTTCCGGTGCACGAGTGTTTCCTGCGCGTAATCCAGACTCTCTTGATCGAAGCAGACGACGCTTACTTTATCGAATGCACCGGTGCATGTTAAATTAATTTCAAAAAGCTTTTTAGAATTCATTTAAAAACGAGATTACACTGGGCTTAGGCCCCTATTTCGCATGTTTATATTATCCACGCGCTACTTTGAACGCTGCGTTTAAAACTTTGGTCATGTGGATTATGAAGACTTTTCAGGAAGAAACATTTTTCAGCTTGATTTCATGCCCTGTCGTATGTTTTCACTCTGGAGAGGACGTTGAAGAAAACGACAAGGTAAGTGCAGCAATATGTAATTAAACAATCTGTTGGTTAAATCATAATTATGTAAACGAATAATTCCTGTGGCTCGAACGATGCTGTGATGTTATATTCGATACAAAACAGCACAAGGGCACCAGGCCCGTAAGAGAGTTTCTCTGTCACTGTTTGTGTGTGTGCTCGCGTGCGTGCGTGCGTGCGTATGGAGGGGGATAGTGGAGATTGTCCCATGTCGGCAAAAAATGAAGCATATTATTTAATGTAAGAATACAGCATGTACATACGTAAAACATATTAATTCTAAATTATGTTTATGTTCTTACACCTATGTCGTAGGTGTTTTCAACTTGACCAGTTACACAATTTTAATTATATTTCAACCGCAATTATAATTATATTTCAACGGCATTACGACGGGAAGACCAAGGATGGGTTTCACACATTTTGCCCAATTTGGGTATACTGGAACCGGATTTTCGTCAGAGGAGCTAACGTTTTAACACGTTTTAACACGTTTTCTCTATACAACACCAGTGATGTAAGCAAGAGAAAACCGTTTCGTTGCCGTCATAACGGCTTCCTCAACACAATTATGCAGTGTTAATATATTCGTTTTTTTAGATAAGGAATGAATGAGTGGACGAATGAGTATGACTTTTACGCCACCTATAGCAATATTCCACCAATATTCCAGCAATATCACGGCGGGGGACACCAGAAATGGGCTTCACACATTGTACCCATGTCGGGATTCGAACCCGCGCGTGCACACTATACACACACCGAATTATTTTTTTCAATTAATTTTCACAAGGAGAATTTTGCCCAACGCCTCCACACATTGGCCAACAACATATGCACACATATGCGAAATTACCTTTTTAACCATTCATTGCAGGTTTATCTTGTCCCGCTCTGCTATGAAAGGTGTAGTAACATAATGCCATGCTGTTTTCTTTGTGAAACCTGCAAACTGTTGGTTTAATATCAATAAAAGTATTAATTGCAATAAAACCGAGTTTAGCTCCGTCGATTCAGCAGTCTGAACTACGAGGGTATTTTTTTGGTCCGCTATAAGCAACCGCAAACTTAGTACCAGTGTCTAAAAAGGGAGGGGTGAGGTTGAGTGTCAATTGTTATCAACAAATCTTAACAAGGTGAGACTTTGCTAAACCCATGCACCCACTGACCGACATCTACATGCATACAAAGATTTTTAAAAAAACGAATATAGATTCAATATATATGGCAATTGGTTTGTTTGAAATTTTGTTTTGTCAAAGATTAATCTAAAATATTTGCTGTATATAATTAGGAAATTTGTAATTGTCGAGAATACTGTCGATGCATTAAATGGGCTGAAGAGTAAAGCTAGATTGTTTACATTTGTATAGAGCTCGAACAGAAGTTTGTTACTGATCGTGATATAAAGATCAGTTGTCAAGGTCATCGGTCGTTTTGCAGTTTGTACATTGATCACTGTGGTGTTTAGTTGCAGAGTTTAGATCTGCAATAGATCTCTGAATTTTTTAACTTATTTTGTCTAAATGAGTCGAGTAAGAAAAAAATGTGCCATTTAGTAATACTTTTAGTGTGAAGGGATTTATGTCCATATAGATTTTCAATTTGGAATATAAATGTTGAAATTTTGAAATTAGATGCTATTTTATATCAATGTGTTGATCCTCTTGCTAAGTTTAAGAGTTTTAGAGTTGGCGGGGGTAGATAATAGGTCAGATAATATAAGTAATGTGTTGAGGGAGGTTCCAGTTCTTGCCCTCAGGACTACCTTTAAGGATTACTTAAGAATGGACTTTCACTTTGTGTGAGTTCATTGAAGTATAAACCTTCATAGAAGGTGGTCCAAACTGAATGAACGTCGGGGCTCGACTGGCGCCAGCAATGGCGGCGGGTATGGTGGCTGCATGGAGTATGCTCCCGTGTTGTTTCAGCTGAACAATTAACTTGCCTTTACATGTGTTTGTGACGGGTGCCATCGTTGGTGCAGGATACGCTCACCTTTTCACGAACAACTGGTATCATCACTATTCTCGAGGGATTCATAAACACATGCTCATGACATAGTCGGAATCGTACAATCGACTCTACTTTTAGCAGAGATTTCCTTTTGAATGTGGTAAGGGTATTGTCGCTTTTATTTATTTGAAAAAGAATGGGGGCGGGACCTTGTTGGATTGTGGTAGGGTCGGAGGCTTTAGATGGAGACTTTAGTGGTGGAGGTTAAAAGCTGTTGGTGAGTCGGACGTTGTGATGATGTTGTCACTGTCGCTGATAGTACTTGCGATGGCCGATTATATCATGAAATAATGTGAATGAATGAATCATAATGAGTGCGCCTTTTAATATTTTGGCCCCATCTCAGATGCGTGAAACCCTATCATGATCAGTTCGTCTCGTATGTTTTAGCTTTAACGACTTAGTCTTGTAATGTATTAGTTCCATTTAAGACGCGCCACTTCCTATCAAAATGAGTTATACTTTTAATGTTTTAGCTCAAGTTGAGATCCATTTAGATCTCTTATACGATGCAAATACATACATTGTCGTTTTCAATTTTATGGCTATTGAAATGTCTTTTAATGTGTCACGATCAGTTGGAGCGTCCCATTTTTGTTATTAAGAGTGTATCTTTTTTAGCTCGGGCTAAGACGCATTACTTCTATAAAAAGCTAGATTTTTTGCGGAGCGATCGTAGCCCTAATATTATCGTAAAGTTAACGTAAGGAAATCCTAGGCTATCGTAGCCTATTTTCGAAACTATCGTTTTTGTTTGTGTTTTTTTTAACGCCGCACTCAGCAATATGAAACTATCAGTGGCCCTAAGTTATCGTAAGATCTAAGATAGCCCCATACATGTCGTAAGTTTATGTTATCTTCATCCAAGATGGGGGCATACTTTGCCATAGATATTTTTCAAACAAATAATCGAAGATATCACGATAGAAATGTTCTTAATCGCGACAGCGAACCACATAACTATGGAGTCGATAGCTTATAATATATTTCTATCCGAGTCCATGCTGAAGAAGTGTGAAACAACCAACCTTTTCGATAATTTGGGAAGGATTAAAACGGAAGGTGTCGGCAGGCACTGTAGTAATGACCGTGACCTTATCAGGGGCAGCTAATCTTACTGATTTAACAAGGAAATACATGTGATCAAATATGCGTATAGTATATTTGTATAAAGAGTATATTTAGTGTTTTTCCACCAGCAAAAGTAATTGTGTTTGGTTCCGTTTTCAAACCAACACCTAGGTTATCTACTGAAAGACAAATATTTGACAAGTGATTAAGTAATGTCTATTGAATAATTGTATTCTTTAAAAAGACGATTAACGAAATAGATGTATTCCATTGAATAAAGCAATTTATATTTTGAGAGCAAAAGTTAAGCACGTATTTTCTTATCGTATTTTCGAGAATGGCGATTTGAAAAAAAGAGTAAAACATGGGTACCCATGCTCATTTGGGTTTAAAAATGTTGCAAAGAAGTAAAATATTTTGAACATTGTCCAAAATTTACTTTCCAATATATTTTCGCAGAAAATGTTTATTGAATGAAAATTACTGATCAATATAAATTAGACGTTTTCACCATAATACTCTTTGAATTTAGCCTTCAGTTGACCGATTTTAAAATAATAATTGATGTTAGTCTTTCTAAGATTAAGGTGTACATTTACCCGTTTTATATTCACAAAATATAGATACTTGAGACCATTCAAACAATAATATCATTGTAAAGGATAGGGTCACCGGACAACTACTATTAATTGACCCCAGCAATGCTGTCAGACAAGCCAAGCGTCATCGAACTACGTTCTTGAATAGATTTTACACATTGACAGTGTAGACATTTCGCTCCTCGGCCAGATTTAAATCAAATCAGTTTATTAGCTCTATTTAATATAAAAGGATAGAAAAGGACTACATTATATGTATGTTTACGTTAACTTGTGGCGTGTTCCATGAGACAACATAACTTTACAATTCCTAAATTATCCCCGTTTGTGAACGAAAGTGTCACTTTCAAATTTTGATAAGAATTGTGGATCTAGATAGGTTTTAAAAAACTAACATCATCTAAATACAAATAGCTTGATATTGTATTTGAGTCGTTTGTTTATTCGTAAAATATAATCGATATGTAAATAACAAAAGAAACTTACATTGTCATTGTAACTCGCTCGTGGGTACGCTGCTTCCTAAGCAATTTTTGTCTTCAGTGTTTCCAGGTATAATGTCAGTGATCTCTCTATATGCTTGACTTTTGACACAAACACAAAAACAAGCAGTATTGTGAAACTGAACCAGCATACATCACGTAACATCAGACCTGAACACGCATCTTTATGCTGAACGCCTGCTATATTCGATCATAGGTCTCGTCATTGTCATTTAGAATAACGTCCCTTAATTACTTTCGTCCTTGACTTTTTACGCGATGTGTTTACATAAAGCTCTGCGCGCTCGCGAGAGGATCATTAGAAGGGAAAATAGTGGAGTATCTTTCTTGCACATTATTTCAATTCTATTAACTCTTATGTGGTAACACTACACTTAATGATTATAAAATTTATTGTGTTTGAAAAATGCCTTTGCATGGCACAGCGTTCGCTCGTCACGCGGAAGACCCTGGTTCAATTTTATTTCTGGTGTCCCCCGCCGTGAAATTGCTGGAATATTGCTAAAAGCGGCGTAAAACCGTACTCACTCACTCACTCATATAATGTAATTCAGCATATCAAAGTATCCTATGTACATCATGTGTTCATTTTCATGCATTCATACACACACCCGCATTCATCTTGACATAGTCACACTAAATTACAATCATTATATAATTATACACTCTGTGATTTATTTAATTCAATTTAACGCCCTTCACTTGAATACGCAAAAAACAGAACGATAACACCTGGCCTTGTTGTCAAACAAATTATTCCGCTTGTTATCGTCTTTGTTTTGTTTCTGAAGTGACGTCATATATATATATATATATATATATATATATATATATATATATATATATATATATATATATATATATTGAAAACACGGTGCTTGGATGCACGGGCGAGGGCTGGGCGGTTCTTGATGGATATAGGACGCCAAGACTGTTTTAGACACAAAAGACTGTATTTCTGTTGGTCAAGCACATGGTCAACACTCCTGGCTGGAGGCTGCCATTTTGGTACATATGGAAATTGAAAAATGGTAAAGGAAACGAAATCAAATATAACAAAAGTGGAATTAGACAACGAAACGAAATAACAGACATTTGGGCTCAAAAGGCTTTCTGACACGGCCGCCCCCAAATTTAGGCACTAAATTTGTCAATATCTGAAGAAAGTCTTTCCACACTGGAACTAGAGTCAATTATCGTCATCCGCACATTCCGGTAGTGGGATGAGTCTTGTGATTGGTCTGGTGTACTCCTTGTCTTTCACACTGACAGTGGCAGTGCGAACACATCCATCTGTTCCGGGGTAGGTTTTAGTGACTCTACCAACAGGCCACTGAGCTCTTAAGAGCTGTGGATCAACTATCATGACAACGTCATTCATCTTCAAGTTTTGTCTTTCTTTCTGCCATTTTGTGCGCAGCTGCATATCAGGAAGATAATATTTTACAAAGTGTACCAAAAAGTGGTCAGCCAGAACTTGACTGTGGTGCCATCTGCGTCTGCTTAATAGTTCATCAGCTGGATAGACAACTTGTGGAAGAGAAGCATCATGGCGGCCAATCAGCAGGATGTTTGGTGTAACTGGGTCCACATCTCTGACATCTGATGAAACGTAGGCTAACGGCTTAGAATTCAGAATCACTGCCACCTCCGCTAGAATGGTACGTAACACAGGTTCTTTCACTGTCTGATCTCCTAGTGCCACTCGGAGGCCATATTTCACAGATTTAATCTCTCTTTCCCAAACACCTCCGAAGTGTGGTGCATGAGGAACATTGAACACAAATCTGACCTTATGGCGAGCCAGTTGTGCAGCAAGGTCTGGTTCCATACTTGCAAGTGCCTCATGCAACTCTGTTTTAGCCCCTCGGAAATTGGAACCTTGGTCCGAGATGAGTTCGTAAGGTTTGCCTCTCAGTGAAGCGAAGCGGCGAAATGCCATGAGGAATGCATCCGAGTCCATGCTCCTGAGTATGTCTAAATGCACCGCACGGGTGGTCATACATTTAAATATCAAACCCCATCGTTTCTCTGAGCGATGTCCAACCTTCACATGCATTGGTCCGAAGCAATCATCTCCCGTTGAGAAGAATGGTGGTTTGAAAAGTTGCAGACGTGGTGGTGGCAAGTCAGACATTTTCTGTGTCCTCGGGTTTGAGCGCCATTTCTGACAGGTGGAACACTGACGCTGATGGCGTCGAATCGCTTCTCGTCCCCTCAATATCCAAAATCTGCGTCTTATCTCTGCGAGTATACGCTCCTGCCCATAGTGTAAGAGCTTCTCATCTTGATCCCGGATGATCAACTTTGTTATAACATGTTGTGGGTCAAGAAGAATTGAATGTTTGATGCCTGTATTTAGAGATTCAGCTCTCTGTAAGCGTCCTCCTACTCTGATCAGATTCTGATTCTGCATCATAGATAGGGTCAAGCTGGAGGAGCCGGCTGTCTGGAGGCAATCGTTTACCTGATTTTAGTGCTGTGAATTCTATCTGCACTAGTTGATAGAGATGGTTCTCTATTTGTTCAAACCGTTCAGCGGTCAGGGGTTGAGCATTTTCCGGGAAGGCCGCCCCATCAAAGGACTCTTTAACATCAGCCACATACACTTCCCAAGAAGTGTACTGTTCTGCATCTGGCAGCTGAGGTGTATTCACAAAAATTGTGCCACACATCACAGATTTCTTTATCTCTGTATTGTCAGAGTCTATTGTCACTGGGGTAACTGGCCAGCGATCAGGTGTCTGGTGCATGAAATCTGGCCCATCCTTCCACCGCGATTCCTTGCAGAGTTCTCTGAGCAGTTTACCTCGAGTAATGTCATCGGCAGGATTTCTCTGTGTGTCAACATATCGCCAGTTCTGTACATCTGTGAGATTCTGGATTTCTGATACTCGTGTTCCAACGAATACCTTGTATCTGCATGATTCTGACTTCAGCCAACCAAGTACAGTAGTAGAGTCACTCCACAATATCACTTTCTGGATTGGCAAAGTTAATTCCTTGCTCAACACATCAGCTAGCTGAGCACCGGTGAGAGCTGCACATAGTTCTAGGCGTGGCATAGACAGCTGTTTCTTTGGGGAAACCTTTGATCGCGCCATAAGGAAACTGACATAGATGTTTGCTTCTTCGTCTGTTGTGCGCAAGTATGCTACTGAACCATACACTCTGTCAGAAGCATCACAAAAGATGTGTAGTTGTCGGTCTGCACTTCCAGAGTCCACACAATGGGGTGTGTAACACCTTGGTAGAGTGACCATTGGGATTTCTTCTAGCTCCTTTTCCCAGGTCAGCCATCTTTCACAGATGTCCCCCTTTTCTATAGGGTCATTCCAGTTTCTCTTTGACTTCCATAAGTCTTGTACTATGATTTTGGCTCGTGCAAGGAATGGTGCCAAGTAGCCGATGGGATCATACTGACTAGCAAGAATCCTGTAGATCACTCTCATGGTAAGCTCTTCATACTCTATGGTTCTGTGTTTGTAGGTGAGCTCATCAGATTCACAGTTCCAACGCAAGCCTAGGGCTGGCTCAAGGGAGTCACCCTGGCCGAAGGTAAGCCAAAGTTCTGTATTTCCCGATCTAGCATCGGACGGAAGGTCTGCCACAACGGATGGAATATTGCTGGTCCACTGCCTAATGTTGAAGCCACCTTGTGCAAGCAAGTCTCTCATTTTCCGTACAAGTTCCTTGGCTTCTGTTGCTGTAGGTAGGCTATGCAAGCAATTGTCAACATAGAATGATTCTTCTACAGATTTGAGTACTTCTTCATTGCCAGCTTTGTGATCCGAGACATGTTTCCATAAAGCATAGCTGGCACAACATGGCGAGCAGGTGGTGCCGAATGGTAGGACTTGCCATTCGTACACATCTGGAGGGCGATCATGTTCCATGTTTCGCCAAATGAAATGCAGAAGAGGTTTGTCACGAGAAAGCAGTCTTACTTGATGGAACATGGCTTTTATGTCTCCTGATATAGCAACTGCATGTTGCCAGAACCGAAGAAAGACACCAAGCAGTGATGATCCGACTGTTGGCCCAGGCAGAAGGTGCTTGTTCAAGATTTGGCCGTTGTGCTCGAAGGAGCAGTTAAATACCAGGCGAAACTTCCCATTGTGTTCAACAATGTGGTGTGCAGGGATTCAACTGGATATGTGTACTCGGACATACACAAGTTATCTGCAGTGAAGGCACCCTTAATCTTGTACCTGATGTTTGGTTTGCTGATAGGAGATATTTGCAGGTCAACTGAGTGTCAATTACACCTAAATGGCTCCTTGTTGACAGCTGTAGTTGTGATGCACCACTTCATTTAATTAGTTGCTCTCTAATGTTTCATCTCTAGTTGTGACGCACCACTTCATATAATGAGTTGGTGTCAAATGTTTCAGTTCCATTTGTGATGCGCCACTTCATTTTATTTAGTTTCTTATGTTTCAGGTCTAGTAATGAAAACCACTTCATATTAGTTGGTCTTTAAAGTTTCAGGTCCAGTTGTGAGCACCACTTCATATAATGAGTTGGTCTCTCATGTTTCAGCTCGAGCTGTGATGCACCACTTCATATAATGAGTTGGTCTCTGATGTTTCAGTTCCATTTGTAATGCGTCATTTCATATTAGTTGGTCTCTTATGTTTTAGCTCCAGTTGTGACGCACCTTTACATATGACAAAATGAGTTGGTCTTTGGTGATGTAGCTGCGGTTATGACCAACCACCAGGAGTAGGGTCATATGGGAAAGACTTATGCCACTCAGGCAAAAAGTAAGGCATCTGGTTATTGTGTACTGCTGCCAGTCTATGTAACACTAGAGTCTCCGTGACACAGCACACAGCATATACTAGTAGACAGACCCCACCTATGCGCGTTACTGCAATTTCGAATTTCGGTTTTGTTGTTGTTGCGTGTCAGTAGTTTTGGTGTCAATATATTTGTAGTTATTGTCAGTGGCTGCAACATACTAAAACTGACGGGCATAAGAAACGAATCCACTGACGTTGCTTTTTTCTGAACAGGACCAAGACCTAGAAAGACACTTGTATTGTCAAAAGACACGAATTAATAACATCATTACAAGTTATGCCGTGAATGAGAACAAAACAATGAATGTGTCCACAGTTTGGAATGTTCTGGAGGTGATAAGTCTGGCCAAGGCACGTTGGTCACGTTGGCTTGCATTAAATCTCTTACAGGACTGTATGTGTCCTTGCGTTATCTTGCTAAAACAGGCTCCGGAGGTTCTGTTGCAAGAACGGCAATACAACAGGGCGGAGAACGCTGTCAAGTGTCCTTCCGAAATCACCAGATCTGTCCTGACTTGGTCACAGATGCCGCCCCAAATCACGGAGCCGCCACCTCAAAATCGTTCGACATTTTGAACGCAACGTCACGGTGGTTCTCCTCGGCGGTAAACACGAACTCTTCTATCTGCTTTGAAAAGTCTGCCGGGTCTGTGAACATGACTATTTGCCTGTTTCTGTTCTGCCAGTGTCGCAGTGTTCGAGCCCATCGATGTCTTCAACATCGGTGTTTCAGTGTCAGAATTACGCCTAGCAGTGGTCTTTTAGCTTCAAAATTATACCAACCGACTGACAGGATGACCAATGCCAGTCACCGATGATGATGTGAGAAACCAATTCCTCAGACTGAGGATGCATAAGTAGCGGTCTTCCCGTGTTGGGGTGACGGGAGGTGACTGTAACGGTAGCGACGTGGTCATTCGTGGCTTCTTGGCTTCTTGACGTTTCATATCAACGACTTTTCCTCTCTGCTGTAGCCTTAATCTAATTAAAACCTGTCGTCAAAGGACAGTTTAACTGATATAGCAACATATTACAGATGTGTATTATGATTAGAGTTATCCGCCCTTGACAGGCTTGAGCGTTTCAGACAGTCGGGGTGGGTCAATTTTCTAGAATGCTGAATGCTCCTATATAAGAGCGACAGTAGCTCGATTCGAGGCCTTTTCGACCTAACTTGTAATTAATCTAGCTGCCAAGTGTGGTTTGGCTACCCATGTGGAAACACCGATTTCCTGCCAGTTTCGACAATATTCTCGGGCACGAGATAGGATTTATTCAAGACAGTCAACAATGACAATGTTCTGAACATTGGTGAGGGCCTTTATAATTGTAAACCTAAAACTGTGTATTTAAATATAATTTTATGATTATTGATTAAACGTTTGTGATCATTACTGATTTCACAGGGATTTTTCTGTGCGAACCTATTTCTGGGTTAGCCTTTGAGTTACACATTGGAAATCCCATTGTAACACTATTAAACATACATTGAAATCGATACGGTGTGCATCGCACGGGATTGAGGTCAGACATGGTTATTGTGACTGGTTATTTTTATGGCCATGTGTCAAAACAACACACAGTGTTTAGCCATTGTTACAACGAGTAGGTAGTTTATTTTACACATGCTGTCGCAACGGGAAGCTAACAGTTCATTTGTTTAGCCCATCCATATATCGAACTGAGAAAGTACAAAAAGTAAATAACTACACTTACTTAAGGGCTAAATTAACAAAACAGACGTCTTCTAGATACAATGAAAACATTTGCTAAATGTGGGAAGGATCCACGTAAAGAGTAGAACTTTCAAACAGAATAATGAATGTTTGACATAATTATTATTAAAATGATTCACAATATCAACCACAAACTCAACACATTGATAGTGATATAACTCATCACAGCTATCCACGGTTGGTAAGTGTAAAACATGTACACAAAACAAACGAACGTGATAACTATAGCGTTTACATGTACACACTGTCCTTCAAGCATTGCTTTGTTAGCTCAGACAACTATAAAACCTAAATACACACTGGCTCCCAAGGCAAGCGACTTGTGCTGTAATAAATACCCTTACGTAATGCAATGGTGTCATATCCTAATAAATATGTATGAGCTGCGCAGTAAACAAGTACGGGTGTTGTTTTATAGCAGGCACACCTTTACACTTCACTACAACGTCTCGGCATTGCAGGGAGCCATTTTTCTTACGGAACAGGGCAGTATTTCGCCGATGCATCGGGCAACAAAAGTTTGTGAATTCTAAAGGTAGGTCAACGTTTAAAACATAGTAGCTGCCATGGCAATATAATATTTGTTTAAGTGTCTGGCTTTTGGGGGGCTACAAATGGGTTCATTTGCTATGTAGTTGGGGTTTTAACTTGTAGCATGGAGTGAGTGTGAAAACGTCATTAGTGTGGGTAGTGGTAAGGGGCTGCGGTAGGTGTAAGAGTATGGGCAGGGCTAGGGCTAGAGGAAGGGAAAGGGTCGGGGTAGGGTAGTGATTAGGGTATGCAGTGAATCCTGATAAACAGTAACCATCGACACACCACATATTTCCCGGGACCTCAGCCCCCTGCTGATTGTCAAGCCAGGTGGACATGGTAACATTTATGTTTCATGATCTGATCGTGTGCTTCATGTTACAAGGGTTAGTGAACCACAAAGTGGTCTTCAATTTCTGACCAGTGCAACCCTCTGTTTGTGATACCATGGACATCACGGGTGATGGGACTCTTAAGCAGGGATTTACATGTATCTGCTCAGAGGCCTATGTTTCCCTGTCCTTTTTATTTTAGAAATAAGCGACTCTATCTCTAGTGTTTTATTGTATGATAAACATCGACCACGAGTCATTTATAGAATATCAATATCATATGCAGCCTCTTCCATGATGTTAATAAAATATTTACCTGTATTAAAAAAATGATGACTCCCTGAATAAAATCTGACCTCGGCAATGTCATTTTATGAACAGGTGGGTTTAAATTTGGTCTTTCCCACCAATTCTCACAAGTCTCAAGTCAATTATCTGTCCCTTTTCTCCCAAACCTGATTGTCATATCTCTCCCACTTTTGGACACGATCGTTCGGCCATTGAATTTATCTGCGTTGCCCAGACACATTTTTGGGAACAATTCATGTTCCTCTCAAACATAACGTCATCCAATTTACAACATGTTCGAATCTCCAGAAATGACGTCATGATAGAATGCACTCAGTCATGACGATCTGATCTGGTCTTACATCGCGAAGTGCATCAAATCATGTGAGCTCCTTGATTAAAAACATTAAATGATTTGGAAAATATCTTGCCTCGGAAGGATGTATTGTCATTTACCAAAGGTTCCATGTGACACACATGGAACAGTAGATTTTCATGGTTGGGGTCATCTTGGTCAAGATCTTGTATGGCCACCATTAGAGTCCAAAAGTGACTTTCATCATCATCCAATGTGTAATGTATGTATGCGAAACGTATGTAAAATATGGCAATTGAGCCACTAGTCTTGGTATATTTGTCATTGTGCTAAGCGGCCCAATCAACGGCCTCGTTTTGAGATGTGTCATAAGCGAAGCAATAAAAGTTGTCAGGCCGCCATAACTGTCGTTTAATACACCATGGAAGCAGTCACATCCCGAATTGTAATAAAAGTTGTCGTTCATTACATGGTGTCAAAAGTGATCCGACTCCATCGTTTCAATTAAGAAGCATCGTCAACTTCATGCCAAAGCAATCAATATCTCTCAGTGTCAATGTTCAGATATTCAAAGACTCGAAAAGCTAAGAGTTTTAACCGATTTGCAGTGACATTTATTTGGTAAAATTGTACCAAGGAAAAGTTCAGGTACAATTTACACAATTCATGTTTATGGGAAAGCACATATACTATTCTCATATAATTAAGGGCACATAGACTGAAGAGATTATTCTTTATGAGATGCACCGACTCATATCCAGGGACAGATACAAGAGTGACGTTAGAAAGACACTTTGCCATGTTTGCAAATGTTTTATTAAGTGTGACATTGTACATCTATTCCCCAAAGCTTTACATTTTCAGAAAGGGAAGGATGTAATGTATGAATGTGAAGCGTATGTAATATAAGGCAATTGAGCCGTTAGTCTTGGTATATATGTCATTGTGCTAAGCGGCCCAATCAACGGCCTCGTTTTGAGATGTGTCATAAGCGAAGCAATAACAGTTGTCAGCCCGCCATAACTGTCGTTCAATACACCATGGAAGCAGTCACATCCCGAATTGTGGCCTGGGGAATGTTCATGCACTCTGCCTGCAGTGGTTGTGCCAGCTGTCGGAGGCTTGGTGTTTGTTGTTAACGTGCATGCATGGAGGTTATCACGCGAGTGTGTTATACGTCACAGGTTAAGTTATGTGTAAGTCGGAGAGTGACAGTAGGCAATATAGTTCCAACTGAAATCTGTTTCTTATACTGTGGCGAAGCAACAGTTACGCAATTGTTTTCACTTGCCTTTGGCGACAATCTATCGGTCTGTCCGCTAGAGTAACTGCTTCTAGTCAAAGGGAAGCTACTCAACCCCTAGGCTATGAGCAGTCACGGCCACTTCAGACGTTGTTGACAGTCGGCCTGTACAGTCATAACGTTACGAAGTGCAGTCAGGTCCGATGTACACACAGCGACAAAACGAAACAAGGTAACAATTCGAACATGGTGTTAGTGTTTGGGGATTGGTCATTCTCAGAATGAGTTTACCCTGCTGATGTTCGGTTTGATCATTCTCAGAACCACATTATCCTGGCGGTTTTTGGGCTTTGATCATTATCAGAACCACTGTGCCCTTAAGGTGTTGGGCTTTCATCATTCCCAGAACCACTGTACCCTGGTTATGTTGGGCTTTAATCATTCTCAGAACCACTTTGCCCTGGTGGTGTTGGGCTTTGTTCATTCTCAGAACCACTGTACCCTGGTGGTGTTGGGCTTTGTTCATTCTCAGAACCACTGTACCCTGGTGGTGTTGGGCTTTGATCATTTTCAGAACCACTATACCCTGGTGGTGTTGGCTTTTATCATTCTCAGAACCATTGTACCCTGGTGGTGTTGGGCTTTGATCATTCTCAGAAGCACTGTACCCTGGTGTTGTTTGAACTTTGATCATTCTCAGAGCCTCTGTGCCCTGATGATGTTGGGCTTTGATCATTCCAAGAACCACTGTACCCTGGTGGTGTTGGGCTTTGATCATTCTCAGAGCCTCTGTGCCCTGATGGTGTCGGTCGTTGATCATTCTCAGAACCTCTGTGTCCTGTTGGTATTGGGCTTTGATCTTTCTCACATCCTCTGTACCCTGATGGTATTGGGCTTTGATCATTCTCAGAACCATTCTGCCCTGATGGTGTCGGTCGTTGATCATTCTCAGAGCCACTGTGTCCTGATGGTCTTGGGCTTTGATCATTCTCAGAGCCTCTCACCCTGGTGGTGTTTTGGCTTTGATCATTCTCAGGACAACTGTGTCCTGGTGATGTTGGGCTTTCTCAGAACCACTGTACCCTGGTTGTGTTTGGGCTTTGATTATTCCCAAAGCCACTGTGCCCAGATGTGTTGGGCTTTGATCATTCGCAGAACCACTGCACCCTTGTGGTGTGGGGCTTTGCTCATTCTCAGACCCACTGTGCCCTGCTGATGTTCGGTTTGATCATTCTCAGAACCACTGCACCCTGGTGGTGTTGGGCTTTGGTCATTCTCAGAATCAGTGTACCCTGCTAATGTTCGGTTTGATCATTCTCAGAACCACTGCACCCTGGTGGTGTTGGGCTTTGCTCATTCTCAGAACCACTGCACCCTGGTGGTGTTGGTCTTTGATCATTCTCAGAATCAGTGTACCCAGGTGGTGTTGGGCTTTGATCATTCTCAGACCCACTGTGCCCTGGTTGTGTTGGACTTTGGTCATTCTCAGAATCAGTGTACCCTGCTAATGTTCGGTTTGATCATTCTAGGAACCACTGTACCCTGGTGGTGTTAGGCTTTTATCATTCTCAGAACCACTGTGCCCTGGTTGTGTTGGGCTTTGGTCATTCTCAGAATCAGTGTACCCTGCAAATGTTCGGTTTGATCATTCTCGGAACCACTGCGCCCTGGTGGTGTTTGGGCTTTGATCATTCTCAGACCCACTGTGCCCTGGTTGTGTTGGACTTTGGTCATTCTCAGAATCAGTGTACCCTGCTAATGTTTGGTTTGATCATTCTAGGAACCACTGTACCCTGGTGGTGTTAGGCTTTTATCATTCTCAGAACCACTGTGCCCTGGTTGTGTTGGGCTTTGGTCATTCTCAGAATCAGTGTACCCTGCTAATGTTCGGTTTGATCATTCTAGGAACCACTGTACCCTGGTGATGTTAGGCTTTTATCATTCTCAGAACCACTGTGCCCTGGTGGTGTTTGGGCTTTAATCAATCTCAGAACCACTGTGCCCTGAAGGTGTTGGGCTTTCATCATTCACAGAACCACTGTATCCTGGTGGTGTTTGGCTTTGATCATTCTCAGAACCACTATGCCCTGATGGTGTTAGCTTTGATCATTCTCAGAACCAGTGTACCCAGGTAGTGTTTGGGCTTTGATCATTCTCAGGACCGCTGTGCCCTGGTGGTGTCGGTCGTTGATCATTCTCAGATCCACTGTGTCTTGATGGTGTTTTTGCTTTGATCATTCTCATAGCCACTGTGCCCTGATGGTGCCGGTGGTTGATTATTCTCAGAACAACTGTGCCCTGATGATGTTGTGCTTTGTTCATTCTCAGAACCACTGTGCCCTGATGGTGTCCGTCGTTGATCATTCTCAGAGCCACTGTGTCCTGATGGTGTGGGGCTTTGATCATTCTCAGAAGCACTGTACCCTGGAGGTGTTTGGGCTATGATTATTCCCCAAACCACTCTGCCCTGGTGGTGTTGGGCTTTGATCATTCCCAGAACCACTGTACCCGGCTGGTGGTGTTCTTTTATCATTGTCAGAACCACTGTGCCCTGGTGGTGTTGGGCTTTGATCAATCTCAGAACCATTGTGCCCTGAAGATGTTGGGCTTTAATCATTCACTGAACATCTGTACCCTGGTGGTGTTGGGCTTTGATCATTCTCAAAACCAGTGTGCCATGATGGTGTTGGGCTTTGATCATTCTCAGAACCAGTGTACCCTGATGATGTTGGGCTTTGATCATTCTCAGAACCAGTGTACCCAGGTAGTGTTTGGGCTTTGATCATTCTCAGAACCACTGTGCCCTGATGGTGTCGGTCGTTGATCATTCTCAGATCCACTGTGTCCTGATGTTGATGGGCTTTGATCATTCTCAGAGCCTGTGTACACTGGTGGTGTTTGGGCTTTGATCATTCTCAGAGCCACTCTGCCCACATAATGTTGAGTTTTGATCATTCTAAGAATCAATGTGCCCAGATGTGTTGGGCTCTGAGCATTCTCAAATCCACTACACCCCGGAGGTGTTTGGTCTTTGATCAATCTCAGAACCACTGTGCCCTGAAGGTGTTGGACTTTCATCATTCACAGAACCACTGTGTCCTGGTGGTGTTGGGCTTTGATCATTCTCAGAACCACTGTGCCCAGATGTGCTGGACATTGAGCATTCTCAAATCCACTATACCCCGGAGGTGTTTGGGATTTGATCTTTCTCAGAACCACTGTACCCTGGTGGTGTTGGGCTTTGATTATTCTCAAAACCACTGTGTCCTGGTGGTGTTGGGCTCTGATAATTCTCAGAACTACTGTACCCTGATGGATTTGGGCTTTGATCATTCTCAGAACCACTGTACCCTGGGTTTTGGGGGGCTTTGATCATTCTCATAACCACTGTACCCGGGTGGTGTTTTGGCTTTGATCATTGTTAGAACCACTTTGCCGTGGTGGTGTTGGGCTTTGATCATTCTCAGAACCACTCTGCCCTGATGGTGTTGGTCGTTCATTATTCTCAGAAGCACTGTACCCTGGTTGTGTTGGGCTTTGATCATTCTCAGAATCAGTGTACCCTGCTGATGTTCGGTTTGATTATTCTCAGAACTACTGTTCCCTAATGATGTCGGGTTTTGATCATTCTCAGAACCACTGTTCACAGATGTGTTGGGCTTTGATCATTCTTAGAACCACTGTGGCCTGATGGTGTTGGGTTTTGATCATTCTCAGAGCCCCTGTACCCTGGTGGTGTTTGACTTCGATCATTCTCAGAACCACTGTACCCTGGTGTTTTTTTTGGCTTTGATCATCCTGATAGCCACTGTGCCCTGAAGATGTTGGGCTTTGATCATTCTCAGAACCACTGTACCCTGGTGGTGTTAGGCTTCTATCATTCTCAGAACCACTGTGCCCTGGTGGTGTTTGGGCTTTGATCATTCTCAGAACCAGTGTGCCCTGAAGGTGTTGGGCTTTGATCATTCTCAGAACCACTATGCCCTGATTGTGTTAGGCTTTGATCATTCTCAGAACCAGTGTACCCAGGAAGTGTTTGGGCTTTGATCATTCTCAGAACCACTGTGCCCTGGTGGTGTCGGTCGTTGATCATTCTCAGATCCACTGTGTCCTGATGGTGTTGGGCTTTGATCATTCTCAGAGCCTCTGTACCCTGGTGGTGTTTGGGCTTTGATCATTCTCAGAACCACTGTGCCCTGGTGGTGTTTGGTCTTTGATCAATCTCAGAACCACTGTGCCCTGAAGGTGTTGGACTTTCATCATTCACAGAACCACTGTGTCCTGGTGGTGTTGGGCTTTGATCATTCTCAGAACCACCATGCCCTGATGTTGTTGGGTTTTGATCATTCTCAGAGCCTCTGTACCCTGGTGGTGTTTGGGATTTGATCTTTCTCAGAACCACTGTACCCTGGTGGTGTTGGGCTTTGATTATTCTCAAAACCACTGTGTCCTGGTGGTGTTGGGCTTTGATAATTCTCAGAACCACTGTACCCTGATGGATTTGGGCTTTGATCATTCTCAGAACCACTGTACCCTGGGTTTTGGGGGGCTTTGATCACTCTCATAACCACTGTACCCGGGTGGTGTTTTGGCTTTGATCATTCTCAGAACCACTCTGCCCTGATGGTGTTGGTCGTTCATTATTCTCAGAAGCACTGTACCCTGGTTGTGTTGGGCTTTGATCATTCTCAGAATCAGTGTACCCTGCTGATGTTCGGTTTGATTATTCTCAGAACTACTGTTCCCTGATGATGTCGGGTTTTGATCATTCTTAGAACCACTGTGGCCTGATGGTGTTGGGCTTTGATCATTCTCAGAACCAGTGTACCCAGCTAGTGTTGGGGCTTTGATCATTCTTAGATCCACTGTATCCTGGTGGTGTTTGACTTCGATCATTCTCAGAACCACTGTACCCTGGTGTTTTTTTTGGCTTTGATCATCCTGATAGCCACTGTGTCCTGAAGGTGTTGGGTTTTGATCATTCTCAGAGCCTCTGTACCCTGGTGGTGTTTTGGCTTTGATCATTCTCAGAACCACTGTACCCTGCTGATGTTTGGCTCGATTATTCTCAGAACCACTGTATCCTGGTGTTTTTTGGCTTTGATCATTCTGATAGCCACTGTGCCCTGAAGGTGTTTGACTTTGATTATTCCCAGAACCACTGTACCCTGGTTGTGTTGGGCTTTTATCATTCTCAGAACCACTGTGCCCTGGTGGTGTTTGGGCTTTGATCAATCTCAGAACCACTGTGCCCTGGTGGTGTTTTGCTTTAATCATTCACAGAACCACTGTGTCCTGGTGGTGTTGGGCTTGGATCATTCTCAGAACCACTGTGCCCTGATGGTGTTGGTCGTTAATCATTCTCAGAAGCACTGTACCCTGGTTGTGTTGGGCTTTGGTCATTCTCAGAATCAGTGTACCCTGCTGATGTTCGGTTTGATCATTCTCAGAACTACTGTTCCCTGCTTGTGTTGGGCTTTGATCATTCTAAGATCTCCTATACCCTGATGGTGTCGGTTGTTGATCATTATCAGAACTACTGTACCCTAGTGGTTTATTGGCTTTGATCATTCTCAGAGCCACTATGCCCTGATGATGTTGGGTTTTTGATCATTTCAGAACGATTGTGCCCAGATGTGTTGAGCTTTGATCATTTTCAGAACCACTGTACCCTGTGTTGGGGGGGATTTGATCATTCTCAGAACCACTGTACCCTGGTGGTGTTGGGCTTTTATCAATCTCAGAACCACTCTGCCCTGATTGTGTTGGGATTTGTTCATTCTCAGACCGACTGTACCCTGTTGGTGTTGGGTTTTGGTCATTCTCAGAACCACTGTTCCCAGATGTGTTGGGCTTTGATCATTCTCAGAACCACTGTACCCTGATGGTGTTGGGCTTTGATCATTCTCAGAGCCACTGTGTCCTGATGGTGTTGGACTTTGATCATTCTCAGAGCCACTGTTCCCTGGTGGTGTTGGGCTTTGATCATTCTCAAAACCACTGTACCCTGGTGGTGTTAGGCTTTGATAATTCCCAGAACCGCTGTACCCGGGTGGTTTTGGGGCTTTGGTCATTCTCAGAACCACTGTACCCTGATGGTGTTGGGCTTTGATGATTCTCAGAGCAACTGTACCATGATGGTGTTTGGCTTTGATCATTCTCAGAGCTTATGTACCCTAGTGGTGTTGGGCTTTGTTCATTCTCGTAACCACTGTGCCCTGATGGTGTTGGGCTTTGGTCATTCTCATAGCCAGTGTACCCGGGTGGTGTTTGGGCTTTGATCATTTTCAGAACCACCGTGCCCTGATGGTTTGGGGCTTTTATCATTCTCAGACCGACTGTACCCTGTTGGTGTTGGGTTTTGATCATTCTCAGAACCACTGTTCCCAGATGTGTTGGGCTTTGATCATTCTCAGAACCACTGTACCCTGATGGTGTTGGGCTTTGATCATTCTCAGAGCCACTGTGTCCTGATGGTGTTGGGCTTTGATCATTCTCAGAGCCACTGTGTCCTGATGGTGTTGGGCTTTGATAATTCCCAGAACCGCTGTACCCTGGTGGTTTTGGGGCTTTGGTCATTCTCAGAACCACTGTACCCTGATGGTGTTGGGCTTTGATGATTCTCAGAGCCACTGTACCATGATGGTGTTTGGCTTTGATCATTCTCAGAGCTTATGTACCCTAGTGGTGTTGGGCTTTGTTCATTCTCGTAACCACTGTGCCCTGATGGTGTTGGGCTTTGATCATTCTCATAGCCAGTGTACCCGGGTGGTGTTTGGGCTTTGATCATTCTCAGAACCACCGTGCCCTGATGGTTTGGGGCTTTTATCATTCTCAGAGCCACTGTGCCCTGGTGGTTTTGTTCTTTGATCATTCTGAGAACCACTGTTCCCTAAACGTGTAGACTTTGATCATTCTCAGAACCACTGTACCCTGATGGTGTTGGGCTTTGTTCATTCTCAGAACCACTGTACCCTGATGGTGTTGGGCTTTGATCATTCTCAGAGCCACTGTGTCCTGATTGTGTTAGGCTTTGATCATTCTAAGAACCACTGTACCCTGGTGGTTTTTTTGGCTTTGATCATTCTCAGAACTTCTGTTCCCTGATGGTGTTAGGCTTTGACCCATTGGCTTGCCTGGCCAAGAACACATCCTTACAGGCCACTGAGATACAGTTGTGTGGCATCCTCATAAATTCAGTTGCAGTAAGTTTCAGGTATAGTACAGGGATAAAAGCGTATCACAATATTTTACAATGCAAATATTGCGATACGTAGCACGATATATTGTATATTTCTAAATTTTGAATTCAGAAGAAATCTGAAACGTCAAGGTATGATTTGAAGTTTATAAATAGAACAAAACAAGATGCTGGTAAACATAATGTTAACTCATTTAATAAATACGCAAGACCAACAGAATAAGAACCTGCAGGCCACATTTACAAAAATGCCGCTTATTGTGACAAATAAATCGCCATGTTACTTTAATGCTGGCCATAAGGACCCATACAAATTAGAAGCAGGGGCCGACACGAGATCTACCTGCCAAGGGCCTACACGCATGGTTATTTCGAACACTGATCTTGGGACCCTGGATGCACGCTGGTATTTGGCAAGTGTAAAACAAAAACAAATGATAATCATCTCTATTTGAAAGCACCTGATATAATGTCATTGTGGCACGTATCATGGAAAGAATGAACCCCAATTTACCGATGTACCGGTAATATTGCACACCCTTAGTTCACACCCATCAAACATTAACTGTTTAGACTGATGCGACCTATCGGCGGAGTCATTTTGGAGCAGACAAGTCCAAGTCGTTGTAACATAGTTTCAGATCTTCCCAGGTCAACCACATGAGGACAGATTCGACTGATCCGAAACCTGACTGCAAAATGATATTATAGCTGCAAACTTTCATCAGGCCACTGGATTACGAGTTAAGGGTCACACTATTAGAAAATGGCCACATGCAGTTCATCTCCATGCTCGACGGTCACGTGTTGTGTCACCCCTTACAAATCATCATTCTGCCAACAGACGTCAATACAAAACGTTGGAACTGGGGTCGTCGTTGCTTGTCATGTGTCATGGAATCAGATTAGTCCTGATTCACTTCTTTCATAAGAGTGATCATGTCTGACAAAGGCGAAATGAACACCAAGCCAATGTCAACATGAGACCTCATGACCGATTTGGCATAGGATCAGTTATGGTATTGGGTGTCATCACAATAATTGAGCACGATTCACCCCACTCCATATTGTGCAAGGAAGGGTCACTGTACAGTACTATCTGCACGACATACTGACATCCTTTTTGTCCTGTGTTGAGGCGTGTGGGACGACGTTATGACTTTCATGCACAAACCAGCAACCCAATGCTTGCCGTGAAAGGCGAATAACAGTATCAGGTGGTCTGGCTCGCTGATTTGGTGGATGCATGTCATCGTATCCCAGTTGCGTGGACCGATGCTCATTATGTCCATCACTGGATTGTCTGGTCCAAGCTCCAAACTATTTTCAGACCGCCATCATATAGCTGGAATATTGCTGTGCAACGTTAAACAACAAACACACAATCATGTACAAATCGTCAATGCTAACCTCAAGCAGTACAACATTAGCAATGAGCCCAGACATGTTCCCCATTGAACGCGTGTGTGACATGAGAAGGAGAAGTGTGCGTCAAAGTCATAGGCCGCTGACCATGTTGGCTGAACTTGGCCAGGCACTGCAAGAGGAGTGGGACAGGCTCCCTCAAATCACCATTGAGAGACTCAGTATGCCTTGTCTCAAAGCCAGTGTGCAGTGAAAACATACCACAACCTAGGGAAGCCCAACACAACACCACCATCGGCAAACTGCAAATAGGAGAGTCATTTTATGCCATAGCCAGGTTTTCCGCTGAGCACACTGGACATCACATGACCTTCCCAGGTCCGGTCGACCACGTATCACTACGTATGCTAGAAGACAGGACAGATTCATACAGCTACATCACTTGTGTAAAAAAACCACAACGGTCAAATACGGCAAAACAAGGATGAAGGTATTCGTGCTTGACGATCATTCGAGGTGTCATTTTGACGGACCTGGTAGAACAGACTTGGTGCAAGTTTAAGGGACTTTATGGGCAAAAAGTTACATGGATGAGATTCTTCGGCCACACATTCTTTCTTTTGTGCAACAAGCATATTCGAACAAGACAGTACCCAATCTCACACGACCTTTTTGAGGAATCCCAACATCCAGGTCCTTTCATTGCCCTACAGGTCTCCAGATTTAAACCCAATCGAACATTTATGGGATGTACTGGATCAACGACTGCATGCACGTCAGCAACAAACACAAAACCTCCGACAGCTGGCACGAGCACTGCAATCAGAGTGTGTGAACATTCCCCAGGCCACAATTTAGGATGTGACTGCTTCCCTGGGACGACGATGCCAGTCAAATTGGATTCTAATGGTGGCCATACAAGATCTTGACCAAGATGGCCCCCACCTTGAAAACTTACTGTTCCATGTGTGCTACATGTTACCTGAGTCAATGACTATGCATCTTCCCGAAGCAAGAGAGTTAACTGACTTTAAAAGTTCAGTTTCCACCCTTGACGAACTAGGCTGGTGTTGTGGAGTAATATCTTGGCTAGACTAATGCATAGTCCAAGCGCAATGAAATCGAAATCCGGTTCGTAAACTGCAGAATTCGGTCGATGTGTACCCCCCACTTGACGTCAACATATATTTTCCAAATCATTTCATGTTTTTAATCAAGGAGCTCATGTTATTTGATGCACTTAGCGATGTAAGACCCGTTTTATCACAATATCAGATCGTCTTGAGTGGGCGCCGACATTTTCTTTGAATCAAATGCAAGTGATGCGAGAGGTGGAATCTGATTGGTCCATAGGAGAGGTTTGGATGGCACATAACTCGTGATAACCACTGGTGGCGCTACGAACGAGCCCAGGAATTCCAGCCTAGTTTGGCAAGGGTGGAAACTGGACTTTGAAAGTCAATTAACTCTTGCCTCGGGAAGATGATGACAATGACGTGTGGCAATTTTGAACAATCAATTATCATCTGTTGCTTATTTATATGACATATAAAATAAACATCTAAAACCACTTTTGTCTTGCGTTTGGGAAATTTTAAGTTATTTCCAATTATCCGATATTCTTTTTAGGCGTATATTTTATAGGTGCAGAATTGTATTGATTGGCCACATTTGGGGTTTCAATGCTCAAACTATTTTTTATGTCATGTGTGCTTGATCTGTCCACATCACAAATAAGTAGTTTTTATCATGTCACACCCTAAATAACAGTAACATAGATTTATAAAGTGTTACTGATCCCATGAATAGCATTTAAAATAATCAAACCTTAACCAGAACAAATGAACGAATATGTCGATATTAGCTTCTAGAGAATATGTTATTTGTCAACTCACAAAACTAGAGTTCTACTTTACCTACAGACTATCCTTCTAGTAATAATGAGTGAGTGAGTGAGTGAGTATGGTTTTACGCCGCTTTTAGCAATATTCCAGCAATATCACGGCGGGGGACACCAGAAATGGGCTTCACACATTGTACCCATGTCGGGAATCGAACCCGGGTCTTCGGCGTGACGAGCGAACGCTTTAACCACTAGGCTACCCGACCGCCCCTCTAGTAATAAAGGCCTAAGCATTGAAGCCCTTTACTCCAGTGCAATACAACCTACAAGTCACTCAACCAATGCATCACATATATTCAAATATACTGAACCAAATTAAAAACTTCACAATCCTAAACTTTTAACATTTTGACCAGTTATCATTGTGGGACCTTATTGTGTACTTAAACAGTAATGGCCACGTATTGTCTTCAGATAACACCCGTTTTTGTGCAGGTGAATCGATCAAAATCATGTGCACAGCACTTCAGTAGCAAAAGTGGTTTTTCACGTGCAACTGGTCACGTGGCCATAATACCGCACGTGTTTTCAGCCATACTTGTTGGCAGTCATTAACAAAAAAAGAAAAACACTAGAAAACAAAAGTCTTTACAGCCATTTGTCATGCCACGCCTTTCAAATGTGCAACGTGAACGTGCCATCGGCATGTTGCAGACGGGAACGTCCGTAGCTGAAGTCGCAAGGACGATGGGTTGTAGTCGAAGGACTGTCTATGATTTACAGGCGCGTCTACAGCAAACGGTTACCCCCGCTGATCGCCCTCGGCCTAGTCGACCACGTGTGACGTCACATGCAGAGGATCGTCAGATTGTCTTACGTCACCTCCATAACCCATTTTTGACGGCTACATCAATCAGAAATAAACGTTTAGGGGTTGACTGAGTGCGCAAACTGTTCGAAACCGTCTGAGAACTGCTCACCTTCAAGCACGACGGCCATACTGCGGGCCGATTCTGACTCAATTACACAGACGTCAACGTCAATTGTGGGCACAGCGACACTTACGATGGACTCAGAGGAATTGGAATCAAGTCGTCTTCAGTGATGAATCCCAATTTAATCTTCGATTTGCTGATGGTTGGGCGAGGGTGTGGAGGCGCCGTCATGAATGTTACGCCCAATGTTGTATACAGGAAGTTGATAGATTTCGAGGCGGAAGTGTCATGGTGTGGGGTGCTTTCTGCTTACTCATTTTCAAAACTGGTTTTACATTTGGAACAATCTTCCGGGAAAATTGCATAGATACTGTTTTATTAGGGTTGAAATCGACCTGTCAGTTTTCTGCCCAAGAGGATATTCTACTTAGATCGTTATTCAGACAATGTGCTGCTGTATTCGGGTCATTTACCACGACACATTGGGATGTGTCGTCGGCAAACAATCTTGTATGCGTAAGTGAGTGAGTGAGTTAAAATTTTAAGTCACATCGGCAATGTTTCAGCCATATCGTGACTATCAATAGTTAATCATAATACATATATTGAAACAGAAAAACCTGTCAACGAAGGACAGTAAAGTAACTAGATTTCTCACAGAAAAAGATATAAAACTAGTACGGAATCGTAAAAGAGAATAGCACTATACATAACGATACAAGATAAAAACGGGCTATAGATCGTCAGCAACCGAAGGTAGACCACCATACTGGGGACCATGAGGACTTAGTGTACCTTTGCTACCTGCATGGACCCCAGCAGGATTTACACCATCCCTTCAGTCGCTGGCGACTGTATGCAAAGTTAGCCACAAGTAAAAATAAACATTTTCTACGTTTTAAATAGTAGTAGGCAGAAATATTCTTTGAATGACATGGACTTACATAATCCTCTCAGGGGGACAATAATTTTACACTACATCAACCCCCTTTGAGGATACATCGTCATAAATGGCCTCGTCAAATCTGGACTCACAACCCAAATAGGTGTAACCGATATTTGGTTTAATGTTATGTTATTTATTAATACCTACCTGGGTGTCCCACTTCTTTTGCATTAGATCTCTGATGTACGATCTAATCAAGAGTTTAATATCACTTTGGGGGATTAGAAGTGGTGTCACAGATTTGTTGAGTGCTGCTTTTGCAGCAGCATCAGCCAATGTGTTACCAACGAGTGAGTGAGTGAGTGAGTGAGTTTGGTTTTACGCCGCTTTTAGCAATATTCCAGCAATATCACGGCGGGGGACACCAGAAATGGGCTTCACACATTGTACCCATGTCGGGAATCGAACCCGGGTCTTCGGCGTGACGAGCGAACGCTTTAACCACTAGGCTACCCGACCGCCCCTGTTACCAACGAATCCAACATGGCTGGGTAACCAACAGAAAGCGATGTCGTATTGGCCAGTAGCTAGATCATTACACAATTCGACAATTTCGAGTAAAAGTGGATGTGTACTGGACATTTTGTGAATAGCCTGGAGACATAAAAGAGAGTCTGAAAATATTCTGAACTGCTTATGCTTTTCGAGATCGAAAAAGATAGACACTGAATGTTGTTTGTTTATTATGGCATTTTTAACAAACGATTCTAAACGTACAAAATGATCAATTGTACTTCCATTTTTACGGAAACCACATTGAATATTTGTAATTAGGTTATTGGTTTCTAAGTACCAAACAAGTCGATTATTGATCATGCGTTCCATGGTTTTGCAAACGCAGCTGGTCAATGAAATTGGACGATAATTTGAAGGCTCAGTATGATCACGTCCTGGCTTAGGTATGGAAACAAGGATAGCATCTCGCTATGAGGATGAAAATTCACCTGATGTCCAGATTTCATCACAAATTAGTAGAAGGGTTTCTAAACATGAGTCTGGTAAATGTTTCAGGAGTTGATCATGTATATTATAAGCTCCTGTAGCAGTATCGTGTGCTTGTCCAAGAGCTGTATAAAGCTCATGGATTGAAAATATTTCGTTATAATCTTCCCCCTCATCTGATTAGTAATTTATTATTTTCGTTTCTTGCAGTTTTTGTTATTTTTTAGAATTTAGGTACATGGTTAGAGGAAGAAAAATGTTTTGCTAATGTTTCACCAAGTTTATTTGCAATTTCCGATTGATCAGTCAATAGTTCGTCTCCATTTTTAAGCTGATGTATGCTAGATTTATAACCTTTACCTATAATTTTCTGGATCATGTTCCATACCTTAGACATGAGCATACGAGAATTTATCTTGGAAACAAAATTTTGCCAAGATTGGCATTTATTTTGTTTAAACGTACGTCTGGCTTTAGCATTATAAATTTTAAATTTATTCAAATCATGTACCATTGGATGGCGACGGAAATAGTGCTCAGCCTTTTTCCATGCATTCCTAGCTTGTTTGCACTTATTGTTAAACCATGGTTTACGAATATGTGGATTTGCAGAGGGCTTAGGAATACATCCGACATTGTGGAAACTTCTCACTCTGGTTGGGTCCTGGAACTGGTCGGTTATCCTTAGAGTCCAAATAAGGAGGAGAGAAGTACCTCCGACAGGAGATAAGTATCTCCAGTACTTCGTATGGAGGGAAGTATCGCCAGGACTTCGTAAGGAGATAAGCTTCTCCATTACTTCGTAAGGAGAAAAATTTCTTCATTACTTCGTAAGGAGAGCTGTATCTCCAGTACTTCGTAAGAAGAGAAGTATCTCCAGTACTTCGTACGTGTTATAATATGGCACCGAATGGTTCTCTCTACCAGCTTCTATGCGTGTGAGCTGTTAAGCGGTATACGTGGTAAGGATATGATTCAGATAGAAAATGTTCAACGGCACTTTGCTGGAGTCATCCAAGGTCTGGACCAAACATCATCAACTGATTCAACCATAGCAATTCTTGGAATGTGGACGCTGACAGGATACATAGACAAATGCAGGCTACTACTCCTCGGAAGACTGTGTACAAACTCATGCTTCTCTCCTAGGAAACATATTATATGTGCAACCTTAGCCTTAGTCAATGTTGATAATATCAAAACTAGCACTAGCATATGTGACACAATCAAATTAAATGCTTGTAAATATAAACTTATAAAGGTCATTATGAACTTTATCAGTATTGGAATATTTCCTTGTAAAAAAGAATGGAGAAAAATTGTATGTTATGCACACCTCATATGAAGAAGGTAGGTGGAAACAGACTGTCATTGAGAGAGGATCTGGTCAGTTCAATCTAAACTTAAACTACATGTACTATGGAAACTAGCACTAACTTATCCCCATCTTAGGTATTGCATCCAATATTCCCTTAAGATCGCATTCCGAAACATTACATCACGTGGATGTGCTAAATGTGGCAGACATGTCTATGATTATGACAGACATGTACTTCTACACTGAATATTTTATAAATGATCAAAATGAATTCTTCTCCACCCTCATTGACAAACTGGATATTGAAAGTTGTGTTCAAGTTGAACTTCTGGAAGAAAATGATATGCTCGCACTACTCTGGGGCTCAGCAAGCATAAATCTGGAATTATGAAGCAATTTACATGGGAAAACATATCATTGATATTCTGTGAATATGTCTTAAATTTCCGAAACGTATAAGATAAACCTCAAATTAATCTGTTGTATCCTAATAGTGCTCACTTGTGTACATAGTAAATAACGAAAATTTATGCGTGTGTGTATGTGTGTATATATATGTATACATATGTATATGTATTTTATGTGTTAATAATGCACCCATCTATATAAATGTTAGCACAATGCATTTGCTCTTTGAATATCCGGAATTTTGTAAATATTCGGATGTAACTTCTGGAGGAAATAAAAAATTCATTTATTCATTCATTCATTCATTACTTCATAAGGATAGAAGTATCTCCGATAGTGCGTAAGGAGAGAAGTATCTCCAGTACTTCGTAAGGAGAGAGTCAATGAGTATGGTTTTACACCACTTTTAGAAATATTCAAGCAATATCACAGCGGGGGACACCAGAAAATAGGCTTCACAATTTGTACCCATGTGGGAAATCGAAACCCGGGTCTTCGGCGTGACGAGCAAACGCTTTAACCACAAGGCTACCAGACCGCCCCTATAAGGAGAGAAGTATCTCCAGTTCTTTGTAAGGAGAGAAGTACCCCCAATAGGTGATAAGCATCTCCAGTACTCTGTAAGGAGAGAAGTATCTCGATAGTGCGTAAGGAGAGAAGTATCTTCATTACTTCGTAAGGAAAGAAGTTTCTCCAGTACTTCGTAAGGAGAGAAGTATCTCCAGTACTTCGTAAGGAGAGAAGTATCTCCAGTACTTCGTAAGGAGAGAAGTATCTCCAGTACTTCGTAAGGAGAGAAGTATCTCCAGTACTTCGTAAGGAGAGAAGTATCTCCAGTACTTCATAAGGAGAGAAGTATATCCAGTACTTCGTAAAGAGAGAAGTATCTCCGATAGTGCGTAAGGAGAGAAGTATCTTCGATAGTGCGTAAGGAGATAAGTATATTCATTACTTCGTAAGGAGAGATGTATCTCCATTACTTCATAGGGAGAGATGTATCTCCATTACTTCGTAAAGAGAGAAGTATCTCCGATAGTGCGTAAGGAGAGAAGTATCTTCGATAGTGCGTAAGGAGATAAGTATATTCATTACTTCGTAAGGAGAGATGTATCTCCAGTACTTCGTAAGGAGAGATGTATCTCCAGTACTTCGTAAGGAGAGAAGTATCTCCGACAGTGCGCAAGGAGAGAAGTATCTCCAGTACTTCGTAAGGAGAGAAGTATCTCCGACAGTGCGCAAGGAGAGAAGTATCTCCAGTACTTCGTAAGGAGAGAAGTATATCCATTACTTCGTAAGGAGAGAAGTATCTCCGATAGTGCGTAAGGAGAGAAGTATCTCCGATAGTGCGTAAGGAGAGAAGTATATCCAGTAATTCGTAAGGAGAGAAGTATCTCCAGTACTTCGTAAGGAGAGAAGTATATCCAGTACTTCATAAGGAGAGGTGTATCTCCATTACTTCGTAACGAGAGAAGTATCTCCGATAGTGCGTAAGGAGAGAAGTATCTCCGATAGTGCGTAAGGAGAGAAGTATATCCAGTAATTCGTAAGAAGAGAAGTATCTCCAGTACTTCATAAGGAGAGATGTATCTCCATTACTTCGTAAGGAGAGATGTATCTCCATTACTTCGTAAGGAGAGATGTATCTCCAGTACTTCGTAAGGAGAGAAGTATCTCCGACAGTGCGTAAGGAGAGAAGTATCTCCAGTACTTCGTAAGGAGAGAAGTATTTCATAATTTCGTAAGGAGATAAGTATCTCCATTACTTCGTAAGGAGAGAAGTATCTCCGATAGTGCGTAAGGAGATAAGTATCTCCAGTACTTCGTAAGGAGAGAAGTATCTCCGGTATTTCGTAAGGAGAGAAGTATCTCCATTACTTTGTAAGGAGAGAAGTATCTCCGATAGTGCGTAAGGAGAGAAGTATCTCCGATAGTGCGTAAGGAGAGAAGTATATCCAGTAATTCGTAAGAAGAGAAGTATCTCCAGTACTTCATAAGGAGAGATGTATCTCCATTACTTCGTAAGGAGAGAAGTATCTCCGATAGTGCGTAAGGAGATAAGTATCTCCAGTACTTCGTAAGGAGAGAAGTATCTCCAGTACTTCGTAAGGAGAGAAGTATCTCCGGTATTTCGTAAGGAGAGAAGTATATCCAGTACCTCGTAAGGAGAGAAGTATATCCAGTACTTCATAAGGAGAGATGTATCTCCATTACTTCGTAAGGAGAGAAGTATCTCCGATAGTGCGTAAGGAGAGAAGTATCTCCGATAGTGCGTAAGGAGAGAAGTATATCCAGTAATTCGTAAGAAGAGAAGTATCTCCAGTACTTCATAAGGAGAGATGTATCTCCATTACTTCGTAAGGAGAGAAGTATCTCCGATAGTGCGTAAGGAGAGAAGTATCTCCAGTACTTCGTAAGGAGAGAAGTATTTCATAATTTCGTAAGGAGATAAGTATCTCCATTACTTCGTAAGGAGAGAAGTATCTCCGATAGTGCGTAAGGAGATAAGTATCTCCAGTACTTCGTAAGGAGAGAAGTATCTCCAGTACTTCGTAAGGAGAGAAGTATCTCCGGTATTTCGTAAGGAGAGAAGTATCTCCAGTACCTCGTAAGGAGAGAAGTATCTCCAGTAATTCGTAAGGAGAGAAGTATCTCCAGTAATTCGAAGGAGAGAAGTATCTACGATAGCGTGTAAGGAGAGAAGTATCTCCGTTATTTCGTTAGGATAGAATTATCTCCAGTACTTCGTAAGGAGAGAAGTCCAGTCAATATATCTTAAGGGAGGGAATTAAAAACTCTTAAATAGACTTAATCTGTGTTTGTGGTTACATCAGTACTGACCAGGTACAACACAAGCTGATGTTTTTTCTTTGACTCACATTACGTACATCTGGCTTCTAAATATAAGCAACATGTGTATTCGAAAACTGGAAATAGTGTCCTTTTACAGAAAGCATATATGCAGCTTTTCTAATTGAGGCAGTGACAGTCATGTAAACTTCTGTTTTGAAACTGTTCTAAATTTGACGTGTATTTTCCTAAACTAGAACTCATAGTTCAAATGACTTCGCTGATAGGCTGGTACAATTGTCAATGTTGATGAGTCAATATTGATCGATTAATCATCACACATACAATGATGGCGTTGAAATGTGAGCAGTGAACATGTGAAACAGTCGTTCATTTGATTTAATTTGTTTGTGTTTTATTGTCCAAAAGAAAAAAAAGAAGGAATTTGCAATTGTTAATATACTTATGCTCGCCATAAATGCATCATACAGTGTTATGGCAAATTTCCATTACATTATATCTAACCTGAGCACTTTCTAATATTAAATATTCAGCTTTGATATGAAACGTCATATAATCATACTTTAGTGTCAAGGAGCGATGATACAAAATATAGTCATAGTCAGGCCTATAATGTGCATGTTGTGAATTTTTGTCATCTCTCTCAGTAATCATGTTATGCAAAGACATTTACAGGAGGGCCTGTGCTAACAAAAAAACATGTGCCATTATCACGATGATAATGGTGTGTGCTCTGAAAAATCAAGTTTGATTCATACAAAACTATTAAACGTAGTTGTAAATAATGATGATTAAATCCTTACAATGTTTGTTCTTAAGAGCTCTGAAAAGTGACATCACACAAATGCAATTTGTATTCGGTTTGACATGAATTAACTTCATAATTAAACCCCATTTAGCATTTGTAAAGCATGTTTAGTTAAAGATGAAATCTACATCTTAATTTATCAATTTTGTCTGGATGTAAGCATTGTAAGGAATTGTTGGTATGTTAGAAGTATATGTTATGTGTTCTCATTTCTCATGAATAGTTTATGGTCAAACATACATTGCCTATGAAAGGACAACTCGTATTGTGTATAAAGGTTTTAAACACATTAAAGTCCTATCTGAAGCACTGGTTCTTGAAAAGATGTCTGTGACTGTTAGAATACACCATCTACACTGAACACTGGATTAGGACATACTTGTCACCAACATGGTGTTGCAAAACATCATGGGATTCTCACATAAGGTCCTGTGTGAATCTAGATACTGACACTAGTGAGAGTGTATGCTGGTGAAAATATTCTAATTCACGCTGGGACAGTTTTCTGTCCATGCCTGGCATTTGGGAATACTTACGAAGAATGTTTTTATATTTTGTGAGTAATCTTGACCTTTGAAAAAAATATTGACTAAATCTAACGCTTATTTATTGATTTTTAAGTATGGATACTGGTACACAATAGAAATGTTTTGAAGAGTTCTGGGATCAGCCATGATATCGAATTGACATTGAATAATGCACATTAAATTTATAATAAATGTTCAGTTGATGGGTAAAAATATTACTCGAAAATACAACAAATGCTCACTAATGAAAATTAAACTTAACCAATGGCAGCGATGCTGCAAGGCCTGGATGCCAGTCAAGAACAAATTTCAGCCACCCTAAAAAAGTCATTCACAGCGGAAATGACGTCATCATTACTAGGAAAAATGGCGACTGGCTAGTTCCTTTTTCATTTTGGGAAACAGGTGGAAGTCTGACGGGGCCAAATCGGGTGAATAAGGGGGATGGTCAATGAGTTCGAGGCCACAATCATGGATCGTTAACATGGCAACCACCTATTTGTGAACAGGAGCATTGTCTTGGTGGAACAGGACTCTTTTAGTGAGCATTCCCCGTAGCTAAGCTTTGATAGCTTCACGCAACTGACTCAGTAGGTCAGCATAATATCTTCCATGGATAGTCTGCCCTTTTTCAAGATAGTCAATCAGCAGAATACCCTTGGAATCCCAAAAGACTAAATCCATCACTTTTCTAGCAGAAGGAACCGACTTGGCTTTTTGGTGGGCTGGTGATTCCGGATCCTTCCATTGTTTAGACTGAATTTTGGTTTCTGGTTGAAAGTGATAAAGCCCAAGTCTCATCCACGGTTACAAATCGGGCCAAAAATTCATCGGGATCTGCTTCAAATTGTCACGGGACGTCAGGAATCTGACACGTTTCTGATCCGCTGTCAAGAGCTTTGGCACCCATCTTGCAGAAACTTTTGTCATTCCCAACTTGTTGGTGATGATGTGCTCAACCCTCTCATGAGAGATGCCCACAACACCGGCAATTTGTCGTGTGGTCAATCGTCGATCAGCCATCACCATGTCATGCACCCGGGTAATGTTTTCCCGAATGGTTGCTGTTGAAGGCCTTCCTGGACGCGGGTCATCGTCAAGGCTCTCTCTGCCACGCTTGCATTCCGCAACCCACTTCTTTACATTGGAAAAGTAAGGGGCATCATTCCCTAAAGTGGAGACCATGTCAGCTTGTATCTGTGTTGGAGTTAGCCCTTTCAGTTGCAGGTACTTGATGACTGCCCTATAGCCAGTTTTGTCCATTTCTGGTGATTTCAATTGGTAGGTTCACAAGATGGTCTGATACAAAGACAATAATAACACTATATTTGCAGTTCTTATGTCTATGATTCATTAAATGATTGAACTTGTTGGTGGCAAAAGTTTGTTTCAATCCGATTTAGATATCCCACTTAGGCTTAGAACTTTTCAGCCAGCCCTCGTTTATCAACATGTCTTGTGTTTGTACCAGCTGTAATGGTTCAGCATGCAAATACAATGGTTCATTGGACAATAGACAATAAACGTTATTCTAGACCAGTTATCTTAAAGCAGATTTGTCCAACTTTGATATGAAATGTCAGTTATCACAAATGTCAACATAGAATGCGCGGATTCCTTGACACTGCTGTCAGATATCAGAATTCATTCATTCATGAATGAACGGTCCCAAGGTTGTCTGTTGTCAGTCAGAAACCAATAACTTTGCGGGAGTAGCAAGTAATATTATTCCGAAGTAAGCCAACTATTACGAATGTCAAAAGCAGTGACAACCAAGCGTGGCGGTATATTTGGTCCCGCCTAGCGCATTTCGAAACCAGAATGGGTTCATAAGTTTAGATGTGTCACCAGAAATACTGGTACTGGAAGTAGCTCTTTGCGAGACTTGGGGTCCTATTGTGCAGTATGCATGTTGTTACGTCTGGACTTCTAAAAGTCAACCCTGACATCTATGCAAAAACAAATTCAGTGTTAAACCAACAAACGTCAAAGATATGGTATACAATCTTCTTTTTTTCAACTGTATTATCAATAGAGTGGCAGTACAATTACAATGGCAGTATCAGATGTAATAGCAGTGATGATAATATTCACCTGGCAGCAACAGTGGTCAAGCTTCCGAAACAGGTCTAGGCTGGATTTCTATGGTAAAAACAATGATCTTCACACAACCGCTGTAATAAGAGATGTAATGTGAGATGAGAGAGGCACGCTCCTGCACCCTTTTATAGTCTTATTCGTTTCTGGAAGGTTCTGTACAGTGCTGGAACATTGTAGATTACACTTGACTTAAAAAACCCAGCAAAAAAGAGTATTTTCATCACGACTGTTTGTTTGTTTTGTTCGTTTGGTGTTTAACGCCGCAAGAAGTTGTGTGCCCCATTACAGTAACCACTTTGGGTTGATGGCGGCACAACCGTTTCCGGCGGCGAGCGCATCCAAGAAGGCGGCATGTCCTTTACAGGAGGCGTGCGCACATCCAAGAGGGCGGCACATTCGTTTCCGGGGAGGTGGTGGGTTCTTTGTTTGGGTTTGAGGGATGGATGAAAAGCGTTCTTTCGGGAGAGATGGGTGGCCCTGAAAAGTGCCGTTGGAAAACAAACTGGAAACGATAGGAAACGGTAGGAACATTGGAACACTGGAAAAACTGGAAACTCGAAACGACTGGAAACTGGAAAAAACAGTAGAGCAGCATGTCCCATGCGTTAGTCTCTTTGCTCAGATGATCTATCTTCTTCATCCTCTACCTCCATCTCCTCCTCCGACTGATGACGTCGTCGGCGCTTTGAAGAGTGCTTTCTTGAGGGGCTTCTGTCACATTTTCTTTTTCCTAGACGTGGTGTGATGCCCGCACGGAGTTGTGTGATGCATTCTTTTAGGTCGAGGACATTGACAAGCACTTGTGTCACTGAAGTCACCTGTGTCACGGGTGACACTGGTGTCGACATGGACGGTGCTGCTGAAGTTTTCTTTCGACTGGGTTCTGGACAATCTGCAGCGAAATGACCCACGACTTGGCAGTTGTAACATGGGCCCTGGGGAGTCTTCTGCTAATCTTGACTGCTTATCTTTGGACGGACATAGTGACGGTGACCTTGAGTGTGGCACTCGGTACATGTCACTTCAGGGCAGTACAGGTAACTGACTGTAGGTCTGACACTTCATGCAGCTGTATCGAGACAACATGGTTGATTGCATAGAATGCAGTGTGTGTGAGTTCGCTCTTGATGTTTATAGAAAAGGGACTGGCACCCTGTTTCCTGATTTGTTCGCCAGGCAGCGCGCCCCGATTTGTTCGTTCCGGTGCCTGGCCTGCACCTCAGTTTTCCAAAACGGAGTGACACCTGTGTTTCTTTTCCATAAGAAATGGATTTTTCCATGGGAGAGAAAGTACAACCCCGATTTTTTTACCATAGCACTTGCAACACGTATTTAGATACATGTATTAAACGATCTAGTCATGCATACACTGAAGTTGACTTAAGTTATATCTTTATTCAACCATATGAAAAGTCAGAAGGAATGGGTGCATAGTCAGAAAGAAATGCGAACATTAGTGACTTGTAGTATAACCATAGAGTTCTAGATAATTTTTGTCATTAAACTACATATCACATGACTAACCACGGGTCCGGGTAGTCCTATGGGTACCCGGGTCCTACTCGGTACCCATCCGACCTGGGTACCCGAGTTACCCATCCCAGCCCTAGTATGAACGGCTGTACACTTTTGAATAACTTTGTCACTAGGGGTGAACAAGACACTCGACTCTTCCCTTCCGTGCTCCTTTGGAAACCAAACGTCTGTATTTTTCGTTCACTTCCCCTTTAGGACAAAGCACTCACAAATATTTAAAGGGGACTTTGGCGTGCTTTCAGATGTTCTCTCCAGGGTTTGTCTGTGGCTTCCCATTGGCAGAGTGTCACCCTGTCCTTGATAGAAATAGCCAGCCATGGCCATGTCATAAGGGGTCTGGGTCATCTGTTTAGGCCACGTTTAAAAAGACCTCAGGCGCTCTTGAAATGAATCATAGTTAGGTGAGAAGGATGACACTAGGTGTAAGAAGGAAAAGGTCCCTCCAGAATGTCACTGAGTCGCAATGTGTCGTCCATAAAGAGTGTGTCATCCATAAAGAGTTTGAGTTTTCTCGCTTGTTCTCTCACTTTTTCAGACACCCACTCGGTATCGGGGACATTTCGGGAGGATGACTTGGCATTCATAGACCGTCTTTGCCCCATGATGACTGTGACTCCACTGAAAGAAGGTCTGGGGGTTTCGCCTGCTTTTATGAAAGTCTCCTCCCCCTCAAACAGAAGGTCATAATCTCTTTATCATCATCATCATCATCATCACGTGACGCCATCCTGTGTTTGGACTAACTGACACACGGCAGCGGTTGTGGTGGTGGTGTGTACTGGGTGACAGCTGATCTTTCAAGCATGGCCTTTCTCTGTTATCTATTCTTTACTCTTTTCTTTACTTTTACAACGAGCATACGCACTGACATGACAGACAGACAGACAGACAATGTAGACGACATCTCAACTCAGCCTCTACCCTCAGTTCGGCACCCTATTGGAGTTGAGATCAATCAAGAAACAAAGAGTCAGTTCAACCAACTGATCTCGTAATAATGAACAACAACAACCAGATACATAGGAAATACGAAAAGACAACTGAGGAGGGAGTGCTTTGCATGTCCCTTCAACAACGCATAAACTTTTCCTCTTACATCTTCAAGCTCTTCGAGTGAAGATGGGGTCACAATAAGATGTGGTCCTCCATCCTACTGTCCCAAACAGGTCCCAAACATGTTAGTGGCCCATCAGTAAAACAGGTACAGTCTATGGCCTCCCTGAAACAGACATGACACATCACTTGAACTCTGTTGCAGCTTATGTATCTTAACATGCTGTTGTTTCGGCAGACACTACATTCGTGTTGTAGGGAAGTGAGTTGAGCTTCTCCATAAGGTTCCTCGTCAATGTTGTCGTCGTCGTTGCAAAACATGGGCATACCTGAGGAGAAGACATTAAAATCCTCTGGTGATGCTGGTGACCAAGAAGCATCAAACGGGGTGGGTGTGTCCAGAAGGGAGGGCTGTCAGCTTGAGTGCTTCATGATCATCACCGTCACTGGTCGTCATCATCACAGGCGCATTCGGCGAATAGGTTGGCTGCCGAGGGGTTTGTTCCCACCACTGTTCTAACATGGACTGCACTGAACTGACATCGGGGGAAGAAAGGATGGATGTCCTGTCAATCAAACAAGAAAAAAACCCTTCAGTATAACAACGATCATCATCATGCATTAGTTTTTATCTTCTGTGTCTTCTTCTATGGTACTTTCTTGGGTTCAGTCAGTTTCTTCATCTTCGAAACGTATCTTGGTGTACGGGTCGTCAGCCTTTATCTTCGTACACTTCACCCCACCCTGCAGTCATGTCCACTGCTCCCTTTACCACCCATGTCACTCTGTATCTTGGCATTCATCAGTTTCGACACATGATCGTCTGGATTTTCTGTTCGTTTTTTCTTTCCAAGTCTTCACAGATGTGTGTCAATACTTTATGGTACTCTCTCCAAACACGTGTTTCTTCCATATAAAACGCAAACAGCAAACACAACGTGAGGAACATCAATCAGAGGGACGATGTTGTTGCTTGGACTGTTCAGTGAAAAGTGATGACCGGAGAGTGTCTGTCAGTTTTAAGACACTGATAACTTGCTTCCTGATTGGTCCATTCCGGTGCTTGGTCTGAGCCTCAATTTCGCAAAAATGGACCGACCCTTGTGTTTCTTTTCCACAGAAAATGGTGTTTTCAATGAGAGAGAAAGCACAATCTCGTTTTGACCAATTAGGGGGCCGTCCAGGGCAAAGGCAGCCTCTGATTGGTCGAAATCCCAGGCTTCTGATTGGACAGTTTTCGATCAGTTTTTCTGTAGGTGTCCATGTCGATTCTTTTTTGATCCGTTGTGACACCCCAATGATATGACATATAAAATGATCTAGTCGTCTCTGTACCCAAAGGGGAGCGTGTCTACAGGCACCTCTGTGGTTTCGCTGTAGAGGCGTCGCTTGTCGTACACGGTACGGTAGTCTTTTCGGGTGGGCCGGGTCACAAGAGTGTTCCCGTGCCGAGGTCCTTTACGAATGATTTCACGAGGGTAATCCAAGCTGATTTTCTCCCCCTCCTTCCAAGGCCATTGTCGAAGTATCAGTCCTTTCATGGTGTCAAAGTTGAGGTGTAATTCAAGGTGAACACTCGCACTTTGGAGGTCATACGCGTTCCATCGGGTCTGGGTTTCATTAACTCATAGCCATAGTTTTTGGGGCCTCCTGACACCAACGTCTTGATGATGTTTCCGTCAAGTTCGTCTGTAAACTCACCCAACGAATGGCCCAGCTCTGGATTCATGTCCTGGGGTAGATCTGAAGCACCTGGTAGTCATACTTCTTCACAGCTTCATGGAGTTCTAAGGTGGCGTATGTAACCACCCATGACCTCTCTTCGTCCTTGTGCTTGCAGGGGGAACCTGACCAGGTATTGGCACATGTACGGCACAAAGGACAGAGCAGTTTACCACCCGATCAGTAGGGAAGTAGCGGATGGTAGAGTCGTTTCGGGGGTGGAACATGACATTGTATAAGTCCTTTCAGTTCAAACAACGTGTCCACAGTTGGTTGATGGAGAAGGGTTTGGGGTCCCGTGGGAAATGCTCCGGTCTTACAAATGTAAGGATAAAGTGAACAGATATCGATATACTTGATGGTTTCACCTTCTTGGGCTTCGTAGCATAATCGAGTGGCATTGGTGTGTCCTCCATAGAAGGCATCGCGAGGGTTGAGTGGACCAGGGACTTGGATACAGTGGGGTTCCTGCAAGAAAGCACGCAAAGCGGAATCCTCAGGTTGCATTTTTTTTAAACTCATGCTCCCACAGGTTGACGACCCGTTTCACCTCAGGGTGTTGGTTCAAGAGATTCAGGCGGTAGCGGGTGTTGGTATAACATGCTCCCAACGATGTGCCCAGGATGGGATGAGGTTCTCCACGTTTGGTTTTGTGACATTTCTGACACCAATGCCAGAAACACCCCAGGAATTCGTAGATGGTGCCTGCCGCTGGATCGTAGCCATCCACACTGTACAGGTGTTGGCCCTCTCCAGATGTGAACTCTTTTTCACCTCCATTCCTGGCGTGCTGGAGGTGCTAAGAGTTCTTCTTGCAAGTCAAACAAGGCCCCTTCTGGAACTGTGCGTTCCGCGGGAGTCACGCCATCAGGATCGTACATGACGGCCGGTGGATAGGGACCTCTGTATGTCTGTTTGGCTTCGGTATTGAAAAAGTGTGGAAAATACCCTTTCTTCAGTTCATTTAGTCCAAATGCTTTCAGTGGGTAGGGTATGAAATTTAAACTGTCTTCGAAACACAAACGTCCCAGGGTCACCTGTAAAATACGTTGTCCTTTCGAATCTTGGTGGTGAGTTTCACAAAATGTGGGTACAGGCCCTTCAGGATCAAGTGCAAATCATAGGATCGTGCGTTATGTGCCATCACATAAATGAGCTCCTCCTTCTCCCCAATGGTGGTGTTCTTCTTCTTCTTCTTCTTCGTCTTCTTTGTCTTCTCCTTCCCCTTTTCCTCCAACATGGTGGGCGTGTCCACCTCCATGGCATCCTCTCCCTTGCCCTCCACCTTCTCCTCCTCCTGGTTGATGAACGTCACTGACGTTTTGTGGGTGAATGAGTTGAGAGGTTCCATCCTTTTTTCTTTTCTCAAGCCATGATGGTGTCCCCTTGCGTGTGCTGCCCTCCTCCTCTTCCTCTTGGTACTTCTTCTTCTTCTTGGGTTTTTCAGCCAGCGTTGTCAACCACACACACACATCGCATCGCGTGTCGGGGCCCTGAAACACAATCTCACGGCTTGGACCATAACTTTCCTCTCTCCATGGACAGTGTTCACACAACTCCTTGGTCGCTTCACCGATACATCGTCCACATGCTAACTGCACCTCTCACAAATTTGGTATGTAATCCCCAGTGTCTTGCATCCATTCGAAATCATAGAAGACGTATTTGACGTTGTCTCGTATTTGATGTTGTTCCTCTTCCCCCTCCTCTTCCTCAGGGGCTTCCAGCGATGGTCTGGGGTCATGGGTTCTCGACACACTAAGCAGGGCTGTTCTTCATCTAAGCCAGGGGGGTCTCCAAGACGCGACCCAGCTGAAAACAGGTCGGGCACCTGTGAATCGATTGACAGGCACTGGGTTTTCCCTCTGACGGTGACTGAAGATATTGGGTGTAACACTGCTGATTTGGGAACCAGCGTTGACATGTCAAGCAAGGGATCCCGTGCTCTTCCCTGGTTCTGCAAAAACTAGCATGGAGGCAACGGTGTCAGCGGTATTGCTTGGTGCTGGGATGGAGTTCGGGATGGTTGTTACAGTGGTCGCAGTGTTCGCAGTGTTCCCAGTAATGTTTAGACGCATAAAAGGCTGACATGGAAGTGATCACATCGTAGTGGTTATCATGATGGTATAAATGCAGCACGTAGGCGTTGGGTGGAGCCTCATTATACTTGTACATCAGTCTCTTGTCCACCTCTTGACTGTAGACTTTCAGTTGATAATTCAGGTCGGCCAAGGAGCGTCTTACGCGTGCTAGGTCATCCAGGCCCCGACAGTGACCTTCAGGAATGCCAAGGCGCCGAAACAAGTCCCGTGCCCGTATGCCTTGAACGTTGGTTCGTCGATCCGTTCTCATCAGTGGCACTCGCTGGGTTTCCCCTTCTGGGGTCAGAGGGTTGGGCTTCTGGGCATAATGCTGTGCCACCACCAGGGCCCTTGCCAAACAGGATTGATCTTTGTTCTTGATCCGTACAATGCTCTTTTTGCGTGTTAAAAATGCTTCAAGTCCAACCACGTTATTCACACGACCACTGCCTGATCCTAGCCTGTCGGGATCTGCTACGTGTACCAAAGTCAGAACCATGGTGGCATCGATGTCTTTGTTGAATTGTTGAACTTTTTCCATGGCATGCAAAATATCGAGCCCATGGAGATCTTCAAAACGACGAAAGGGAATCCGTATGGGTGTGTTCAATGCGGGATGGTCGATACCTAGACCGATACAATCTCCCTTCTGGCCTGACATCTGTTGATCAAAGTCATCAATCACCCTGTCAAATAAACACAGCAGTTCTATGGGAACCTGGTCCGGTGGTATGTAGTCCATGTTGTCTTGGTTGAAGGTTAAACGATATGTATGGTTAGTGGTTCTTAACCATCTGGAAGGTGTGGTGTCTTTCCTCTTTAAACGATAGGGTCTACTCTGCTTGTCCATCATGGTGGCGATGAGTGTCTGATAAACGTCTGTACTATAAGATTGACTGAACGTTTGATTTATAGACAACCCTTCCCCAAAACAAGATCGAAACCTGACCAATCAGAGCCTTGGGTTGTCGACCAATCAGAATACAGCACCGTCCAATCAGAAGACAGGACCCGAGCCGAGTTGTGCTTTCTTTCCCATGGAAAAGAAACACAAGGGTCGGGTCGTTTTGGAAAACTGAGGTGCAGGCCAGGCACCAGAATGGACTAATCAGCGCGCTGCATTTTGGACCAATCAGTTAGCAGTGATTTTCGATCCGGTTCCTCTCCTATAAAACAAGAGAACAACTACTTGAGTGGGTCAGTGTCACTTGTGAAAAAAAAGAAGAAAATCATCATCATCGCATCAAGAATGGCTGAAACAAAGAAGAGCTGAACGATGACATGTGAGGGAGACGTGGTGACTGAAAGTGCAGATACTCGTGGATGTTGGAGTAAGAATACAGATGCTGGTGATGGGATGTCGCCGCTCATTAACACACCATCGCCCTATTATCTACGCTTTGAAAAAGGCTCGCTTCGTTTGAGGCGTGGCCGACGCAAATGAATCAGACTGCTGAAGAGATGGCCCATTTGTCTACACTCAGGGTGCCGATGGCGTGTACTGTTTCCAATGTGGCATGTGGCTGAGACGATGGGCGTCCCACGACGATCCTTGGGTGGAACACCACAAGTGGTCCCCACACTGCGACTACCTCAAACTAACCGGTCTACAGCTACACTATCTCTGCGAGGAGAATGTGAATCAGAGGAACACGAATTGTGTAGCATGGCCAGCTGACTAGGAGGGCGTTTCCCATTTCCTGTGTTCCTGTTCCCATTCCGATTCCTGGTCCAGTTCAATTTCCCGTTCAAGTTTCCGTTCATTACTATTACCACTTCCTGTTTCCAACCAGCTTTTCTTTGTTGGACCCACAAGTTGTGCCACGTAGGGCACCCAGATGGCATACCCAGTTGATATACCCAGATGGCATCAAGTTCCGCTTGAACGATCTTTGTCTTGCAACAAGATTGAACATGATGTTTCTTCTTGGACAGCAGCAGAAAAGTTATTTTCTTCTTCTTCTTCAAAACGGCACTTTTCAGGGCCACCCATCTCTCCGAAAGAAAGCTTTCATCCTTTGCTTTGCCAACCCAAACAACAATCCAAAACAAAGAACCCACACCCTCCCCAGTCCTCTTGAAGGCACACGCCAAAAATATGTGTGTATGGTTGTATTTCAGGTTGTGTACATGAGTGGCATCACGTTTGCAAGGAGACACGAGTCAAACACCACGTATGTCTATCGATCTCTCTCTATCCTTACAAATATAATGATGATAAATAATCCTATGGATAAACGTCTGTTTGAAGACACACACATGACACCATGTTTGCATGGAGACACACATGACATGATGTTTGCATGGAGACACACATGACATGATGTTTGCATGGAGACACGAAGTACATGACGTTTGCATTGAAACACGTGTGACTGTACGTATGTAGGCATACACGTGTGCCAACTCCTCGGTATAAATAATAATCTTATGGAAAAACGTCTTGAACACCATGTGTGTTTGAAGACATAAAGTACATCACGTGTACATGGAAACACAAATGGTAGTACGAATGTGTGCATACAGGAGTGTCAACACCTCAGAATAAATAATAATCCTATTGATCAACGTAAACGTCTGTTTGAAGACACACACACACACACACACATGACACCACGATTTGCATGGGGAGACACGAAGTACATCACGTAGGCATACCTACATCACGTTCATGTCTACCCATGACGGTCCACCTTTAGCATTCATCCGACCGTCTACCTAAAAACACCAAGACTACCCAAGAAAAAAAAACGGATCGAAATCTGACCAATCAGAAGCCTCGGTTTTGGACCAATCAGAGGCCACGCTGGGCTCTGATTGGTTGAACCGGGGTTGTGCTTTCTTTCCCATGGTAAAATCCATTTCTTATGGAAAAGAAACACAGGGGTCGGTCCGTTTTTGAAAACCTGAGGTGCAGGCCAGGCACCAAAACGAACCACTCCTCCTCCTCCTCCCTCTCCTCCTCCTCCCTCCCTCCCTCCTCCTATTCCCTCCTCCCCCCTCCCCCTCCCCACCCTCCTCCTCCTCCTCCCTCCTCCTCCTCCACCTCCCACCCACCACCACCATCACCCCTTCTTTTTTATCTTTTTAAAAAAAAAATAATAATCCAGGATTTAACACAAGCGTCTTTCAATTTTTTATCGTTGTCATATTGTGCGAGCGCTTCTTTGGGTTCCCCCTCCTCCCCGGAAACGGATGTGCCGCCCTCTTGGAGGTGCGCACGCCTCCCGGAAACGGACATGCCGCCATCTTCTGCATGAGCAGAACCCAAAGTGGTTACTGTAGTGGGGCACACAACTACTGCCGCATTTAGCAATATTCCAGCTATATGACAGTGATCTCTACAAAATCGAGCCTGGACCAGACAACCGCTGAGCGAGATCATGAGCATCTATCCAATCAATTAGGATACCATGACATGAATCAACCAAGTCAGCAAACCTGACCACACGATCACGTTAGTCGCCTCTTACGACAAGCATAGTCGCCTTTTACGGCAAGCAGGGGTTGCTGAAGACCTATTCTAACCAGGATCTTCCCGGGTCTGTACACAGGGTTATATTGGCGATGACAAACATTCATCGTAACCAACCACGTAAATGCTTTACAACTACAAATATACAGCTAGGTCAAAATGTCAAAATCTTTTGTGACAAACGAATAACTAAAAATATCTAAAACGTCTTTTATCTTTGCTGGTGTTACAGGTAACTGTATTACGCGATGGGTGCCGCAGACTCGCGTCCGCCTTGTTATCTACAAATTGGTACCAACAACAGGATGACGGTAAAATCTACAAAAAGAGGGTTTGACAATGTATCCTTTCAACTAATAGGACAAAGAAACACTTTTAAATTGTGTCCGCCTAAAGACACGGTAGTGATCATAAAACGACCTGTGATTCGTAAAGCAGGTAAGTATGTTAGCTGTCGGCGTCTCTTAGTAAACCGTCTGCCCCTGCACAGTTACAATAGTGGTTTAAAGCTACCAACACATCAGGTCAAATCTATGGCACGCCGCAAAAGCCCTAACCCTCTCTAAAGTTCACAATATCATTTAGAAATGTGCAATAAAATTGACAAACCCCTTTTATATTCATAAGAAATCTCTGCCAAAATATTATGATTCCGATTACAGCATGTGTTTATGAATCACTATCACCAAAAATAGTGATGGTACCGGGTGTTCGCGAAAAGGTGAAGGTATCCTGCCCAAACGGTGGTGCCTGTCAAACCCATGCAAAGGCAAGTCAATTGTTTACCTAAAAAACGCGGGAACATACGACACAATTCGAAATAGTGAATGGCATCGGACATAATTTTTTCCACCTTATGCTTCACATTTTGAAATGTCCGCGAAACGTGTCTACCATACAACTTTTGAAAGCGTTACTGAGGCCTTGAATGTTGTAACCTTGATCAAACGACTGTGGAGCAAGAGTTGAAATCTTGGTAGAAAGAGCATGCTCGATTGTATCTCAAAAGTTGTGAAATGTAAGGGGTGGAGGTGTAGGAATATTGCTTCATCCCTCTTGTCATACAGCCTTGTGGGTACTGTTTTGTCTTTCTGAACCCTTATGTATAGATCTAAATATGACACAGATGAGACGGTCTCTCGGGTCTTCTTTATTTCTAGTTCAGGTGGTTAAATCAGTGGAAGGGAACTGGCTATTTGATTGTTACTGAACGATATCAGGGCATCGACTTACCTGAAGCTGAAGTTGAACTTACCCAAACTTGGCCAAATTACCCTGTTTTGAGTTTGCCATCTGAACAGAAATTCCGATTCACATGCCTAAACGTCTTACCTTACACTTCACATAGACATTTCTAAACTGTGCAGGACACATTTATCGTTCTCAAAACTTTTTTAGATTTCGCAGTATCGTTTTAAACTAAGCAAGGAATTTAATAATTTATTGTGAAAATAATATTGTGAAAGATATACTGCAAAGCATATATTTAAATTTTCAGAACTATCTTAGTTCTCGCTACCGTTTTAAAAAGATCTTAGGAAATCCCACTATTGGTCACCTCAGAACGGCACTCATGCAACTGGTTGGGTACCCTCTTTGGGAAACATTTCTAATGAATGGACCTTTCACGCCTGGTCTTAATCATGATCTTGTATCCGACAAAAACCAAGTGCCTACCCCTCTGGGAATTGGGGTAAACTGTATATCAACCTGCGCATTTACCTTAGTGAATACTGTTTTTTTTTTACTGTAATTCCTTTCATAGTACCTTTTCATACTAAATGATGAACATGTTCACTCACGCATTGAAATATATTCTAAAATTTTCACTCAGTAGAGTGTATGTGAATATATTTCACCACCAATCAGTTCATGATTTGTAAGACATTCACTTATTAGTTGTGTCACATGTGAGAGGCCTACCTGATGTTGATTGTATGAGCACGAGCATGGTTGATTCCACTTTCAGAACTATATAGCTCTTAAGAATAGAGCTAATTCATTGGAGTCTGAAATTGCTTAATGAATAATTTGCATACTCGTATATGCAAGGGGCCGATGTATGGTTCTCAGTAGGAAGTGACAACTTGGAGACGATGGCTTGCGGTATATACAGTTTTACTTTATACATGTAGATATATACATACAAAAGACACTATGTGCCAGGTTAGCACATGGGGATTAACAATTAGGATTAGCATCTTATAAATAACAGCAATTACCAGCACAAAGATGTCATGGCTCAAGGGTAATGAGCCTTTGCAAATAAATGTTCTTCAGACAATGGATGTCGTAAATCAGTCGCTATGACAATCTATTTTAATTCCTTTTATGTTCTTATATGAAAATAGTCAAAACCTGGTATGTTTGTCGAAAGGTTGTAGGTTCATCAGTGGCCTTGAATTTAAGTGAGAAATTAAAACTAACTACATAAGTCAATATTCATTTTCATTTGGTCTCCTAACACATAATTATACTTAAAGCTGTGTGGTGTTTTAACGGTTCTGTTTTCATAAGTATCTACCTAGTCTTGTTTGGGATGCGATGGTTTTGCATTGTGCCCTTCATCCTGTACACTTTGTCTTGTTGTCCAGTTGCAACAGTTTTCAGACAGTGTATGCATGTTTGATATACTTCAGATGTTTCTAAGGCTGAGGCACGCATAGACATCGGAAATATTGCTGCCGAAGAGTGCATGGTCATAGTATTACAGAACACTGGGGTGTTGCAGCGTCTGCGACAGTTCTTCAACAATTTGCATGCTAGTCTCGTACGGGTATATCGGGGTAGCGTGGTGATAGAACTCGAGGTGACCGACGCCAACTTCCTTCATTGTGTTGAGAAGGCAGCCAAGGAAGGACAACTCAGTGAGATCATCCTGCAGCTCCTCCAGGAAGAGTCCGTCTTTGAAAAGATTAAAGGTCAAAAGGTGGAGATAACTCTGGAAGTTAGGATTCCGGAAGGCCAATATAGTAAGTTTTGTCAGCTTTATGTAGAGCTGTTATTTATTGGAATTTATATCTATTGTCGCTACCTAGTTTAGTAATGTTTCATTTAACGCTAAATATGCCACACATGACCATTCTAGACATCATATATAAGCTGGTAGGGAAGCACAAAGATAGAATAAAATTCGTTATGGTTGTGACCACGCAAAAGTTTACTTCAAAATGTTTTATTTTATTCAGATGAGATGACAGAAAGGTTGAACAGGTGTGTATTACATTTGCGTGACTACATCTGTTAAATGATTAAGTTTTCTTTGATTGCAATTTAATGGTATATATAATATGCTTGTACAAACAGGTAGTTATTGTTTTCAAACGTAATTTCACACATGCCGACTCTTTCACTCTGCTGATAATACTTTTCGCCTTAGCATTTGAACATTGTGTTTGGTTGCATACGTAGATCGTAAATGTAACGAGTCTTCGCCCCTTGTCTGTCTGTTACCATGGTTAGTAAGTTTGTTTCTTGTTTAACGCCGCACTAGCAATCAAGTGATTGGTATCTTGAGCATCCATCCTCGCAATTGGAACAATGGAATGACATGCATCATCCAAGTCAGCGAGCCTGACCACCCGATCCTGTTAGTCGATTCTTACGACAACCATGATCGCCTTTAACGTCAAGCACGGGTTGCTGAAGACCTATTCTAACCCGGATCTTCACGGGTCGTAGCATGGTTGACTTCGGAACTCAAACACACTTGTCCACATATTTACCTGGAATGTTCTGTCATTTTCTGTACATTTGTACCCTCTTAAAAATGAAATAGAGTTTATTTTTTTAGAAATTCAATATGGCAGTCACTATAGAAATAGTATGAGTGGAAACAGCTGAATATTCAATATGGTCATAGTGAGTGAGTGAGTATGGTTTTAGGCCGCTTTTAGCAATATTCCAGGAATTTCACGGCGGGGGACACCAGAAATGGGCTTCACACATTGTTACCATGTTGGAAATCGAACCCCGGTCTTCGGCGTGACGAGGTAAAGCTTTAACCACTAGGCTACCTGACCGCCCCTCAATATGGTCATACATCATACGACATAATACTGACATTGAAGGTCACTAGTTCTGAAATAAGCTGTGACTCATTAGCTGTAGAATCGAGGTCACCAGTATTCCTGAAGTCACTCATCGAAGAACAGGACTGTTTGTGCGGCTTGACTTAATGAAGACGGGGTTTGAGAGATTTATCTAACTATTTTCACAATGATGACACAAAGTTCTGTAATACTACATAAACCTCAGCTGTATGACAATAATCCAGTCACTCAACAAATACCTGACATGTAGTAATTCTCTGCTCTGTTCGTCTGGCATTCTACGGGTCATGTTTCACTTCCATTCGTCACCACTCTCCCCTTTCCGTAACCTACAAGAAGACTCGTCCCCCTATCGATGAATGTTAAGTGCGAAAATACGACAAACCAATCAGAATGCGCGTATGATTTCAAGTTCTTCGTCAAAGAATCCCTCAGAAACAATTTTTGATTTAACATATGTCTTGCATCTAAAAATATACCCAAGACACAGTAAAATGTGGTCAATCATACTGTATAATTCCGCATGTCCCGATGTGCTTTAAATTGCATCTGAAATATATATAATATATGGGGAAATATATGTGAACCATTACGCAACGAGTTGACAACTGTTTTAGGTGTGCCCGTTTGCGCTAAGACGGAACCCGGTCGCAAAAATGGTCATGAGAGGGGCACGAGTCGCTATTCGACTTGTCCCGGAAAAACACGAGTATGTCCGATGGTTTCACTTCTTGCAAATCAATAAATTCTCTGAAGCGTGTGTAAAATATTTCTCTATTGTCCTTGGTACAAGTATTGTCGTACAGCTACAAATTGAGATGAAGCGCACGTAAAATTTGACCTCAACCAGAACAGGACAAAAAAAGGGTGACGTTCAAAAATGAAATTTGACTGTCAGAAGCACAGAACACTTTCTGAAAATATGCATCGTCTCTTATCTGTGACTGCGCTAGTTACATAATTCCAAATAAAGCAAGAATTGATAATAATAACTAAATGAGTACTTTTAAGATTGTGCACCCATGCAAACAAAAGTGACAAACCCTTTCCATCTTCGAAAGAAATCTCTGGCAAAAACGGAGTCGATTGTACGACTCCGACTAAATGATGAGCATGCGTTTATGAATCACTACAAAATAGTGATGATAACAGGTGTTGGCAAAGACGAGCGTATAAACTGTTTACCTGGAAAACACGGGACAAGTCAAAACAAGGAATTACATGTCCAACATAAACTTTTTGAAAACTTAACTGAGGTCTTGAATGTTGTTCTGAGCAAGAGTTTGAATTCCTGGTGGAAAGCATGCTCGATTGTACCTGAAAAGTCACCCCTCTTGTCATAGTCTTGTTGAGAGCGTTACCACGCTCTGAATCTATAGACACAGAGCTAAATATAGTAATGGGGAATTCAGTGAACAGAATAAGCGTCTATAAACATGAAGAAATATTAATTTCTAACTAGCTCTAACGTCTGGGCAATCCTATAGTAATAACATGTTAGAAAATAGTACAAAAAGTGATGAAAAAAACCAATCGGCATTGTACATTCAACATTTGTAATCGTACTCAAAACGAGTGGATCCTTCCTCGTGCAATCAACCACTAGTTTGACATGGTGAGGCTCGATAATTTACAAGTGTCGTTATGTTGCTAATTTTGCTGAGTATGGCGTTAAACAAAAAAACATGTTTCCGTCATGAAGAGAACGATTGTGTATATTCTAAGAAGTTAATTGTGTTTACTCTCCTCAGTAAGAAACAAGAAGCTCGTAAACTTGCGGAGGATCTCTTGACCAGTTCACGCAATGAAGAGATCGTGCAACGCCAGTCTGTTGAAGGGCTTGAAGACGTAGCAGTGGAGGTGGCTTCTCATGGAAAACATCTTACCAGAGCCATGGTGGGAGGGGTTGCCCTTGGTGCCGCTGCTTTGCTGGCCGCTCCCTTTACGTTGGGAGCATCACTAGGACTTGGTGTAGCTACTGTCGTAGCGCTTATTGCTGCATTTGCGTTAGCAATTAGAAAAAGCGCGGTGCTACGAAGTGCCCAGGTGGGCTTGGATGAGTATAGCAGTGCTGTGGAATCACTGGATGGATGTATTTCCACCCTAATGAGGCAAGATGAAGTCATGAAAGACATGGTTGAAAACGCGGTTATTGAACGTCTGAATGTAGAGCCAATAGAAATATCAAATAGGAGGATATCTCTCCAACAAACTGCCGGTTCTGCTTCAAAATTGGTTGTCGACGTCGACGGGGAGACAATCCCAATACACAAATTGAATTTATACGACTTCATAACAGAAAGCGTCAAGAATAAAAGACGACCCCCGTCAAAAGTACAGAAAGATATCCGTGACATGGCCCGACAAATAGAAAGAATGGAGGTGAATCCCTTGCGTGGCCTGTTGTCCTCTGCCTGATACACGTATAGTGATGGAAATTTCATCATATTCAACTGATGCAGACCAAACCTTCAACTTTAAACAGCAACTATTATCTTTTGAGAGACGTCCGATTGAAACTCAAAATCAAACGAGAGTTCAGATAATTTGAAATGTAATTCAAGTCCCGGTAACATTCATCAGTTGAACAGCATATTACGGAATATCAATAATTTCTGTATCCGTTTTACCTTCAGTTACAAAACTGCAGGGGCTGACAGAGAGCGGAAGGTCGGGGTTCAATCCCCGGTCGCGTCATACCAAAAGACGTTAAAAGATGGTACTTGTTATTACCCTTGGTGCCGCCTGGCATTAAAGGAATTAAACAAGAACTGGTCGGTGTTTTTAACAGAAAATGTTCAGAATAAAGAACTACCCCCTCAAAAGTAAAGAAAGATATCCATGATTTTGCCCGACAAATAGAAAGAATGGAGGTGAACCCCTTCCGTCGCCTGTTTCCTGATATTCACGTATACTGATGGACATTACGTCATATTTTATACTTTATAAAGCAACTATTTAAGAAATATAGTTTGCTCTACCACCATGTGTAATGTTATAAAGTATGGCAATACTTTTCTTTATTTCATTACACATAGGGGTAGAGAAAACTTTATTAATTTACTGAGGTGCCGCATTCAAGACTAATCTTATGTTCAATTGGCGGTGGGATTAAAACATTGCTCAAGCGTTTCTCTTGGAATCCATCAAATGTAAGAATTGACCGTGTGGTCTAAATCAAAGAAGGACAAGACGAATCGTAGGTTATTCTTAATGCTGCATTGACTTCAAAAGTTGCTAATAGGGAACACTTGTCTTTCAATAGAATCTAAGAATCTCAGCAGATATTCGATGTACTTTAAGTATATCGTTAGAAGGTCTTTGTATCCAAGTTGATATATGTGGCTTGATATGTCGGTGGGATAGCTGTATAAAATCGGCGTTAGTCTGGCCCTGTCCATAACATATTTTATACCAAGTGTGACATGTGCCTTTTGTAGTTATTTATTTCGTTTTATCACACTTATCGCCTTTGTTATTTTATGTTTATTTTCATTTTTGTTTTTAATTCTTGGGGTCCAAATCTGCCTTCTCTGACCACATCAAACCCATCTAGTTTTTTTTGTTTCACGTCGCGCTCAGCAATATTCCAACTATATGACGGCGGTCTGTAAATAATCGAGTCTGGACCAGGCAGTCCCATGATTGACATCCTGAGCATCGATCCACGCATTTGGGATCTATACATGCATCAACCAAGTCAGCGAGCCTGACCACCCGATTCCAGTAGTTGCCTCTTTCGACAAGAATAGTCGCCTTTTACAGTAAGCATGGGTTGCTGAAGACCTATTCTACCCCGGACCTTCACGAGTCCAATCCCATCTTGGGTTGGACGTGGTCAGAGTACGCAGATTTGGAATCTTTCTTTTGGATTTGGATTTTTGTTTGTGTGATGTTAAAAGAGGCTTTTTTGATATGTTTGTTCTTCAGCTTAAATGTTTATTTTTCATCAGTATAGTGCTTTTTATATGTGAGGAATTTGATAATTTTGAACATTCTTCTTGCACAAACTGTGGTTATTCATAACTACTGTAAGAGAAGGGTTTTCAAACAAATACACATTGTTATATTTTACTCTTATTATGTCGCTTCACTCAGCAATATTCCACTTTTATGACAACAGTTTGTAAATAATCAAGACAGGAGCAGACAATCCAGTGATTGGTATAAAGCGTCACTCTCCACGCCTGCGCAGTGCGATGACAGCTATCAACCAAGTCACGGAGCATCTAACTTAGAATCCCTTCTGGAGTCTTCTTGTGTACAAACATAATATATTATTTTTCGGAAATACGTTCATGTGCTTGGGGTTTATCATGTGCATGTTTATTTCTGTTTTTTATTTCGTTCATGTGCTTGCAGTATATGTATGTCGTCGATCTGCTAATTAGTACATGTCAGTGTGGTAATTTGATAATATTAGGATTGTAGTTTAACATTAGTTTAACATCAATGATCTTGTTGGGTCTATCTAAACCTCTGAATGGTAATTAGACCTGAAGTCTTTGGATCAAATTATTAGTCACATTATCTTAAAGTTGTTTCAGTTTTCATATCACTATTTTGTCAGAAGTCACAAGAGCTTTTTTCTTTGAGGATGTAAAGTGTTTTACAGGTGTTTGTGTTAAAACTGCCCCCACTTTGTTCCAAAACGAATATATTTCTTAAAGGTTTTTCTATACTATAAGCAACAGAGTCTCTGTACTTGTACACAACAGACGTAACTCAAAATTAACATATCGTTTTTATTAGTTCCAACGGGTCGGTCGGGTAGCCTAGTGGTTAAAGCGTTACCTCGTCACGCCGAAAACCCGGGTTCGATTCCCGACATGGGTGCAATGTGTGAAGCCCATTTCTGGTGTCCCCCGCCGTGATATTGCTGGAATATTGCTAAAAGCGGCGTAAAACCATACTCACTCACTCACTCACTCACTATTAGTTCCAACAAAATCAGTTCATGCACTGTCGTGCCACTGGATTGTATGGTTCACTGACCGCCGTTGCAAATTGTATGAATTGCTGGTGCTACCGGTAGGGCAGGACATGCTTACCCCTTTTCGCGAACACCTGGTGTCATCACCGGTCTTCAGTGATCCATTCATATAATGTTCACAGCTGTTTGCCCTTTACGCCAAATGGAATCTGTTTCGATGGTTAATCTAGACTGGTTTTCCTCTTGAACTGACAATTTATATTGTATCCTTGAAATGACACTTCTTAAAATGAGCGTTAGCTACTCTATTCGGTAATAACATTTTATTTGCTCCTAAGATATGGATCTGTAATTTCATCACTCCCATCCATGTTAGTTTTACTTAATTTTACCTTTATCGCTAGCTATTTTGCCCTTTGCGCCAAATGTAATCTCTTTTGGCGGATAAATCAGAATGGTTATTCTCTTGCATTGGCAATTTATATATTTCATTGGACTCTACATAGACAATAGGGGATCTAAAGATTTCAAATTCTACTTCTGCGTATCATATTTATATTAATTACTCAAGTTACTTTCGCTCCCAATCAGAGATGTACAACAGTCAGAAATCAATGTGAGGTGTGCCTCAGTCCTACTAAAACAGCACCGCGCTACCAAGTTCTCTAGCACTCAGCATTCTATAAAGCCATTTACTACTCACGCAATTATGTTCCACTTTCTTTTCAAATTTAATATCAAACTGCATAAGATTCTTGTTACTTTCATGTTATTAACTAATAACAATATTTTTTTCTTATCAATATCAAATCATTTGTATGTTTGGATCAATAGTTTGTGGTATAGGTGATGCTTAGGTTATCCATGCTTAATGTATTTGGTTATTGGACGTTTTCTTAAAATATTAATCCTTTTTTTCCATTGATTGGGTTTGTGTCGATAATATTTTAGCTTTAATGGTGTACAACTTCTGCTTATTAAATATTTTGACAAATTTAAATTCAAAAGGTACATTGCATGATTCGATATTTCAAATGGAGTTCTTTTTATGCCTTCTCACAAATTTACCCATTCGGGGGTTCGAGCCTGGGTATTATATCGTGAATGTAGAGTTATGACAATCATAATGTAAACAATAGTATTTGGGTTACTTTGCTGTCTATTGAGGTTATTCTTGTATTAATCTTTAAACCAGAAAACCTGTTTTGTAACGAAAACAGGGATTTCAATGGAAATTTACATGATTTTCATACGAATTGAATATTACCGTATTGAAAGATATAATTAAATGAAGTTCAGCCAGTAAACAATATAACAGCTTCATGACAGCAGTGGGGGTGTCATGAGGAACTATCCAAGCTTTCGGGGCACGATGACACACACTCAGGTCATTGACCCCATCATGATCAGTCATTTACAAGCACCTGGATCACTACGGGGTAGCTATTGTAAGAAGCACTGCCGTTTTTATTGAAAACCACTTGACAGTCGCAGTAACGTCAGTAATGTTTTTTTGTTTTTTTTAAAGCTCAGTATTCGAACTTATCCAGTGATTGATATTGTGAGCAACTATCCACTCCGTCGGAGTACGATGTTACGCTGTCAGCTGTGTCACCACGCCTGGCATCCGGTCCATTTGGTATCGTTCGACCAGCATAGGTTGCTGAGGACCCATTCTAGACCTGTTCAGACTAGGGGGTACGTCAACAATTATTGGAACCATCTATTGATGGCGTTAGCAGTGCTCATGACCACCGCTTCTGTGTCACTCGTCCTACGGTAAATCACCTTGGACAACACCGATTAAGGTCATACATAGAGCAAGATCTTAACATTTCTGTATGAATAACTATACCGAGGAACTAGCAACATTCCAAGTTGCCTCTTTGCAATTGTTCATGAATCAAACGAGGATGAACAAGGATGTATCCGATTACTGCTCGGAGAACATACCCCCTTGAACTAGTCATGATTAAAATCGGTTTTATAGTGCTTACCCACCGATATACCATGTCGCGGATTATCATAGGTATCCTACACGGACATAGTGAAATGACTCCCCGTCAGTCCTCAGTCAGGGTAACAACAAGTGCCATTTTTTAACGTCTTTTGGTATGACACGGCCAGGGGTCGAACCCCCGACCTCCGTTCTCCAGGCAGATAACGAAAGCGATTTTCACAGTTGATTGGTAATACGTATTATAACGTCATGGATGTATTGTTCAAAATACATTTTAAATTGTCTAAAATATTATTTGATAGAATCCCCGACATTTGCTCTCTGTCGGCCCCTATTCTAAACCGGATCTTAACGGGTTGTATTTGATGAAAATACTACCGAGGAACAATAGGATAACTGAGGGAAATGGATAGTGCATTGCAGTAAAGTATGTCTCTGTGTTTGTTAATCAGAGCAGATCTCTCCATAAGCACAGAACATGCCAAGACACCCGAGCAGTGCAATAAATAACTTCCCAATTGTAGGTCACAGCTTAGAGGTGACTGGCTCGATTCAGTCACAACTTGGGAAGACTCATATATACCAACGAAAAAAGTAACTGTGCCTCATATATAGTTGTGTCAATGGTATGTTTATGAAAATAAAGAGGCGATGGGGTAGCCTCGTGGTTTCGCTCGTCACTTCCGAAGACGCTAGGTTCGTGGTGCGATTCCTCACATGGGTACACCCATTTCTGGTGTCCCCCGCCGTGATATTGCTGGAATATTCATAAAAGCGGCGTAAAACCAAACTCACTCACTCACATGAGTACAATGTGTCAAGCCCATTTCCTGTGTTCCGCCGGGAAATTGCTGGAATATTGCTAAATTCGGCGTAAAATCGAACTCACTCACTATTGAAAATCACAACATAAGTCTTGAACACTTGTCTGATCAATGTTTGATTATAACAAATTCTTTGACAGAACCCATACCTGGTAATACGAGACAGAAATACAAGCCCTTAAATATCAATATTGGGTGTGACCACCATTTGCGTTGATACAGAGGAGGCAGCAGAGCGCATTGAAGGCACCAGACGATTGAAAACAGCCTGAGGGATGTTGTTCCAAATTTCAACCAAAGATTGGACCAACCGAGCTACCATCTTAGCTGGTTCTAGTCCTGTCGTGAGCGTCGACCCATCACATTCCAGACATGTTTATGGAGGAGAGGTCTGGAGAAACAGCCGACCATGGCAGTACAACAATGTTATGCTGCCACAAAAAGTCTCTAACAACAACCTGCAACGAGTGGGCGGGCATAATCCTGTTGTAACCTGACGTTACGTCCTTTCCTTTGCACAAGAGGTAGAACATGTTACCGAACGATGTAGCCCCGGTAGCGTACGCCATTTAAGTTGTCATTTACAACGACAAGATGTGTTTTCCCATGAATTGTGAGGTCACCCCATATACCATTTCACCATACACTTCCTCCCCCAAAATGACGCCGTTTAGTAACGCAAGCGTCGCTTAAACGTTCTCCTGAACGCCTGCAGACCCTTGCACAACCACCAGCCGTCCAGATCAAACCATGGCCGTATCGGCAGTATTTCAGCCAATCGCGATGAGAACAAGTTGATCAATAGTAACTGTAAATACCTGTGGACCATGAACAGCTGTGATATTTACTGTTGTTATATGAGGTTATGTTAGAATATCGAATAATTATAATAGATCAAACTCTTAAGAGTCTTAAATTTGTTCGTAAGAGTATAGTCTGTTTAAAAATCATCAAACCTGTTGATAGAAAAAAACCTATTAGTACAAATAGGGACTTGTATTCCTGTAATTCTATGATCAATTGTTAATTAATACAAGGTAATGTATCTGCCACATTTACAATCATGCACCTTAAATAGCACTGGGTGTGTATTATGCAAGGTTTAGCCTGCTCAATGTCTAGTCCACTGCTTTTCCATGCTTGCTGGATATATTTCACCATACGGCGTGGAGTGAGTGAGTGAGTTCAAAAGGTTGAGGCTTCATTAAACTAGGTACACATGTACCAATATTTCGCACTTTCATTACAGATAAAAAATACACATTATTAGAAAATAACACTCAAGAAACGGATGGAGAACAAATATGTATTATAATATATTAATTACACTTTTTCACACATGAAACTAGCGGATATGCTAATGATTTTATTTAAATACATCTACATATGTCGTCGATCGACACTGACAACCCATGAGAGATGATTGGATCTTTACTAATTTTCGGAGACTGGTTTAAAAAACACATTGTGAAAATCTATTCAAGAAATTCAACAAGTCCCAGTTTGACGTCGACAGTGACCACATGGCGCCATGATGCCATGCATAAGACTGTGAGTGAGCAGTGTATTCGCATGTACACTGGTCTCTTGTCTTATACCAAGCAAACAAAATGGTTCAGTGACACAACTAGCGACATAGCTGGCAAAACTCACTCCAACCCATGTAAGTCAAATTAGTCAAGCTGCAAATTAGTAATAAAAGGGAAACAACTCTTTCATTATTCAATAGAAATATGGAGTTGATAGTACGATTCCGACTATCCTGAGCATGTGTTTATGAATCACTATCAAATAGTGATGACACAAGGTGTTCGCGAGGTGTGCGTATCCTGTCCCACCGATGGCACCCCTCACAAACACATGCAAAGGCATCCTGTCAAAGGGAAACATCAAACATAAAAAAGGATATATGCTTGATAATGAACCACACATTTCTAGGTTTGGTTCATTATGACATTCGGGGCGGTTGGGTAGCCTAATGGTTAAAGCGTTCGCTCGTCACGCCGAAGACCTGGGTTCGATTCCCGACATGGGTACAATAAGTGATCCCCATTTCTGGTGTCCCCCGCCGTGATATTTCTGGACTTTGCTAAAAGCGGCGTAAAACCATACTCACTCACTCATTATGGCATTCAAAACAAAAATGTGATTAATATGACATCTAGTCATTTGAGATACGTGTATTCTTATATTGAGGTTTCTTGCATTGCCCACTTCTGGTATCCCCCGCCGATATATTTCTGAATATTGCTAAAAGCGGCGTAAACCCATACTCACTCACTCTTGCATTGATCGTTGTTGCAATAGAAAGTGTCTCTGTGAATGTTTTTTAGAATGAAAACTTGGGGATATTTCTCTTTGGCATTTTAGTTCAAATCGAAATTACATAACAGGAGCACAACTGATCCAAACATTTATAATATAGATTACCGGTTTAAATCATTTCCTTTCTCAAATACTCACAATGCGTTGTGTACAATACAGAATGGTTTATCAAATTGTTAACCAGATACGTTTGAAATTTATTTAATTAAAGCATCAAAATTAAAAAAATATTAAAAGGCTGGTAATCTAAAATGATGTAATTGCGGTTTGGTTCTAATTGGCTTCCAATGTATAGAAGGGGGCCCGGGTGGCCCAGTCGTCTAAAGCGCTGCGATTCGCTGTGCAGAGTTGCGTCCCTTGGGCACGCCAGAAACCTATGATTGTGGGTTCGAATCCCGGTTCGCCCCGATTATGTTTCTAGGTTTGTCAGCACCATACCCTTGTTCGAGGGTTTCACCGAAGTGGTAAACGCCTGAGACCTGTATCACTTCGGGCTTTCCTCCCACATTAAGCTGACACGCCGTGATATATCTGGAATACTGTTAAAAGCGGCGTAAAACCCAACTCACTCACTCCAATGTATAGGACGGCCTTGACCCCCCTTGCTCTGGTGTACGTGTGAGCCTCGTCACCTGACAGCTACTCTTGAGTAAACAAGAACGAGGGACGCTGACAAAGGTTCGGATACGAAACGTTTTCCTTTTTCAAGGGAAAACCATGTTTTACAAAACGTGCAATTCCCGTGAGAAGTTGGTGACTATAGAAGACATGTCGTAATGCCCCTGGTGAAAGAAGCCAGAAATAAGATCAGGAGCGCCGTTATTTCTGTTGAAAGCGCTGTGTTGATAAATACCTATAAAAGTTGCCTATACCGCCCCCTTCTACGAAACAACCCCCACTGCGGGAAAGTGACCCAGATAGGAAGCACTGGAGGTCACCAGCCTCAACCGTCATCTTCTCACCTGTAGACGCGCACACCACAGCCAAGGGTGGACAGTACTGGGCATTACCGGACATTCATAATCCTGTAAGTCACGTGTTTGTTTTAGTTTCCGCACTCGTACGTACCAGTGTTCTGCATGTACATTTCATGTTTGCAGTGTTGCGACGCGATGTGCCTGGCTGTCAATCACTGTAGCTGCAGCAACGTTTTCAAGGCTTTGTGTGGCTTATAGTATATATACATTTCGTGAGCATGTTTATATGTATGTTGTGTTGTTATTATGTATACTTTATATACTATTCTTATTGTGTGTTTTCTTTATCTACAAAATCGCAGTCATCAATCGTAAAATCCGCGACTAGGGGATTCCCCTCGCTGGGGTTTAAACGATTTCCGGTGTTTGGCGCCCTGCGCAATTTTGACGATCTGGCCGGTGTCCCGGTATAAACTCTCCCCCGTACAAATTCACCCCCCGGAGATTTTATACCGGTACAGATTCTCCCCTGGAGAATCTGTTCTGAAATAAAATCTCCCCCGGGCGGATATGTTTCGCGCCCCCCTCAGTATAAAGTCTCCCCCCTGATTATTCGGTTTGTTGCAATGTCTTTAAGTACTATATTCTTTAAATAGTTATCTTTAATGTAAGGAGGGTTACTTTAAAAAATAGATTATGAAATATGGTCATAATGAATTGATATTTCAGCATATTTTATTTGGTAACTGTACCTTCCATCCTAAAATAATTATAAGACATAATCATACCAAACAGATTTGAATGAAATGACTTAATGTAACAAATACATGTACGGTTACTGTTGTAACTGAATTCAGAAATCTTATTAATCCTCGCAAACATTCGGTTTTAACTACGTAAAAAACGTAAAAAACATATCCACGCGCGCTTCCAGCTCAGGCTGTCCGTTATACTCTGATTTAAGATCTAAAATATATTCCTTAATACAGGCTACGATTTGAAAATGGTATCAGTGTAATATCAGTGGCTAAAATATCATGGTGCAAGCAGGTTTCTGTTAAACATACAATGCACGTTAAATATAAACGACAAATATCTGTCCATCTTTGACAAAAGCAGAGTCTGTTGTACGATTCCGACTATATCACGAGCATGTGTTTATGAATCACTATCAATCAGCGATGATACCAGGTGAGTGTATCCTGCCCCACCGGCGGCACCCCTGACAAATACATGCAAAGGCAAGTCAATGCATATTATGCAGGCTTTTTCATTTGTGAAAGGGTTTGTAGGTATTAATTCACTGTGCACTGTTGTTTAATACAAGGCTTAAAGTTGACATTTCTACATTCACTCACTCACTCTAAGGGATAGGGATAGGTGACGTCACGTTCAATACTGACGTCATCAGGTTTGTGCTATGACGTTTCCATATTTGTAAAAGTGGGTCAGGGACATTCGTGTTGATTGCACTAAATTTTTCAAAACCGATATTGTTGTTTATTTGTATTTGGTAACAAATTCTATCCATTTTAGCTATAATAACGGTAACGCTATTTTTCAGGGCATTGTCATTTGCAGAAGCCCGAGGTCTTCCATTAACCGCCTCACGAAGGAGGTATGTATGTATTTGGTAAGAGTGGTAACTTTTGCAATTTGTTGTTGGGTTTTATATATACTTGTAATTTTCTTGGTCATAGATATGATTAGTAAACAGTAAACTACGGATATAACGAACCCAAAGGGGCCGGTATTTTTAGTTCGTTATGACCGCAGTTCATTAAATGCATATGTACAGTATATATATACAGCAGATGGTCGGGACAAAGACATACGTTCGTCATATCCGTCAGTTCGTTATAAGCGTGTTCGTTGTAAACGTAGTATATTTGCACAGGTCAATTGATAGATGGCGCAAGTATTCCACCCTAGAATGGTCAAGTTGCAAATCTAGGTGCACTGATTACTCTGTGTTAAAGAGAGTGAGTATGGTTTAACACCACTTTTAGCAATATTCCTGCAATATTGCAATTGTACCTATGTGAGGAATCGAACCCGGGTCTTCGGCGTGACGAGCGAACGCTTTAACCCATAGGATACCCGACCGCCCCATGTTTTATAGTCCAATGGGGTACGACATGTAATATCATTAAACATGAAGTGCATATTGATGTTTTCTAGTGGTTAAAGCGTTCGCTCGTCACGCCGAAGACCCGGGTTCGATTCCCGGCATGGCCACAATGTGTGAAGCCCATTTCTGGTGTCCCCCGCCGTGATATTGCTAGAATATTGCTAAAAGCGGCGTAAAACCACATTCACTCACTCACTCACTCTCTCATTTCTGAATCTAGATAGGCGTATGGGATGTACTTTCTTTATGTCGCTAATGATTTCCAAAGTCAGAAGTGACGTCATTGAACTTGAAGGGCATGTCCAACCCAATTAAGATAGCTGGAGTTTAAGGGTATACAGCATAAATGCTGTCTGTGTTTTCACATACCGATGCCATAACGAAACGGAATTGCATTAAACCGTCACATTGTAATAGCTTTCAGGTTTAGGGTCACATGTTCTCCCAGCTCATAAAAACTGAGATTAGACAGGAAGTGCATTTATATTCTTAGTGATGCTAGCTTCAAACAAGGTACTTAGGACAGTATACCTTGCTATTTAAAGGCAACCTGTTTGCTATTGTTCTGCCCATGTTTACCAGGTTATGGATCAGCACATTGTCGGTCGCACAACAACTCAGTTCTATAACATGCTTCTCTTTCGATTTCTTTTCACCGTTTGTATGAATGTTTGTTTCCTTTCTTTCAGTATTTTATAAAAAAACAACTTTGGTGTTGTAGGTTGCTGGATTTGACGATGGACATCAGTGACTCGTCTGATGAGGACATCACTGACCACCCAAATATACAAGTTGGTATGGACAACAAGATGACGGTAGACTCAAAAAATGGAATGATTAACTGTAGACAAACGGGACACCGAAACACCATAGTTCTGAATCTGGACACGTCACATGAATTGCCTGAAGACACAGAAGTAAACATTAAACTTGTGTTTCGTAAAGCAAGTAAGTATCTTCGCGATGGATGCATTTTAGTCAACAATTTTGCCCTGTCTGTATACGATGTAGGCTTAACTCTGCCAACACGTCAGGTCAGATCAGAATCCCCTCAAAGAGGAGAGGTGAAATGGGGTTTAACGTCGCGTCCAAGATTATTGCACTTATATAGCGACGTGCATGTACGTGTGTGCGTTTGTGTGGCTGCTTGTACTAGTCCGGACTGATGCCGATTTATAGTGCTAGCCAAATGAGATACCATGCCGCAGTTTAACATGAATACCCCACTCAGACACAGTATACTGACTCCGAGCCGACCAGTTCTTGTTTTAGCCCCTTAATTCCGAGCGCCAGACAGGGTGACAACTAGTACCATCTTTTAACGTCTTTTGGTATGACGCGGCCGGGGATCGAACCCCGCTCTCCGGGCGGACGCTCTACCACTAGACCACGGAGGCGGTCTCCCTTGGTCTAATGGGCAGGGCTGGTGTGAGAGCTGTCGGATACCATGTTGGTTCATGAACCTTATAACACACATGTTCACTATTGATTCTCAACGCTCTTTTCTATTATAGAGCTGTTTATGTGTTTCCGATCATAGTGGAGGTAAAGGTTTAGTTTCTATTCTAATGGACCAGTTTTGATATATCAAGTCCAGTAGGCTGTCGATTTGATGTTTTCAAAGGCAACTAACTCCATAATGGGTTTCATAAGAATTTAGTATACTGTCTGTCATATCCCGCAATTTATTTTTGAGACTTGTGCTTTATCTTGTCGTCTAATTGCAACAATATTGTAACAAATATGAATGTGAATGTTTGATCTACTTCAGATGTTCCTACAGTTGAGACACACATATCCATCAACGGAAATCCTGCTGCCGAAGAGCGCATGCACGAAGCAGCACAGAACCGTGGGGTGTGGCAGAGTCTGCGACAGTTCTTCAACACTCTGTATGCTAGACTCGAACGGGTATATCGGGGTAGCGTGGTGATAGAACTCCAGGTGAAAGACGCCAACTTCCTTCCTTGTGTTGAGAAGGCAGCCAAGGAAGGACGACTCAGTGAGATCATCCTGCAGCTCCTCCAGGAAGAGTCCGTCTTTGAAAAGATTAAAGGTCAAAAGGTGGAGATAACTGTGGAAGTTAGGATTCCAGAAGGCCAATATGGTACGTTTTGTCAGCTTTTTGCAGGAAAGTTCGATATAAAAATTTGCATCTTTTTTGATATTCCATTAAAAAAGGGCGGTCTGGTAGCCTAGTGGTTCAAGCGTTCGCTCGTCACGCCGAAGACAAGGGTCCCAATCCCGACATGGGTAAAATGTGTGAAGCCCATTTCTGGTATCCCCCGCTGTGATATTGCTGAAATATTGCTAAGAGCGGTGTGAAACCATACTCACTCAGCACTCACTCACTCATTAACAAAATGTGTCACACATTGCCATTCTGGACACCCATTTCATGTATAAGCTGGTAGGAGCTAAGAAAGTCAGTTAAAGCCAATTCATTGTGACCAAACTCAAACAACGTTTACTTCTGATCAATATATTTTGTTTTATTCAGAGGAGATGTCTAAAGAGATGGACAGGTATGTACTTTTTCACGACTTAGTCTTGGCATCATGAAGATCACATATTTCTGGGATCCCTAATATGCTAATATATACATGTATTTTTATGTTCACAAACGTAATTTGAAACATGCCGAGCGTATCACTAAGATATCGTTCTCAGTTTAAGCGTGGGCATTTGAGCCTCGTGGTTGGTTGCACAAACTCCTCCCTTGATTTTTAAACGTTTTAGATCAAATTATATTGATTAAAGTGCAACCATCTAGAAGTTTATTCTTTGAGTGCTGACAAAGCGCCATCATGGTTCATAGTTTGGATATAATATCGCAACTTAAGAATTTTTCAAATTGAAAATCAAACATAAAATAAAGTCAACCGAGAGACATATTTTCTTTCGCTCCTCAGTTTATAAATTATCTGACCCTACTAAATATGTTACAGTGTTAATGGTAAATCTGGTTCTTTTGATTATGGGGGCGGTCGGGTAGCCTAGGGGTTAAAGCGTTCGCTCGTCACGCCAAAGACCTGGGTTCGATTCCCGACATTGGTACAATGTGTGAAGCCCATTTCTGGTGTCCCCCTTCGTGATTTTGCTGGAATATTGCTAAAAGCGGCGTAAAACCGTACTCACTCACTCACTCACTCTTTTGATTATGTACATGTTATTATGAAGAAAACAAGGAGTTCGTATCTAAGTATTAGTACATAAATTTGTGTATTCTGAGAAGTAAATGAATTTCTTGTGTCTACTCTCTTCAGAAAGAAACAAGACGCTCGTAAACTTGTGGAGACCCTCTTGACCAGTTCACGCAATGAAGAGGTCGTGCAACGCCAGTCTGTTAAAGGGCTTGAAGACGTAGCAGCGGAGGTGGCTTCTCTTGGAACAACCCTTAACATAGCCATGGTGGGAGGGGCTGCCCTTGGTACTGCTGCTTTGCTGGCTGCTCCCTTTACGTTGGGAGCATCATTGGGACTTGGTGCAGCTACTGTCGTAGCGCTTATTGCTGCATTTGCGTTAGCAATTAAAAAAAGCGAGGCGCGACAAAGTGCACAGGTGAGCTTGGATGAGTACAGCAGTGCCGTGGAATCACTGGATGGATGTATTTCCACCCTAATGAGGCAAGATGAAGTCATGAAAGACATGGTTGAACACGCGGTTATTGAACGTCTGAAAGTAGAGCCAATACAAATATCAGATATGATGATATCTATCCAACAATCTGCCGGTTCTGCTTCAAAATTGGTTGTCAACGTCGACGGGGAGACAATCCCAATACACAAATTGAATTTATACGACTTCATAACAAAAAGCGTTAAGAATAAAAGACGACCCCCGTCAAAAGTACAGAAAGATATTCGTGACATGGCCCGACAAATAGAAAGAATGGAGGTGAATCCCTTGCGTGGCCTGTTGTCCTCTGCCTGATACACGTATAGTGATGGATATTACATCATATTCAACTGATGCAGACGAAACCTTCAACTTTATACAGCAACTATTGTCTTTTGAGGGACGTCCGATTGAAACTCAAAATCAAACGAGAGTTCAGATAATTTAAAATGTAATTCAAGTCCTGGTAACCTATTCATCAGTTAAACAGCATATTGCAGAATATCAACAATTTCTGTATCCGTTTTACCTTCAGTTACAAGGCTGCAGGTTCTGACAGAGCGGAAGGTCTGGGTTCGATCCCCGGCCGCGTCATACCAAAAGACGTTAAAAGATGGTACTTGTTGTTACCCTTGCTGCCGCCTGGCATTAAAGGAATTAAACAAGAACTGGTCGGAGTCATTACACTGTGTCCGAGTGGGGTATCGATGTTAAACTGCGGTATGGTATGTCGGGGGGTGAACTATAAAACCGATTTTAGTCGCGACTAGTTCAAGCAGACCCCACTGCCATCTGCTGATTGTTGATACATGATCCGGGTTACAATACGTCTTCAGCAACCCATGCTTGTCATAAACGGCGACTATGCTTGTCTTAAGAGGCAACTAACGGGATCGAGTGGTCAGGCTTGCTGGTTGATACAAGTCATCACACCCCAATAGCGTAGATGGATACTCATGATGTCAACCACTGGATTGTCTGGTCCAGACTCGATAATTTACAGACCACTGTCATGTACCTGGAATATTGCTGAGTGCGGCGTTAAACAACAAACAACGGTTTTATTTTTCATTACTATTACAAAATAGAAGAAGTAATTTCGTTTTATCATGATGATATCATTCTTTTGTTTTATGTATATTTTCTCCTTTTTTTTAATTGTATTTCGTTGGTGTGTTGTTATCCTTATTCCTGAACCAAACAATGACAAAATGTGAATTGATGCCACAAACACATATCGTGTCCTGTGACTTTTGAATTCTTAAAGGTCTAACAATTACTCTGTTATATGTAAATATCGCTTCAATGTCACCACTGTGATGCAGTGAATATAATGCATAGTAATTGCTCTGTAATTTGTAAATATCACTTCAATGTCACCACTGTGATGCAGTGAATATAATGCTTAGTAATTGCTCTGTAATTTGTAAATATCGCTTCAATGTCACCACTGTGATGCAGTGAATATAATGCTTAGTAATTGCTCTGTAATTTGTAAATATCACTTCAATGTCACCACTGTAATGCAGTGAATATAATGCTTAGTAATTGCTCTGTAATTTGTCAATATCGCTTCAATGTCACCACTGTGATGCAGTGAATATAATGCTTAGTAATTGCTTTGTAATTTGTCAATATCGCTTCAATGTCACCACTGTGATGTAGTGAATGTGATGCTTAGCAATTGCTCTGTAATTTGTCAATATCGCTTCAATGTCACCACTGTGATGCAGTGAATGTGATGCTTAGTAATTGCTCTGTAATTTGTCAATATCGCTTCAATGTCACCATTGTGATGCAGTGAATGTAATGCTTAGCAATTGCTCTGTAATTTGTAAATATCGCTTCATTGTCACCACTGTGATGCAGTGAAAGTACTATAGCCACGATACCTGTAAGTATTATGAACGATTATTATCTCCACAATATAAATGTGAACAGTACAATAATAATCATAAACTTGAATGGACATGTGATGTTAGCATTTTGCTTAGTTTCATCTTTCGGCATCTTCCCGAGGCAAGTGAGTTAACTAAATATAAAAGTCCAGTTTCCACCCTTGCTGAACTAGGCTGGTAGTATGGAGTTTTGGCTGGACTAACGAGTCTATGCATTGTCCAATCAAAATCGCGCACCGAAATCGAAATCCGGTTCGTAAAGTGTCATGCAGATTTCGGTCGACTGCAGGATTTGCAAATCATGCGCACCGCCCACTCGTTGTCAACAGATATTTTTCTAAATCTTTTCATGTTTTTAATCAAGGTGCTCACGTGATTTGATGATATTCGCGATGTAAGAATCGTTTTATCACTATATAGATCTTGATTATCGATCAGATCGTCTTGACTGGGCGCCACCGTTTTGTTTGAAGCAAATGTATGTGATACGAGAGGTTGAATCTGATTGGTCAATAGGAGAGGCATAGAAAGGACATTACTCGTAATAGCCACTGGTGGCGCTACGATCGGGCCCAGGAATTCCAGCCTAGTTCGGCAATGGTGGAAACTGGACTTTTAAAGTCAGTTAACTCTCTTGCCACTGGGAAGATTTCTTTCGGTGACAAAGATCAAAATGCGTTCATGTGTATTTAAACAGGCTCATTTAAGGTTAGTTGTTTGTTCTACAGGTTAAGTGTTACATATTCATCAAAATAATATTTTTGTGCTGAATTTGCCAGAGTAGGATTTTCAAACAAACTTATATTAAAAATACCATTGTTATATTTTGCTCTTGATATCTCTGTAATTTATTGAGATTTTTTGAGAATGTTTGACGCCACATTCAGCATCAACCCACTTGAATGACAGCAGTCTGTAAATAGTCCAGTCTGGACCAGACAATCCAGTGATTGGTTTATTGAGTAACGCTTCACGCCTGCGCAGTGCGATGACAGCCATCAGCCAAGTCACTGAGTCAGACTACCTGATTAACTCAGAATATCAACGGGGTTATTATATACATAAATCTCTCCTGATCCATTTTATTCTTGTGGTTGCGGTATATTATCTACCTGTTTATTTCTGATTCTTATCCATTTGTTCTTGTGGTTGGGGTACAAATCTACCTGTCTATTTCTGATTCTTATCAATTTTGTTCATGTGGTTGCGGTATATGCAAATCAAACATTAGCTAATTAGTACATGATAACGCCATGAGAAAACTATTTGATAGTATTAGGTTTGTGGTTCAACATTAAATAGAAACTCTCAATGCAAGAGAGTAACCAATCTAGATTATCCCCGATTCCATTTGCCGTAAAGGTAAAAAAAGCGGTGACAATTATAGGAATGGACCACTGAAATCATCTTGTTGGATCTATTTTTAGACGTGAAAGGTCAAATTATACTCAAAGGTAAATTAGCTTACATATTTTCTGTTTTCATATCATCGTATTGCCAGAGGTACATTATTTATAAGTGTCTTTTTCTTGGAGATGCCAAGTGTTGTACAGGTGTTTGACCTGACTCTACACAGACTGTAGACTCTCTAAAGATTTCAAATTCTGATTTTGAGCATCATGTTTGTATTATTTACACAAGTTAAGACGTGTGAGTTGCTTCAACTCCCAGTTAGAGATGTGTATCAGTCAGGAAGTCAATGCGAGTTGTGGCTCAGAACTACTAAAACAGTACCGCGACCCAGTATTATCTCAGTCAGTATTCTGTCAAGCCATATAGTCCATAACATAGTCATGGTTCATGGAAAATTGAATGTCAAATTGCATGAGATCCTTGTTACTTAGGTTCTGTTTATTAAATATATTGACAAATTTCAAAATGTGTTTTGTACTTAATTGAAAAGGTACATTGTATGTTGGAAACCTGGCACTTTTCATGGGCTCCTCACACATTTACCCATATTGGGAATGGAACCTCTGAGTTTTATAGTGAATGTGTGCAGCCCATTTCTGGTGCCCCCCGCAGTGATATTGCTTGGAGACCGACACAGAAGAGATAGGGGTGTGGCCAGGGCCCGGATATACAGGGGCGTCGTCTGAACCTACTTGTAGTATCATTAATGCTGTGAAACTAGTGTTTTGGAATATCTCAGGGTTGCTCTCAAAGTTATCAGACTGTGAGTGTCTATCATTTTTAAAAACATTTGACATAATTGGTTTGACAGAGACATGGACCCAGAAACTAAATTTTGATGATACGTTCTGCGAATATACCGACTTTATTAAGACAGCAGACAAGATAGCAAATTTTGGAAGACCTTCAGGTGGAATTTGTGTCTTCGTAAAAAAGCATCTTTTAGCTTATGTTAAAAACTCATGGATCACAGCAAATGGTGTATATCTATTACTAGACAGCTGGTCACTGTTTGGACTTGAAAAACACGTGTTATACTGCTGTGTGTATACTCACCCAGAAGGATCTACATGGTACGACAGTAATGTTGGATCTAAAAACGGTATAGTGCTATTTCAGGATGAACTGCTTGACATTCAGGTAATGTTTGTGACGTTTCGTGCATTTTAAGGGGTGACTTTAATGCAAGAACTGGCAAAGAGCCAGATTATGTAGAGGATGATATACTTGAATATCTCCATGGCCAGGATACTTCATACTGGGACTTCCTCTTAGACAGGTTTAATCTGTGTAGATATTCAAACGATACTATTCTTAATAACTTTGGAAAATGTTTTATCAATTTATGTGCTGTTTTAAATGTACACATTATGAATGGCCGCTGTGGAAGTGATTCCGAGAAAGGTGATTTTACATTTGTTGGCAATGCTGGAGCAAGTGTTATCGATTACATTATTAGCACCATAGATATATTTGACTTGTGCCAAAATTGTGATATTAAGTCACGCCACGAATCACAGCACCTGCCTATCACAATGTCATTACGAGCGCTTCATTCAGGTGGAAAAACATCATTTGAAAACGCCTACCATAGTCATTCAATGTTTAAGTGGGATAACAGCAAAGCAGATATTTTCCAAGAACGAGTGTTATCAGACGCCTTTGCATGCCTCCTAAGAGAAGCTATTGATTCTGTTTATACAAATATTGATGAAAGTGTATCGTTATTTACAGAAGCTATTACATATGCAGGGAATGTAATGAAAAGGGAAGTAACCCCTTACAGAGAAAGTAAACAGTGGTTTGACTGGGAATGTGTGTTGTTAAAAAAGGAAAGATGCACTCTTTTAAACCATTTCAGAAAATTAAAGGATAAAGACTCACTTGCTAAGTACACTGATTCGAAAAAAAAGTATAAAGCTACTTGCAGAAAAAAGAAACAAAATTTCATGGATAGAAGCAGAGAAAAACTAGAAGAAAGTATCAGCTCATCAAAACAGTTTTGGACGACTTTGAAAAACATCAGCAAAAAGAAGGAAACTAAAAGTAACATAGAAATGCATGAGTGGTTTAATTACTTCAAAAATCTTTTCAACGGTGATGATTCCACAAATAACTTCCAGTTGAACTCTTTTGATAATGATGAAATCAATTTTGCAACGGAAATATTAGATTCCCCAATCTCAAAAGAAGAAATTAAATCTGTTATTCAAAATCTGAAAAACTTGAAAAGCCCGGGATTTGATAAACTTATAACAGAATTCTTTAAATACTCTCTTGATAATACCCTGTCGTATTTTGAAATATTAATCAATACAATAATGGATACCTCTTACTTTCCAAAAGGTTGGACACTTGGATCTATCGTTCCAATTCACCAAAAAGGCTCAGTGACTGATGTTGAAAACTATAGGGGGATTACACTTACCAGTATATTCAGTAAGATATTTCTTAGCATTATTAATAAACGCTTGGTATTGTGGTCGGAAGCACTTGATAAGATTGAGGAAGAGCAAGCAGGTTTTCGACAAGGTTGCTCAACCACTGATAATATGTTTATTCTCCAGGCTCTTATAGATAGGTATATTCAACGTAAACGTGGAAAATTGTATGCTATATTTGTAGATTTTTCGAAAGCATTCGATTCAGTCTGTAGAGATAAGTTATGGTATCTATTTAATTCACATGGTGTCAGTAATAAAATGGGTAAATTGTTATGTGGTATTTATAAGTAAGTTAAATCATGTGTTAAACGAAACGGCATGTATTCAGATTCTTTTATATGTCATACTGGTGTACGCCAAGGATGTGTATTAAGCCCTTTTTTGTTCTGTTTTTTTATTAATGAGCTTGCAGCCCAAATCAAAAGAAATTATGATGATGGTATACAATTACATCCTGAACTTATAAAAATATTTATGTTACTATTTGCAGATGATATAATCATGTTCTCGAGTACTGTAAAAGGTTTACAAACTTTGATAAATCAGCTAGAATTGTACTGTGATACGTGGAAACTTAATGCTAATCTAGATAAGACAAAAATTGTTGTATTTAGCAAAGGAAATACGCTGTCAAAAAACGAAAAGTGGTACTTTCGGGGACAATTACTCCAAACTGAAACCTCATATAAATATCTTGGTGTAATATTTTCAAGTAAATTATCATGGAACCGACATATATGTAATGCAGCAATCCAAGCTAAAAAGATGCTATTGGGCATTTTACAAACGTTTGAACATTTTAGCGAGTGTGCTTATAAACCTTTTTTCAAAATCTTTGGCACAAAAATAGCTCCTATTCTTCCCCATGGTTCAGAAATATGGGGTTTTGCAGAGGCTAAAGAAATTGAATCCGTACATTTATACGCATGCAAAAGATTTCTTGGTGTTAAACATAGTACGTCTAACGTAATGGTTTATGGTGAATGTGGTCGCATGCCCTTGTATATATATCACTACTTAAAAATCATAAGATACTGGTTAAGATTACTAAAAATGCCAGTAAGTAGATTGCCAAAAAAATGTTATAATATGATGCTATTGTATGAAAAGAATGGAGATCAAAATTGGGCATACAATGTTAAATGTCTACTGTATAAATCTGGGAAAACCAATGTTTCTTAGAGAATCATGCCATGTTCATATCGAAAATAAGGCAGACGCTTTTTGACATGTATTTTCAAACATGGAGATCTACTGTAGATGTTTCTAGCAAATGCGAATATTATAGATATTTTAAAATGCAAATATGCGCAGAAAAATATTTAACTGATGTAAATATAAGAAAATGCAGAATATCATTAACACAATTTAGATGCAGCTCACACAGGTTAATGGTTGAAGTTGGCAGGCACAACAAAATACCCAAATGTTTAAGATTATGTAAACAATGTTCTTTAAATGTTGTCGAAGATGAATTTCATTTTCAGTTGTATGTTGTAAATATGATAATTTAAGGAAAAAATATATTGAACAGAAATACTATGTACATCCAAATAAATACAAGTTTATCTCTTTAATTTCACATGTGAGCAAAACGGCTATACAAAATCTCTCTCTCTTTATATATCATGCCATGTTATTAAGAAATGAATCCTTGTACCATTCCTAACCGCTTCCACATTGTCATGCATTCTGTACTATGGGCCTGTGGCCTTACAGTTATATATGAATAAACTGATTGATATTGCTGGAATATTGCTAAAAGCGGCGTAAAATCATACTCATTCACTCATTATGGCATTCAAAACAAAAATGCAATTAATATGACATCTAGTCATGGAGATACGTGTATTCTTATATTGAGGTTTCTTGCATTGCCAATTTCTGGTGTCGTGATATTTCTGGAATATTGCTAAAAGCGGCGTAAACCCATACTCACTCACTCTTGCATTGATTGTTGTTGCAATAGAAAGTGTCTGTGAATGTTTTTTAGAATGAAAACTTGGGGATATTTCTCTTTGGCATTTTAGTTCAAAGAGAAATTACATAACAGGAGCCCAACTGAACCAAACATTTATAATATAGATTACCGGTTTAAATAATTTCCTTTCTCAAATACTCACAATGCGTTATGTACAATACAGAATGGTTTATCAAATTGTTGACCAGATACGTTTGAAATTTATTTAATTAAAGCATCAAAATTAAAAAATATTAAAAGGCTGGTAATCTAAAATGATGTAATTGCGGTTTGGTTCTAATTGGCTTCCAATGTATAGGAGGGGGCACAGGTGGCCCAGTCGTCTAAAGCGCCGCGATTCTTGGGCACGCCAGAAACCTATGATTGTGGGTTCGAATCCGGGTTCGCCCCGATTATGTTTCTAGGTTTGTCAGCACCATACCCGTGCTCGTGGGTTTCACCGAAGTGGTAAACGTCTGAGACCTGTATCACTTCGGGCTTTCGGACATTCATAATCCTGTAAGTAATGTGTTTGTTTTAGTTTCCGCACTCGTACGTACCAGAGTTCTGCATGTACATTTCATGTTTGCAGTATTGCGACGCGATGTGCCTGGCTGTCAATCACTGTAGCTGCAGCAACGCTTTCAAGGCTTTGTGATGATTGTAGTTAATATACATTTTGTGAGCATGTTTATGTGTGTGTGTTGTGTTGTTATTATGTATACTTTCTATACTATTCTTATTGTGTGTTTTCTTTATCTACACAATCGCAATCATCAATCGCAAAATCCGCAACTAGGGGATTCCCCTCGCTGGGGTTTAAACGATTTCCGGTGTTTGGCGCCCTGCGCAATTCAGACGATCTGGCCGGCGCCCAGTCCGCCTGAGGATTTTTAATAGTACTGTGGCCATTTTTTGTCGGCTCATTGGTTGGATAACGTGTCCACTGGTTATGTCAACTATGCCTTATTAGTACATTTAAATACCTTCTCAGAATATTATGAATTTTTCTCTCTCGAAAGTTGTAACGAGTAAAATTGATATTCGCAACAAAATCGTAGCCATTTAAAAAAACATTATTTGCCCTCTAATGCACGTTAAATATAAACGACAAATATCTGTCCATCTTTGGCAAAAGCAGAGTATATTGTACGATTCCGACTATATCATGAGCATGTATTTATGAATCACTATCAATCAGCGATGATACTAGGTGAGTGTATCCTGCCCCACCGGTGGCACCCCTCACAAATACATGCAAAGGCAAGTCAATACATATTATGCAGGCTTTTCATTTGTGAAAGGGTTTGTAGGTATTAATTCACTGTGCACTGTTGTTCAATACAAGGGTTTAAGTTGACATTTCTACATTCACTCACTCACTCTAAGGGATAGGGATAGGCGACGTCACATTCAATACTGACGTCATCAGGTTTGTGCTATGACGTTTCCATATTTGTAAAAGTGGGTCAGGGACATTCGTGTTGATTGCACTAAATTTCTCAAAACCGATATTGTTGTTTATTTTTATTTGATCCATTTTAGCTATAATAACGGTAACGCTATTTTTCAGGGCATTATCATTTGCAGAAGCCCGAGGTCTTCCATTAACTGCCCGACGAAGGAGGTATGTATGTATTTGGTAAGAGTAGTAACTTTTGCAATTTGTTGTTCTGTTTTATATATACTTGTAATTTTCTTGGTCATAGTTATGATTAGGTTACAGTAAACTACGGTTATAACGAACTACGGTTATAACGAACTCAAAGGAGCCGGTAATTTTAGTTCGTGAAATGCATATGTACAGTATATATACAGCAAATGGTCGGGACAAAGACATAAGTTCGTCATATCCGTCGGTTCGTTATAAGCGTGTTCGTTGTAAACGTAGTATATTTGCAGAGGTCAATTGATAGATGGCGCAAGTATTCAACCCTAGAATGGTCAAGTTGCAAATCTAGGTGCACTGATCATTCTGTTTTAAAGTGAGTGAGTATGGTTTTACGCCGCTGTTAGCAATATTCCAGCAATATCACGGCGGGGGACACCAGTTTTGGGCTTCACACATTGTGCCCATGCACGAGCGAACGCTTTAACCACTAGGCTACCCGACCGCACCCTGTTTTATAGTCCAATGGGGAACGACATGTGACATCATTAAACATGAAGTGCATATTGCTGTTTTCTGAAACTAGGGGCGGTCGGGTAGCCTAGTGGTTAAAGCGTTCGCTCGTCACGCCGAAGACCCGGGTTCGATTCCCGACATGGGTACAATGTGTGAAGCCCATTTCTGGTGTCCCCCGCCGTGATATTGCTGGAATATTGCTAAAAGTGGTGTAAAACCACACTCACTCACTCATTTCTGAAACCAGATAGGCGCATGGGAAGTACTTTCTTAATGTCGCTAATGATTTCCCAAGTCGGAAGTGACGTCATTGAACTTGAAAAGCATGTGACTAACAATTGAGATAGCTGGAGTTTAAAGGCCTACAGCATTAGGGCTGTATTTTCACATACCGGAAGTGATGTCATAACGAAACGGAATTGCATTAAACCGTCACATTGTAACAGCTTTCAGGTTTAGGGTCACATGTTCTCCCAGTTCATAAAAATTGAGATTAGACCGGAAGTGCATTTATATTCCTAGTGATGCTAGCTTCAATCAAGGTACTTTAATCTGGTTAGAAGTTGTAGAACTGAAATGGAATATCGTAGTATGTATAAACCTTTCCCTGGCCTTGAGGAAAAGGCAATGAAGGTTGCTTCTGTTGCAAACACTACTTAGGACAGTATACCTTGTGATTTAAAGGCAACCTGTTTGCTATTGTTCTGGCCATGTTTACCAGGTTATTGATCAGCACATTGTCGGTCGCACAACAACTCGGTTTGTTTTCATCGTTTGTATGAATGTTTGTTTCTTTTCTTTCAGTATTTTATAAAAAAACAACTTTGGTGTTGTAGGTTGCTGGATTTGACGATGGACATCACTGACTCGTCTGATGAGGACATCACTGACCACCCAAATATACAAGTGGGTACGGACAACAAGATGACGGTAGACTCAAGCAATGGAATAATTAACTGTAGACAAACGGGACACCGAAACACCATAGTTCTAAATCTGGACACAACACATGAATTGCCTGAAGACACAGAAGTAAACATTAAATTTGTGATTCGTAAAGCAAGTAAGTATCTTCGCGATGGATGCATTTTAGTCAGCAATTAAGCCCTGTCTGTATACGATTTAGGCTTAACTCTGCCAACACGTCAGTTCAGATCAGAATCCCCTCAAAGAGGTGAGGTGAAATGGGGTTTAACGTCGCGTCCAAGATTATTGCACTTATATAGCGACGTGCATGTACGTGTGTGTGTTTGTGTGGCTGCTTGTACTAGTCCGTACTGATGCCGATTTATAGTGCTAGCACACTGAGATACCATGCGGCAGTTTAACATGAATACCCCACCCAGACACAGTATACTGACTCCGAGCCGACCAGTCCTTGTTTTAGCCCCTTAATGCCGAGCGTCAGACAGGGTGACAACAAGTACCATCTTTTAACGTCTTTTGGTATGACGCGGCCGGGGATCGAACCCCGGACCTTCCGCTCTTCGGGCGGACGCTCTACCACTAGACCACGGAGGCGGTCTCCCTTCAAAGAATGATGGGTAGGGCTGGTGTGACAGCTGTCGGATACCATATTGGTTCATGAACCTAATAACACACACATGTTCACTATTGATTCTCAACGCTCTTTTCTATTATAGAGCTGTTTATGTGTTTCCGATCATAGTGGAGGTAAAGTTTTAGTTTGTATTCTAATTGACCAGTTTTGATATATCAAGTCCAGTAGGCTGTCGATTTGTTGTTTTCAAAGGCAACTAACTCCACAATGGGTTTGATTTCATAAGAATCTAGTATGTTGTCTGTCATATCCCGCAATTTATTTTTGAGACTTGTGCTTTACCTTGTCGTCTAATTGCAACAATATTGTAACAAATACGAATGTGAATGTTTGATCTACTTCAGATGTTCCTACAGTTGAGACACACATAGTCATCAACGGAAATCCTGCTGCCGAAGAGCGCATGAACAGAGCAGCACACAACCGTGGGGTGTGGCAGAGTCTGCGACAGTTCTTCAACACACTGTATGCTAGACTGGAACGGGTATATCGGGGTAGCGTGGTGATAGAACTCCAGGTGACAGACGCCAACTTCCTTCATTATGTTGAGAAGGCAGCCAAGGGAGGGCAACTCAGTGAGCTCATCCTGCAGCTCCTCAAGGAAGAGTCCGTCTTTGAAAAGATTAAAGGTCAAAAGGTGGAGATAACTGTGGAAGTTAGGATTCCGGAAGGCCAATATGGTACGTTTTGTCAGCCTTTTGCAGGAAAGTTCGCTATGAACAGTTGCATCTTTTTTTATATTTCACTAAAAAAGGGCGGTCGGGGAGCCTACTAGTTCAAGCGTTCGCTCGTCACGCCGAAGACCCGGGTTCCAATCCCGACATGGGTACAATGTGTGAAGCCCATTTCTGGTGTCCCCCCGCCCTGATATTGCTGGAATATTGCTAAAAGCGGTGTGAAACCATACTCACTTACCACTCACTCACTCATTAACAAAATGTGTAACACATTGCCATTCTGGACACCTAGTCCATGTATAAGCTGGTAGGAGCTAAGAACTCAAACAACGTTTACTTCAATATATTTTGTTTTATTCAGAGGAGATGTCTAAAGAGATGGACAGGTATGTACTTTTTCACAACTTAGTCTTGGCATCTTGCCAAGATCACATATTTCTAGGATCCCTAATATGCTAATATATACATGTATTTTTATGTTCGCAAACGTAATTTGAAACATGCCGAGCGTATCACTAAGATATCGTTCTCAGTTTAAGCGTGGGCATTTGAGCCTCGTGGTTGGTTGCACAAACTCCTCCCTTGATTTTTAAACGTTTTAGATCAAATTATATTGATTAAAGTGCAACCATCCAGAAGTATATTCTTTGAGTACTGACTAGGCGCCATCACGGTTCATAGTTTGGATATAATATCGCTAAATATAACTTAAGATATTTTCAAATTGAAAATCAAACATAAAATAAAGTCAACCGAGAGACATATTTTCTTTCGCTCCTCAGTTTATAAATTATCTGACCCTACTAAATATGTTACAGTGTTAATGGTAAATCTGGTTCTTTTGATTATGGGGGCGGTCGGGTAGCCTAGTGGTTAAAGCGTTCGCTCGTCACGCCAAAGACCTAGGTTCGATTCCCGACATTGGTACAATGTGGGAAGCCAATTTCTGGTGTCCCCCTTCGTGATATTGCTGGAATATTGCTAAAAGCGGCGTAAAACCGTACTCACTCACTCACTCACTCTTTTCATTATGTACATGTTATTAGGAAGAAAACAAGGAGTTCGTATCTAAGTATTAGTACAAACATTTGTGTATTCTGAGAAGTTAATGCATTTCTTGTGTCTACATTCTTCAGAAAGAAACAAGACGCTCGTAAACTTGTGGAGACTCTCTTGATCAATTCACGCAATGAAGAGGTCGTGCAACGCCAGTCTGTTAAAGGGCTGAAAGACGTAGCAGCGGAGGTGGCTTCTCTTTGAAAAAACCTTAACAGAGCCATGGTTGGAGGGGCTGCCCTTGGTACCGCTGCTTTGCTGGCTGCTCCCTTTACGATGGGAGCATCATTCGGACTTGGTGCAGCTACTGTCGTAGCGCTTATTGCTGCGTTTGTGTTAGCAATTTAAAAAAGCGAGGTGCGACAAATAGCACAGGTGAGCTTGGATGAGTACAGCAGTGCCGTGAAGTTACTGGATAGAAGTATTTCCACCCTAAAGAGGCAAGATGAAGTCATGAAAGACATGGTGGAACACGCGGTTATTGAACATCTGAAAGTAGAGCCAATACAAATATCAGATATGATGATATCTATCCAACAATCTGCCGGTTCTCCTTCAAAACTGGGTATCGACGTCGACGGGGAGACAATCCCAATACACAAATTGAATTTATACGACTTCATAACAGAAAGCGTTAAGAATAAAAGACGATCCCCGTCAAAAGTACAGAAAGATATTCGTGACATGGCCCGACAAATAGAAAGAATGGAGGTGAATCCCTTGCGTGGCCTGCTGTCCTCTGCCTGATACACGTATAGTGATGGACATAACATCATATTCAACTGATGCAGACCAAACCTCCAACTTTATACAGCAACTATTATCTTTTGAGGGACGTCCGATTGAACCTCAAAATCAAACGAGAGTTCAGATGATTTAAAATGTAATTCAAGACCTGGTGACCTATTCGTCAGTTAAACAGCATATTGCAGAATATCAACAGTTTCTGTAACTGTTTTACCTTCAGTTACAAAACTGCAGGGGCTGACAGAGCAGAAGGTCTGGGTTCGATCCCCGGCCGCGTCATACCAAAAGACGTTAAAAGATGGTACTTGTTATTACCCTTGGTGCTGCCTGGCATTTAAGGAATTAAACAAGAACTGGTCGGAGTCATTACACTGTGTCCGAGTGGGGTATCGATGTTAAACTGCGGCATGGTATGTCGGTGGGTGAACACTATAAAACCGATTTTAGTCGCGACTAGTTCAAACAGACCAAACTCCCATCTGCTGATTGTTGATACATGATCCGGGTTACAATATGTCTTCAGCAACCCATGCTTGTCATAAACGGCGACTATGCTTGTCTTAAGAGGCAACTAACGGGATCGAGTGGTCAGGCTCGCTGGTTGATACAAGTCATCGCACACCAATAGCGTAGATGGATACTCATGATGTCAACCACTGGATTGTCTGGTCCAGACTCGATAATTTACAGACCACTGTCATGTAGCTGGAATATTGCTGAGTGCGGCGTTAAACAACAAACAAAGCTTACGCTCGTTTGTCATCAATGTGTAAAACGGTTTTTTTTTCATTACTATTACAAAATAGAAGAAGTAATTTCGTTTTATCATGATTATATCATTCTTTTGTTTTATGTATATTTTCTCCTTTTTTAAATTGTATTTCGTTGGTGTGTTGTTATCCTTATTCCTGAACCAAACAATGACAAAATGTGAATTGATGCCACAAACACATATCGTGTCCTGTGACTTTTGAATTCTTAAAGGTCTAACAATTCCTCTGTAATTTGTAAATATCGCTTCAGTGTCACCACTATGATGCAGTGAATGTACTATAGCCATTACACCTGTAAGTATTATGAACGAATATAATCTCCACAGTATAAATGTGAACAGTACAATGGTAATCATAAACTTGAATGGACATGTGATGGTAGCATTTTGCTTAGTTTCATCTTTGAAAGATCAAAATGTGTTCATGTGATGTTAAAACAGCCTCATTTAAGGATATGATGTTTGTTCTACAACAATATGATGTTTGTGCTGGTGATCCTGAATATTTTATAAGTGTGTTTATACTGAGGATTAAGGACTGTCATGCACAAACATGGTGTTCTGAATTGTCTGGATGCTCGAAATTAGAACTGTATTCATTATTTAAGACATCATTATCACTTGAATCATATTTATGAAATGTATTATCAAAAGAAAAGCGACGTATGCCTACCCTTTTACGTATTGGAGAACTTGGAATTATGCATAACATGGGAAGGAGGGATGGCATCGATAAGACACTCCGGTTTTGTCCATTGTGCAAGTTAAGGGCAGGTTAAATGTTACGTATTCATCAAAATAATATTTTTTATATGTGCTAAATTTGATTCAGGGGATAACTTTGAACACACTGCTTGTACACAAGTCAATCATATAGCTGTCCATAACTGTTGCATGAGTAGGGTTTTCAAACAAACGGATATTAAAATACCATTGTTATATTTTGCTCTTAGTATCTCTGTTCTTTATTGAGATTTCTTTAGATATTTGACGCCACATTCAGCAACAACCCACTTGAATGACAGCAGTCTGTAAATAGTCTAGTCTAGACCAGACAATCCAGTGATTGGCATATTGAGTACCGCTCCACGCCTGCGCAGTGCGATGACAGCCATCAGCCAAGTCACTGAGTCAGACCATCTGATTAACTCAGAATATCAACGGGGTTATTATATACATAAATCTATGCTGATCCATTTTATTCTTGTGGTTGCGGTATATTATCTACCTGTCTCTTTCTGATTCTTATCAATTTCGTCCATGTGGTTGCGGTATATTATCTCTGTCTTTTTCTGATTTCCAATCAATTTCGTCCATGTGGTTGCGGTATATCATCTCTGTCTTTTTCTGATTCTTATCAATTTCGTTCATGTGGTGGTGGTATATGCAAATCAAACATAAGCTAATTATTACATGATAACGTCATGAGAAAAGTATTTGATAGTATTAGGTTTGTAGTTAAACATTAAATAGAAACTCTCAATTCAAGAGAGTAACCAGTCTAGATTATCCACCGAAACAGATTCCATTTGCCGTAAAGGTAAAAAAAGCGGTGACAGTTATAGGAATGGAACACTGAAAACATCTTGTTGGATCTATTTTTACCTTTGAATAGTAATTAGACGTGAAAGTTCAAATTATACACAAAGGTAAATTAGCTTACATATTTTTTGTTTTCATATAATAGATTTGCCAGAAGTACCTTATTCATAAGTGCCTTTTTCTTGAAGATGCCAAGGATTGTACAGGTGTTTGACCTGACTCTACACAGACTATAGACTTTCTAAAGATTTCAAATTCTACTTTTGAGCATCATGTTTGTATTATTTACACAAGTTAAGACGTGTGAGTTGCTTCAACTCCCAGTTAGAGATGTGTATCAGTCAGGAAGTCAATGCGAGTTGTGGCTCAGAACTACTAAAACAGTACCGCGACCCAGTATTATCTCAGTCAGTATTCTGTCAAGCCATATAGTCCATAACATAGTAATGGTTCATGGCAAATTGCATGAGATCCTTGTTACTTTGGTATTTGATAATAGCTTTCATGTTATCAGTTAAGAACACCATCCTTGTTTATATCAAATAATTCATATGTTAGTTACACTTAGTGGTGTACAGGTTCTGTTTATTAAATATATTGACAAATTTCAAAATGTGTTTTGTACTAAATTGAAAATTGGAAACCTGGAACTTTTCATGGGTTTCTCACACATTTACCCATATTGGGAATGGAACCTCTGAGTTTTCTAGTGAATGTAGAGTTATGACCTTCTGTCAACTCAGATTATATTTGTAATAATCGACCAACCAGAAAACCCTTTCTGAAATGCACACGAATTTAAAAGAAAATGGACATGATTTACAAACTGACTGAATTTTCATACATTTATTGATTTGATGAAATGAAGTTTAGCCAGACATAAAATCAGAAATCAAACTTCATCACTGCGGCCTGTAAATAATTAAGTGGACAAGCTAACCAGTGGGTGATGACATGAGAAACTGTCCACGCTGTCGGGGCACGATGACTCACACTCAGGTCATTGACCCCATCAATAGTCATTTACAAGACCGGAATCACTAGGTGTTGTAGCTATTGTAAGAAGCTCTGCCATTTATAAAGAAAACCACTTGACAGTCGGAGTGACGTGAACAATATATTGTCAGTTTGTTGCTTATCGCCGCACTCAGCAGTATTCCTTCTAATCCAGTGATTGATACTATGAGCAACGATCTGCGAGGTACAATGCCACGCTATCCACCCGATCCATTTGGTCGCCTCTTGGCACCAGCATCTAACAAATGTTAGACGCATCTCTTGATGGCGTTGCCTGGCGGGCAGCCTCGCTGGTACTGTGTTCAAGGCAGTGGCGTCTGTGTTAGACGTCCTACAGTAAATCATCTTTGAACAATACTGATTAAAATTAAACCAAGAGTAAGAATTGGACATTTCCCTCTGTGAATCAAAATAAGGATACGAAGTTGCATCTTTACGATTATTCATAAATCAGGTGGGAGGATGTACCTGGCGATAACATCATGATGGGCAACAAGATGAGGCTTATACCTCATAATAATCATCAATTAAACCCTACACGAACATGGCAAACACTGACACAGTTTGTCAAAAATTGTTCCTGGTCACAAAACAAACACCCGAACACAACCAACTGCCATATTTTGCACGTGCATCTCGAAATATAAATGCATTATTTCCACCCTCACTAACATTGGCAGATGACACAATTTCAATCAATGCTTCGATACCAAGTGAACAAGTTACTGTGCATCATATAAACATATATTTATTCTGCGATTAAATGAGGCATCATTGATCATATCCATGAAGACATTTCCTGGACTTAAAGGTCGTGATGCACAATTTACACGTGCATGTTCATGATACTGACACACGTGTTTCTTCGGTCTGAACAGCACACAATGATGTCGTTCAGCCGTAAATAACGCTTACGCAATGCAATGAAAATCAAGTATGCTGCAAACAGGAATGGCGCAAAGCAAAGTTGCCAGACATTTTAATGTTCTTCGAAACACAGAATCATCTCTTTGAGACGTTATCTACAACAGCAGGGCAACACTCATGACTTGCCACGGACCGGTCGTCCATGTGTGACGTCACGTCAACAAATTGGTTGGTGCATCTACAGAATCGATACCAAACGGCCACATTTACAGAGCGGGCAATTCCTGGGTGGCAGAACCGACAGCAACCGGTTGAGGGAGCACAACATCACCGTCACCGTCAGGCACGCCTAGCTTGGTGTAGACAGCATCTGAGGTTCAGAAGACAAGACTGAGATAGTATACTCTTCAAAGGTGAGTCCAGGACGGAAAAACAGCTCTGGTGGTCGCGCAAGTGTCCACAGGCGCCCATGAGAACGTTTTAGCGACGCTTGCGTTACTCAACGTCGTCAGTTTAGGGAGTGAAGTGTAATGGCATGGGGTGGCATCATAACTCATGGGAGAACACAACTTACCATTGCTAACGGATATCTGAATTACGTAGTACGCTACAGGGACGACATCGTTCGAGATCATGTTCTACCTTTGCAGGGACGTAACGTCACGTTGCATCAGGATAATATCCGCTCCCATATTTCACGTGTGTGTAACAGACTTTTTGAGGCAGCATAGCATTTTCTGTATTGCTGTTTCTCCAGAAAGCTCCCTGATAGTACATGCCTGAGATGAGATGTATCGACGCCTACGACAAGACCAGAATCAAACGGGAACATGTACTTTAAAGATATGAAAACACAATGCATTTTAGAAAGTGGTCAAATGAAACAAATGTTATATTGGAGATAACACTTTCTTAGTAAAGTCCAAAGTCAATTCCCTTTTTGGGTTGAATCCCATCCGGGATACGAACCCACACTCTCAGAGTGCGATATCTAATCGCCAGCACATAGCGATCTAGCCTACTCAGCCACCGAGGCTTCCATTTGTTACATGTATTTTGTTTTAAATGTCTGGACTTTGAAATGATTAAAATTTCAGTCAATGAGCGAGTTGGGAATTTGAACATTTATTACAATTATAGCAGAATTTGAGTTAAATCAGTATAATTTTCCATAGACTTGACCTCCGCCCTTCAGATTTCATACTATTACACATATAATATACACCTGGGGGATATTCTGCGTATGATTTGCTGACATTGAAGTTCTAGGTGATTACGATATAACCTTAAAATTACAAAGTGATTCTCATTTCTACAGGGTTACCAAGGCGAGAAACAGTGAATACTACTCAAAAGAGAAACGCGTAACAAGATGTTAGGTGTGAGAAATAACAGACATCAGTGAAGTGGTCATAACATTGGTACTGAGGTAGCTTGAAGCATTGGGCTTCCTGTTTTAAAGAGGCTTTTGCATTTGACATGCGTTTAAAAACACCCGGAAGTGTGCTATTAAACCCAAAGTGTATATAACTCACTTATCAATGCAGTTATGTGACATTCTGTTCCACACTACAAGCTGTGCTTCTTCAAATGACATCATTCAACCAGAAGTGTGATAACATTCCTGTTAATGGTACAAAGGCCATCGTCTATTCCAGACATGACGCGATTACATGGGAAGTGATGTCGTTTGGGCGGAAATACAGTTTCACGTTATGTCAGCTTTAACAACGTACATTTGCTGCTTGGAGGTTGTGTTTCACCGAAGACAATGGTATCACACCGGGTTTAGACAAGGTATTGATAGGTGTTTGCTATGATGTCTGGTTCCACCCAGAAATGGCAGAGAAAGGACTGCTTCTGTTTTTGTAAGTTCTTCAAACACTTTCTAGTTTACTCGCTGACTCATGTATTCTGTTGTGTTGTGGATTGTTGCTGGTAGGTAAACGTCTCTCTGCTCATTTAGTTTTCATACCACCCTATCCCTACATCCCATTGAAATAACCCTACACCTAAACCTTATTGAAGAACCAACTTGCAACCAATAGAGTAATAAAAAAACAGATTTAAGATGGTTAGGATACCTTTGAAATTCTGTTTCACAGACACAACAGCTGAAGGGGGCACGGGTGGCCAATTCGTCTAAGGCGCCGCGATTTGCTGTGCAGAGTTGCGTCCCTAGGGCACACCAGAAACCTATGATTATGGGTTCGAATCCGGGTTCGCCCCGATTATGTTTCTAGGTTTGTCAGCACCATACCCGTGCTCGTGGGTTTCACCGAAGTGGTAAACGTCTGAGACTTGCATCACTTCGGGCTTTCCTCCCACAATAAGCTGACACGCCGTGATATAACTGGAATACTGTTAAAAGCGGCGTAAAACACAACTCACTTACAACAACTGAACAAAGGTGCTGACTCGGCATATTTGCATGAATCTTGAGTTATTGAGTACCAGAGCGGCATGACAAATAGGAGCAGGTGCACAGATGACTTTGGGATATCAGCTGGCGTCAAGTCGTGGCACACTGTAATGAGATTTAAAACACCATTTTCTGTGAGAGCACTTATTTAAAGAGTAATTCAGTTACATGAAGATTCAGCGACCTTTCATCAAGTTTATGCCCAACAGTATGTGTATATTCAACCCTGTATCAGGTCGTTCCGGATGCTGTTCTGAGTGGCACCCGGTAGTCGTGTTAGGGACCCCTGGCTGAATCTAACATTTGGCCCTTGCCGGTATCACCAAAACATCACCTTGGACACATGACTCAGGTTGTTCCTCACACACTGTGAAATGTAACTGAGTTCCCTCGGGAGCATTGCTGTACGGCTTCACTCAACACACATACACATACTATTTTGTACCCGTGAAGACCCGGGGAAGAATAGGTCTTCAGCAACCCATGCTTGCCTTAAAATGCGACTATGCTTGTAAAAGGCGATTTACGGATCGGGTGGTCAGGCTCGCTGACTTGGTTGATGCATGTCATCGTATCCCAATTGCGTGGATCGATGCTCATGATATCAAACACTGAATTGTCTGGTCCTGACTTGATTATTTACAGACCGCCGTCATATAGCTTGAATATTGCTGAGTGCGGCGTTAAACAACAAACAAACAAACAACTTACTATTTTATGCAAATCGTGTGGGTGGCGGCTGCTACCCGTAGGGCAGGACATGTTTCCCCATTTTGCCACCACCTTGTGTCATCCCTGATTTATATTGATCCATTCATATACTTTTCATTGTTATTTTACTTGTTACGCCCAAAGGGATCTGTTTCGACAGATAATCGAGCGTGGTTATTCTCTGGCATTGACGTTTTAGATTTCATGCCTCATGTGAAACAAGACAACAAAGATATGTTGCCACAATGCCCAACATGGACTCTGCACGTGGTGTTTGTTCTGTGTCATACGAGATGTCTGGTCGCGTGCATTCATTGTGATTGTATGACAAGGTCTTCTCAAATATGACCTTCACAATGACCTTATGAAATATGATCATTCACATAATTAGGTCGTATGCTTAAGAAGGTTGTGTGGGATTGTCATCACGTGACATCTATCATATACCAGTTTTCATAATGAGTCCCTAGATACATGCGTCTTAGTAAAAAGGTGACCATAATGATTTTCATCCCCTAGATACATCACTCCTGTCTTAGTATGGACGTGACAATAATTCTGAACTTGGGCATGTGTCCAATTAGATATTAACATATATTAACATATGGTCTTGCTGTTAGAAAACGTGACATCTATGTTGGCTTTGTTCTTGGTGAGGCGGGACATCTGATGAGTGACAGGGCCTAGCGGGGCCTGATGGGCGATGGGGCAGGTTTGGGTCTGGGATCGGAGTTCTTGAGGGTCTTTTGGTTGGAGACTAGGTGGGCAGGGTAGCTGTTGTTGGAGGTGAAGTTTTCTTGAGATGGTCCTATCAAGACCGCACCAGCAGCGCAAGTACCAACCCCCAGAGGATGTATACTGAACCGCAAAATAAACGTCACCATAGATAGATATATGAGAAACCTTATTTAACCAAACACTGTAAACATACTTTGAGACTTATTAAAAAGATGTAAATTAGCAAAACTGATCATCAACGTTGAAATTAAAGTGTCAAATGTTCTTAAAGTGAAACACAACACTAGTTTCTGAGAAATGGCATCACAAGTCAGTATCTCGTGTGTCCGCCATGTGCATTGGTGACTGTCGTGCAACGTCGATACATGGAATGGATGAGGCGATTGATGAAGGCCACAGGCACTTGAGGCCACAGGCACTTGAGCCCACACTCTGAGGAACGCCTGACGCAGTTCAGCTGCAGTTGTCGGCCTTGGTCGGACGTCATTCAGCCGTCTTTGAATCTCGTCCCACAGGTGCTCAATGGGATTTAAATCGGGACTGAGGGCAGGCCACTGCATGGTTCTGATGCCATTCTGCTGGAGGAAGTCTCTCGTTGCGCTCGCAGTGTGGGCACGGGCGTTTTCATGCTGAAACTCGTGGTTGTGGCGACGTGCCAAATGAGGACTGGAACAATGTTCCGAGTTGCTGTGACACTATTGTCACGATGTTCTGGAAGACCACAGGGTCGATCCTCTGTGCAAAACCAATTCTACCCCAGACCATGATGCTCGGACCACCCCATGAGTCTCTCTCAACAACTAAAGCATCCGAATAACGTTCCCCGCGGCGTCGCCAGATTTTCTCTCTTCAATCTGCTGTTGAGATACAGTAACGGCTCTTGTCTGAGAAGAGGACTCTTCTCTACTGCTGATGGCGCCAATGCTGGTGCTGTGTTGCCCACTGAAGACGGTCCCGGCGTTGACGTGGTGTCAGAATGGGTCCTCGGTGTGGCCTGTGACAGTGGAGGTGTCTCTCGACAATCGTCGACGCACGGTATCCACACTGATGTGTCGCTGGTATGTCCCATGGTCTGTCGAGCAGTTACCGCAGCAGTAACAAGTAACAGATCTTGAAGATGCTGTCGCACAATCAGACGATCCTGACTTCGGGTGGTGACCCTTGTTCTTCCACTACGCGGTCGCTCATCTGTAGTGTTGGTGGTCTGGTACCGTTGCTGGAGCCTGTATATGGTCCTTGTGTGGACTTGAAATGCATTGGCTACTTGCCGGGCGGTTTGTCAAGCTTTGCAATCGTCCAAGGACTTTGTGTCGTTGATTTCTTGTCAATCTTGGCATGTGGTCGCAATTCAATAGCGAATGAATGTTATCCGATCTGGGTGGATTTTTATAGGGCAAGAAATGGGGGAACGCATGTGCATTTAAGTTTGCACGGAACTCACGTGCATGGGGTTACCATGGCCGTTGCCGTGATGCGTTTGGGCGATGGGTTTTATTGTCATCTGCTTTGTTTTTTATCATCAAATTTCATTTTTCAGGACAATGTAAAATGAAAGTTTAGAAACCTTGACCAAAATTACCAAGATATTTAAATGACAATTTTTCATGCAATGTTACTTGGAGTGACGTTTCTTTTGCGGTTCAGTATATATACCTGATCCCCTGCAACTGTGGTCACCAGTACACTGGAGAAACCTTCAGATCCCTCACAACACCAGACTCAAAGAACATCAGACCTCTGTCAAAAAACTAGACCTGAAATCTGTTATTTCCGAAACATCCTCAAGAACCAAGACCGTAACATCATGTGGGAAGCTACCAAAGTCCTGTCTACCAACAACAACTGGTGGCAAAGAAAACTACAAGAAGCCATTGACATCAGGGGACACCAGCCAACCATGAGCCGTGACCAGGGAACCTATAATGCCTAGTGCTTGGACTTGCTGCTTTGATTATTGCCTGTGCTGATTACCCAGCTGGCTTCCATTTGTACATTACCAATGCCATTGACATTACCTATCAGTGCCTCCAGTTTGGCCATTGTCCATAACCTATTACCAATCAGTGATGATTTAAGTGTTGGCTTCCATTTGTCCATTGCTAATCCCCTGTCAGCTCCAATTTACTTTTGTACTTACAGGTACAAATATATATACGATCATATGAAGATATTCAAAATGAGCTCACAAGAGAAAAAGTACTAGGTCATGGGCTACTTAGGTCCACCGGGCCAACACCCCCCCCCCCCCCCCCCCCCCCCCCCCTTAGGCCTTAGAGTGTCCTCAACATGAAATCGAACATGAAATCATATGTTAACATTGAAAATATAGGGATGTACTTTCTGTTTTCATCATATTTGTGGAGGTACCCTCAAAATCGCGATTTTGCATTTCCGCGTCGAGCATCATTTTCGTACTGCAACAAAAAGGTCAATAAATGTCTTTAAAATTGTCCAATTTCCATGTGTAATATATCAAAATAAAGCTAAAAATATTCCATTTATGATAATGTTATCATTATGATTATATTTTCATATAAATATAATGACAAGTTTAGTGGCTATTAAACTTTTACTAAGTAGAACCCACATATGCAAATTCGCTCCACGCAGATCGCTCAAACAGACCATAATTTTCTATTATATGGAAAAATAAATACAAGGTAATCACAAAAACAAATACAGGCAATAATCTAGTGATATATATCTTTATCTTGAAAAAAAATCATTTGAATAAACATGATAATTTGACACATGAGAATTCAAACTATACATGGTACACAATCCATAGAATTACCATTTTCATTATAGATTTCTTTTCACTAAGAATAGCTTTTGTTTGGCAATATAGAATATCTGAAATTACATTTTGGTCAAACAAATAAAATTTTAAAAAGACTCTTGGCCACATAAGTAGATATCAAATTAGGTACTACAGTACATGTTTTACATATCATAAGTATAGTTTTCCATTAAAATGACAACGGACATATTTACCAGTCTAGTGTTCATGTCAACATATATACATGTATCTCTGATTTCAGATTTTTAGTCATATCTGGAAAATACATATTTATCAATATATCATTGCATTGGGACAAATAAGAAACAAGCATTGATGTAAATTCATGACAATAAAACAATTAACAAAATTTCAAACATCTGTAGGCACACTTAATGTTCAAACTAGTCACTGTCTGAACTATAAACATCAAGATAGTCTACTGCATCAGAAAGAGATATATCATCAAAGTCAGACTCCTCATCACTGCTTGTATCCCCTGTTTCAGTTATATCTACTAGTTGCTGTGGCAACACGTCTCCTTCACACCACAGTGGTTCGAGTTTCCCTCCAATCATCACCCAACCATAACCACCAACAGGAGCTGGAATATGTGGATCGGCAATGTGTGCTATCTTCCATATGATAGACAAGATGTTTTGTGACAGTTGTGCTATCTGATCCTGTATAATAGTCTAACCACAATAAATCTGTTTTCAGCGCTTTTTGAGATTTGCAAGCATTCCTGTTGACACACTGCATACAACTACCACACCACTCCTTCACGTCATGCTTATCTAAAAACTTATCTCAACATTTATCTCAATACTTTGTCTTCCCGTTGCTTCTCTATCCGGTTTAATTCTGTTTGTCAATCCATTGTACTCGGTTGACGTCAGAAATTTCCTTCGGAAAAACTCGATGGCACTGTGAACAAGGCTTTCTCGACAGCCACTCTGCATTCCCATGCTTCAGGCCTGGTCTGTGTTCAATTCGAAAATCAAAATCTGCTAACCCTCCTGATCTTTGAAATTGTATAACCATTTCAAAGAGCTAAGATCAGTTCTTATCAGAGACTGACGTCCAATCAAATAATGTTTGAAATGTTAACAGTTTGTACGACAGCCAGTAGTTCTTTCCCTGTCTTGCAGAATCATCTCTGTGTCTTGCTCAGACCTCTGCTAAGCACAGTTTCTTTTCCTTCTTGAATTTGGCTCAAAACATCACCTATCACTGTATTGCTTGCATCTGTGTCAAGAATCAAATCTTGAAGAATATATAAGGTGAGGAAGAATTCTCACTCTCTGCCGTTGATACAAATTTCTCTTCCTTGTTTGAAAGTGTGTGTAAGGGTGCGGCAATGGAAGCAAAATTCTTCACAAATCGACGATAATATGAACAATTGTCATGAAATAATCTCCCTTCAGTGATACTTGATGGAGTTTGCCAATTGTGGACAGCTACTGTCTTAGCCGGATCAGTTGAAACACATTGAGCACTATTTTTTTAAAGGGTTGACATATCATTTCTTTGGTTTAAGCTTCAACCCTGGCTTTCTCAACCGATTAAGTACTTGTGAGAGTTTGTCTAGATGGTCACTGAAATGTTTGCTATGAACATTCAGATCATCAAAAAAATCAAACAGGCGTCACCAAGTCCAACTGGTGCTTTTGCATAAGTTTAGAGAAACATGCAGGACCATGTGTGACCCCGAATGGCATTCTAGTGAATTGGAATAACCCAAAAGTTTTTTTCTTTATCTTCAGGCTGGATTTCAATCTGCCAATAGCCAGACGCACAATCCAGGCAACTGAACAAGCTAGATCCTGACAGACTATCCAGCATATCATCAGTACGAGGAATTGGAATGCTGTCTTTTCTCGAATGAGAATTCAAACGGCGAAAATCTATGCAAAATCTTGTTTCTCCATTTTTCTTGGGTACCAACAAAATAGGTGATGAACAAGGACTAGTGGATTGTTCAAGGACACCCTGAATTTGCATTTCTTGAATCAATTTTCGAACTTTCCTCTTGTTTATGGTTTGGCACTCTACGTGGAGGCTGCTTCCTACAAAGTGTTCTAAGCGCGTCAGACAACTCTTGTTCAAATGTTGTTTGATCAGGGTTACAACATATAAGGCCTCAGCAATGTTTTCAAAACGTTATATTTGCCGCATCAGAGACACACATGATGTAACATATGTTCCCTTTTTTAGGTAAACAGTTGAGTTACCTTTGTGTTTGTGACGTATGCCATTGTGGGACTGACACCGCGAACCGGAGGTATCACCACTATTTGATGAAGTGATTCATGCTTATGTTACAGTCGGAATCTGACAATGAAATCTTCTTTCAGTAGAGATTTGTTAGGGGCAATGCTAATGGTTTTGATACTTTTATTTACTATTTCTGATAGGAGTATGTGAGTGAATTGGGTTTAACACCGCTTTAAACAGTATTCCAGTTACATCACGGCGTGTCAGCTTAATGTGGGAGGAAAGCCCGAAGTGATGCAGGTCTCAGACGTTTACCACTTTGGTGAAACCCAAGAGCACGGGTATGGTGCTGACAAACCTAGAAACATAATCGGGGCGATCCCGGATTCGAACCCACAATCATAGGTTTCTGGCGTGCCCGAGCGACGCATAGCGAAACCCGTGCCCCCGGTAGAAGTATGAGAATTAAGGCATCATATGATCGTGTTATTGCTACATCCGCTCGATGGGTAGAAGAAAGTGTTTCATCCCCACGTGAACAATATTAGATGCCCATGATATCAAGTACACTCGGATTAAACTTCGGAACGGTACACACGTAAAATGCTGATTGACAACAGCCTTACAAATCATAGAGCCAAAATTTTCTAGACAAGAAAACGGTTGTCCAAAGAATACGAAATAAACACATGTTTATACTGACGGTTTTCCATGAAACTAACTCGGTCTAAATGACAAACATTAGCAATCGGGTCCAATCGGGTGATTTTGTTACCTACATAATAACAACAGTGGAGTAATTCTGATTGGTGTCGCTGTAAACAACATACCGACTTAACTCTCCGCGCCGAATATAGCCCGCACATAGTGATTATCGATCTTGATAAATGGTGTTTTTAAAAATATTTTTAACAGGAATTAAGTATACAATTATATAATGGGTCACGACTGCTGCAAGGCTGTGTTCTGTTATGTGATAGACACGTGAACTAGTGACACTAGTAAATCCAGTTGTGGATTCATCATGGGTTCATTTCAGTGAGTGAGTATGGTTTTACGCCGCTTTTAGCAATATTCCTGCAATATCACGGCGGGGGACACCAGACATTGGCTTCACACATTGTACCCATGTGGGAAATCGAACCCGGGTCGTGCGAACGCTTTAACCGCTAGGCTACCCCATCGCCCCTCAATATGATTAAGGTGATCCGATTGAGAAATTAGGTTACAAAAAACTTCATATTCCGGTCGCTATATGTTTATTGTTTAATGCCACACGCAGCAATAGTCCAGCTACATTCTTAGTCTGGACCAAAGAATCCTGAGCAGTGATCCACACTGCCGTGTACGATGACGGCACAACACCAAGTACCCGAGTCTGACCACTCCAGTCATTACGTCGCCTCTTCCGGTTAGCATGAGGACCAATTCTAGCCTGGATTCCCCACTGGGTTCGCTGTATGCAATTGTTAGCGGACCACCTCGTTATTTTATCCACTGCATTTGGAAAAAGGAATAAACTGGATCTACTTCCTCCATTTCAGATGAAGAAATTGGGCAAAGATTTAATATGGAACAACCTCAGTGTTCGGTTTTTTACTTATCTTTCCACATTTCGAACGTTTCCAGTTCTAAAATTGACGTGAACATTGATAAAATAGATAACGATCCTTGATATTCCTCTAAATGAAAGGACGACAGTGTTTAGAATTAAGGGGTACATGTGATAATGTTAAATCCGAGGTACTTAGTATTTATGGAGGTACATGGGTACCAACATGTACGTTGTGAACAGTTGCAGATATTGGAGAATTGTACTTTCGAGCACGGCCAAAATGAGTAAGTCCATTTGGGGTAGAATAGGTCTTCAACAACCAATGCTTCTCTAAAAGGCGACTGTGCTTCGCGTACGAGGCGTCTAACGGGATCAGGTGATCAGGCTCGCCGACTTGGTTGATGCATGTCATCGTATCCCAATTGCGTGAATCGATGCTCATGTTGTCAATCACTGGATTATCTGGTCCAGACTTGATTATTTACAGACCGCGCTCAGATAGCTGTATTATTGCTGAGTGCGGCGTTAAACAACAAACAAACAAAAGAATAAGTGCATTTGTGTTATTTTGGTTTAAGGGGGGAAGGGTACAATTATAGAAAAAGTAAAGAATCTTGTGAACGAGGAGGGTACAGATTCATCACTTTATCGATTTAAGATTTTTAATACCGGGGACTCAAGCGGGTCCTTTTACATGTACCTGAAGTTGGGTTTAAAAAACAAGAGCATATTCAAATTTTGGCATTTAAAATGTTGAATGTCAAGTCCCAAAACTCAGTTTCTAAGGTAAATGTGGGCGTTACCCTTGTACACTCCATGGAAAGTGTATATGATGTTGTAGTTTTATAAGTTGGGCAAGCACCCGATATTTGCTGTTTTCAAAAAGTGGCGGAATCGCTCAAGTGATCAAGAAGCCTGCTTAATGATCAACTCACGTGATCTTTTCCACTAAATGAATAATAACTGTGTTTGATATTAGTATATTATAAAAGTTGACTTTTATGCAAGCCCCATGCATTTCAGTACCCAAGAATGGGTATAAAAACATGTGCGTTAACGGGATTCCATATGCATTGTTTAGCATCGTGCTGACGACAACCACTCAAAATTACGCAATTATTCAACATTACAAAATGCCACGCCTGTCTGAAAATGAGTGCCTGCGAGCCATTGGTATGCTTAAAGCAGGATCGAGTCAACGTGATGCTGCAAGACAATTTAACGTCCACAGAAACACCATTTGGTGTTTATGGCAACGTTGGCAACAGACGAATGCAGTTAGAGACCATCCTCGGAGTGGCAGGCCACGCGTAACCAATAATCGACAAGACAACTGGATTCGAACAACATACCTACGAAATCGATTCCAGCCAGCAACAGTGACTGCAAGAAGCATCCCTGGCCTTCGACGAATATCTTCACAAACCGTATGTCGTCGCCTCAGATGTGCAGGGATTGTCGCCAGAAGACCCTCCAGACGTCCCATTTTGAAAGGAAACGACTGTCAAGCACGTCTACAGTGGTGCAGACAGCGTCTACGGTGGACGGCCATACAGTGGGGGGCAAGTTCTATTCACTGACGAGTCTCGTTTTCACCTCAGCCACAGCGATGGACGGATTCGGGTGAACCGACGTCGAGGTGAACGCTACGTCAATCATTGTGTCATGGAAGAAGATCGGTTCGGGGGCGGCAGCGTTATGGTATGGGGTGGGATAACAGCAAGACAGACGACCCGTTTGATAGTGCTAGAGGGAAATCTCAATGGACAGCGCTACCGCGACGAGATCGTCAGCCCTGTTGTTCTACCTTTTTTGCGTCGTCATGGCCCAGGCATTACCTTTCAACATGACAACGCCCGACCCCATATTGCTCGATTTGTTCAGGACTCTCTTCAACGAAACAACGTGAATGTGATCCCCTGCCCGGCTCGCTCCCCTGATCTCTCACCAATCGAGCACATGTGGGATGAGATGGATCGGCGCCTTCAACTTCAACCACGTGTTCCACAGACACTCCAGGATTTCCGAAACATGCTCCAGCAGATATGGACAGATATCCCACAGGACTTTGTGCGACGCCTGGGCCATTCCATGAGACGAAGATGTGTTGCTTGCATCGCAAACAGAGGTGGACACACACGCTATTGATTTGTAAATAGACATTTTGGCATGTTCATGTTTTGTTTTTTATGAAATCACACATTTTCTGAAGTCAGTATGGCAAATTAAACCATTTGAACACTTACAGGAGTCTTTTATCTGTTGCAAACCGAAATGGTTTCAGATTTGGTAAAAAAAATAACTTTGCATTAAATCTTATTCAATGTCACAGGAACTTTTGTTGTTTAGTATACATTAATATTTTTTTAGAGTGTAACCACAAACGTCTTAGTGAAAGTTTTCTATCTTTTCATGACATGGGCCAAAATAGATCCCCAGGTCCATGTGGAATAAATCCAATGTAAGATAAACTCAAATCTAAAAGCTCTTTTTCACAAGAAAGTACTATACCTCTTTTCACATTTACTTCATGGGTGACCTCTACCATTGACATAGATGCAAATGACATTGTTAAGAAACGTGTCATATAAACATCATGCCTGTACAAAAAATAAAAAAATCTCTAAAAAGGTCTTAATAATGTCAATGACACTAAACTTTCCACAAACCTGAATGACCTTGACCTAAAAGCCATTTCAAAGCAAGGCCCCAACCAAGTGAAGGTACATACCAAGTTTAATGATAAATGCATGAATACTTTGAGAAATTGTTTCTGGTATTTTCTATCTGGTGACCATGGCTTTTGACCTTTACATGACAAGTGCCAAAAGAATTGTCCAGGGCAATTTGGAAGAATAAGCTCAAACTAAGTGTGGTGGTCCAACGAAACCTTAAAGCAGTCCTGTTAGATGGGGTTGCTTATAAATGAATCCATCTTAGAGATTGTTTCTTCATTTGTTGTTGATCTCCACACTCAGCAATATTCCAGCTATATGATGGTGGTCTGTAAATAATCGATTCTGGACCTGACAATCCAGTGATTGGCATTATGAGCATCGATCCACTCAATTGGGATACGATGGCATGCACAAACCAAGTCGGAGAGCCTGACCACCCGATCCTGTTAGTCGCCTCTTACAACAAGCATAGTCGCTCTTAGAGATTGTGTGATCTGATATTTTATTGTAATTCAAAAGGTGTAAATGCATGTATGTAGATATAAATAACAAACTGGGTGAAGTAAAACATCCCATTTCAACTGATGTACAAACAACATTCTCTGGGTGTAAGCAATACTCACATCTTTATTGACAATAATCAATGACTTGATTTTACTCATACATGCGCAAGTAAATCATCTGGATGTCAATGAAAGCTATAATTCTCTCAAAGTACATATTAATAGCCTTTGCGTGAAATATCATGATTTGTCAACAACAGAGCAGAATCATAGTAACTTTATCTGCTTACACAAAGAGTACATGTCTCGACGCATAAAACATAAGTGAAAGATAATATAGTACATATTAACAAACACAGGTTTTCAAACTATTGCACGGACCAGCTGGAGTGAAACCCTTCAAAAACAAGTTAACCATATCCAGAATTGATCAGTGACAACTAATCTCCCTCATGTGATCTACGAAGGGTAGGCATTGTGAACACACCTTACTGTTGGAGCACAATGATCTTAAATGAAAGCAAAAACTACAGAATCTAGAGACAAAAAGACTAGCAACACTCTTGAAAATGTTTCATGATACCGGTAGATATTTTCCATTGTCAAGGGTCTCTTTTAATTGACAGTTGTAAAATTGCCATGTGCTCAATCACAAAACATCCTTCTCCCAAACCCTTATTCACTTTAAGTACATATGGGTTACAAACAATTCAGACAATTGTTTTCAGAAAAGGTTCCACTGCATAAAATACTGCCTTTGGCACTGGTTCACCACAGACCACTTTGAACATGGGATATTAGTTGTTGTTGATGCCAACATGAGAGGTCGTCTACTTCATACTAGAAAATGCACAGAATGTTTGTACACTGAAGAGCTGACAAAAAATAAAGCTTCCAATATCTTCAACCATTGCAAATAGAGTATAACAAAATATCAACCACAATTATCTGTTGTATGTACTTCATGATCCAATTTACACAGATGCAACAGAAGTGGAAATATACATGAACACAATGTAACAAATACTTCTCCAAATGTAATGCCTTACTCTATACCAGCCCAATAACTTCATAACATCACCCTTAGCAAGCTTTTAAGTGTTTTCTATTGAGTGAGTGAGTGAGTTTGGTTTTACGCCGCTTTTAGCAATATTCCAGCAATATCACGACAGGGGGGTGGGGACACTAGAAATGGGCTTCACACATTAAACCCATGTCAGGAATTGAACCTGGGTCTTCGGCGTGATGAGTGAATGCTTTAACCACTAGGCTACCCGACCACCCCGTTTTCTTTTGTGTTTGATGAGTTTGATGACCACATTGTGTGACCATTACACATGATGAAAGACACATGTTTTCCATCTGGAGCGGTGCCATCATTTGTACTCCAAGGTAGGTCATGACGACCTAGATCGAAATAACTCAAGATTCACTAACTTTCAATTTGAGCTTGACACTTTGTCAATAACGTATATGGAATTGATAAAACTGCAATTATTTCATATATTAAGATTTTATTCAAACATTACAGCAGTTAAATACATGTACATCGTGCTACTTTTTAACAAAATAAAATAAAAGTTATGGAATTTTTGGAAAGTGGAAACAACTTCTTGGCATGCTAACATTAAGACTACTAAAATAGTATCCTCTGATAACATGAGTTACAGTTAGATACTTCCCTCATCAAACTACGATTAACATAACGTACTTCCATGTCATGGGAATACTCCAAAGTTTTAGATACTAAGCATGCACAAAATATTCAAAGCAGCAATAACATCTGTTCTAACTTATCCAGGATTTATCGAAGAGAGAGAGAGATAGATACTCACTTACACATGGTAAAATGTCTTCAGAAATGGCTTGTACATGATTGAAGACAACAAGAATAGTTGACGAAATCTTACAACACCTAATACACCTTTGACACGACCAACAACTTGGACACAAAACAAGCGGGGCTTATAGTACATGGTCAAACATAAAAAGGACAGCTGCACCAACTGAAGCATCCCGTGGGAAACATTCAACTCAATGAGCTTGTTACATGATCAGACTGTGGTCTGGTCTACATGGCAGACAAAGGGAGACTACCCAGACTTCACGAAGCAGATTCACCAGGGCACCACTGTATACTAGCATTCCAAGATGGTGGATCTTCTCCGAAGTTTGGGCAGTGTGGTCCTGTGTCGTGAATGACGTGGAATAAGCACTGTCCAATGTGCAATAGAATTGCAGTAAAAGTCACATTTTGTTCTGTTCAGTTCTACTGCTGTTGTTCATCGCCTTGGCTGATGTTTGAGAAATCAAACTTCTCACCAGTAATTTTTTCGAAGCGGTCCAAGACGTCATCACAAGTGGTTTCAAAATGGGTAGTTGCATCGTACGACTTGGTGATGAACACCTGCCCAAACAGAAGAGGATGTCACATTAAGTTAATGCTTGGGATATACTATAGGCTATAGAATCTAGAACCGTTCACTGCAAAGTAGGACTAACTGCCTTCAGCACCTTATCGAGATACAGGTTTGCATGGCTATGATGTCACCTGTGCTTGCACGAGTACTGTGAATCTTGAAATTGACGTGATCACGAATTAAATGTGGAAAATGCCAGGGGTCTTTGCTCGCATTAATTAACTAGCCGTTCTTGTCTCCAAAATGAATGTCAACAATAAGACAGCCTCACTGCACACTTTGGATAGCGGAAATACCAACTTGAATATAAACACAGACACGGTTTATGGAGCAGCAATTGTATAAGTATTTAATAATGTCATTCAAAGAATAGGAATTACACAATGGGCATTTGGTGAGTTATCACTGCTGGGGTCTAGAGTTCTACCCACTCGTGTCAAGCTTGTTGACACTTTCTCCACATACCAATCTGTGAACTGTTGTTGGTTCAATTATTTTATTGTTGTTGAACTTCCTTAATGCCAGTCAACGGAGTAAACATATAAACGGTGTGTTGTTTTTAGGAAAACACTGTTTATTGTTTTTACGGAAGTGCTCTACTCAGTGCTAATAAACGGTGCTATTTGCTGTTAGATTGGATTAAGGCAAGGATATGTATCATTCCACTAAGGATGGGGTGGGATGAGTCACATTTTTGGCTAGGGGTCAGCAGTCGTATTAATTTGGAGACGCATTAATTTCATGATTTACAGTATATAGACTTACCTGACTGTCAGTTCCATCGTCTGTGGGAGCCAGTAAATCGGAAGTATCGACAAACCTGGAGAAAATAGACAGAAATGCCATATCAACCCTTGTCATCATGTGAGAAATTGAGAAGCATCTGTACACGAGGCAAGCAACAACTCATGCGGTATAGGTTTTATTTGTGTGTGTGTGTGTGTGTGTGTGTGTGTGTGTGTGTGTGTGTGTGTGTGTGTGTGTGTGTGTGTGTGTGTGTGTGTGTGTGTGTGTGTGAGTGAGAGAGAGAGAGCTATTTAAATGGTATTCAATACCTGCTCAGTATATCCTGGGATGAACGAATATATATCATCAATGATATAACAGGTATGACATGCCATTGTTAGATGATGTCACGTTCAATAGTGACGTTATCTGGTTTGTTCCATATTTGTAAAAGTGGGTCAGTCACATTCGTGTCGACTGCAGTGAATGTTTCAAAACTGATACTGTTGTTTCTTTTTATTTGATAACAAATTCCATCCATTTTAGCTATAATAACGGAAACGCTATTTTTCAGGGCACTATCATTTGCAGAAGCCGTCAGTCTTTTCAACTGCCTCCTTCGTCGGGCTGTTAATGGAAGACCTCAGGCTTCTGCAAATGATAATGCCCTGAAAAATAGCGTTACCCTTACAGTGGTAGAAACTAACAGTTTGGGTCCACTAGTCCTTAAAAATGATAGTAACATATAGCAAAACCTTTAAAAATGGCTAATTTCTATTAGTCCTTATGATACCTTAACCATTGTGCAGTTTAGCAAGGACTAAAAAACTAGTGCCAATTTCTAACGCTGCCATCATACCATGGCATGTTATTTCAGAAAGTTGAAGGATTAACCTAACCTTTCCATTATTCATCCTTCTACTCTTACTGGAACACTGCAGTGTTTGAAGCCAAAATCAAAACCTGATCACCTCAATACCATTCTCTTTAACCACAGTGTTAGAAACTAACAGTCTTATAATGATAACATATATAGCAAAACCCTCAAACAGGGAAAATTTCTACTAGTGCTTATGATACCTTAACTATTCGGCAGTTTGGCAAGGACTATAGGACAAGTGCCAATTTCTACTAGTCCTTATGATACCTTAACTATTGGACAGTTTGGCAAGGACTATAGGACCAGTGCCAATTTCTACTAGTCCTTATGATACCTTAACTATTGGGCAGTTTGGTAAGGACTATAGGACCAGTGCCAATTTCTACTAGTCCTTATGATACCATAACTATTGGACAGTTTGGCAAGGACTATAGGACTAGTGCCACTGGTTGAAAGTAATCAAATAACACTCACTTCTCAACAATTGCGCCCAGAAGGTCAAGTCCTGGTTTGAGTTCAGCCTCTGGGTTGTCAGTCTCCACAGTTGTACTAACAATGGCCAGGAAGAAGCCCTTGGCGGCCACTTGATGGGTATAGGACACGCAGCAAACATAGATGTCTGGAAGCAAGGGAACATCTACATACTCACTGCTACAGATGGACATGTGTTAGGAATATATGGGACCTTGTGGTGAATCTGCATAAGAACTGGACCCCAGCAATCTATGGCTATTGTAAAGAGACTGGTTGGTTGGTTGGTTTGTTGTTTAACGCCACACTCAGCAATATTCCAGCTATAAGATGGCGGTCTGTAAATTATCGAGTCTGGACCAGACAATCCAGTGATTGATATCACGAGCATCGATCCACGCAATTGGGATCGATGACATGTATCAACCAAGTAACCGAGCCTGACCACCCGATCCCGTTAGTCCCCTTTTACGACAAGCATAGTCGCCTTTTACGGCAAGCATGGGGTTGCTGAAAGACCTATTCTACCCCGGATCTTCATGGGTCGTAAAGAGACTGACCCTGACAACATGGGTTGTTGCTCATTACATCAATCATTGGATTGTCTTGTCCCGACTCAATTACATAAATGGAATAGAGCTGAGTGCTGTGTTGACAACAAACGTGCACTACCTGGTAGTGTTACATGGTAAACCAATCTGAAGCTTTATACTCAAATATCCCCTTCAAACAATGTGCATATTCCCAAGATAATTATCTTGAATGATACATAGATTAGCTGATATGAGCCTGATCTTCAGTTACCAGGGGGTGCCTGCTTCATGTGCAACCGCATATCCAATGACGTCTAAAAACAGTGTGGGTTGAAACGACATGCTTCAAACTTAAACATTATGGTGATATAACTCAGTATAAAATTCCTGTTTGTTGTTTAACGCCGCACTCAGCAATATTCCAGCCATATGACGGTGGTCTGTAAATAACCGAGTCTGGACCATACAATCCAGTGATTGACATAATCAGCATCAATCCATGCAATTGGGATACAATGACATGCATCAATCCATGCAATTGGGATACGATGACATGCATCAATCAAGTCAGCGAGCCTGACCACCCCGATCCCTTTGGTCACCTCTTACGTTGGTTTGTTGTTTAACACCGCACTCAGCAAAATTCCAGCTATATGACGGTGGTCTGTAAATAATCGAGTCTGGACCAGACGATCCAGTGATTGACAACATGAGCATCGATCCACGCAATTGGGACCGATGACATGCATCAACCAAGTAACCGAGCCTGACCACCCGATCCCGTTAGTCGCCTTTTACGACAAGCATATTCGCCTTTAATGGCAAGCATGGGTTGCTGAAGGCCTATTCCCTACCCTGATTTTCACGGGTCTTAAAATTCTAGACATCAGGTAGGTAAGATAAACAAACAAGTTCTAAAGTTTAGTAGAAACATAAAGACAGAACACAAACTTACCCGAATTACGTCCAACTTGGTTCTGTGGAATGATGATTTGAGAAGACAAAGCATCGGAAGTGTTGGGAATTGGATGGTTCAATATGCATATAGCACGCACCACCTGTAACACAAAGGTAGGAGAATCTGAGTAGAGATTTGCATTTTACCCAAACACAGGCTTACTGCAGCTTTGTCATAAAAGTTCTATAGCTCAGGGCTACATGGTACATTGCTGAAGTATCTTAACACAGCATCAATGCAGGGCACACAACAAAATACTGTTTGTACAGAATACCATTTGAACAAACTTCAAAAGAATTCTCAATTTGTAAAACAATCTCTGTGAAGAGAAGGCAGTTTGTCAAGGATTACAGTACTAGTGGTAATTTCTAACGTTGCATAGCGGTGAGCTGGTTCTAAAGCCCCTGTTACAGTCTCTTGGTCATATCTCTGCATGTCAGCTCAAAACAGGAGGAAATACCTGAGCAGTAAACATCTTATATTTTGACCACTTTGGTGAAACTCATGAGCACTGGTAAAAGCACTGACAAATGAAGCAGCATAACGAAGGGAATCTGGGATTCCTTCAATATTGTTTTTGTTTGTTTGTTTGTTGTTTAACGCCACACTCAGCAATATTCCAGCCATATGACGGCGGTCTGTAAATAATCGAGTCTGGACCAGACAATCCAGTGATTGACATCATGAGCATCGATCCATGCAATTGGGATCGATGACATGTATCAACCAAGTCAGCGAGACTGACCACCCGATCCCGTTAGTCGCCTTTTAGGACAAGCATAGTCACCTTTTACGGCAAGTATGGGTTGCCGAAGACCTATTCTACCCCGGAATCTTCACAGGTCTTCAATATCACACTACACTACACCGGTAACCACAGCGGCATGACGTACCTGCCCCACTTTCTTACACTTCTCCTTGGCATAGCTGGGGTCACACACAACCATCTTACACCTGGCGGTCTCTCCAACTGAAGACACGCCCACAACCTTGCCATCCTCGTACACTATTGTAGCATCTTCCTTGTCCAGCATGTAGGTTCCCCCATAGATGGCACTCAATCTACACAGGGAGAGACAGCATTAGGACATCACAAACAGACATCAGATGTTTATCCTCATTCCACTCACTTCAAAATAACAAGCATGAATTATTATAGTCTGTCTCCCAGACCTAGAGATTAAACAAAGAAATGGATCCAACTCAAATCTCGAATGATATGTCGAGTTTAGTCTGCCTCAGTTCAGGTGAAATTCAGCATTGTTCTGGGGTCTATTTGGATTTTCTTATTTATTTTTGTAGATATATATTTTTTAATCAATAACTTCATTTCTAGGACTAAATGTTGGTCTCCATTTATAAGCATAAATTTTTAATTATCACCACTTGCCAGTTTAAGTAATTAGAGGCCTGTCACAGAGTTCATTGTAAGAAACCATTGGAAAGCTTGAACAACAATACCCGTTGCCCTTCCAAATATGTTTGTTTGCTGTTACACCGCACTAAGCAATATTCTAGGTATATTATGAGAGGCTCACAATAATCAACTCTGGACCAGGCAATCCACTGATTGACTTTATAAGCAACGCTCCACGTTGTCAGGGTGTGATGAAACACAATCAACCAAATCACTGAGTATGACCAGCCAATCAATTTAGACCCCTCCTCCAACAAGCTTAGTTGTGGGGAATGCCCACAGTATGATAAGTGATGTGTGATGTGAATACAAAGTTTCATCAAGATGTATTGAGTGGTTTATAGGTTATACGCTTGAAACAAATCCTTTGCTCATGAACTAACAAGTTGCCTTTAAAAAGCAATAAATAACATGAATTTGGGTAGTCATGATATAGGCACACTTATCCAGACACATCTTATTGTAATTCCCTTTTCACTTTGATCATATAACACAGAACCCAAAACGTGCCTCTGACATCAAAGGCAGCTGTTGCCCTTGGTTACCAATCAGAGTTATCTGTCCTTGATCCCTCTTTGCCTTCTTATGAACATGAAGCTTGATATCAAGACTAAATAAATAAATAATGGCACCAATTTTTAAACTCAAGTCTTGACAAGTATCTTTTAGATAGGCATGTAAACTTTCATTCATGTCATTTCAGAAGTTTCTCAGAACACTTGTCCCCATTTCACACAGTATGCATTAATTCGAAAAATAAAATGCAGCAAGGGACACAACTCCGCATAAAATGAATTTATGACACCAATTTTCAAACTCATTTGAGATCAGTAACATCAGTGTGTAAAACTTCATTTCTCCAACTCTCCTGATAGTTTTAGAGACAATATGTCCCCATTGGGAAGCCGATGGACGTACGGATGGACGGACAAGAGGCACACTGGCCTAACGTCGACACTGGAATTGCCCATCCACAATGTGGTAGAACCACACTGGTTATAATAACCACAGCGCCCCTGGTTAGTTTGCTTGTTTGGTGTTTAACGAACACCCCCTTGTTAGTTTGTTTGTTGTTTAACAAACAGTCCTCGTTGGTTGGTTGGTTTGTTGTTTAACGAACACCCAGGGTGGTTTGTTGTTTAACAAACACCCCTGGTTGGTAGTGAGATGGAGGGGAAAAGTGAGGAATGTAGGGCACCCAAGGGCAACGGTCGCAACAGATGTAGAAAATGAATTTTTCAGATTCTGCAGTATATAATCAAAGTGAAGAAGGAAATTGCAATATGTTGTGTCAGGAGGAAAAAAAAGAAAAAAAAGAAAAGAAATTAAACACCTGAGTGGCAAAGAGCACCTGCATGATGTCCATATTAAGTTTCACAAAGAAATAGTCAAGAATGGTATAAGAGTTATGCTCTGGTGGAACACTCTCCTCTTTTAAATCCAAATACAACTTGTATCCCTAGAAACGCAAATTAATTGAAAAAAATATATATTATTCCTGAAAAGGCGGCAGTGTACATCATAAAGAAATATTGAATGGTTTATGTTTTATGGTCCTGACATGAAACATGAAATCACCGGCAACAAAATACTTTTGTCTTATCGAACTATTATGACCACACTTTTACAGATTCGAAACATTACCAGCCCCGTTTTAATAGCAAACAACACTGCCATCTGTTATTACCTTGCAAAGCCTTGTGGCAGTTCACCTAGACCGTAGAGAGGGTACAGGTATGGGCTCTTGCCATACTTGGCCAGGGAGTCACTGTACAGCTGGCAGCGCTTGATCAGGTCCACACACGGTCCATTCAGGTAGCTGCACACAGGACATGGCAACAAGGTGAATTACAGGCATAGATGCTACAACTAGCGGAATACTTCAAGTACATAATGCCATCTTATTCATGGTATCTGTATCTTTGGCCTTCTTAAGCAAACGCATAACTGGTATTTTGAAAATGCATGAAGCAGCAGGCATGGTAACGATGTCATTGTCTACATCCATTGTCACATTTCACATGACTTGTGTTGAGTAAGCTTGGTACGGATTATCTAACTTGTATGTATATTTAACCAATGTCAACAGTGGATAGTCCTTGACTAACTGGCAGTGAAGAAGGTTAAAGAAGATTCTCTATGAATGCAAGAGTGGAAAAAAACATATTCTCCTCTGAAAAAGACGTGAAAAAACATTGCAGCTGATCACGCCAATCAACAAATCAGCAATTTTTATATGTAATGGTCAGAAATGAATTGTGGCAAAAGGCTTTAGCCAAGCTCAACCTTTGTAGCAATCTCAAAACTATCATATGTCCAAGGAAGGGAATTTATGTCAACTTCTTTATTATGAGGAATACAACGTTTGTACTGATTAGCTAGCCCCATTTGTCCATTGCCATTCTTATTATCACCAATCAGTGCCAATTACCCCGACCTGTTTGCCCATTGTCCATTGTCTTTTACCAAACAGTGACAACCTAAGTCCTGGCTTACTATTATGTGTTGGCTTCCACTTGTCCATTGCTAATCACCTATGAGCGCCAATTATCTGTTGACTTCCCTTGTTAAGTTTCCACCTTTCCTATCTTATTACTTTCGTTGTACTTACATGTACACATATATATATATTCTCTCTCATGGCATTTATTCACCTAATGAACAAGTAAACATATACCCTGAAACGTTGTGTTCCTCATAATAAGGAAGTTGACATCCTTAAATACTCTTCCTTATGTGCATCACTTCTAAATGCCTTTCAAAGATATCATAAGTCTATTCTCAAGCTTTCATTTGCTCTAGATATGAGAAATACCTACGTGTCATCTCTGTAGAGAGCCAAGGCATGGCCTGCAAAGTCAATGGTTCCCTTGTCTAAACTAAACTTCTCATACACTTGTGCGGCTGTTCCGTTGATATTGATATCCTTGTGGGTCTTTGGGTCATCTTCCTTGAAATCGGAAACAAACTGCAAGAAGCTCTTGAACCGCCTCTTCTCAAACAGACCCATTAGAGCTGAAAGGTACCACAGAGTACTTAAACAACACCAATACAATTATTAACGTATGTAGAGTTCAGATGGCTGTCGGTCACTGTTCATAGACAGAAAATTTCAATTTGACAGATGATTTAAGTGGTGGGACTATTGACTGATAGAAATGCTAAGCAAGACATCACAAGTTTTTAAGTTAAAAAGTAAATAATAATGATTAGTCCTTCTTACGATATCCATTTAATAAAACAAGGCACAGCCATCAAAAATCATAACTAAAATTCTGAACAGCGCATGTCTTTGCATAACGCTTTCTGTATCATATGGAAACACTGTCTGGAGCTAGCTACACTGAATTAGTCAAGTGCATTTCTTATCGCGACGTTCACTGGCCAGATAAAATATTCATGTCCGATCACGAACCTCTGAAAGCGTAGTAAGATGTCTCGGGTCTTTACCTACACATCTGAGCACACTGGCAAAGAAATGACTCTAACCACAAAATTCTTTATGCACGTTTCCAGAGCTAAAGATAAGCCGCATACTTGCGTACAATCCCCCACCACCTCTCTAAAAAAATGTTAAAAACCCAATTACTTTCACTTAAATTGCGTACAGAAATGCATGCATTAAATGAAAAACTCAAATGTATAAAAACACCACGCGTAAATACCCAACAAAGCCTTTTCAGCATGCAAACAACAGAGCTAATTTCCGAATTATTTCTGAGTCAAGCCTACAGTCAATGTCATGACAGTTAGAACCGTTTTATAAATCTCAAAATGTTTACTTATTTTGGTAAAAACCCAATAGAGTGATGAATAATAGATGAGTGAAAAAATATTGGTTACCCAATGAAAAATGTAATAACCCAAATAAAATAGAAACCTTTGAGTAAAAACTCAATTGCTCAAAAAGTTATCTGGAGCTCTGGAGTTTCTCTTCTCATCAGAGATGATTCAATTTAATTTTCTTTGCCACACATTCTTATTGCAATGTTGAGACCATAGTTAAAAAGTGAGTGAGTATGGTTTTATGCCACTTTTAGCAATATTCCAGGGGAACCAGAATGGGCTGGACATATTGTACCATAGAGGGGAACTGGCCTAGTTTGGCTGTTAACAGTTTCTTGAGATATGGTTAATCAAATGTAGGTTACAACTTACAATAAACAGACTTAACAATAACAGTGAACCAACCATACATCAATTGTTCTAATTTTCTAAGGGTGTCTTTCCTACCAGACACCCGGCAAAACGTCAAAGAATATAGGTTTCACTTTTACACTACAAATAGGCTTGAGTGGACTGAAGGACTGAACCTGATAGACAACGCTCAAACGAGACAATAAGCAGGCAGCATTGATCAACACGACTCACATGAAGTCAGGGCCTCCTTCTCATTGCAGGGGACCTTGTAGATCTTGCCTTGCTTGTACACGTAGCTTCCTTCAATGGACTTGAACTCCAGGTACCTGGTGACCTTAGTGTGGAGGAGTAGCTTCACCAGCTGGCCTGAAAACACATCCAGCTTTCAACACAGCATACTAACAGTCAGTCGACATCCAAGATCATTAGGGCTCGGACGATACACTGATCTGATACGTATCACGATACCTTAGTCACAATCCGATATGTATCACGATACTTGCATGTACTCTTATCTGTGGTGCGTAAGCCATCTTTTCCAAAGACAGGATTGTCAAATACCTGGCACACTGACATTTACAGTTGGCAGAGTCAAATACAGCGCGATGGATGAAAATATTTACGTTTTCACTACTTATTTTCACTACCAATTAGTGTTTGATGGAACGTTTATTAGAGCAAACATTTAAGGAATGAATCAATATTTTTTACTTAGTGTGCAACTGTGATCAATACTTGTATCAGGTAAAACATTCTGTTCTACCGATGCATCGATGTATCGACCCACCACTATTTAATATAGGAGTTCTTGGAAAATCATCTGTTGTTGGTTCATTCTCAGACTGTTCACTGATCACAATTACTTAATTTTTCAGCAATGAGTGAGTTGGGTTTTATGCCGCTTTTAACAGTATTCCAGTTATATCACGGCGTGTCAGCTTAATGTGGGAGGAAAGCCCGAAGTGATGCAAGTCTCAGACATTTACCACTTCGGTGAAACCCACGAGCACGGGTATGGTGCTGACAAACCTAGAAACATAATTGGGGCGAACCAGGATTCGAACCCACAATCATAGTTTCCTGGCATGCCCAAGGGACGCAACTCTGCACAGCGAATCGCGGCGCCTTAGACGACTGGGCCAGCTGTGCCCCCCTTTTCAGCAATGAAGTATAGGGAGCTGCATCGGTCGCCCCAAAAACTAAATTCATATGCAAAGTCTTCTCACCATTGGCCATCAACAACTTGGGAATTAGGTCAACATTCCAATCCCTTCCTCTTCCAAAAATATTGTCATCTGCAGGATACGGCCGTCCTTTATGTTTATAGAACTGAAAGAACAATTAAATCTGTCAGTAGGCAAGTGTTGGTTCGATTGATTGAATGTAAGTCAATCAACAGGATCCAGCTGCAGTCAAACACCGTTGTGTGGAAGTTGAATGGACCTACGTAAATACTTCGAGTTCTCCGAGTTTCTACACAGACGAAAATGATGAATACAGAAGGAATACGCAGGGACCAAGCTTTTACTTCGAGACAACCAGAAGTTCGACACAACGGTGTTTTACAGAAATCATATGGTCAAATGTAGATCTGTCACACTGAGATTATATAAAGGCAGATGCAGGCCAAGTTGGTTTCATATTGCTAATATTATCATAGGAACTGAAATCTCACGCCTTATATCAACATGGGTGGAAATTAGTCAAGAATGTCTACTAGCCTGAATAGTGATACCACATCGTAATACTTGCCAAAATGTTTGAATTCTACTTGCCCTTAGGATTCTCTTAAAATTAACATAATGTGTCCATGCTAAACCAATCTTCGCATGAAAATCTGTTTGATTCACTCTCCAACTACTTGTGTCATTCCGTATTTCTTAACTGATAGCAAGGTTTTGGTTTGGTTTGTTGTTTAACCCCACACTCAGCAATATTCCAGCTATATGATGGCGGTCTGTAAATAATCGAGTCTGGACCAGACAATCCAGTGATTAATATCATGAGCATCGATCCACGCAATTGGGATCGATGACATGCATCAACAAAGTCAGTGAGCCTGACCACCCAATCCTGTTTGTCGCCTTTTACGACAAGCAAAGTCGCCTTTTGCGGCAAGCATGGGTTGCTGAAGACCTATTCTACCCCGGCTCTTCACGGGTCACTGATAGCAAGGAAGGTCATGGGTAATTATCAACAAGAACAGGACACACAGGACACAGCAAAGGACATGGGTAATTATCAACAAGAACAGGACACAGCAAAGGACATGGGTAAGTATGAAAAGAACAAGACACACAGGACACAGCAAAGGACATGGGTAATTATCAACAAGAACTAGACACACAGGACACAGCAAGGACATGGGTAATTATCAACAAGAACTAGACACACAGGACACAGCAAAGGACATGGGTAATTATCAACAAGAACTAGACACACAGGACACAGCAAAGGTCATGGGTAATTATCAACAAGAACTAGACACACAGGACACAGCAAGGACATGGGTAATTATCAACAAGAACTAGACACACAGGACACAGCAAAGGACATGGGTAATTATCAACAGGACACACAGGACACAGCAAGGACATGGGTAATTATCAACAAGAACTAGACACACAGGACACAGCAAAGGTCATGGGTAATTATCAACAAGAACTAGACACACAGGACACAGCAAGGACATGGGTAATTATCAACAAGAACTAGACACACAGGACACAGCAAGGACATGGGTAATTATCAACAAGAACTAGACACACAGGACACAGCAAAGGACATGGGTAATTATCAACAAGAACTAGACACACAGGACACAGCAAGGACATGGGTAATTATCAACAAGAACTAGACACACAGGACACAGCACAGGACATGGGTAATTATCAACAAGAACTAGACACACAGGACACAGCAAAGGTCATGGGTAATTATCAACAAGAACTAGACACACAGGACACAGCAAGGACATGGGTAATTATCAACAAGAACTAGACACACAGGACACAGCAAAGGACATGGGTAATTATCAACAAGAACTAGACACACAGGACACAGCAAAGGACATGGGTAATTATCAACAGGACACACAGGACACAGCAAAGGACATGGGTAATTATCAACAAGAACTAGACACACAGGACACAGCAAAGGACATGGGTAATTATCAACAGGACACACAGGACACAGCAAAGGACATGGGTAATTATCAACAAGAACTAGACACACAGGACACAACAAAGGACATGGGTAATTATCAACAAGAACAGGACACACAGGACACAGCAAAGGACATGGGTAATTATCAACAAGAACTAGACACACAGGACACAGCACAGGACATGGGTAATTATCAACAAGAACTAGACACACAGGACACAGCAAGGACATGGGTAATTATCAACAAGACACACAGGACACAGCAAAGGACATGGGTAATTATCAACAAGAACTAGACACACAGGACACAGCAAAGGTCATGGGTAATTATCAACAAGAACTAGACACACAGGACACAGCAAGGACATGGGTAATTATCAACAAGAACTAGACACACAGGACACAGCAAAGGACATGGGTAATTATCAACAAGAACTAGACACACAGGACACAGCAAAGGTCATGGGTAATTATCAACAAGAACTAGACACACAGGACACAGCAAGGACATGGGTAATTATCAACAAGAACTAGACACACAGGACACAGCAAAGGACATGGGTAATTATCAACAGGACACACAGGACACAGCAAGGACATGGGTAATTATCAACAAGAACTAGACACACAGGACACAGCAAAGGACATGGGTAATTATCAACAGGACACACAGGACACAGCAAGGACATGGGTAATTATCAACAAGAACTAGACACACAGGACACAGCAAAGGACATGGGTAATTATCAACAGGACACACAGGACACAGCAAAGGACATGGGTAATTATCAACAAGAACAAGACACACAGGACACAGCACAGGACATGGGTAATTATCAACAAGAACTAGACACACAGGACACAGCAAGGACATGGGTAATTATCAACAAGAACTAGACACAGCAAAGGGCATGGGTAATATATGTTTTTGTATATCCCTATAAGCAATACTATGCAACATGGTCTATGAGCAGTAATGAGCTAAGGTTTAATTTCAAACATATATAAACACTTGTCTGAAAGCTGTAATAAAACGAGTTCTCTACCTTAGTTATGTGATGAATACAAGAACTTACCTCTTCAAGTGGGGTCATGGAGGCACTCTCGCCGCCATAGTACTTGTTTCTGTCCATATGCAGGACCTTCTTCCCGCTCACGGACAGCATACCGCTGAGGATGCATTCCTGCAAAGAAAATTGAAATATCACATGTTAATTCTGTGATACTTATCAGAAAGGTACCCAATGTTGGCCATCCTCACTGAACACTACAGTGAACATGGTGAAGCTGTTTATCATCAGCCACACTGCTGTCATTGTGAGGACAGAGTCATGAACAAATATTGCAAAGCCTGGGTGGATTGTTATGTCCCTTTATATAAATCACAGTTCATGCAGAGTTCCATTCATCGTATCCCAGCTCTGTTGATCGATGCTCATGATGTCAATCACTGGATTGTCTGGTCCAGACTCAATTATTTACAGACCGCTGTCTATGTGATCTTGAACATAGTACAATATATTCACCTGAGTCTAAATACATGTTTCAAATACATTGCCAAAGATTTGATAACTTCTTCATTGGTCAAATTCAACAAATTGATCATCAACTGATTGTCTTTGTGTGTAATATCTAAAGTAGGTAGAAACTTTAATCTCAATGTTTTATATTTTTCACATATAAAAAGAACATGAAACTCGTCTTCATTCTCCTGGCTGGTACAGTAAGAACATATATAATTTTCAAAATCAAGATCGTTGGTTCTACGATATTTATTGACAAGGAAGTTATGGAGAGATATTCTAAATTTACAAAGGGTTCTCAATTGAGTTTTATCTTGTAAAAGGCTTAAATATTTTTCTGGTTGCAACAATGATTTAATACCAGCATAATGCTTGAGAAAGTGTGAAGAGGAAACTTGTTGGTGCCAGTTTTGCTGAAATATGTCTAATAATCTTTGTTTTTTAAATTAAACTTAAAGCAAAAATAGTTTTTCATTACCAGTGTCTTGTGAGATCCATGCAAAGGATAATCCAGTATTAAATAATATGCTTCTTACACCAGCCACCCAATTCATTTTCCCTTCACCATCTGATTGCTTTAGCATTTTGTACATTGAAATGGGTACCTGTGAGCTTCCATTTTTAATGATTGTATCCAATATTTAACAACAACCGCTGGCTATGTACATTTTTACTACAGCGACACGTTTCACCAAGTACAAAATACAAAGTGTGAACTTTCTCAACGGATTAAAAATATTCAATGCCCCATATTTCCGAGCCGTACCACAAAATCCATAGAATTTTACCATCAAATATTGAATTTGCTGTTGAAAATGAGATATATTTGTTTTCCTTGAATAATTTATAAACAGGAAACATTGCCTTAGGCGCCTGTAGTGCTAAGGTCTTACAAGCCTTGGACCAATTTAATCTTGAGGACATTAATAGTCCTAAATACTTATAATAACTTGCAACTTTTAAATGTTTATCACCATATATGCAATTTTCATGCTGAGTTCTATTCATCGTATCCCAATTTCATTGATCCATGCTCATGATATCAATTACTGGATTGTCTGGTCCAGACTCGATTGTTTACAAACCGCCGTCATATAGCTGGAATTTGCAGAGCATCGATCTACGTAATTTGGATATGAAGACCTATTCTGTACCCTCATCTTCATGGGTTGATCTAGTCAGATCTACCCTGGCCACCTGTACATTTGAGAAACCCATAGATTCCTCAACACCTGACTCAAAGAACATGAGACCTGTCACAAACTAGGACTGAAATCAGCTGGACTGAACACATCCTGAAGAACCAAGACCGTAACATCATGTGGGAAGCCACCAAAGTCCTGTCTACCAACAACAACAACTGGCAATAAAGAAAACTACAAGAAGCCATTGACATCAGGGGACACCAGCCAGCCATGAACCGTGACCAGGGCACCTATCTGCTCAGTGCTAGGGATTTATTGCTTTGATCTGTGTCGGTGGTAATTGTCAAGCTGGCTTCCATTTGCCCATTGCTATGTCCATTCTTTTACCCATCAGTGCTAATTACCCCGGCCTCCCGTTCGCCCATTGCCAATTACTAATCAGCATGATCAGTGATCATCGAAGTCCTGGCTCCCAGTTGTCGATAAATATCAGCAGTAATTACTGAAAAGTGTTGGCTTCCATTGTCTATTGCTAATCACCTATCAGCGCCAATTATCTGTTGGCTTCCCTTGTTAAGTTTCCACCTTTTGTTATCTTATTACTTTTGTTGTTCTTACCTGTACATATATATATTCTCTGCCTCATTGCTTTCATTCACCTGAGAAAGCACATGCTACGAAACATTGTGTTCCTCATAATAAAGAAGTTGACATCCATAAATTCTTTTCCTTTTGTGTATCACTTATAAATGTGTTTCAAATACTAGTCAACAATTGTTTATAGTGTTACCATGGTTACTATGACAGTTTAGCAAATAATCTCCCTGTCGTTAAATCTACTAGTTACATTAATTGGGTGGACTAGCTCTGATACATTCTGAGGACTGGTCAATTACTACTGTGTGAAAATCAATTTCCAAGGCAAACACACATTTACATTATCATGACTGATGACATGCCTGTCCACTGTGTGAAAATCAATTTCCAAGGCATACATACAATTACATTATCATGACTGATGACATGCTTGTCCAAAAACTTTCAACCAACTGTTGACAGTCATATCCCTGTGCCAGTAAGTCAAGGGTTAATAATTAAATTTTCCTTGTGTTCATTAAAATTCCTGCATTCTGATTATCTGAATTGGTCACGTGTTATTTAATTGCATTCATTTCCCAATGAATGTAAAAAATTAAGCCACGCCCACCAAAGCGGACTACTATTATAACGAAGTGTCAGGGAATCCCAATATTACAGTCGAGGGAATTCCCTTTCTTCTCATGTGTATCGTCATGTACAAGGCATTTAGCAAAATTCATGCATATTCATGAACAACCCTTTGAGATAAAAAGCCGAGAAGGAATGAAACACACACACCCCTCGCTTCGGTTCCACAACTTTCATGTCTTCGGTGTTTCATTTCTAACCAGCATTTTTCCAACTGTGTCTTCCCGTTCTCAGTGAATTAATCTGGCAGCAACTGACCATGTCATTTGAAACAGCCACGTTCTCCCGGACATATTTGTTCCTGTTCGTTACAGTCTGACTGTTGCAGTTCTTCTTGGCTCTGGCGTTGATTGAACTGTGTTTTGAGTCTACTCTCCGTTGATTGGCTACTGACTTTGTGGGCGTGTCAAGTTATGTGCATAAATTAAACAATCACCTGATTCATGTCACGCCACAGTACGTATTCCTACACCTGGAATGTTTATCAATCTCATCATTTTTGACTGTTTTGATATAAACAACTGTTTTTTGTTAAACTATTGTTATGTTTTTGTTGTCAAATTTAATAATAAACATTGACTGTGTATTTTTTTCGTTTCATTGAGGAATGAATCGAAAAACCGATGTGCAGACTTTTGTAAGAATCCGCTATGCCAATTCATATAGTTCGCACATCGGTTTTTCAATTCATACCTCAATGAACCAAAACAAATACACAGTCAATCCTTAAGTGAGAATTGGGTAGTTTCTAGAAGTTGCTATATCATAACTCATTATGGTGATTTTCATATGCACATTTACATTCTAAGACTAATGTATGATAATATATATTTACATATTAATGGACTTGCATATAGACGCTCATCATGTTACAAGTCATGTACAGCATATGAGGCAATCTGTGGTTTGTTTCATGTCTTCACTGATCGATCATGTGACGCTGTTGCCATGAATGGCAATGATACAAGAATTCAGTGAGTAAATTATTTTACAACACTGGCAATATTGGCTGTTTCAAATCCCAATACAAATATCGTAATACCCTAGTGTTATATATGAGTATGCAAATCCAGTTTGTGCCAAACACTTTTGGGTCTACAAGCCTGACCATGTATTTTATAATGTAGTTTATAAATTCATACATATGTAATATTGGTGACAATAAGCGCCTTACATCTGAGGTAGAAGGTTTTTTTTATGTTAATACAAGCATTGCTGCTGTGGGTGTAAGATTAAGTTACAAGATTAAATGTCAGTTTTCTGATGTTCTGTTCATGGGATATCAAAGTTATTAGACTTCTGCATTAGAAGTTTGCGCTAGTTGTATAGTCCCTGGCAAACTGCCCAAAAGTTGAGGTATCAAAAGATGTATTTGCCCTTTTTAGTGTTTTGCTATATGTTATCATCATAAGGACAAGTGGACTGAAACTGTTAGTTTCTATCACTGGTCTTGGTAATGACATGCATTTATCCAAATGGCGAGATACATGCAACAAGATATATGTCAATACCCTAACTAACAACTGCTGTCACTTCTGCATCTTTCCATTATGATTACATGCAGTGTTCCCGTTTACCGGTAATTACCAGTTTTTCACCGGTAAAATTAGGCTTGGACCGGTAATTCATGTGACTGCCAGTGCCTGTGGACCGGCAAATAAAGTACCTTATTAATCTTTGTTGTTGAACAAAACATAGTCAGCTTCTCTGTTACCCTCAGGGTTTCCCCTTGGCTATTTCTAGGTTAAATATCCATTTGTAGTGACTTTGTCTCGAAATATTAAAAACAAAGGAGAGAAAATTGTGACTGAAGTTTGTGTGAATGACATATAGATCTAACTAAGTTACTTCAGAGATGACATCTTTGCACCGAACATGATGTTGAAAGAATTAAAGCCAAATAATTTGCATACAATTTTTATGTTTGTTGAAAGTTGGGACTGGTAATTTTTAGAGTTGCCAGTCCACAAGGACCGGCAGTTTCAAAGCCAGCGGGAGCACTGACATGGAATCATGTTCTTTGCATCAATAGATCCTCTTATTATCCACTTTACACAACTTTTGAAAATCAAGCTGAATGTTCCTGTCAAAACTATCACCTTAGACATGGCAACACTGAATGGGATTCATACTTGTCAAAAGTTAGAAAGATTACAGGGAGAATATTTTGATTTGAACTCATCTATCATCCATATCATGCAAAGATAATGGAGGTGAGAATAGTTTTAGAGTCTGTGTTTGTTTCAGATCTGTGGTTACTTAATGATTCATAGATAACTAGATTATTTTCACGGTCACATACTTGTGAAGGTAAACTGTTGACACCCATGAATACCAGCAGGGCACAAAAAATCCACTCAACCGAACGTACTGACGAGTGGCAGCATGTGCATGGCGAGAAAGAAGCGACCAAACGCTCGTCCTACCGGGCATATCAAATCATCCTTAATCGTTTTCAATGAAATATGCAAGGTGACTTCGAACCTGAAATACTTTTTCAAATCTTGTACATTCTTAGTAATAATAACGAAATACATGTCGCTCATATCATAAATAGACGGCATACTTGGCAACTGTCTGTTGAAGAAATAAATAGGAAGTGAGTTTGCACAGCAGGCCTCAAAACTAGTTATTAAAAGGGAGGTAATTATATTTATTAGTTTTGTTGTCAGCGACTTGTTATGAACGCTCGTATGTCAAAGCAAAAATGATTTTGTGAGGGAAATGGCTGATAAAATCAAAGTATTAGGTGCCTCGTTCTGAGTGTGTGGATTTGAACCCCAGTTGGGACTGAACCGAATAAAGTACTAGAATTTGTACTTTACCAAGAAAGTGTTATACCAAATATAACATTTGTTAAATGCACTTGTTGTAGAGAAAATGTACTATGTTAAAAAAACGTATTACAAACTACTATTTTGTCTATTAAAAATAAGTAACATGACTTTTAATTGGATTAGAATGTACAAAAGCATGGAAACTACAGCTGACCTCAAACATCGCAAAACTAGGTCTTGGTGGGTAATTAATATTCTTGACTTATTCCTTTTATGGATTTTGTTTGATTGTTTGTTGTTTATCCATTGGTAACGCTGCACTCAGCAATATTCCAGCCATATGATGGCAGTCTGTAAATACTTGAGTCTGGACCAGACAATCCAGTGATTGACATCATTTTACGCATGGGTTGCTGAAGACCTCTTCTACCCCGGATCTTCACTGGGTTCCATTTATGGAACAAGTACCAGGAGAAGTTTGAGGTCATTGGTAATAGGCCTGTATTATGTCCGAGTTGGATTCAAGTGTAGACATAAATTTCAGGTTGATATTGTCACCGATGTTTATGATTAGATTGATGTGTTATATTGGAAAAAGCAGATTGAGTGCTATTGCCTCTCGAAATGTTATTTGAAGAAAGTTTCTTGCATTGTAACTATTTTTTGCAAACTTATGGAGTGAGTGAGTGAGAGAGTATGGTTTTACGCCACTTTTAGCAATATTCCAGCAATATCACGGCAGGGGACACCAGAAATGGGCTTCACACAATGTACCCATGTCGGGAATCGAACCCGGGTCTTCGGCGTGACAAGCGAACGCTTGAACCACTAGGCTACCCGACCGCCCCAGCAAAAACTTATGGAAGTGATCAGCCGACGCCGTTATTCAAACTTCATAGACTGTGTACCAACCTTGGAGGTAATGTCTCACTAAATAAAATGTCTGCCCACATTTAGAAATTGATAATCAGCACAATAATTAATAAACAACCCACTCGAAGCTTTGTAGTAGGCCTACACAAATGTGGGCCCACTTGCTTGGATCACCATACATGTTGGGGGGAAAACTGGGCCGACATTTCAGAAAATGATAACCAGCACTAAACCAACCAAAGAAGATGCACATATTAGACTTAACATTCTCAACTTTCTAGAATGTTGGCCGACCTCTATTCAGGAAAAAAACGTGGGCCCACACATGGGGAAAACTAATATTCACAAGTTATTAATTTCATTGGCAAGCACTGTTATAATTTTCTGCAAGTTACGAGTGGAAAGATAAATGTATAATGTATTCTAACATTTAATAAAGAATAGTTTATTGCATGGATTAGATGGAGAATTAACAGTTGGACCAACGACAACGTCCAACTGATGCCATTTTTTCGCAAATACGGAAAAAAAACAGCGATAGCTCGCTTAGAGTGACCTCCCTTTCCCAATATGAACCCAAGCTCCCTACAGCAATAGCCCATTTGTGGACCTATCTATAATATCACAGCCACCACTCAAAGCTCCCCAGAAACCGACTGACCGTTATGTTTACAAAAATGTGATGACTGTCCTGATGTCCAAATATTCTCTTTATCATGTTTATTGTCTTTCTTTGTCAATTTGAATTTCAATTGTATCTCAGATATGATACAATTGGTATAGTAACAATGTAAGGGAGAAGAAGGTGATTTTTCATTCGTCTGCAATCTCAAACCAATCTGATTAAACAAACAAAATGCTAAATTCATCATGACCATTCTGGTCAGTTGTAAAACTTTTCCATATTTTGCTACGGTGGCATCCCTAAAGACAAAAACAAACATAAAAACCTGACTACAATTGGGGTTAGAGGGCAAATTTCAAGATTCTTGCAATGGCCGCTACCACACTGATGGCAGGGATGTTACCGAGAGTGTAATGAAGGTGTCACACGCTGGAAAGCTGAATGTTATGAAAGATTGACAATGCAGTTTCGTTGTTGGTTGGGTGTGGTGATGGTAGCAGTAAAATGGGAGGAAACTTGGTTCAATCAGAAGAGAGCACATTTCAATAAATATTCACTATTTTCTCATGAAAGTTTAAGAGATGGGATAAAAATAATTATAATGGGCTAAAGGCAGCAGAAGATAAACAAATCGCCAACAAATCTGTAAATTTATGACAATTTAAGTTTTCCTCAATTCTGAAGCTAATCTAATCTTATCAAGATCCTGAAATACAAACAAAGGTGCCAATTAATATTCAACGAAGTGTTTTGATAAACAAAATCTACAAATTTATCAAGAAGTCGATGTGCAGGTAACCATCAAATCTATTATTGTATATTACTCAGTTCCTCCCTCCCACTTTTTGATAATGACATGGCCAGTTGGATGGATAAGTAGGACTAACGTCTGGTGTGTCACGGTCTTCGGTATTGCGTACGATTGTGTTAAAAGATACAAAACTGTTTTCAGGAATAGGTTAAACTTACGTTATATCTGACTAAACTCAATCTAAAATCACATCAGTGCATGCCGCTGCTATATAATGACGTGTTGGTCCTATTTTCGTCTGTGTCGCATGACTCCCGACATCACAATAAATTGATCATAGAAAAACAACTCATTCGGAGCTAACAGCTACTCAGCGTAACAACATTACCAACCTTCAAGCCTGTTCCCAAAACGATGACATCGTATTCTTCATCCATACCTACTAGTCTACACTGTTTACACGGACACTACGAAGCGTTTTCTTTAGACAGCCACCGGCTCTTCTCAAGATGGCTAACACCCTCCGAAAAACTTATACGTATCTCCCTACAACTGGTTCCAACATGTTAGCACATTCACCAAGGCGTCTGGTGGATTGTGACAAGGTTCATGGAAGCGATAAATATCTAACGACATGATACCTTAGTTCTCGTCAAATCGGTTTTTATAGTGATATGACATTATTTTGGGGAGTCATTTAGGATTATTCTATAGTTTTAAGCTTCCCAAAGAGCAGTGCACTTTGGTGAAACCCATGAGGATGGGTATGGCGCTGGTCAACCTAGAAACATATTCAGGGAGAACCGGGATTCGAACCCCAACAACAGCTAGTTTCTGGCACGCCTAAGGGACGCAACTTTGAAGAACGGACCACCCGTGCGCTCAGTAATTTTTAAAGTACTTACTTTTAGCAACTACTGAATGCAGGGTATTGACATTGAGACCTGAAATAGTTATTTTTTTCTGACATTTTCTCTCATATAATCTCATTGTAAATTTCAGCTTTGTAAATCATTCAATTACAAAATCATGAGCCCCGAGGAGATCCGGGTTAGAATAGGTCTTCAGCAACAAATGCTTGTCGTAAGAGGCGACTAACGGGATCGGGTGGTCAGGATCTCTGACTTGGTTGATGCATGTCATCGATCCCAATTGCCTGGATCGATGCTCATGATGTCAATCACTGGATTGTCTGGTCCAGACTCGATTATTTACAGACCGCCGTCATATAGCTGGAAAATTGCTGAGTGCGGCGTTTAACAACAAACAAACAAAACAAATCATAAATCTAACATGAGGTTGTATGGCGTTAGTATAAAACAGCATTAATCTTATTTTCTTCTGCTGTGTGTTTGCAGGCTAGACACAGAAAACTATCGATTCCATCAAAATGCTTAAAATTTACGTGTTTATGTGTTACCCTTTATTTGTTTTGTAGTGTGAAGAAGATTAAAAAGATGATTTTTTAGCAGACGATTTAAACAAGAAGGAACAAAAGACAATAATCACATGACGATGTGCATTCACAATAAATATCAAGCATGTCGGAGTAACCCGCAACGTCAAGAAAAGACAAACAGTCTGTCTGTACGTGACTGAACATGTTCAGGCGACAAGGGCAGCAGAGCGGGTTTCCCGACACCGGCCCTGTTTCAATATCGGTACAGAAATGAAAATGAAAAAACTGAGAAAACCGGTGTTTCGTGATAACCGTAGATCGTATATCAAGTATGCTAATACTGCTACCTTTTCTACCACATAGCTCGGGCCTGTTTACAGCCAGTTCCAGCCAGTTTACAGCCAGTCCCAGCCAGTTCCAGCCAGTTCCAGCCACAGTCCATCCACATCAGTTCAATTTAGACCTGATTGTAGATTTTTTGAAGGACGTGAAAATGTTTGTGATGTAACTTAATTCCTTATGCTGGTAGGCACGTGAGTTGTTTGTCTATAGTTATATAATGCTGCCTTGTAGCGAGCTTGGCAATGGGTGCGGAACTTTGGAATATCTGCTGACCACAGGTCAATGACCTGCTGACTATTTTATTTAAGAAAACCTTCTAGATTGTATAAAAGTATTTTTACGAACAGTTTGCACTTTTCTAAAACACAATAAGAAAGGTCCCCACCACCCTCTGACGAGCGTTCACTAGACGGGCTCCCAGTGACACATGGATGATTGTCTGTGTGCGCCTATAAACCATGGATGTACATGTGACAGCCAGGGCTCTCTGTAGGTCAGTTGCGACACATTGTTTCAAGGTTTGTCAGCGTCACACCCGTGTTCGTGGGTTTAACCAATGTGGTAAACGTCTAAGACCTGCATGACATCGGGTTTTCCTCCCACATCAAGCTGACACACTGTGATGTAACTGGAATACTGTCAAAAGTGGCGTTAAACCCAACTCACTCACTCACATGGGTTAAATTTCTGATATGAGCACACATTCTTATGTATGTTCAATTTTGCAAAATTGGTATATATTCAACTCCCTTACTCTTGAAAATGGCAAGGGACACTGTGATAACGACAGTGAACACTGGTAACGACAAAGGACAATTTGATAACGACAAGGGGCATTTTGGTAACAAGACATACCATGATAACCACAAGGAACACTGCTAACGACAATGATGAACACTGCGATAACAAGGGGCACTGTGATAACCACAATGAACACTGTGATAACCACAAGCAACACTGCTAACGACAATGAACACTGTGATAACGACAAGGAACAATGTGATAACGACAAGGAACACTATGGTAACAATAAAAGGCACTGATAACGACAAGGAACAATGTGATAACGACGAGGAATAATGTGATAACGACACGGAACACTATGGTAACGACAAGAGGCACTGATAACGACAAGGAACAATGTGATAACGACAAGGAAAATGTGATAACGACGAGGGACAATGCGATAAAGACAAGGGGCACTGTGATAACGACAAGGGACACTGTTATAACGACGAGGGACAATGCGATAAAGACAAGGGACACTGTTATAACGACGAGGGACAATGCGATAAAGACAAGGGGCACTGTTATAACGACAAGGGACAATGCGATAAAGACAAGGGACACTGTTATAACGAAGAGGGACAATGCGATAAAGACAAGGGGCACTGTTATAACGACGAGGGACAATGCGATAAAGACAAGGGGCACTGTTATAACGACGAGGGACAATGCCATAAAGACAAGGGGCACTGTTATAATGACAAGGGACACTGTGATAACGACAAGGGACACTGTTATAACGACAAGTAACACTGTGATAACGACAAGGAACACTGTGATTACAACAAGGAACACTGTTATAACGACAAGGGACCCATTGATAACGACAAGGGACAATGTTATAACGACAAGGAACACTGTGATAACGACAAGGAACAATATGATAACAAGGGGGCACAGTGATAACGACAATAAACACTGTTATAACGACAGTAAATTCTGATAAGGACAAGGGACATTTATAACGACAAGTGACGCTGTGGTAACGACAAGGGACACTGGTAACGACAATTTTATTATTAAGTGACATTGTAATAACGTTTGTTGTTTGACGCCGCAATCTGCAATATTCCAGCTTTATGACGGCGGGTCGTAAATAATCGAGTCTGGACCAGGAAATCCAGTGACCGACATCATGAGCATCGATCCACACAATTGGGATCGATGACATGCATCAACCACACCATCCCGTTAGTCGCCTCTAACGACAAGCATAGTCGACCTTTATGGCAAGCTTGGGTTGCTGAAGACCTTTTCAAACCCGGATTTTTCCACGGGTCTGATAACGACAAGGAACACTGTAATAACGACAAGGAACACTGTAATAACGACAAGGGACACTGTAATAACGACAAGGAACACTGTGATAACGACAAGGAACGCTGTATTAGCGACAAGGGACACTGTAATAACGACAAGGAACACTGTGATAACGACAAGGAACGCTGTATTAGTGACAAGGGACACTGTGATAACGACAAGGAACACTATGATAACGACAAGGAACGCTGTATTAGCGACAAGGGACACTGTGATAACGACAAGGAACACTATGATAACGACAAGGAACGCTGTATTAGCGACAAGGGACACTGTGATAACGACAAGGAACACTATGATAACGACAAGGAACGCTGTATTAGCGACAAGGGACACTGTGATAACGACAAGGAACACTGTGATAACGACAAGGAACACTGTGATAACGACAAGGAACACTATGATAACGACAAGGAACGCTGTATTAGCGACAAGGAACACTGTGATAACGACAAGGGACACTGTGATAACGACAAGGAACACTATGATAACGACAAGGAACGCTGTATTAGTGACAAGGGACACTGTGATAACGACAAGGGACACTGTGATAACGACAAGGAACGCTGTATTAGCGACAAGGGACACTGTGATAACGACAAGGAACACTATGATAATGACAAGGAACGCTGTATTAGCGACAAGGGACACTGTGATAACGACAAGGAACACTGTATTAGCGACAAGGGACACTGTGATAACGACAAGGAACACTATGATAACGACAAGGGACACTGTGATAACGACAAGGAACACTATGATAACGACAAGGGACACTGTGATAACGACAAGGAACGCTGTAATAACGACAAGGAACACTATGATAACGACAAGGAACACTATGATAATGACAAGGAACGCTGTATTAGCGACAAGGGACACTGTGATAACGACAAGGAACACTGTGATAATGACAAGGAACGCTGTATTAGCGACAAGGGACACTGTGATAACGACAAGGGACACTGTGATAACGACAAGGAACACTATGATAACGACAAGGAACACTGTGATAACGACAAGGAACACTATGATAACGACAAGGGACACTGTGATAATGACAAGGAACGCTGTAATAACGACAAGGAACACTATGATAACGACAAGGAACACTATGATAATGACAAGGAACGCTGTATTAGCGACAAGGGACACTGTGATAACGACAAGGAACACTATGATAACGACAAGGGACACTGTGATAACGACAAGGAACACTATGATAACGACAAGGGACACTGTGATAACGACAAGGAACGCTGTAATAACGACAAGGAACACTATGATAACGACAAGGAACACTATGATAATGACAAGGAACGCTGTATTAGCGACAAGGGACACTGTGATAACGACAAGGAACACTGTGATAATGACAAGGAACGCTGTATTAGCGACAAGGGACACTGTGATAACGACAAGGAACACTGTGATAACGACAAGGAACGCTGTAATAACGACAAGGGACACTGTGATAACGACAAGGAACACTGTGATAACGACAAGGAACGCTGTATTAGCGACAAGGGACACTGTGATAACGACAAGGAACACTATGATAACGACAAGGAACGCTGTATTAGCGACAAGGGACACTGTGATAACGACAAGGGACACTGTGATAACGACAAGGAACACTGTGATAACGACAAGGGACACTGTGATAACGACAAGGGACACTGTGATAACGACAAGGAACACTGTGATAACGACAAGGAACGCTGTATTAGCGACAAGGAACACTGTGATAACAGTTCATACATGCATCATGCAGTATATGCATTCTCGAGAATGCAACGGTTCCTACTCTGTGACTGTTGGGTTGAAATTTAAGGAGCGCTTCAAGTCCTGCTGATATAGCTCGTTCAGAAGTGGTCAAACATTTGTGCATCACTCAACTTTGAGATCATGATGAGTTCATGTGTAAATAATATAATTCATTAATTGATGTAAACACGGGCACTCTCTATACCATGCAGGCAGGGTCCATGTCACTAGCTTGTGCTAGACGAAGCTAATACATAATACTTACAAATCAGTGTCAAGAGAAGCGAACATACCAGTGAAGCCAAGGAGCAAATAGGAAACATTAATAATGTTTGGCGAGGTAAAAGACAACCACATTTTCCTTATTAGCATCAACAGATGTGTAACAGTGTTCGGTTGCTACAAAGTACTGCCGTTTCCCACATGTTACAACTTGCAAACCTATAAAACACTAGGCATTTATATAATCAAAACAGGCCTACTCGCAATTGAAAAAAACAACCCAACAAACCCTCCCCCCCAAAAAACAAAAACAAAAACAAATCCACAACAAACAAGCTACCAATGAAACATAAATCATAAATCTAAAAACAACAACACAACTTCACAAACTCTTTTAGATCCCCCATCTGATTAGCATGGCATATTTCAAAATCCAAATTTAATTCAAAATTAATTAAGCGACCATAAAGCCCCTCCAAGCTGCATGACCTTTCGGACAATGCCCTCCTCGACCACATCGGGGGTAGTGTCCGGCCCAGTCCTCTAACCTTTGATTGTGGGTTCGAATCCTGGTTCGCCCCGATTATGTTTCTAGGTTTGTCTGCACCATACCTGTGCTCGTGGGTTTCACCCAAGTGGTAAACCTGCATCACTTCGGGCTTTCCTCCCACATTAAACTGACACGCCGCGATATAACTGGAATAACGTTAAAAGCGGCGTTAAACCCAACTCACTCACTTACTCACTCTCGACCACATCATTCAATGACCTGGCGGGGCCGTGCGAGACATAAATGTCGTATATGTCTGAAAGCGCACTTTAAAACCCAAACTAAGTAAGTAAGTACTTGTTATTGTCCTTCGTGCGCTGATATTCCTCGGCTACCGATGTACCATCAAGCATCACATCAATACTACTCAGGTTTTAAAAGGGATATTTTTTATTTTTCTCGTTTATAAATTATTCGTTATTGTTTTGAAGTTGCTCTTCCAGAAAGGCTTCTATATACCGCGATCTCGATCTATCTACATTTAGTATCTCTAAATAGGACCACCACAGTACAATGATTCATATTATTTTCATCATATTATCTATATCTTTATGATAATGACAACTTGATGTGGAAGTTAGGAATAATTGGAAATGTTGTTTTTTAAGTCGATTGCATTTTTTTGGTACTAAGAAATTAGATATGCGTTATTATACACTGGCGAATTTTTTATTGTGTTAGTATTGTGACACAGAGTAAAATAAACCTGCTATTTAGAGTCAGTAATCGCTCTTTATTCGGGTAGAACGTATACAAAACATCTCCGTTCAGCTGATGCTTTCTACTATATTTAACAACAGTTGTTCATACTGTAGTACATTTTGTCTTGAGCGGAAGGATAAACGCACCTAGGGGAGATAGTTCAATATATTGAAGAGACTCACATTAATCCAGTGATATATATCAATACTCGTTGGTGGTTATATAAATAAGAACATTGAATTGTCCCTAAAATAGTTTTTCTTCCTTCGTAAATGATACGATGTTGCCTTTTGGCAAACATGGGCTGATAGGCGTAATGATATTCAATGATTACCTAATACGGACTTAATAATCAAAATATTATGTTATGTGTAGAAAAGATATACACCAATTGTCCTTGAAATCTCAGGTTGGGATATCAAAAACAATATTTATGATGACGATAGGTCTTATGGTAGACTTTTAGCTCGATTCTATTCACTTCGTACCTTTGAAAATGGTGACTTCCGGTTGAAAACAAGGAATTTCTCCTCCGATAATTTGAGCAGACGCCTCCCTGTCATGACAGGAATATTATTCTAATCACAATATAACTCTTCGTCATGGCTGACAGCAAAAAGAGCAGAGGGTTGGGTCACGTCGTAAGATCCCGAGAGTCTTCAGATCAAGGTATGTGTAAAGTTGTTCAACATTTTCAGTGGCATGATCAATGGATATTTTCTTGCCAATCTAAAACTTGTTTTTGTTTTGTTTTTGCAAACGGCGTGCAATCCATTAGTTCCAAATAATCTACTTGACATGTTTGAAGCATGCCATGTCGTGGTAGGAGAGCCTGTAGTCATATGGGTAATAGGAATCAAATAGTAACAAGGTCAACAGCGGTAGAAACTAACAGTTTTAACCCACAGGTCCTTTTAATGATGACATATAGCAAACCCCTTAAAAATGGCAAATTTCTACTAGTCCTTATGATACCTTAACTATTAGGCATTTTGGTAAGGACTACAGGACTAGTGCCAATTTCTAACACTGGGTCAATAACATATTAAAGGTTAATGAGAAACGGGTAAAAATAATAATTGGGAATCGATGTTTTTTTTCGATGTGTATTTTATTTGAAATAAAATGTTGATCGACAAGATCGTTTAGGCATGAGTAGTAAACATGGTAAATGCAGTTTGACGCTTTCCTGGTTTTCAAAGTAGCAATATTTATCATTTACAACTGATATTACTCTTACTCCATGAATGTACTAGGGCTGGGACGGGTAACTCGGGTATCCAGGTCGGGTTTGTACTGAGTAGGACCCGGGTACCCTCAGGACTACCCGGACCCATGGTTAGTCACGTGATATATTGTTTAATGACAAAAATTATCTAGAACTCAATGGTTACACTACAAGTCACTTATGTTTGCATTTCTTGCACCCAGCCAGCCATTCCTTCTGACTTTTCATATGGATGAATAAAGGTATAACTTAAGTCAACTTCAGTGTATGCATGACCAGATTATTTAATACATGTATCTAAATACGTTTTGCCAGGGCTATGGTAAAACAAAATTCCCAATCAGACATTTTGTATCTCTTGAGACCTATAGTGGGTACCCGGGTAGGGTCGGGTAATAGGGGGTTGGTACCGGGGTAGTAAATGTGGACTCGTCCAAGCCCTAGAATGTACACAGATACACATTCATAACAAAACATACAAAACAAACACGTTCAAACAGTAGGCTGATGTGCCTTTGAACTTGTGGAGGATAAGATATAAAAGGGCTCTTTTCTTTGACAATATATGGGGACTGGTTGTTTTAAAAGCTATACTAATTGCAATCATTAATCATACCATTTGTTACTGTTTTTTTTCCACTGGATACCCGGATTATATCCCAGAAATCTCTGCTAGTGTGGCCTGTGCTACACCCACTGTAGGTTTGATGCTTTTTTGATAGCATAAGGGGGAGCATGGGTGGCCCAGTCGTCGAAGGCGCCGCGATTCGCTGTGCAGAGTTGTGTCCCTTGGGCACGCCAGAAACCTATGATTGTGGGTTCGAATCCCGGTTCACCCCAATTATGTTTCTAGGTTTGTCAGCACCATACCCGTGCTTGTGGGTTTCACCGAAGTGGTAAACTTCTTAGACCTGCATCACTTTGGGCTTTCCTCCCACATTAAGCTGACACGCCGTGATATAACCGGAATAATGTTAAAAGCGGCGTTAAAACCCAACTCACTCACTCACTGATAGCATAAGGGTGTATCTTCACATTGATCAACAAAATAAATACAGTTTTGTCCTGGCAATAATAAAGAAATGTAGTGGTGGGATCGGTAATGTTGACAAAGTTTTGATAAGTCACCTGTCTGTACTGATAACAACAGTCCGAGTTAATTTCAAATCATAACATTCAACAGGGTGACGGACGAGATACCTGCGTCATTGAGGTTTATCAATGCACCATTCAGGTCTGTAAATACAAAAGGTAGACAAGAAATGTGATTGGCAGTTATTCCTGTAATGTCACAAATGTCAGTACTTTCACTAATAATTCTTCTGGTAGATGTAACAGTTGAATCTATAAAAAGTAAACACTTGAATAAGAACATAGAGATGGAAAAGTATTGCTTCACCTATTTAATCATCAAAATGAGTTGTGATATTAAAAGTTTGAAAGATGACCTTTCATGACCTAATCTGTCAGTAATAGTGACAGGGATATCACAACCCAGCAGTAGAAACTAACATTTTTAGCCCACTAGTTCTTATAATGATAGCATATAGCAACACACTTAAAAATGGCAAATTTCAACTAGTCCTTATGATACCTGAACTATTGGGAAGTTTGATAAGGACTATAGGACTAGTGCCAATTTCTAACTCTGAAACAAGTGAAAATATCTGTTTGGGAAATAACATGACAAACCACAAAGAGTCTCAAAAGCTTTGAATGATGATATTTTGTGAAACTGAAATCGTCACAAGTGTCAACTTCTGATTGTCCTTGAAAATCTTGGCATGTCGGGTCATCATCATCACTTTGTGAAGATAGTTCCCACAAAACGTCTTCATCTGTGAACATATGAGCGGCCATGTTTTTGTGGATTGGCACCTTCTTTCAGAAATGGTTTCAAGGGACTGTTGTGTGTCATAAATATATCGATGATGCAATGCAATTGTAATGTTTAAGCAGCCGATGGGCTGTGTCACACTGGATGATAAACGATAGAAGACATAGGAGCGTGGACGATGCTGAATTTTATTCCCTTGCTTCCATGACCGAAGGGGCATAACTCCCATGCCTTGTTGCACAAAGCATACCACTAAAATACATATCACACTGTGATATACTCGTGCTGACATGTGAACACTACAGCAATAACTATGAGAGGTAGGGGAGACAATAAACATTTGGAGGATACTTCAGTATCTGGCAACTCACAAAATATAATTATCTCAAATTTTCTCGATGTGTATGTTATCACTATCTTCCCCAAGGCCTTCACATGTAGGACACTTTGTGCTTAATTATTTTTCTATCGATGAATTTTCTGCCCCCAAAATGAGTTTTGGCCATCATTTCTTTATTTTGCTAGATCCCTACACACACAGTTTGCTGCGTCATGTGTTTTCTGATCAAGAAAAGTCGTCTGAAGCAGGGGCTGCTGGTGTTGAGTAAGTATGTGAGGTGGTTGTTCGTGAAACAAGTCTCCCAATTAAAGCATTTAAGGACAGAATACCTACTTGCTTGCCATGTAGTAGGGCTGAGATTTGTAACTCAGGTAGTCAGTCAGGTTGGGTGGGTTGTGAGTAGGACACGTGGTTAATCACGTGATATATTGTTTAATGACAATAACAATAAAACTCCATAGTTACACTACAAGTCGTTAGTGTTGGCATTTCTTTCTCACTAGACATGCATTCTTTCTGACTTTCATATGTTCCAGTACAGATAAAGCTGAAGTCAGTGAATGCATGATCAGATTGTATTATTCGTATTTCAAAATAATTTTTGCCAGGGGTCCGGCAAAACAATTCCTAGTCAGACATTTTGTACCCCAGTGGGTACTCGTGCAGGGTCGGGTAATAATGGGTTGGGTACCCAGGTAGTATATTTGTACTTGCCCCAGCCCTACCATGTGGTAATTTAAAGGATGGACTCATTGCTGACTAAGGTTATTAGGACATGACCCTCACTAACCTACTCCCATGTTTTGGGTAGCTCCGTGGTTAAAGCCTTTACTTATGATGCTGGTTATATTTAAATGTGAGGTGAGCTGAAATTGGGTTTAACGTCGCGTCCAAGATTATTGCACTTAAATAGCGACGTGCATGTACGTGTATGTGTTTGTGTGGTGGCTTGTACTAGTCTGGACTGATGCCGATTTTTAGTGCTAGCTCACTGAGATACCATGCCACAGTTTAACATGAATACCCCACTCAGACACAGTATGCTGACTCCGAGCCGACCAGTCCTTGTTTTAGCCCCTTAATGCTGAGCGCCAGACAGGGTAACAACAAGTACCATCTTTTAACGTCTTTTGGTATGGCGCGGGATCGAACCCCGGACCTTCTGCTCTCTGGGCGGACCCTACCATTAGACCACGGAGGTGGTCGGTTATGTTTAAAACCTGATTGGGTCATAAAAGAGATGTGGGAAGCCCATTGATATTGCCCTCTGCCCTGTGAATCACTTTATGAACTCTATTAACATGATTAAGACACCAAATTCATAAGTTTTATTTATATTTTATTTATTATGTCCTGAAGATGTTTAATGTATATATTTTGTTTGTTGTTAGTTGTTTTAGTATAATGTAGATACATATCTAGATACAGTCTCTAATACAAAGGTATATTTTTTCTTTCATTTGAAATATATTATGTGGTGGTTTTGCCTAGGACAAATGTCATTCGGACACATTCATTATTTTACCAACTTTTGGTAGGACAGTTTTATGTGCTGTTATCAAATTTGGAAAAAACCTCAGGACAGTTTTATTGACTATCAGTCAGTGTAACCAGAAACATAGCTGGTCCTTGGTTAGGACTTCCAAGTAATTGTTCTCGGGAAATGGTAATTATTTATTTTGCAGGAAAGCCATGGACCTACACAACCTGCAAAGCTACATCGACCTGTCTCTCAGTGACGCTGTCAACTTGCAGGGAGCTTGTGCTGGAGCACGGGAAGAAGGTCTGTCTGTAGCAGGGTTATCTAGTCTATATACTCAGGAGTGAGTGAGTTGGGCTTAATGCCGCTTTTAACAGTATTCCAGTCATATCACGGCGTGTCAGCTTAATGTGGGAGGAAAGCCCGAAGTGATGCAGGCCTCAGACATTTACCACTTCGGTGAAACCCATGAGCACGGGTATGGTGCTGACAAACCTAGAAACATAATCGGCGCAAACTGAGATTCGAACCCACAATCATACGTTTCTGGCGTGCCCAAGGGACGCAACTGTGCACAGCGAAACGCGGCGCCTTAGACGACTGGGCCACCTGTCCCCCCCCTATATACACAGGAAGAAGGTCAGTGGTTAAAGTGTTTGCTCGTCACGCCGAAGACCGGGTTTGATTCCAGACAATATTGCTAAAAGTGGCGTAAAACCTCTCTCTCTCTCTCTCTCTCTCTCTCTCTCTCTCTCTCTCTCTCTCTCTCTCGCTCACTCTCTCTCTCTCTCTCTCTCTCTCTCTCTCTCTCTCTCTCGCTCTCTCTCTCGCTCTCTCTCTCGCTCTAATCAAGGAAGTGTTGTTTCAGAGTCATCCCCAGATGAAAACTCAGGTCGAATCGGAAGTAAGGAGGTCTTCTTTGATATTTACTCCAATGTCGGGACACTCATCGTGGAGCCAGACAGGCTTGGGGTAGGAAGGATGTTGGATTTTACAAATAGGCATTATCTAGGGCTTAACTAAATAAAAGAATTGGTTCTCATGCAATGGTTTTTGAAAATAAAGTATGGGCGGCGGGCGGTGTTTTTGTTTTGTTTTTTGGTTGTTCAAACTCCTAACTAAATAAACAGTTGTGTACAATCAACCGGGGAAAGGGCCTCCCTACCTTGATGAGTTAAATACTAGAATACTGTAATTGATTACTGTTAGAGTTGGAATATTTAAGGATTTTTTATATTTTTTTAAAAATGGAAATTAAAACGAAACATGCGGCGAACTTTATGATGATGCGGGCAGTGCCTGAGAATCAAGACTATTATTTTTTAAGCCTAAATGTTTTAGCATGATTGGTGACATTCAATATGTTGGTTTAATTAGAATAATGTTGAAGTTCTTAACATTGTTGACAGAAATTAACATTCATTGCACAATGATAATAGACATGCTATGTAGTTGCTAGTACATGTTGTTATGGAAATTTAGGAAATTTGTGTCAGTCACGTTATCTGACATTTTTTTAACAGCAACAATTTAGCCTTGTTTACAGAAGCATGGTGAAACCTTGTGTACTGAAACATGGTGAAACCTTGTTTACTGAAACATGGTGAAACCTTGTGTACTGAAACATGGTGAAACCTTGTGTACTGAAACATGGTGAAACCTTGTTTACTGAAACATGATGAAACCTTGTTTACAGAAATATGGTTAAGCCTTGTTTCCTGAAACATGGTGAAACCTTGTTTACCACCCAGGAGACCATCAAATAGTGGTTGAGTCAATGTTAGACCATAATGACGATCATTGTTTTTCCCTTGGATGACGAAGTTACATTTTAGATGAGATATCGAGACAACAAGATGAAAGTTTCACCGTATATACCTACTTTGTAATGCAAGTTACAATAAGGCATCTGTAGGTATGATGTTGGCTAGAAATGCCGCTGATGTAAAGGTAACCATGGTAACAGTCTGTGTTTGGGCTTCAGGTCTCCAGTCTGAGTAACTTCAGCAGTATGAGGGCCAACACCTGTGTTTACAAAGGTAATGTATACATGCTTGCTTGTAGAACTAGAAGAGGGGACACGTGAAGATCCGGGGTAGAACAGGTCTTCAGCAACCCATGCTTGCCGTTAAAGGCGACTATGCTTGTCGTAAGAGGCTACCAACGGAATCGGGTTGTCAGCCTCGCTGACTTGGTTGATGTATGTCATCGATCCCAATTGCGTGGATTGAATCTCATTATGTCAGTCCCTTGTTGGTCTGATCCAGACTCGATTATTTACAGACCGCTGTCATATATCTGGAATATTGCTGAGTGCGGCGTTAAACAGCAAACAAACAATCAATCAATTGTAGAAGATCGGAATGTCCCCTACAAAACACATCTCTACTTTTATATTTTGACAAAACCTTTTCTTGTGGTAAATATTTGAAAAATAAACCAGAACTCTTACTGTCTGTATTTATACTGTGTTATTCGCCCTTGCTTGATGCACGAGGAATACGTTCTCTGTTGCAAGTGCACCAAGCTCTGTCGCGAGCTGATAATGCATGGTACACAACTCGTGGGATCCTAATCTAGTATTTTATCAACTCACTTGTGTGATGTAAGTACAAGCTGATGGGGATTATAGGAAATACAATGCCTTGAACAAAGATATATATGTTTTTATGATATACCTGAATTATGATATACAGAAATTAGCAATTGATTCCTGTGATTGAAGAAGCAAAACTATTTGTGACCAGTTTCCTTTTTATAATGTGTCTATGATGCATACATTGTGACATCTAACAAAATGGTGGCCAGTTACGAAGATGTCAGAAACGTGCAGGGAAACAGGTTTATGACAAATTATAGATGAAAGACAGTGTTCGAAATTGGCACTAGTCCTATAGTCCTTGCTAATAGGATGAGTAGAAATTTGCGATTTTTAAGGGTTTTGCTATATGTTATCATTACAAGGACTAGTGGATTAAATCTGCTTGTTTCTACCGCTGAAGGAGCGAATGCGATATATTGTGGTACGTATCGCCACTCAGGAATAATTATTGCTATAAATTGCTATACGAAAGTGGTTCCAATACACTCTATAGGTCTTCAGCAACCCATGCTTGCCGTGAAAGGCGACTATGCTTGTTGTAAAAGGCGACTAACGGGATCGGGTGGTCAGGCTCGATGACTTGGTAGATGCATGTCATCGGTCCCAAATGCGTGGATCGATGCGCATGATATTAATCACTGGATTGTCTGGTCCAGATTCGATTATTTACAGACTGCCATCATATAGCTGGAATACTGCTGAGTGCGGCGTTAAACAACAAACAAACCAAACAACAAACAAATCCAATAAACTCAGTCGTGTGGACTATGACCTGCACTGTGGACTGTCTGTCTGTCTTCAGGGAAGTGGGTGTATGAGCTGATGCTGGGCTCCAAGGGCGTAATGCAGCTGGGCTGGTGTACCATGCAGTGCAAGTTTTCACAAGAGGTAATGTCGTCATACAGACTTGAGGGTCCATGGAGCCGATATTCAGTCTGTTACTCATCTTGTTATTCTTCGTTGGTCAACTCTGCACTCAAGGTGCTACATGTCTAACACCTGCAAGACTTCTGGCTTTTAGTCCCTTGACATGCTGATGTGAAATATTGTTGACAGTGATGTTAATCCCAACTTAATCACTCTGGATACTGATGTTGAAATTGATGTCCAGATGAACATTGATAGATGAAGATGATACAGGGATACCTGTAAGTGCAGAGCCACACTTGCAGTGATCACGATGAACCTATGATCTGGATTAATGCTGTTGTATGGATTAACAGGATTTTACTGTAGTCTGGACGTTATGAAAGCTGCTGATGGTATTGATGATGATGTTGATAATGATGATGATGGTGTTGATAAAGATGGTGACGTTGATGGTGATGTTGATGAAGATGGTAATGATGGTGCCGTTGATGGTGATGTTGATAATGATGGTGACGTTGATGGTGATGTTGATAAAGATGGTAATGATGGTGACGTTGGTGATGGTGATGATGATGATATGATGGTGTTTCAATTACAGGAGGGTGTAGGCGACACTCAAGACTCCTATGCTTATGATGGGAGTCGACTGAGGAAATGGAATGTGAAGACACAGAAATATGGAGAAGTAACTAAACAAATTATACTACTTTCCATATCCTCACATGCATACATGTACATACTCTTTTGGATTTGAAAGTGTAAAGGCTATGAAACGAATTGCACAATTCCCAAGTTTTAATAGATTGTGTAAAAATATAATGACAGTACACTGTTGTTGATTTCGTTTCTTATCATGATTGTAATTGCGTAATATCATTTTATTTTTAACACTATTCTCCTTTTTGACAGCCATGGTTGACTGGAGATGTGATCAGTTGTGCCATTGACTGTGATGAAGGAACGATGACATTTTACAGGTACGATACTCCGAGGAAAACATAGCATTCATGATGTGTGTAACAGAGGTCCTCTTTTATGGACAGTCGGGGGCACGGGTGGCCCAGTCGTCTAAGGCGCTGCGATTCGCTGTGCAGATTTGCGTCCCTTGGGCCCGCCAGAAACCTATGATTGTGGGTTCGAATCCCGGTTCGCCCCGATTATGTTTCTAGGTTTGTCAGCACCATACCCGTGCTTGTGGGTTTCACCGAAGTGGTAAACGCCTTAGACCTGCTTCACTTCGGGCTTTCCTTCCACATTAAGCTGACACGCCGCGATATAACTGGAATACTGTTAAAAGCGGTGTTAAACCCAACTCACTCACTCACTCACTCACTCACTCACTCACTCACTTATGGACAGTCACTCTGTCATCCGTCCTTTCCTCCTTCAGTCCATTTGGGACAAATTTTATCAAAAACTGTTTAACTGGTCATGATAAGTTAATAAATTGGTGTCTTAAATTCATTCTTTAGAGAGTTATGGCGCTTGTTTCATGCTTTTGAACTTAGTGCATACTGCTAAAATGGGACAAGTTTTCTCAGAAACTACTGAAGTTACATGAATGAAAATTTGCAAGCTTATCTAACAGATACTTCTCAAGAATGAGTTCGAGAATTGGTGCTATAAATTCTTTTTTCCAGAGAAGGGGCCTTTTGTGTTTATCAATTTCACATTAATTTTTTTTTCTGATGACATAAAATGACCCCACTGCCTATCTCTCCTTAGCTATACTGGACTCATTTTTTAGTAGTGTTATTCACTACTAGAGGAACAAATTGCATCCTCATGTGCCATTTGGCCGGGGATAGTGATAACGCTGTTTTTCTGTGTCTTGGTATTTTTCGGTGATATGATTAACATATGTGAAAATTTATGGTAACTTCCATGTGAAATAATGAGTGAGTGAGTGAGTGAGTGAGTGAGTGTCGTTTGACGCTTTTAGCAATATTCCAGTAATACAAGTATCGTGACACGTTTTGTGACATACGTATTCAGATGCTTTGTAGTGTACCCTCATCACCGTGACAGTTTATCATGGGATGTTCAAGAGCAAAATGATAAAAAAAAAAGTTTAAAGAAATTTGGTTGCAAAATTTAATTAGATATTGAACAATTTGAATACACACTCCACATTCTTTCTTTGCATAACTTCAAAAAATGATTGCCTGGATTAACATGTACTAATAATCTGGCAATGTTTCAGAAATGGAAACTGCATGGGACAGGCCTTTTCAACAGTTCGTCGCGGGCCAGGCCTGGCCTACTTCCCTGCTGTTAGTCTTTCAATATCGGAGAACCTTCGTGCCAATTTTGGCGCCACACCTCTAAGGTAGTGATACAGAATCCATTAGATGGGGGAAGGTCTGGTTTGATGTTCCCTATCCCTCATTATCCAGTGGATCATCATCCATTTATCCATTACAGCTAAAATGGATAGAATTATCACTAACCCGCTTGCATGTTATCAGAATTGAACGGGCCACTTCAACTTTATAATGCCCTCATATTGCTTGTCGACGGGCCATTATCACGCCCGTTGCAAGGTGATGTCATATGGACTGGGATTTGAATGACACGATGCTACAGTGGTCCAATCAGAATGCACACATCAGTGAGAGGGATACTGTGCCATGTTAGTGATAGAGATAGGGGTAGCTACGGGGTTGAATGGATATATATCATAAAAGAATGGTAAAATATTCATGATTAAATACTACATAACAATTCAGGATGTATTTTTTTATCAGCTGTGAAATTTCAAGTAGTTTAAATGATAAGATGGGTAACACAAGAGAAATCATGCCATTGCTGCATAACATGAAATCAGTATTAGACCTTGATGTGTATCTCCTTGTATGGGGGTTAATGTATCTTGAACAGATATCCGCTGGAAGGGTATCAACCACTGCAAGACCCCCCCCCCCCCCCCCAAGTCAGATCTAGTTGTGTATCTCCTTGTATGTGGGTTAATGTATCTTGAACAGATATCCGCTGGAAGGGTATCAACAACTGCAAGACCCCCCAAGTCAGATCTAGTTGTGTATCTCCTTGTATGTGTGTTAATGTATCTTGAACAGATATCCGCTGGAAGGGTATCAACCACTGCAAGACCCTCCCAAGTCGGATCTAGTTGTGTATCTCCTTGTATGTGGGTTAATGTATCTTGAACAGATATCCGCTGGAAGGGTATCAACCACTGCAAGACCCTCCCAAGTCAGATCTAGTTGTGTATCTCCTTGTATGTGGGTTAATGTATCTTGAACAGATATCCGCTGGAAGGGTATCAACCACTGCAAGACCCCCCCAAGTCAGATCTAGTTGTGTATCTCCTTGTATGTGGGTTAATGTATCTTGAACAGATATCCGCTGGAAGGGTATCAACCACTGCAAGACCCCCCCAAGTCAGATCTAGTTGTGTATCTCCTTGTATGTGGGTTAATGTATCTTGAACAGATATCCGCTGGAAGGGTATCAACCACTGCAAGACCCTCCCAAGTCAGATCTAGATGTGTATCTCCTTGTATGTGTGTTAATGTATCTTGAACAGATATCCGCTGGAAGGGTATCAACCACTGCAAGACCCCCCCAAGTCAGATCTAGTTGTGTATCTCCTTGTATGTGTGTTAATGTGTCTTGAACAGATATCCGCTGGAAGGGTATCAACCACTGCAAGACCCCCCCAAGTCAGATCTAGTTGTGTATCTCCTTGTATGTGTGTTAATGTATCTTGAACAGATATCCGCTGGAAGGGTATCAACCACTGCAAGACCCCCCCAAGTCAGATCTAGTTGTGTATCTCCTTGTATGTGTGTTAATGTATCTTGAACAGATATCCGCTGGAAGGGTATCAACCATTGCAAGACCCCCCCAAGTCGGATCTAGTTGTGTATCTCCTTGTATGTGTGTTAATGTATCTTGAACAGATATCCGCTGGAAGGGTATCAACCACTGCAAGACCCCCCCAAGTCAGATCTAGTTGTGTATCTCCTTGTATGTGTGTTAATGTATCTTGAACAGATATCCGCTGGAAGGGTATCAACCACTGCAAGACCCCCCCAAGTCAGATCTAGTTGTGTATCTCCTTGTATGTGTGTTAATGTGTCTTGAACAGATATCCGCTGGAAGGGTATCAACCACTGCAAGACCCCCCCAAGTCAGATCTAGTTGTGTATCTCCTTGTATGTGTGTTAATGTATCTTGAACAGATATCCGCTGGAAGGGTATCAACCACTGCAAGACCCCCCCAAGTCAGATCTAGTTGTGTATCTCCTTGTATGTGTGTTAATGTATCTTGAACAGATATCCGCTGGAAGGGTATCAACCACTGCAAGACCCCCCCAAGTCAGATCTAGTTGTGTATCTCCTTGTATGTGTGTTAATGTATCTTGAACAGATATCCGCTGGAAGGGTATCAACCACTGCAAGACCCCCCCAAGTCAGATCTAGTTGTGTATCTCCTTGTATGTGTGTTAATGTATCTTGAACAGATATCCGCTGGAAGGGTATCAACCACTGCAAGACCCCCCCAAGTCAGATCTAGATGTGTATCTCCTTGTATGTGTGTTAATGTATCTTGAACAGATATCCGCTGGAAGGGTATCAACCACTGCAAGACCCCCCCAAGTCAGATCTAGTTGTGTATCTCCTTGTATGTGTGTTAATGTATCTTGAACAGATATCCGCTGGAAGGGTATCAACCACTGCAAGACCCCCCCAAGTCAGATCTAGTTGTGTATCTCCTTGTATGTGTGTTAATGTATCTTGAACAGATATCCGCTGGAAGGGTATCAACCACTGCAAGACCCTCCCAAGTCAGATCTAGTTGTGTATCTCCTTGTATGTGTGTTAATGTATCTTGAACAGATATCCGCTGGAAGGGTATCAACCACTGCAAGACCCCCCCAAGTCGGATCTAGATGTGTATCTCCTTGTATGTGTGTTAATGTATCTTGAACAGATATCCGCTGGAAGGGTATCAACCACTGCAAGACCCCCCCAAGTCAGATCTAGTTCGGGCTCAAGTTCTGTTTGGCTACCTGGAGAAGCTCCTGCCTGTTATGATAGAAGATGATAAGGTGAGACAGGCTCTGTACAGGATGTCTAGGATTTTGATGATGTTAATTGTTTGATGTGGTTGATGTAGATTGTGAGCAAACTGGTGCAGATCAGTAGAGACATTGTGTCTCACACTTCTGGCGCTGTTGATAATGTCCTTTTGTTGCAGTGACGCGTTTTGATAGAATTAATGATGACAAGCTTGATAAAACAGATATGTAAAATATATATTATGCAAAGAGAGAAGGGAATATTTTGGTTTGAGGTGAAACCACAGGAAAATACACCAATGTCTGGCAATGAAAGAAGGTGATTTATGTGGCAAGAACATTTCAAGCTCAAGCTCCCAAACACGGCATGGTTACAGTCATGAGGCACGTGACCTCGCACAGCATATGCATGGGCTGATATGCCAGATTTACCATTGTCACTCTCTCGGTTGTTTTCTTTGAACCAAATGCTCAAAGACACTTTATTAAAATATTGATGGCCACAACTTCCTGCAGGTCAATCAGAGGCATCAGTGGTGTAGGGAATGTCAGCACTGGGACAATACAGCTGGGGCTAATGTCATGTTTTCTGACGAATCGAGGTTCACTCTCGACTTCATGATTGGAGGAACGTTAACATTGTACAGCATGATTGTTTTTGGGGTGGGTCTGTAACAGTATCGGTAGGTGTCACTAAGACTGGCCGAACTGCACTCCATATTGTCCATGGCAGAGTCACAGATCAGTACCATGAAGACATCACTGCAGCACCCATGGTGCCATTGGCACAACGTTTCATCTTTCAAGATGATAATGCACATGCTCATCATGCCAGGATTGTGCCAATTCCTCCAACAACAAGACCTGTGAAGATCTGGGGTAGAATAGATCTTCAGCAACCCATGCTTGCCGTAAAAGGCGACTTTGCTTGTCGCAAGAGGTGACTAACGGGATCAGGTGGTCAGGCTTGCTGACTTGGTTGATGCATATCATCAATCCCAATTGCATGGATAGATGCTCATGATATTAATCACTGGGTTGTCTGGTCCAGACTTGATTATTTACAGACCGCTGTCATTTAGCTGGAATATTGCTGAGTGAGGCGTTAAACAACAAACCAACCTACCAACCTCCAACCTCCAACAACAAAACATCCATGTCATGCCATGGCCAGCACTTAGTCCTGAGCAGTGTGAAACTCCTGCTTGGTGTACACTGTCATGGTAGGCAGGGAACTTGCCTTTAAGCCACTGAATTTTCCTGTTTTGAATACAGTGGAACCACACTTATACAGACCCTGATACCCAGAAACCTTGCCTTCTGGACGTGAAATGAATTAACAACTACATAAAATTCTTCTTTTATCCGTAACTCTGGTTCCGGATGGTGAATTTCAATTACCACCAGTGCCAAATACATACTATTGTGTTCTTCTTCATGGACAGGGACCACGCTTGACGATGTTCGTCTTTGTAATTCATCACCTGACAGTCAACATCTAGGGGCCGGGTTTGAAGTGATCAGTGTTTTAATTAGTTACATGTCTTGCTCGTTAGTTCGGCAATTATTGTAATTTGACACTGAGGTGATTTGCCGGAGTCATTTGGTAACAAGAATATTATGTTATAGAGTTTTTTGTGCCTCTGTAGAATTTTCATAGGGTTGGTAACTCTCATCAGTTAACAAATGATTCAGATATCCGGAAACTTGTTTAAATGTGGAAAATATTTAAGGGCGGATACAACATTTTTAAAAGGGAGGGGTCCAATAACCAAATCCTCTCTCCACGTGTGTGTGTGTGTGTGTGTGTGTGTGTGTGTGTGTGTGTGTGTGTGTGTGTGTTTTGTCTATAACAGACTACATAGGTCTTTTTTCAAATCCAGACACCCCCCCCCCCACACACACACACACACCCCACCCCCCCACCTCTCATCCCCCTTCTGCATCCGCATGAGAAAATGCAAGTGTCCGGATAAGCAAGATTTGACTGTTCTTCATTCCCAGTCAGTGCTCTTCAGTTTGAAAGAAACATTATTTTGAATTTTCAGGTTATTGGTGCTGAAGTGATTCAGGGCAAAGGAGAGGAGGCTCTACCTCCTCTGACAGAACACCGGACTCGGCGATGTACGGCCATGCTGGTGGCGGCACATATATTTGAAAAATTGGCGCCACTCTTGGTAGGGAATGATTATTTCTGCTGTAAGATTACCACGGTCTGTGATTCCCTGTATACTGATCTTGTTTTGATGTAAAGTCAGAGTTCACTTATGGATTCCACTTTATTCCAGGCCCAGCGATCTTAGTGCTCAGTTGGTCGTAACTCCCATACTTTATCATAGGCTTACGATCAACTTAGCGCTAAGATCACTTTGTGGAACGGGGCCCAGGTGATGAGTTGTTGGTGCTTGTCGCCATGACAATGGCTTACATTATCTTTTAGTGGCGTTTTAGATTTTGAAGAGAAAATAACATCAGAGTTGACTTGTGGATTTCTTCTACTTCATTCAGTAATAAACAACTGAAATCCTTAGATCTTCTTTTGAAACTAAATGTTCTAAATGCCATGTAAGGATATTGTTTTTATTAAACTTTGTCACAGTGATATGGGGATCCTTGGCCATGTTTCATACTCAGTATCTGCCCATAGCTTAGGTTTCTACCAGCCCTAAGTTGTCTTTACGTTACTTCCAGTCAACTTTAATCATAAATACAATTGTTAGCCGCCTTTATCAGATCAGTTTTGGTCGACTTGCTACAAGTAATGATCAATATGTGATATGTGAAATATGTTGTTAGACATCTGTAGGAATTGCTTAAATTTTCCTATACTTTGCACCAACAGTAATTAAGATGATTCATGGTTTTCATGTTTCAGAGAAGTGCCTACATTGTAGAAGGGCATTTGTTAAAGTTTTTGTTGAAGTTCCGCGACTGTGATATACATCTATCAGAACAGCCTTACATATCGAAGCTGCTGGACCTGTTCTGGGCTCTACTTCAGGTAAGCCGCATGGGGACACTGGGTGAGAACTGATCCCCAGCAACCTGTGCTGGTCTTCAGAGGCCACTTCATGAATTGGGTGGTTACTTGGGCTATATGGCGAGGTCGGGTAGCCAAGTGGTTAAAGTGTTCGCTCGTCACACCGAAGACCTGGGTTCGATTCCCGACATAGGTATAACGTGTGAAGCCCATTTGTGGTGTCCCCTGCCGTGATATTGCTGGAATATTGCTAAAAGTGGTGTAAAACCTCTCACTCACTCACTCACTCACTCACTCACTCACTCACTCACTCACTCACTCACTCACTCACACTCACTCACTCACTCACTCACTCACTCACTCACTCACTCACTCACTCACTCACTCACTCACTCACTCACTCACTCACTCACTCACTCACTCACTCACTCACTCACTCACTCACTTTGGCTATATATAGCGTGCCATCTTACCTTGATTGCATGGATTGTTGCTCATAATATCAATTACTGGATTAACTGGTCCAGACTTGATTATGTACAGGGCGCCATCATATCGTTGAAATACAAACAAACAAACAATATGTATCATCATTTGTACAAGAATTAACCACTTATGTTTGTTTGTTGTTTAATGCCCCAGTTTGACGGTGGTCTGTATATAATCATGTTTGCACTAGACAATCAAGTGATTGACATCATGAGCATTGATCGATGCAAGTGGTACACAATGACAGGCATGAACCAAGTCGATGAGTCTGACCACCTGACTTGTCTGATTAAGTGGTTGCCTCTAACGACAAGCATGGGTTGCTGATGACCAATTCTAACCCAGACCTACACAGGTTTAACCACTTGAGAACACTGTAAACACTCATATTTATGCAAATCTTTAAAAAAAGTTTATGTAAAAATTTGTTTTGCAGTAAATGCCCAGATTGTGATGTATCAGTAGCATAATGTCAATGAGGGGTACATTTATAACTTATCACACATTAAACACATTTTTTCTTTTCCTCCAGGATTTCGAGCTGAAGACATGTCTGGAGCATCTGGTGACCACGCTACTGTCATCCTATCGCTTCTCCCCTGTAACTTCAGATTTCCGATATCCGGTAAGCTATGCCTCAATACTGCAACTTTACTATCACATTAATCCCCATGGGCTGCTCACTAGAATGGATCCGGTGGTGAGGCTTGGTGGTGTGGATGATTGCATGTCACTGACAGCATGGGCTGCTCACTAGAATGGATCCGGTGGTGAGGCTTGGTGGTGGGGATGATTGCATGTCACTGACAGCATGGGCTACTCACTAGAACGGATCAGGCGGTGAGGCTTGGTGGTGGAAATGATTGCATGTCACTGACAGCATGGGCTGCTCACTAGAATGGATCTGGTGGTGTGGATGATTGCATGTCACTGACAGCATGGGCTGCTCAATAGAATGGATCAGGTGGTGAGGCTTGGTGGTGTGGATGATTGCATGTCACTGACAGCATGGGCTGCTCACTAGAATGGATCCGGTGGTGAGGCTTGGTGGTGGGGATGATTGCATGTCACTGACAGCATGGGCTACTCACTAGAACGGATCAGGCGGTGAGGCTTGGTGGTGGAAATGATTGCATGTCACTGACAGCATGGGCTGCTCACTAGAATGGATCTGGTGGTGTGGATGATTGCATGTCACTGACAGCATGGGCTGCTCAATAGAATGGATCAGGTGGTGAGGCTTGGTGGTGTGGATGATTGCATGTCACTGAAAGCATGGGCTGCTCACTAGAATGGATCCGGTGGTGAGGCTTGGTGGTGGGGATGATTGCATGTCACTGACAGCATGGGCTGCTCACTAGAACGGATCAGGCGGTGAGGCTTGGTGGTGGGGATGATTGCATGTCACTGACAGCATGGGCTGCTCACTAGAATGGATCCGGCGGTGAGGCTTGGTGGTGTGGATGATTGCATGTCACTGACAGCATGGGCTGCTCACTAGAATGGATCCGGTGGTGAGGCTTGGTGGTGGGGATGATTGCATGTCACTGACAGCATGGGCTGCTCACTAGAATGGATCCGGTGGTTGGGATGATTGCATGTTACTGACAGCATGGGGTGCTCACTAGAGTGGATCAGGTGGTGAGGCTTGGTGACGTGGATGATTGCATGTCACTGACAGCATGGGCTGCTCACTAGCATGGATCCGGTGGTGAGGCTTGGCGACGTGGATGATTGCATGTCACTGACAGCATGGGCTGCTCACTAGAATGGATCCGGTGGTGAGGCTTGGCGACGTGGATGATTGCATGTCACTGACAGCATGGGCTGTAGCTCATGTCAACCACTGATTTGTGGGGTCCACATTTGCTTATTTTAAGGTGAAAGTGATGTGGCTGGAATAATGCTGACTGACTACTCACTCTACCAATAGACCTAGGGGGTACAGTTCTCTGAGATATGCCTTACTTACTGCAGGGGGCACGGGTGGCCAAGTCGTCTAAGTCGCTGCAATTCGCTGTGCAGATTGTGTCCCTTGGGCATGCCAGAAACCTATGATTGTGGGTTTGAATCCCGGTTCGCCCTGATTATGTTTCTAGGTTTGTCAGCAGTATACCCGTGCTTGTGGGTTTCACCGAAGTGGTAAACGTCTGAGACTTGCATCATTTCGGGCTTTCCTCCCACATTAAGCTGACACGCCGTGATATAACTGGAATACTGTTAAAAGCGGCGTTAAACCCAACTTACTCACTACTTACTGCATCTTAGAACAGTAGGTGTCTGTAAAATATTTCTGTGTAATGATGTTTGCAGCGGTCTCTGCGTGTTAATAGCTCTTGCCTTGTCTTTTCAGAAATTGTATCTGAACCTCACCCTGGCAATACTACAACACGGACGCACAAGAAAACACCTGCTGGCCAATGTTCTATATCCTTCACTCTATATACTTCTTTGTCATGTTCTATGTTTTACACAAATGCATAAGATTCCTCTCTGGCAGAGGAATTGTTGTACCCTGAGAAATTGTGGTTAACTTCTGCTCAAGTTTCCCGGGTAATCTTTATGTCATATTTTCCTCACATTGCCATGAAAATATATTTCCATTCTTGAAAATTAATAGGCATAGTGGCTTCAACAGTTTTGGAGGAGGCTTTCTTATGTTTATGAACTGTTAGGCTTTAAAAAACAGAATCGTTTCTCAGGCATTGACCTTTGAAAATATGGTGGTCTTTTTTGCTTGTTCAAACTAGTATGCAACCAAATATACAGGTGTGCACCATCAACCTGGGAAAGGGCCTCCCTACATAAACAAGCATACAAACTCCTATTACCGCCATGACCACAACACGAGATGCGCAGTAAAGCAGTGTGCATGTAAAGGGAGGTAACTGTGTGTATATTGGATCGCATTGTTTTTATAAGTATTAGGAGTTATAATTTTTTTCTTGAAAATGGAAATAAAAACAAAACGTGTGGCAGACTTGATGATGATGGGGGCGGTGTCTGAGAACCAAGACCAATATTTTTTTTAGCCTTACGTATTGTTTTGAGAATGCTTCTCCTTCTGTTCCTGTCGTGTCAAGGGAACATCACAGCCTGTTTTATTAGAGAATCCTGACATTTGAGTTACACACTGAATCTTCACTTTTGTCTTGTTGTTGTATCCTTGACTGTGGTGCACATTTGACAAGGTGAAGTTCCCCATCTTCCTACATATCAAACCCCCTGACGACGGAGGCCTGGCGGAGATGGTGCCGATAGTGTACTGGGAGTACCAAACCAAGGTAAGTGTTCACACATTTGTAAACAGATACCAAATATCAGTGTTCGAAATACCTGCCTGCCCGACCGTCCGAGACGGGTTGATTTCAACTCGGGCTGCCAGATTTTCAAATCCCCATGCCCGACGGTCGGGTTATATTTCATATGTGAAAATATTCAAAATATTTCCCGATGATAAGCATTAATTCACATGTAAAGATGAATGATAAAATGTAACCAAAAAGAAACCCCGTTAGCTTATCCTGAGAAACATATGATTATAGTGGGCAGACAGGTTTTGGTCAGGGCTGGCAGGTATTTCAGCTAGCCAGTCCTGTGGTCTGGCTGAAATTTTTGGGAGTGTCATACCCTGCAAATATCCATAAAAATCAGTTTCCAAGCATAGACAGTGGTCTGATTAATTTAGACCTGGTAATATATGATGCCGCTTGAAAAGGTGTGGCCAATGTCATGAAGATGGACATGCCTTATGAAACTGGCAAGTCAATGTCTCAATCCAGTATATGCTACTTAGGCAATTTTAGCATCTTGTTGATGTACAATTTGGTCACTAGGAATGACTTTCTTACTATAAATAAAATATGAATTTGATCATTTTTTGTGTCCTGACTGACACAACCTTTGAGAATGAACAGACATTATTAAAATTGGAAGGACCCTGGTTTAAATTCAACTGATGAAATATTAACATGTCTGGTCTGACCTTGCCATCATCGTAGCCTGGGACTGGGACACTGTTCGTTCCCCTGTCATGGGATAGCCTGGCCCAGTGATTATGTACAGGCTGCTGTCATACAGCTGAAATATTTGTCTCCGTGGTGTAAAGTAACAAACAATTGCAGGAGGAAGATGACCCTGTTCCCGATGAACCCCCCGAGGTTCTCCGGAAGAAGAAAGACTACCTGGCCTCCTGTGAAGAACTCCGGAAACAAATTGAAGGTGAAGTGTCCCTCCCTCCAGCTTCTTCATCTAACTCCAATTGAAATGTTTGTGGTCGGGTAGCCTAGTGGTTAAAGCATTTGCTTGTCACGCTGAAGACCCGGGTTCGATTCCCCCCATGGGTACAATGTGTCAAGCCCATTTCTGGTGTCCCCCGCCGTGATATTGCTGGAATATTGCTAAAAGCGGCGTAAAATCAAACTCACTAGTTTGTTGTGACTTTTTAACAGGTGTTAGACAAAGTATCCATTACCAAAAGCTCCATGCCCTTTTCTAAGGTTAGGGACTGGACCATGATGGTACATGTATTCATAGGGGGCACTGTAGCTCACCTGACAAGAAAGGTGTTGATCCTGTTCAGGAACTCACGTCAGTTTATGTAGTTTTGATCGTGGCGGGTGTGTAGTTCATGTGATATGTTTAGGAGAAAACATGCCTTCGAGGTTTTGGTAGAAAATGTAAACATGAGGGAGAGGGAGATCCCAAGGACCCGAAGTGAACACATATTGAAGTCATGACAAGTAAAATTGAACAACTTTTCATCACCTACCCCGGTGGCTCAGTGGGAAAACGGTGGGTTACAAAAAGAAACACGATATGTGAGGTTGCAGGTTCGATTGCCGTCATCCATAATGTTTCATTTCTTGTCTTTGATTTTAGAACTTTGGACGTTTGAAACACCAAGTACAAATTTCATCTTCCACTGAACTCATCAGGTCTTACCAGGAAAAAGTAAAACCTCCTAGCCTGCTTACTTGGACAAAAAGATAGGAAGATAGGAGATGTTCAGAGATAGGAAGATACATACAGTACAATAGGCAATAGTGGCCGTAGGTTTATAAGTAATATTACTCTGTTTCAGAGGTTGAAGATATCCAAGTGGCGATGCTCAAAGTACTTCTGATTTGGAATGACCCCAAAGATGTAAGACATTTCTGTTGTTACTCTCACCCTTAGACGTTTGTATTAACTATTTCATGTTGAATGACAGGACAAAGTAAGACCAGGTTTCAATACATGATGGTTTACTGTTTAAAATACTCACTGGCCATTGCTGGCTGATCTAGACACGTGTGTTTGGCCTGTACCCGTGTATGATCCAGACACACTTGTTTGGCCTGTACCTGTGTATGATCCAGACAAAAATGTTTGGCCTGTACTTATGTATGATCAAGACACAAGTGTTTGGCCTGTACCTGTGTATGATCCAGACACACTTGTTTGGCCTGTACCTGTGTATGATCCAGACACAAATGTTTGGCCTGTACTTATGTATGATCAAGACACAAGTGTTTGGCCTGTACCTGTGTATGATCAAGACACAAGTGTTTGGCCTGTACCTGTGTATGATCAAGACACAAGTGTTTGGCCTGTACCTGTGTATGATCCAGACACAAGTGTTTGGCCTGTACCTGTGTATTATCCAGACACAAGTGTTTGGCCTGTACCCGTTTATGATCCAGACAAAAGTGTTTGGCCTGTACCCGTGTATTATCCAGACACAAGTGTTTGGCCTGTACCCGTGTATTATCCAGACACAAGTGTTTGGCCTGTACTTGTGTATGATCCAGACACAAGTGTTTGGCCTGTACCCGTGTATGAACCAGACACAAGTGTTTGGCCTGTACCTGTGTATTATCCAGACACAAGTGTTTGGCCTGTACCTGTGTATTATCCAGACACAAGTGTTTGGCCTGTACCCGTGTATGAACCAGACACAAGTGTTTGGCCTGTACCTGTGTATTATCCAGACACAAGTGTTTGGCCTGTACCTGTGTATGATCCAGACACAAGTGTTTGGCCTGTACCCGTGTATTATCCAGACACAAGTGTTTGGCCTGTACTTGTGTATTATCCAGACACAAGTGTTTGGCCTGTACCTGTGTATTATCCAGACACAAGTGTTTGGCCTGTACCCGTTTATGATCCAGACAAAAGTGTTTGGCCTGTACCCGTGTATTATCCAGACACAAGTGTTTGGCCTGTACCCGTGTATGAACCAGACACAAGTGTTTGGCCTGTACCTGTGTATTATCCAGACACAAGTGTTTGGCCTGTACCTGTGTATTATCCAGACACAAGTGTTTGGCCTGTACCCGTGTATGAACCAGACACAAGTGTTTGGCCTGTACCTGTGTATTATCCAGACACAAGTGTTTGGCCTGTACCTGTGTATGATCCAGACACAAGTGTTTGGCCTGTACCCGTGTATTATCCAGACACAAGTGTTTGGCCTGTACTTGTGTATTATCCAGACACAAGTGTTTGGCCTGTACTTGTGTATTATCCAGACACAAGTGTTTGGCCTGTACTTGTGTATGATCCAGAAACATGTGTTTGGCATGTACCTGTTTATGATCCAGAAACAAGTGTTTGGCCTGTACTTGTGTATGATCCAGACACAAGTGTTTGGCCTGTACTTGTGTATGATCCAGACACAAGTGTTTGGCCTGTACTTGTTTATTATCCAGACACAAGTGTTTGGCCTGTACTTGTGTATTATCCAGACACAAGTGTTTGGCCTGTACCCGTGTATGATCAAGACACAAGTGTTTGGCCTGTACTTGTGTATTATCCAGACACAAGTGTTTGGCCTGTACCTGTGTATTATCCAGACACAAGTGTTTGGCCTGTACCTGTGTATTATCCAGACACAAGTGTTTGGCCTGTACTTGTGTATTATCCAGACACAAGTGTTTGGCCTGTACTTGTGTATGATCCAGACACATGTGTTTGGCCTGTACCTGTTTATGATCCAGACACAAGTGTTTGGCCTGTACTTGTGTATGATCCAGAAACATGTGTTTGGCCTGTACCTGTTTATGATCCAGAAACAAGTGTTTGGCCCGTACCCGTGTATGATCCAGACACAAGTGTTTGGCCTGTACCCATGTATGATCCAGACAAAAGTGTTTGGCCTGTACCCGTGTATGATCCAGACACAAGTGTTTGGCTTGTACCTGTTTATGATCCAGACACAAAGAGTTTGGCCTGTACCTGTGTATGATCCAGACACAAAGAGTTTGGCCTGTACCTGTTTATGATCCAGACACAAAGAATTTGGCCTTTACCTGTGTATGATCCAGACACAAGTGTTTGGCCTGTACTTGGGTATTATCCAGACACAAGTGTTTGGCCTGTACCTGTGTATGATCCAGACACAAGTGTTTGGCCTGTACTTGTGTATGATCCAGACACAAGTGTTTGGCCTGTACCTGTGTATGATCCAGACACAAGTGTTTGGCCTGTACCCGTGTATGATCCAGACACAAGTGTTTGGCATGTACCTGTGTATGATCCAGACACAAGTGTTTGGCCTGTACTTGTGTATGATCAAGACAAAAGTGTTTGGCCTGTACCTGTTTATGATCCAGACACAAAGAGTTTGGCCTGTACCTGTGTATGATCCAGACACAAAGAGTTTGGCCTGTACCTGTTTATGATCCAGACACAAAGAATTTGGCCTTTACCTGTGTATGATCCAGACACAAGTGTTTGGCCTGTACTTGGGTATTATCCAGACACAAGTGTTTGGCCTGTACCTGTGTATGATCCAGACACAAGTGTTTGGCCTGTACTTGTGTATGATCCAGACACAAGTGTTTGGCCTGTACTTGTGTATGATCCAGACACAAGTGTTTGGCCTGTACTTGTGGATGATCCAGACACAAGTGTTTGGCCTGTACCTGTGTATGATCCAGACACAAGTGTTTGGCCTGTACCTGTGTATGCATGTTATGGTTGCTGCTGTTACATCCAGTTCCTGATATTTTCAGGGTAAAACCACACGAGACATCTTCATGGAGAAGTTGCGGGCCTTTCTGAGGGAGAACAGCGCCTACACAAGAGTGAGCCTATTTGTTTATAAAATTTTGAATGAAAATATTGACTCCCTTTTCGTCTGAAAGGTTGAAGAAACAAAATAATTCTTAACATTTACAAACAACATCATTTCACAGAGTCTATCTGAGAAACTTTTGCTTTGGTACCACACAAATATGAGTCTATTACATTAAGTAATACGTTACCACTGTTATACCGAGGCTGTTGTCTCCCACAACTGCTGCTATAGCGAAATCTACCACAGAGATCTCAATTACCTCATGCAGCACGTGCGTAGCCACCTAGCTGCCATGTGACACCCTTCACTCTTGTCTCCTTCGTCTGCTTAGCAAGACGTGTTTTCTCCTGCTGAAGCGTTCCTTGAAGATTTGGTGATATTTATTATAGTTTATTCTCTAATAAACTGTGCTTTTATGGGGCGTTGCGGTAGCTACGCTTGGTTATAATTTTCCCGCGAAACTGAAAAATTTTCCCGCCCTTTTTTCTATATACTTGCGGGGTTCGCGTATGCACGTTGTGTTTTACGTTTCCCCTGTTCTTGTATGTTTTGGGGGTTAACATCACTTATTTCTTTAATAAAAGTTATATGTGTATGTTATATGTTCACATTGCTCGTTTCTTTTCTTGTGAAAATGTTCGTTTGTGAATCATTGTGGTGCGTGCGTTGTAACCATGTTTTGTTCTTTGTTTATAGCAAACAATCAATGTCTGACATGGATATGTCCCCAGTATCCACCCCCTCTACCCCTGCTCCTCGGAGTTGTGGGGTGTGCAGAAAGTTTTTTTCGTCCCGGGATCCCCACGATTGTTGCCCGCGGTGCAGGGTTCCTTGCGGGGACACCCGGTGCATCCTGTGCGAAGGTCTGGGGCCTGCGGAGTTTGAGCGGTACCGGCTGTACGTACAGTCCTTCTCCACCCCTGTGGTGGCCGGTTCGTCCGGTCGGGGTCCCCGTGCGGGTACCACCTCCTCGGCTGCGGCGGATCCCCTTGCAGCCCTCGGGCTGTCTGGGGATTCCGTCGCCGCATTGTTGTCGAAACTTGTGGTCTCCAAGCTGGCGGCCTTATCGCAAGATAGGCCGCTGGCTGTTCCGTCCCCGGCCTCTTCGGTGGCCGCGGGGTCGGACGCGGGGTCCACCGGTAAAGCAGCGGATCTCTTGGCGGCCCGTGTGCTGTCCGGGGATTCCGTCGCTGCATTACTTGCATAACTTGTGGACTCCAAGCTGGCGGCCTTATCTCAGGTTAGGCCGCTGGCTGTTCCGTCCCCGGCCACTTCGGTGGCCGCGGGGTCGGACGCGGGGTCCACCGGTACGGTGGCGGCTCCCGTGGTCACCGGTCCTTCCCCCGAACCGTTGCTCCCGCTATCGGTTTAGGACCGCGTGGCCATGGTTTATGACCTCTTTGAGGACATGCCCCGGCCGGTACCGCGGGGAATCCACGACTGTGGGTTCCTCCGAGGTATACGATGAGTCTTCCGACACGGCTTTCCCCGCATCAACCTTGCTGCGCGGTTTCAAGCCTTCCTTGGAGAACGCCTTCGCGGCGGCCTCCGGTCGGGGTCTCCCGTTGCCTCCGACGTCGTGGAGAAAGGGTTTATTCCCGGTACATGACCTTGCCTTTCCCGAGGCTGGTCCTACCGCGGAGGCCCATGTTGAGCGGTTGGGTGTCCGTGCCCCACCGGCTGCTACGGTAACGCAAGCTACCTTGCACCAGCTGGACGCCCTCGCTCGGCACTCCATGTCTCACGGAGACACTTACTTGGCTGCAGCGGCCCGTCTGGTCGAAGGTTCTCCCACGGACCGTGACCAGCGCATTTACAACTGCCTGCTCAGTTTAAATGCTTCCCTGGAGTACGTTGCCGAGGACTCTCGGCACACACTTGCTCTTGTTGGGTCCCTGCATAGGCGCCTGGGTGCCGCTCCTAACCGGAGCGCGCCCCAGGCTGCTGCGGCCGGTAGGTCTAAGGGGTCGGGTTCTTCTTCCTCTGGGAAGTAGCCCCGCCCTGAGGGCTCCGGTATGGGCAATCAGCTGCCCTTTCGCGGGAAGACGGGAAACTGGGGGAAGCCCAAGTCGTCGACGGACGGCAAGGGCCCCTCCAGGTGACTCTCATTGGAGGGGTTCGTATGCCGACAGCGCCAACTTCGGTTGGCCCTTAGGCGAACCCGAGTCACTTGGCCCTGGACAGTTGCGCCTGCCGCAACCTGTCAGGGCCCCCTCTCCTTCCCCAGTGGGAGCCAGACTCCAGACTTACTGGGAGAATTGGGAACAAGTGTTCGACGACCCGTGGGTGGTCAACACGATTCGGTACGGCTATCGGCTTGATCTCAAAGCGAATCCACCGCTCACCGTTGCCCCGTATGCAGGTTTCGATTCGGAAACCGATCTTCCCATCCTCGCCGATGCCATCGGCAGGTTGGTGGAGAAGGGGCAGTACGGGAGTTAGCTCTACCAGGATTAACACCGGGGTTTTACTCCAGGATATTTCTCGTTCCCAAGTAGGACAGTGCCGAACTCAGAATGATTCACACGTCCGCTCCCTGGCTGTTCACCCGGTTAACCACCCTCATAGTGGGGTTCCTCCACAGGAGGGGTGTCCGGTACTTCGCGTACCTGGACGACTCGCTAGTAGCAAATCGAATGACGGACACCCTGTCACGCCATCTCGTTTTCGCACGTCGGCTCTTGGAGCAATTTGGGTGGATTATCAATCTCCCCAAGAGCGAGTTAACCCCTTCTCAGAACTTGCTGTTCATCGGAGGTCGGTTCAACACGGTTCAACCCAGGTCACGCAGTCGCCACTTCCACTGCCTGTGAGACCGGATCTCTTGATCCACCCTCACACCCGTCAGCTTCATCCAAACGCAGGGCAGTTCAATCTGCACGCGTGGATGTTGTCACCGAGCGTCTGAGGAGTAAAGTTTTTTCTCGCCGGGCGTCTCGGGCATACGTTAGTATGCATCGTGATTCTACCCAGAAGGTGTATAATACACGTTTGGTTATTTTCATGTAGTGGTGTTGTAAACATCACATTCATTCGCCAGATAAGGTATCTGTGCAGGATATTGCTCGTTTCATGTCTCACTTGCGAGAGACCCGGAAACTCTCCGGGGGTTCCATTGCCAACTATGTCTCGTCCGTTGCTACGGTACGGGGCGTTGCTATGGGTACCAGTCTCTCCAAAGAGCCGGTGATACGGGGTATTATCAAGGGTTTCAAACAGCACGATCTTAAGAAGGGCCGCCTTCGGGCACCGGCCTGGGATCTTTCCCTAGTGTTGCAATCACTTACGGAAGCTCCGTATGAACCCTTGCATAGTGCTTCGTTCCGGCATGTGACTTGGAAAACAGCATTTCTCCTCTCCTTTGCCACGGCGGCACGTGTATCCGAAATTCATGCACTCGATGTCGCCAAGGTACGATTCGATAGGGGTGACGAAGGAGCGGTCCGCCTGGGCCTGCTCATGGGCTTCGTCGCCAAGAATCAGAGAGTCGGGCATACGGAGAGGGAATTCACTGTAAGATCACTCAAAGAAATCTTACATCCTGCTGATACTGAGGACAGAGCGCTGTGTCCGGTTAGGGCCCTTAAGTATTATCTTAAGGCTTCGAATGAACGTAGACAAGGGCGTGACCGTCTGTTCATATCGTGTAACCCTAATCGCACGGTTGACATAACTCGCAACTCGATTGCGTTGTGGCTTCGTTCTGTCATCAATCTGGCGTACTGGTTTCGGGGGTTACCGGTAGCGGGGTCAAACCCGCACGAGATCAGGGCGCTAGCGGCAACATTTGCCCTACACTCGAATATCTCTGTTCGCAGAATATTACGAGGTTGTTACTGGCGTTCTGACTCGGTTTTTGCCAATCATTACCTCAAACAGGTCGCTGATGCCGTCGTGGAGAGTGTGCACCGTCTTGGCCCGCGGATCGCGGCGCAAGCGGGCACCTAAGGGGTGTGCCCAGCGCAATTCCGAACTCCTCAGGCGTCTGACCTTGCACGGTGGTCAATCTGGGTCGACTCCAATGTTCCCACTGCCGTGGGTACAGGAGTTGGGGTCCCGCAAACCAGCGCACTCACACCACAGGTGAGGGCGGCTTTTTGTGTGCTTTGTCCTTATTTGTATTTTGACAATTATGTCTTTAATTGTCTGTCGTGTATCCCAACCTTGTGATGCATGCTTACAAATACTGGAATTAGGTCACGCGCCTAATGCATACTTTAAGTAGGCTTGCTCTGGGATATACGGTCTGAAGGAAATTAATTTCCCTCTTTTCGACTGTTTAACCTGATCTAAGATTAAGCTCACGCGGATACAGTGTTCTCATCCGCTGCGGCGATGAAATACCTATCCAGTGGGGCCGTTTGGAGTCACCAATCGTTTTGGCAATGACGATTGAGCCTTACGGTATGCGCTTGACAGTGCTTTGGTATTCCTATAGGGTAACGCCTAGCTAGGTGCATGCGCATCGAGTGCTTCCGCCTTGGTGTTTACTTCCGCTGGTCGGAAGGAACGCTAGCAGTCAGGATTCGGGTTGTAGGTGCTCCCCACCGCCTACTGTGGTAGTCAGCCTCGGTATAACAGTGGTAACGTATTACTTAATGTAATTTGTAGAATTTTCCTATTCGGAATATTCTATAAGTAATACGTTACCACTGGGCTGCTGCCCGCCCGTCCGTCCCCCGAGCACTTGCTCTCGCAGGAGACAAGAGTGAAGGGTGTCACATGGCAGCTAGGTGGCTACGCACGTGCTGCATGAGGTAATTGAGATCTCTGTGGTAGATTTCGTATAGCAGCAGTTGTGGGAGACAACAGCCTCGGTATAACAGTGGTAACGTATTACTTATAGAATATTCCGAATAGGAAAATTCTACAAAATTTCACTGATGTGTGATATGTGTTTGTGTGCCAACTGCCAATCTTGGAAATGAACAAATAAGCATGGTTATGGATTCAAGAAACAACCCTACCCACACCGTCATAACCCCACCAACACACCCAATCCCACCTTGCCCCACCTCACTCAGTCCCACCCACACAGCCAATCCCACCTCACCCCACCTTGCTCCACCTCACCCCACCTTGCACCCCCTTGCCCCACATCACCCCATCTCTCCCCACCTCACCTGTTATTTTTGGCAATACAGTACATCATGTACAACTGCATATAGCTGGAATATTGCTGAGTGCGGCGTGAAACAACAAACAAACCAACCAATCATGTACAAGTTATCATGGACCAGTTTGCACAACCATTTCTTGCTTTAGGATTTTAGTTATAAATTACAAAACCATACATACGAATACAGTTCATGCATTGTCAGGGTTAATATTGCAATATATCGGTAGCCTGGTGGATAAAGCATTGGCTAGTCACGCCAAAGACCCGGGTTCGATTCCCCACATGGGTACAATGTGTGAAGCCCATTTTCCAGTGTCCCCCGCTGGAATGTTGCTGAAGCCATACTCACTCAACCCTTCAGCTGTGGTCAGATGTCAGTTTAATCACTGACTATTACATGAGCTGACCAGTATTTGAACTCTTGTAGTGAGCAGCGAGGTCGTACGTAGCTGTGATAACATGTTGGCCTTTTCTTCTTGATCTGGTTTCCTTACTCTAACAGGTGCACCAGATCCACACATGCCCGCTGCCGGTGTCCCTGTGCTTCTACCATCGACTGATCCAAGCCCTGCGCTACTACTGGGACCTCTTTCAGAAGGAGGACACAGGCCGATTTGTACACAGCTCAGGTAGGAACTCACCTCACTTGTTGGAGACTTCACAGCTTATAGGACACCTCTGTGGTCTAGAGCGTCCGCCCAGAGAGTGGAAAGTCTGGGTTCAGTCCCAGGCCGCACCATACTAAAAGACATTAAAAGATGGTACTTGTTGTTACCCTGCCTGGTGCTCGGCAATAAGGGGCTAAAACAAGGACTGGTCGGGTCGGAGTCAGTATACTGTCTCTGAGTTGGGTATTCATGTTAAACTGCGACATGGTATCTCAGTGGGCTAGCACTATAAATCGGCATCAGTCCAGACTAGTACAAGCAGCCACACATGCATGCATATCGCTATTTAAGTGCAATTATCTTTGACGCGACGTTAAACTCCATTTCACCTCACCTCATAGCTTATAGAAACAGACCTTGCGTGTTCAGGAACTTCATAGCTTATGTAGGAACACACCTCAGTTGTTGGATACTCCATAGCTCAGGTAGGAACTCACCTAACTTGCAGGGGAACTTCATAATAATAATAATGTGAATTACTTTCCATGATTTTATGCACATATTCAATAGGGTGGGGGATGTCTGCTACTTCGTCTTCTTGTTTGTCAATTGTTCAATGACATGATGCTAACAGTATACATGGTATATTTCCAGGTTCCTTTGTCCCGGTTCAGGAATTTTGGGTGGATACTCGGGAATATTATGATTTCCAGAGGTGCGGAGGTCTGATGTCACATCTCAACAGGACTCTGGGTGGTAGGTCATCGGCATCCTCTCCCATCTCTCAGATGTTCATCTTGTTTGACATCAACATGCATGATGCTGAAAGCATAGACTGTCTTGTAAATGTTTGACATCAACATGCTTGATGCTGAAAATATAGACTATCTTGTAAATGTTTGACATCAACATGCATGATGCTGAAAATATAGACTGTCTTGTAAATGTTTGACATCAACATTCTCGATGCTGAAAATGTAGACTGTCTTGTAAATGTTTGACATCAACATGCTCAATGCTGAAAATATAAACTGTCTTGTAAATGTTTGGTCTCAGGCGCTCTTATAAAGATTACTTGCAGATTGGTGTAGAATTTGGCCAGGGTGATCAATGTGGTGAAATAAAGAAAATAAGTATAGATACTTTGATGTAAAATATATTTTTTTGTGTATGGTGTTTTTATTTTCATGTTCTTCTTCAGCCGAGGTGAATAAAGCTCAGGGTATTTCCGTTTCTGATGATGGAAAAGTTGTTCGAACGGATAAGAAGTCCAAGGATTCAGCAGGTTAGTAGCCTCCAGTGGGAACATGAAGCAGGATGATCGTGTCTGTACAAAGCACTCTTTCTTTCAGATTTGGCTTTGTTTTGATGTTGTCTCACACCCATATTGGTTAATGTTTATATTTGTGATATTCTTGCCCAGAAATACTACTCCAGAACAACTAATATGCAACAACTTCTTCTTGAGCCTGACTAAGTTATTTACAAACTGCCATGATATGGCTGTGGCACTGCTGGGGGCATAAAAAAAACGCCTCATTGCACTTTGCAGAGTTGCGTCCCTTGGGCATGCATGAAAATTATGATCATGGGTACAATTCCCAGTCCGACTTCCGGTTCGCTCTCAAAATGTTTCTAGTTGTCAGCACCATACCTGTACTTGTGGGCTTCAGCAAAGTGGTAAACATCTTTCAGCTTTCCTCCCACATTAAGCTAACACACTGACATAACTGGAATACTGTTAAAAGCAGTGTTAAACCCTACTCACTGTAAACTTGCTGACTGTGCAAAACAACTTTCACCTACTTCCTGACTTGATGGACTTAAGTTTGTCGTTTGTTGCAGCTCAGAGTACTGAGGTGTACCCCGAGCCCGAGATGCCCAGTGGGAACTCCCTGATGAAACTATTGGACAGCCTCGTCATCCTGTACCACATAGCAGCCCACAAGCAGCTCGGCAAGGTAGGCCACTCAGTGGGAACAGTCTCACCTTGATGAGCTGTGTGAATCAGTTACTTGGTTCAGCAACCCATGTTGTAAGAGGGGATTAACGGGATCGGGTGGTCCGGCTTGCTGACTCGGTTGATGCATGTCATCGTGTCCCATTTTTGTAGATTGATGCTCATCGTGTCAATCACTATATTGTCTGGTCCAGATTTGATTATTTACAGACTGCTGTCATATAGCTGGAATACAAACAAACAAACAAACAAACAAACAAACAAACAAACAAACAAACAAACACACAAACAATCAATCAAATAAGGAACAGGATAGGAAGCGTGAGCCCAGGTGCAGGGTATGATGTTGCTGAGAATTGTAGTGTGTCACCAGGCATTGGTCTACCTGGCAATGTGTAGCTCTTTGTTTCCTGGGTTACGGGTCCACCTGGCAATGTTTAGCTCTTTGTTTCCTGAGTTATTGGACCACCTGCATATGAGTAGCTCTTTGTTTCCGGGGTCATTGGTCCACCTGACAATGTGTAGCACTGTCTTATCATGTTTTAAGCAATTGGTTGTATTTATCATTGTATCTTTCCATTTTAGATGTGTGCACTGAGGGACAACATGAGAGACTTCGTGTTTGCTCTGCAGGATACAGAAGAAAAAATCAAAAGGTGCTCCACCGAGGTATGTCGTCATTTTCAACATTTGTTGTTAGTTTCAACAGGGGCATTGGTGGCCCAGTGGTCTTAGATGCTACACTTTGCTGTGCAGAGTTGCTTCCCTTAGCTAGCAGTATCCACTGATTGTGAGTTTGAATCCTAGTTGATCATCCTTGTTGTAACTTTGGTGATGATCTATTGTCTGTCAGCACCATGTCAAAGTGGTAAAGATCTTTGTGGAAAGCTAACATGTCCTGACACATTTGAAATACTGAACTCATTCACGTACATCGCACAGTAAATGTCTACAAGCTGCCTTTCTCTCATATTAAGCTTACACCCTGTGAAGATCTGGGGTAGACTAGGTCTTCAGCAACCCATGCTTGCCGTAAAAGGCGACTACGGGATTGGGTGGTCAGACTCGCTGACTTGGTTGATGCATGTCATCGTTTCCCAATTGATGGATCGATGCTCATTTTATCAATCTATTATTTACGGACTGCTGTCATATAGCTGGAATATTGCTGAGTGCAGTGTTGTACAACAAACAAACAAACAAACAAACAAACAAACAACAAACAAAACATTAAGCTTACTTGCTATGATATAACTGATATAAGTAGATAAATCACATTGAAGTAAATACTTTATCACTTATCCCTGTCTTCATGTGCTGCATGTGCTTCATTTCTTGGGGCCATTGATGGCACAGTTGTCAATGCAACACAATTCACTGTGCAGAGTTGCATCCCTTGAGCACGCCACAATCCTGGTTCTCCCCGAATATATTTCTAGGGTTGTCAGCACCATACCTGTGCCCGTCTAAGACCTGCATGACTTTGGTCTTTCCTTCCACATTAAGCTGATCGGGGTGATATAACTAGAATACTGTTCTTAGTGGAATTAACTCACTGACTCACTTACCGGGGCCTGGCGTGTATCAATATATTATCACAATTAACCTTGTCGAGATTATTTCTTATTCTCATCAGTAGAGCTACAGCCTTGAGACTAGAGACACCAGCGCCAACTCATATTGCTTTGCAACAGGGGTCCAGAAACCGTCATATGCGCCGGACATGTCCGATTAGGAATCTCAAATGTCCATTTTAAAATATTGCTTACCGGACATTTTAAAAAGTATTGTCCGGACATTCTTAAATTTGGACCGGACATGATCAACAGTTAGGACTGAGCAGTTTCTGTCTGCAGTTGCAACACAATGAAGATTAACTACACTGACAAGCTTTGTTTGTTTTGATTGCTGTAAATACATCGTACCTACATGATAGTCCAATCGGTCAATCACTGTAATAGGCAATAAACTGAGTTGACACTGATTAATCGAGGATTAATTACTGAGAACATCTTGTTAATTTGAGTGAAAGGTGTTTACAACTGTACATTAATACCTTGCATCATCGTTGTACCTCATTATCCTCACAATGCTACGATACGTAACCTCAGACAAGAAGCGAAAGCGTGACGACAGTCAGTCGACCGATGCAGATCAGTCAAGCGGATCTGCCAAACCCTCAAAGTCTGAACGATCATTTTGTAAGTCGTGGCTAACGACTTTCACTTGGTTGACATACAATGAGGATTTGCAGATTTTATTGTTTTCAGTAGTTAGTCGTACATTGAATTTTGATTGACCGCCATTTTGCTTTCTCGGACGATCGATATCCAATTTTTTTATGGTCAATAATTAAGTACAGATAAAAAAAGTATTCAAATAACTATCAACGATATTTTAGTATTTGTGATTAAATTATCTGTCTTGTTTTTAAAAAAATCTTTAGTTTAAAAAAACACTTTTCCCGTGAGGTCATGTGATAACCAAATATGGGATAATAGTCTCGATCCAAATGTTACAATGCGTACACTTGAGCAGACTCATGAATATAACTCATGAATATTAATTAGACCGTTCACTACGTTAACAGATCGTTATTATAACAGAAACAAACGTATGTTTTCCATGTAAATCTAAAATGATATTATTTGTTATTAATTGTCCGGTGAATTAAACAATTTAAATTGAAACAATTCATAATTCATCATATTATGAATACGTAAACTTGTAATGTGTGTGAAAAGTCGTACTAAAATACGCTATTTGAAGGGGGCGTGGCCTAAATGCAAATGTCCAATTGGGATTTTAAATTTTCCGGACCCCTGCTTTGCAACCATGTGAAAATTATTATTACCTCAATTATTTCATGTTGTTTTCTCAATATAGACGACTGACATCCGTGATGATCTGGAACAGGCCAAAAAGGTTTTCCTCGAGAAGATCACAGAACAGTCTCGCCAGATGGGTTGGGTTATTGCTGTTATATACTCTAAGGTAGGATATGGAGCAACACTGTTACTTGTGTCAGTGGTGGTGCTGTTATAAACCTGCATCAAGTGAGCAAATTGTTTTGATGTGACATGTCAGTTAAATAAGCGGGGATCAGAGACCTTTGAAAAATGGACTGGAGGAACATGCTGTACTTGCAGCGAAAGCTAGCCATGCAGATATAAGTATAACACTACAGAAAGAAGCCCCTTCCTATGTCACAATAAAGAGGTGGGCAGCGGAGTTTACGCATCTCCCAGAAGGCCAGACAATAAATTGAGGATGTTATGCTGTATTTTTTAGAAGTTATGGAATGAATGGGATGAGAAGCTGAGAAAAGGTATGCTCTTCCATCCGACCGATGGGCCATTGAACGTATAAGTCATTGCCATGGCTACTGTTCACGGTGTGGCTTTGAACTCCTTAAGCACCCCCTGTTTTCTCCAGAACTGGCTCCGTCAGACTTCCATCTGTTCCCAAACATGACGAAATCTTAAGCCCAAACCCATTTCGACTTGAATGATAAGGTCATAGCAGCTTTGTAGAACCTTCTTAGGACAGCCGAGAGGAGGACTTGTGGGGCGGTCCGGTGGTTAAAGCGTTAGTTTGTTCCTTTCCCGACATGGGTACAATTTGTTAAGCCCATTTCTGATGTCCCCCACCTTGATATTGCTGGAATATTGCCAAAAGCGGCGTAAAACCATATTCACTCACTCACTCTACAAGATTGTGATCAAATCCCACATTTGCAAAGTGTATCAATGTTGAAGGGGATTATTTTGAAAGAAAAGGATAATTTTCATGTCTGTAGTCAAGTCTTTCTATGTGAAGCTTGGAACCTTTCAATCAACCCTTGTTCTAAAATCATCCTCTTTCCTCCATCATCCAGTCGAAGCAGAACGACATAGCGTGGATGCTGCGGGTGATCCTGACAACAGTAGAGAAGGCTTCCAAGTACAAGCAGCTGTTCCAGTTTGTCCCCGAGCTGTACATAGAGAGCTGCATCAACAGCTACAACGCCCTCAAGAACTACCTGCACCCAACAACTAAGTGTGATCAGATTGAAGGTGAGTCATCCTGCAACAGAGAGGAAGGAATCCTCTTGCCTCACAGGGGCGGTCGGGTAGCCTAGTGGTTAAAGCGTTCGCTCGTCATGCCGAAGACCCGGGATCGATTCCCGACATGGGTACAATGTGTGAAGCCAATTTCTGGTGTCCCCTGCCGTGATATTGCTGGAATATTGCTAAAAGCGGCTTAAAACCATACTCACCCACTCACTCTTGCCTCACAAGTCTGGGACTTTATGGTAGCAGAGTCCTGTATGGTTCTTAATATGTCCCTACATTCATGTTTCTTGTTTGTTTGTTGTTTAGTGCCACACTCATCAATATTCCAGCCATATGACGGCGGTCTGTAAATAATCGAGTCTGGACAAGACAATCCAGTGATTGACATCATGAACATCGATCCATGCAATTGGGTTACGATGACATGCATCAACCAAGTCAGCGGGGCTGACCACCTGATCCCGTTAGTCCCCTCTTACGACAAGCATAGTCCCCGGTTACGGCAAGCATTGGTTGCTGAAGACCTATTCTACCCCTGATCTCATTGGTCCCAACATTCATGTGTGTCTAATGCATGACCTAGATGATTGTGTGTCATGTTACTCCAGTCGTGAGGATTGGTGCACTGCTATTAGCCACTGTGTGAAGGTCTGGGTTAGGTCTAGTAACCCATACTTGTGGAGGTGACTAATGTCATCGAGTGTCACATTGGTGTAGGTCAATGCTCAATGTCAGTCACTGGATTGACTTGTCCAGACTCAATTATTTACAGACTGCCGTCATACAGTTAAACTAACCTGCCATTAACCACTGGTCTGTCGGGCCCAGACCTGAATACCTGCAGGCTACTAAGATGTATCTGAAATATCCTGATCACAACCTCTGAAACAACACCCTCACTCAGGAACAAAAAGAATGATTTTGACAAGAAATAAAAACTTGCCAAAACTTGTTTCTGGGAGACTTTTAAAGTAGATGACAGTCTTACCTTAAGGACTATCATTAGCGGAGTTGACACTCTGAAGAATTAGGCTTTGGACCAGCAGCTGCAATCACAAACTGATCCATAATATTGTTCCCCACTTCTGTGTGTGTGCAGTGTTAATGCAGTAACATCCGTCTGTACCTGGGTGAGGGGAGGTATCCTCATGGTCACAGCATCTGCTGATTACAAGACCTGGTTCAAATCCACAGGGTACAGTTTATGAAGCCCAGTTCCGGTGTGGCCCTGCCTGACATTGATGTAATTTTGCTAAAAGTGGCTATAAAGCATACACACTGACATGGGGTGGACTTGATCTGTTTCACCGCCCAGATGTCAGGTGATGAAGTTGTGAAGATGTTGATGTAAATGCCATGTGTCTTGTTCCAGGTTATGATGAACTTCTAGTCAAGTATGCCAACTTCCTGACGAGCCACTTTGCTGATTCCAGGATTGTCAGCAACGGTAGGTAGTGATTCTAAACATTGATGCTACTCATCACAATGAATATGAATAATAAAAAGGCTACTTCTATAGCGCAAAATTCCACATCACTGAGGGACATGCTCAATGTGCAGTATAAGATTAATTAGTGAATGTAGGCAATAGCAGATGATGTTGATCATGATCGTCCAGTAATAACACAAAAAAACATTTCCATTCTCCACATCAGCTCAGAACAGAAAGATTAAGCTTTTCATTTGGTTTTGGACAAAGAAGGGATACACATTTAGTCACATGAGTAAGGGTCTCCCCACACTAGACATCCTGAAGTCATTGCCAGAGAAAGTGGTTCAATATGGATTAAAACGGAATGGAACAGAACGGAATGGAATGGAACGGTACCAAACTAAACCGAACCGAACCGAACCAAAATGAAACGAAACGGACTGGACCAGACCGAAACATGATACATAACATGATACAGGGACTAGATAGATACAGAAATGTATGTAGCCTAGTTTGAAAGCTAAGGATGAATCAAGTAATGTGATGGTATGGAATGGTTGGCTGGTTGATGATGATGGTGTGTGTTTGTGTTTCAGACCTGAGGGACAACCTGGTACAGGCGCTGGCCTGCTTCACCTGCTACCCCCGCACCCTGCAGGTGCTGGAGGCTCTACCATGGGAAAGGTGTGTGTCTGTCTTGCTGTATTATCTTGTGGGGGAGGTGTGGTAGCCTAGTGGTTAAAGTGGTTAAATTTCCCACATGGGCAAAATTTGTAAAGCCCATTTCTGGTGTCTCCCGCTGTGATATTGCTGGAATATTGTAAAAGTGGCGTAAAACCATATTCACTCACTCACTATATTATCTGGGGCACTTAGGGACCAGTAAACTGCCCATTTGTATCCCTTAGGCATGCCTGAAACTCATTTTTTGCTCTAATTATGTTTCTTGGTTTGTCAGCACCATGCTGTCACCACTTTGGGCTTTCTTCACACATCAAGCTGACATGCTGATACTGAACTTTGATACTTTTTTAAGTAGTGTTAATCCAAACTCACTCATGTGTTGTATACCAGTTACAGTGTTCTCTACAGGCTTAGCATGAAGGAGTTAATTCATCTGTTCAAAATCTCATCTTGTGAAATATTAAATTGGTGTTAACTGTGTTGACCACATCTTCCCGGGGCAAGAGAGTTAACTTTAAATGTCCAGTTTCCACCCTTGCCTAACTAGGCTGGAATTACTGGGCTCGATCGTAGCGCCACCAGTGGCTATTACGAGTTAAGTCCCTTCTAAGCCTCTCCTATGGACCAATCCGATTCCACCCCTCGTATCACTTGCATTTGCTTCAAACAAAATGGCGGCGCCCAGTCAAGATGATCTGATCGATAATCAACATCTATATTGTGATAAAATGGGTCTTACATCGTGAAGTGCATCAAATCACTTGAGCACCTTGATTAAAATCATGAAAAGATTTGGAAAATATCTGCTGATAACGAGTTGGCGGTGCATAGACTCGTTAGTCCAGCCAAAATGTAACTCCATAATACCAGACTAGTTTGGCAAGGGTGGAAACTGGACTTTTATGGTCAGTTAACTCTCTTGCCTCGTGAAGATGTGTTGACCATGAAGACCTGTAAGTTTTAGTGAAAAGAATAATTAAACATTTCTTGTGTCTCAGGAGTAGAAGACCTTACATATAAAACAGTATATTCTGCTTCCGGATATCCAAGGAATATCTGGCTGGCACATGTTTTACAGCTAACATAGACATGATGCCATCCCTAACCAATTATTTAGAGAACCATCTTTTGCCTTCCTGATGACTTAATGACAAACTGGTAAATTCCTTACAAAGAAAGTGTTATCCCAAACATAACAGTTGTTACATTTGACCACTTTCTAAATGACATTGTGTGTTCATAGCTTTTCAGTCATGGGAGCCGTGCCAATTTACACTTGTCAGAGGGGTACACAAAGTACGCGATCTAGACTACCAGTTGTCAGACTTTTATTGGAAAGTCGAGGCCTCGTTGGCTGAGTGGGTTAGATCACTGTCTTTGTGTGCTGGCGATTAGGTGCCTCACTCCGGCAGTGTGGGTTCGAATCCTGGATGGGACTTAACCCAGAAAAGTACTAGAATCTGAACTTTTCAAAGAAAGTGTTATCCCAAATGTAACATTTGTTACATTATGTCTTTGTTTTGTTCTTTAGGAAGGCATCTGTTATCAAGTCACTTATAGCCCCTTATGAGAACAGATCCTGGGCACACACAAACTGGATCTTGGTCAGATTGTGGAAGGTTAGACGCTTCACTTCAATTGTTCGTTTCTATGTTTCTTAGCTGAGGTTAAAAGAAAATGTCACCATGAAGATTTTCCTGTTATATGTGTGTAAGTAATGTGTCATTAAAGCCACTACTGAAGATGAAAGTGTAATCTGTGTAGTGGTAGTTGAGGTGTATGTTTGCTATAGTAAGGTTTAATTAGTTCTAATGTTTTTATCTCACATGATGCATGGTGACAATTTGTTTAAACTTTCATCTCATCTTCTCTTTCCAGGGTTGTGGATTTGCATTTCGATATCGCTTCTTGCCAAATTTGGTGCCTTCTAAGGTCCAACCCACAGAGTTCAGCTTTGTCAGTCTTCAGAGTGAGTACTGAGTGATTATATGTAAAACTTAGTAAAACCATATTGGTACAGATAAAAAAAATGATATTTATTACAATTTAATAACTCTTATTAGTAAAAAATTATTTCCGAATGATGCTGAAATGTTGTCATCGATAGCATTTGTGAACTTGTAAAACGAACCTATGCTTGTAGAGCCGTGCCCCTCGTACGTGTATCAGTCTATGCTTGTGTCCTTGTAGAGCCGTGCCCCTTGTACGTGTTTCAGTCTATACTTGTAGAGTCGTGCCCCTCGTACATGTATCAGTCTATACTTGTGTCCTTGTATAGCCGTGCCCCTCGTACGTGTATCAGTCTATACTTGTGTCCTTGTAGAGCCGTGCCCCTCGTACATGTATCAGTCTATACTTGTGTCCTTGTAGAACCGTGCCCCTCGTACGTGTATCAGTCTATACTTGTGTCCTTGTAGAGCCGTGCCCCTCGTACATGTATCAGTCTATACTTGTCCTTGTAGAGCCGTGCCCCTCGTACATGTATCAGTCTATACTTGTGTCCTTGTAGAGCCATGCCCCTCGTATGTGTATCAGTCTATACTTGTGTCCTTGTAGAGCCGTGCCCCTCGTACATGTATCAGTCTATACTTGTGTCCTTGTAGAGCTGTGCCCCTCGTACATGTATCAGTCTATACTTGTGTCCTTGTAGAGCCGTGCCCCTCGTATGTGTATCAGTCTATACTTGTGTCCTTGTAGAGCCGTGCCCCTCGTACATGTATCAGTCTCTACTTGTGTCCTTGTAGAGCCGTGCCCCTCGTACATGTATCAGTCTCTACTTGTGTCCTTGTAGAGCCGTGCCCCTCGTACGTGTGTCAGTCTATACTTGTGTCCTTGTAGAGCCTTGCCCCTCGTACATGTATCAGTCTATACTTGTGTCCTGGTAGAGCCGTGCCCATCGTACATGTATCAGTCTATACTTGTGTCCTTGTAGAGCCGTGCCCCTCGTACATGTATCAGTCTATACTTGTAGAGCCGTGCCCCTCGTACATGTATCAGTCTATACTTGTAGAGCTGTGCCCCTCGTACATGTATCAGTCTATACTTGTAGAGCCGTGTCCCTCATACGTGTATCAGTCTATACTTGTGTCCTTGTAGAGCCGTGCCCCTCGTACATGTATCAGTCTATACTTGTAAAGCCGTGCCCCTCGTACATGTATCAGTCTATACTTGTAGAGCTGTGCCCCTCGTACATGTTATCAGTCTATACTTGTAGAGCCGTGCCCCTCGTACATGTATCAGTCTATACTTGTAGAGCCGTGCCCCTCATACGTGTATCAGTCTATACTTGTGGAGCCGTGCCCCTCATACGTGTATCAGTCTATACTTGTGGAGCCGTGCCCCTCATACATGTATCAGTCTATACTTGTAGAGCCGTGCCCCTCATACATGTATCAGTCTATACTTGTGGAGCCGTGTCCCTCATACGTGTATCAGTCTATACTTGTGTCCTTGTAGAGCCGTGCCCCTCGTACATGTATCAGTCTATACTTGTGTCCTTGTAGAGCTGTGCCCCTCGTACGTGTATCAGTCTATACTTGTGTCCTTGTAGAGCCGTGCCCCTCGTACATGTATCAGTCTATACTTGTGTCCTTGTAGAGCCGTGCCCCTCGTACATGTATCAGTCTATACTTGTGTCCTTGTAGAGCTGTGCCCCTCGTACGTGTATCAGTCTATACTTGTGTCCTTGTAGAGCCGTGCCCCTCGTACATGTATCAGTCTATACTTGTGTCCTTGTAGAGCCATGCCCCTCGTACATGTATCAGTCTATACTTGTGTCCTTGTAGAGCCGTGCCCCTCGTACGTGTATCAGTCTATACTTGTGTCCTTGTAGAGCCGTGCCCCTCGTACATGTATCAGTCTATACTTGTGTCCTTGTAGAGCTGTGCCCCTCGTACATGTATCAGTCTATACTTGTAGAGCTGTGCCCCTCGTACATGTATCAGTCTATACTTGTAGAGCTGTGCCCCTCGTACATGTTATCAGTCTATACTTGTAGAGCTGTGCCCCTCGTACATGTTATCAGTCTATACTTGTAGAGCCGTGCCCCTCGTACATGTATCAGTCTATACTTGTAGAGCCGTGCCCCTCATACGTGTATCAGTCTATACTTGTGGAGCCGTGCCCCTCATACGTGTATCAGTCTATACTTGTGGAGCCGTGCCCCTCATACATGTATCAGTCTATACTTGTAGAGCCGTGCCCCTCATACATGTATCAGTCTATACTTGTGGAGCCGTGTCCCTCATACGTGTATCAGTCTATACTTGTGTCCTTGTAGAGCCGTGCCCCTCGTACATGTATCAGTCTATACTTGTGTCCTTGTAGAGCTGTGCCCCTCGTACGTGTATCAGTCTATACTTGTGTCCTTGTAGAGCCGTGCCCCTCGTACATGTATCAGTCTATACTTGTGTCCTTGTAGAGCCGTGCCCCTCGTACATGTATCAGTCTATACTTGTGGAGCCGTGTCCCTCATACGTGTATCAGTCTATACTTGTGTCCTTGTAGAGCCGTGCCCCTCGTACATGTATCAGTCTATACTTGTGTCCTTGTAGAGCTGTGCCCCTCGTACGTGTATCAGTCTATACTTATGTCCTTGTAGAGCCGTGCCCCTCGTACATGTATCAGTCTATACTTGTGTCCTTGTAGAGCCATGCCCCTCGTACATGTATCAGTCTATACTTGTGTCCTTGTAGAGCCGTGCCCCTCGTACGTGTATCAGTCTATACTTGTGTCCTTGTAGAGCCGTGCCCCTCGTACATGTATCAGTCTATACTTGTGTCCTTGTAGAGCTGTGCCCCTCGTACATGTATCAGTCTATACTTGTAGAGCTGTGCCCCTCGTACATGTATCAGTCTATACTTGTAGAGCTGTGCCCCTCGTACATGTATCAGTCTATACTTGTGTCCTTGTAGAGCCGTGCCCCTCGTACATGTATCAGTCTATACTTGTGTCCTTGTAGAGCCGTGCCCCTCGTACATGTATCAGTCTATACTTGTGTCCTTGTAGAGCCGTGCCCCTCGTACATGTATCAGTCTATACTTGTGTCCTTGTAGAGCCGTGCCCCTCGTACGTGTATCAGTCTATACTTGTGTCCTTGTAGAGCCGTGCCCCTCGTACGTGTATCAGTCTATACTTGTGTCCTTGTAGAGCCGTGCCCCTCGTACGTGTATCAGTCTATACTTGTGTCCTTGTAGAGCTGTGTCCCTCGTACATGTGTCAGTCTATACTTGTGTCCTTGTAGAGCTGTGCCCCTCGTACGTGTGTCAGTCTATACTTGTGTCCTTGTAGAGCCGTGCCCCTCGTACATGTATCAGTCTATACTTGTGTCCTGGTAGAGCCGTGCCCATCGTACGTGTATCAGTCTATACTTGTGTCCTTGTAGAGCCGTGCCCCTCGTACATGTATCAGTCTATACTTGTAGAGCCGTGCCCCTCGTACATGTATCAGTCTATACTTGTAGAGCCGTGTCCCTCATACGTGTATCAGTCTATACTTGTGTCCTTGTAGAGCCGTGCCCCTCGTACATGTATCAGTCTATACTTGTAAAGCCGTGCCCCTCGTACATGTATCAGTCTATACTTGTAGAGCTGTGCCCCTCGTACATGTATCAGTCTATACTTGTAGAGCCGTGCCCCTCGTACATGTATCAGTCTATACTTGTAGAGCCGTGCCCCTCATACGTGTATCAGTCTATACTTGTGGAGCCGTGCCCCTCATACGTGTATCAGTCTAAACTTGTGGAGCCGTGCCCCTCATACATGTATCAGTCTATACTTGTAGAGCCGTGCCCCTCGTACGTGTATCAGTCTATACTTGTGTCCTTGTAGAGCCGTGCCCCTCGTACGTGTATCAGTCTATACTTGTGTCCTTGTAGAGCTGTGCCCCTCGTACATGTATCAGTCTATACTTGTGTCCTTGTAGAGCTGTGCCCCTCGTACGTGTATAAGTCTATGCTTGTGTCCTTGTAGAGCCGTGCCCCTCGTACGTGTATCAGTCTATACTTGTGTCCTTGTAGAGCTGTGCCCCTCGTACGTGTATCAGTCTATACTTGTGTCCTTGTAGAGGTGTGCCCCTCGTACGTGTATCAGTCTATACTTGTGTCCTTGTAGAGCCATGCCCCTCGTACATGTATCAGTCTATATTTGTAGAGCTGTGCCCCTCGTACATGTATCAGTCTATACTTGTGTCCTTGTAGAGCCGTGCCCCTCGTACATGTATCAGTCTATACTTGTAGAGCCGTGCCCCTCGTACATGTATCAGTCTTTACTTGTAGAGCTGTGCCCCTCGTACATGTGTCAGTCTTTACTTGTGTCCTTGTAGAGCTGTGCCCCTCGTACGTGTATCAGTCTATACTTGTGTCCTTGTAGAGCCGTGCCCCTCGTACATGTATCAGTCTATACTTGTGTCCTTGTAGAGCCGTGCCCCTCGTACATGTATCAGTCTATACTTGTGTCCTTGTAGAGCCGTGCCCCTCGTACGTGTATCAGTCTATACTTGTGTCCTTGTAGAGCCGTGCCCCTCGTACATGTATCAGTCTATACTTGTGTCCTTGTAGAGCTGTGCCCCTCGTACATGTATCAGTCTATACTTGTAGAGCTGTGCCCCTCGTACATGTATCAGTCTATACTTGTAGAGCTGTGCCCCTCGTACATGTATCAGTCTATACTTGTGTCCTTGTAGAGCCGTGCCCCTCGTACATGTATCAGTCTATACTTGTGTCCTTGTAGAGCCGTGCCCCTCGTACATGTATCAGTCTATACTTGTGTCCTTGTAGAGCCGTGCCCCTCGTACATGTATCAGTCTATACTTGTGTCCTTGTAGAGCCGTGCCCCTCGTACGTGTATCAGTCTATACTTGTGTCCTTGTAGAGCCGTGCCCCTCGTACGTGTATCAGTCTATACTTGTGTCCTTGTAGAGCCGTGCCCCTCGTACATGTATCAGTCTATACTTGTGTCCTGGTAGAGCCGTGCCCATCGTACGTGTATCAGTCTATACTTGTGTCCTTGTAGAGCCGTGCCCCTCGTACATGTATCAGTCTATACTTGTAGAGCCGTGCCCCTCGTACATGTATCAGTCTATAGTTGTAGAGCTGTGCCCCTCGTACATGTATCAGTCTATACTTGTAGAGCCGTGTCCCTCATATGTGTATCAGTCTATACTTGTGTCCTTGTAGAGCCGTGCCCCTCGTACATGTATCAGTCTATACTTGTAAAGCCGTGCCCCTCGTACATGTATCAGTCTATACTTGTAGAGCTGTGCCCCTCGTACATGTATCAGTCTATACTTGTAGAGCCGTGCCCCTCGTACATGTATCAGTCTATACTTGTAGAGCCGTGCCCCTCATACGTGTATCAGTCTATACTTGTGGAGCCGTGCCCATCATACGTGTATCAGTCTATACTTGTGGAGCCGTGCCCCTCATACATGTATCAGTCTATACTTGTAGAGCCGTGCCCCTCGTACGTGTATCAGTCTATACTTGTGTCCTTGTAGAGCCGTGCCCCTCGTACGTGTATCAGTCTATACTTGTGTCCTTGTAGAGCTGTGCCCCTCGTACATGTATCAGTCTATACTTGTGTCCTTGTAGAGCTGTGCCCCTCGTACGTGTATAAGTCTATGCTTGTGTCCTTGTAGAGCTGTGCCCCTCGTACGTGTATAAGTCTATGCTTGTGTCCTTGTAGAGCCGTGCCCCTCGTACATGTATCAGTCTATACTTGTGTCCTGGTAGAGCTGTGCCCCTCTTACATGTATCAGTCTATACTTGTGTCCTGGTAGAGCCGTGCCCCTCGTACATGTATCAGTCTATACTTGTGTCCTTGAAGAGCCGTGCCCCTCGTACGTGTATCAGTCTATACTTGTGTCCTTGTAGAGCTGTGCCCCTCGTACATGTGTCAGTCTATACTTGTGTCCTTGAAGAGCCGTGCCCCGCGTACGTGTGTCAGTCTATACTTGTGTCCTTGTGGAGCCGTGCCCCTCGTACATGTATCTGTCTATGCTTGTGGAGCCGTGCACCTCATACGTGTATCAGTCTATACTTGTGTCCTTGTAGAGCTGTGCCCCTCGTACGTGTGTCAGTCTATACTTGTGTCCTTGTAGAGCTGTGCCCCTCGTACGTGTATCAGTCTATACTTGTAGAGCCGTGCCCCTCGTACGTGTGTCAGTCTATACTTGTGTCCTGGTAGAGCCGTGCCCCTCGTACGTGTATCAGTCTATACTTGTGTCCTGGTAGAGCCGTGCCCCTCTTACGTGTATCAGTCTATACTTGTGTCCTGGTAGAGCCGTGCCCCTCGTACATGTATCAGTCTATACTTGTGTCCTTGAAGAGCCGTGCCCCTCGTACGTGTATCGGTCTATACTTGTGTCCTTGTAGAGCTGTGCCCCTCGTACATGTGTCAGTCTATACTTGTGTCCTTGAAGAGCCGTGCCCCGCGTACGTGTGTCAGTCTATACTTGTGTCCTTGTGGAGCCGTGCCCCTCGTACATATATCTGTCTATGCTTGTGGAGCCGTGCACCTCATACGTGTATCAGTCTATACTTGTGTCCTTGTAGAGCTGTGCCCCTCGTACGTGTGTCAGTCTATGCTTGTGTCCTTGTAGAGCCGTGCCCCTCGTATGTGTATCAGTCTATACTTGTGTCCTTGTAGAGCTGTGCCCCTCGTACATGTATCAGTCTATACTTGTGTCCTTGTAGAGCCGTGCCCCTCGTACATGTATCAGTCTATACTTGTGTCCTTGTAGAGCTGTGTCCCTCGTACATGTGTCAGTCTATACTTGTGTCCTTGTAGAGCCGTGCCCCTCGTACATGTATCAGTCTATACTTGTGTCCTTGTAGAGCCGTGCCCCTCGTACATGTATAAGTCTATACTTGTGTCCTTGTAGAGCCGTGCCCCTCGTACATGTATCAGTCTATACTTGTAGAGCCGTGCCCCTCGTACATGTATCAGTCTATACTTGTAGAGCTGTGCCCCTCGTACATGTATCAGTCTATACTTGTAGAGCCGTGCCCCTCGTACATGTATCAGTCTTCAATGTGTCCTTGTAGAGTCATGCCCCTCGTACGTGTATCTGTCTATGCTTGTGGAGCCGTGCACCTCATACGTGTATCAGTCTATACTTGTGTCCTTGTAGAGCTGTGCCCCTCGTACGTGTGTCAGTCTATGCTTGTGTCCTTGTAGAGCCATGCCCCCTGTACGTGTATCAGTCTATACTTGTGTCCTGGTAGAGCCATGCCCCCCGTACATGTATCAGTCTATACTTGTAGAGCCGTGCCCCTCGTACGTGTATCAATCTCTACTTGTGTCCTTGTAGAGCCGTGCCCCTCGTACGTGTATCAGTCCATCCTGGCCAAGATACTGCTGGATGAGGAGGCCATGTCCACCCGGTTCCTTGACACTCTGATGAACCAACTCAACTGGTCCTTCTCCGAGTTCGTGGGCATCATGCAGGAGGTGAGACTGTCACTAATGCATATTTTGGCCAATGGAATTCGTCATCTAAGTGAACTACTGATTATCACATTAAACTTTGGATACGCGTTTCTGTAACTGCTAGTGAATGTGAGGTATTTGTTTTTGATATTGGTAATTATTTAATTAATTAGTCATAAAATACCAGGACATTGTTTTTTTCCCTCAGATTAACCAGTTGGTATCACACACAGAACACATGTTCCTTGAAGGGCGACAGCTGAAGATCTGTGCAGCGTGTTTCGAGATCTCCGTGTGTCTACTCAGGGTTCTGGAGATGGTGGTGTCCATAGCTTCGCAGCTGTTTACAGACTGGTCACGGCCTTCTGCCGAACTCTTCCTCAAGAGAATCATGCAGGTAACCATAGACTTAGCGACACACAGAGCTAGTCTCTTCCCTCGTGGTAAGGTGTAGGTCACGGCCTTCTGCTGAACTCTTCCTGAAGAGAATCATGCAGGTAACCATAGACTTAGTGACACACAGAGCTAGTCTCTTCCCTCGTGGTAAGCTGTAGGTCACGGCCTTCTGCTGAACTCTTCCTCAAGAGATTCATGCAGGTAACCATAGACTTAGTGACACACAGAGCTAGTCTCTTCCCTCGTGGTAAGGTGTAGGTCACGGCCTTCTGCTGAACTCTTCCTGAAGAGAATCATGCAGGTAACAATAGGCTTAGTGACACACAGAGCTAGTCTCTTCCCTCGTGGTAAGGTGTAGGTCACGGCCTTCTGCTGAACTCTTCCTGAAGAGAATCATGCAGGTAACAATAGGCTTAGTGACACACAGAGCTAGTCTGTTCCCCTGTGGTATGGTGTAGGTCACAGCCTTTTGCCGAACTCTTTCTCAAGAGAATCATGCAGGTAACAATAGGCTTAGTGCAACACAGAACTAGTCTCTTCCCTTGTGGTAACGTGTAGGTCTGCATCTGTTCTTGGATGATTTGATGTCTTCAAGTTTCTCAACAAGTGTGTTGGGTGGTCAGGTAGCCTAGTGGTTAAAGCATTCACTCATCACCCCGAAGACCCAGGTTCGATTCCTGACATGGGCACAATGTGTGAAGCCCATTTCTGGTGTCCCCCGCCGTGATATTTCTGGAATATTGCTGGAATATACACTCACTCACTCACTCAACAGTGTGTCAAAGTTAGCATGAGTATCAAGGTGTCTTTGTCTTCATCCTTATGTTAAAAGATAAAGATTTACTGGCTGAGATACTGGCTGAAACCTGGTGCCATGTTAAATAGTAATTCACTCACTTAAAGCCAACTTTACCCTTTTTTTAAAATGGATGTTTTAGCTTTGAGATATTTATTTATGTTATTTTACCTCTCTAGTTACTAAGTCAGGTGATGAGCAGAATCACATCCAAGAATGGTGCTTTTGAAAAGCTGGTGTCACTACCACTGCCAGGTGAGTTGACCAGACACACTCTTAGTAAATCTGAAAAAAGTGCCAATTAGGCTTAAAAAAATAAAAGAATTGGTTCTCAGGCAATGGTTTTTGAAAATATAGTGCGGGCGGGCGGGCGGGCGGGCGGGCGGGCGGCGTCTTTTTTGCTGTTTTTTGTTTTTTGGTTGTGCAAATAAGTATGTGACCAAATAAACAGTTGTGTACAATCAACCTGGGAAAGGACCTCCTTACATAAATGTATTCCTTGATGACTAAAATACTGGAAACCATATTTGACTAGCATTGGAATATTTAAGGAATATTTTTGTTTTTTCAAAAAATGGAAATAAAAACGAAACATGATGATGCGGACGGTGCCTGAGAACCAAGACTATTATTTTTTAGCCTTGTTTATGCATACTTAGCATCATGGTCTTTGTCCAGTGATATGTAATATTCCTCACCAGATGTTGAAACACAGCCTCAGGATTGAGGTAAATGTTGATGATTAGCATGGTAACATCTTTAAAGGGCAAGTTCACACGGAAATTAACCTATTTTTCTTGTACTTTTTCCACATTAAAAGTGTTAACATAGAAGTGTCATAGACAAAAATATTAAAATATCACAATTAATTAACATATTTTTCGCATTAAAACGATTTATATTTTTCACATTTACCAAGTGTTCTATTTCCACAACAAAAACACCATGGCTTATGCCCCTTGCAATATGACGTCATTGGTTCCAATTGATAATCATTATGACGTCATCATGCTTTGTTAGAGCCGCTTCACGTGGTGTAGGTCCAGGTGTGTGATTCTAGCGTCTCAGATGCCAGCCAGCATAGTGTTATGCTGAGTCACCACTGCGCCGGAGTGTGTCGTAGGCCATGTTGTTTTACCGCAAACTGGTACTTGATATCTTTTGCGTTGAGAATAGACAGGGACCCAGTTGAATTGGCACCAATTACGTCATAATCTAAGGGGGATAACTCAGGCCTGTTTAGCTCGAAAAACGAAGGCCTCATAACGGCATATCATTTTCACACTATTGTGAGCTTCCTACGTTCACTGTGAAAAAAATGAGTGTATATTTTCAAACACAGATACTAATTAATTCTAAAATTGCGTTTTGTTTAGAAAAAGAAAGAAAGTGATTTTTGCGTGTACACTTCCCCTTTAAGTGGGATTTAGTGACTGGTATGATGAACAAGGGAGATAACTCTATGGATAGTTAGTCTACTTATTTATGCACAACTTCTTCACAATTTTGTATATCACTTGCTTGATAATGATGAAATATCTACACCGAAACGTCACATTCATTGTAATAAAGAAGTTGTATATCCATAGCGCTATGTCCCTTGTTCAATAAGCATGGTGTTGATACTGTGTTTGACTTGTTTGTTGATGTGTTGTCATCCTGCTTGGTCAGGTCTGGACAGTGTGACCTACTTCCCGGTGCTCACAGTGGCAGTAGGCATCCTCATCAAACTGCTGATTGACACACAAGGAGAGAGGTATGTGCATCATGTGTAGGGTTGTGTAGTTCCCAAAGCATTGTCGTACTATATAAGTAAGTGAGTGAGTATGGTTTTATGCCGCTTTTAGCAATATTCCAGCAATATCACTTCGGGGGACACCAGAAATGGGCTTAACACTTTGTACCCACGTCGGGAATCGAACCAGGGTCTTCGGCATGACGAGCGAACGTTTTAACCACTAGGCTACCTGACCGCCCTGTGTGCTATATAAAGCGATATAGGTATCTGTATTGTGATTGATTTATTATATACTTAAGCGTAAAAGACTGAGTTTTCCGAAGTTGAGAAAAGTGAAATTTTCATTGCAGTGAACATAACACTTGATATTTCACTGCAGTGAACATAACACTATGACGGAACTATTGTCATACAAGAGTTACATTCCCGCAAGTTCTCTCCCTTTATCGTAAGTGTCTGGCCCGTACACAAACTATTGACTTTTTTTTTTACTTGGTTCCACACTGATATATAATAATGACAAATGGTTGTATTTGGCGATAATATTGCTTCTTGCAATTTGTTATTCTCTTGAATATATTTCATTATCAACTGTATGTTTCTCATTAAACTCATCAGTTGAGACTGTTCGTTTCGCAAAGCGCCATTTTTGTTACTTGACCAGCATGTATTCTTTCGCTTCCAACAGCGTTTTCGTAGGTTTTAAGAACATTTTTTGTTGAAGTTGATTTTGCATATCATCATATCCAAAGGTTTCATAAAGAATTTTAGTGACCCTTTTGTTTATATATTTTAAGATTTTGCAAACATGAAACTACTTATTAAGTCACAATTACAAGTGTTAGGTAGGGAGAATTTACGTTTCAAGGTTTTACATTTGTAAAGAAAGAAATTAATTTTCCGGTAGACAACTACACAAAAAGTATATAATATATCAGATATTCCATGTGTTGAGTAAAATATCATATTTCTCTCATCAAGTGACTGGAGAAAGGAGATATTTTCATGAGTGGCTTATGAAATATCCTCTATATAATTGGAGCTAGAGTGTTTGATAGTGTGTGACACTGATTGCACATGCAGAGCCATTTTTCTATATACTTCAGTGTATATTAGTCTGTATGGTCAGTCTGTAGCTCTGGGCACAGGGTAGATAACCGTTTTGAAGGAAAACATCATTTGTGAATGAGTGTCTGTGTAAATGTGCAAAACAATACAAATATGTAATGATGAAACTTGTTATATATGACCGCCTCCGTGGTCTTGTGGTAGAGCGTCCGCCCGGAGAGCGGAAGGTCCGGGGTTTGATCCCGGGCCGCGTCATACCCAAAGACGTTAAAAGATGGGACTTGTTGTTACCCTGTCTGGCGCTCGGCATTAAGGGGCTAAAACAAGGACTGGTCGGCTCTGAGTCAGTATACTGTGTCTGAGTGGGGTATTCAAGTTAAAACTGCGGCATGGTATCTCAGTATGCTAGCACTATAAATTGGCATCACTCCGGACTAGTACAAGCAGCCACACACACACACGTGCATGCAATAATCTTCGACGCGATGTTAAACCAAATTTCACCTCACCTGTTATATTTTTTTTACGAAATATACACAAAAATAATATTGCTATATGTGTCGTTTGAAAAGCAGTTTGCTGGTATGCTGATATACCGGTAGTGTAAAGCAGTCCAATTCATATGTGATGTTTAGAAATGCTGTCACTGAGTAAAGTCTGTAATATAAATCTCCATGTCAAATGTTGGTTTTTTTGCTGGCTGTGACAACATTAATAATCTGTATTGGACCAGATCAACCTATGATTGATATTATGAGCAACATCCCATGTTGCTGATGTACAGTGACACACAATCAACCAAGTTCACCATCGGATGCATTCACTCCCGTCACAACAGCATAGATTGCTCAGGACCTGTGATGACACGGAATCCCATGTTGCTGATGTACAGTGACACACAATCAACCAAGGTTCACCATCTGATGCATTCACTCCCATCACAACAGCATAGATTGCTCAGGACCTGTGATGACACGGAATCCCATGTTGCTGATGTACAGTGACACACAATCAACCAAGGTTCACCATCGGATGCATTCACTCCCCTGTCACAACAGCATAGATTGCTCAGGACCTGTGATGACACGGAATCCCATGTTGCTGATGTACAGTGACACACAATCAACCAAGGTTCACCATCGGATGCATTCACTCCCCTGTCACAACAGCATAGATTGCTCAGGACCTGTGATGACACGGAATCCCATGTTGCTGATGTACAGTGACACACAATCAACCAAGGTTCACCATCTGATGCATTCACTCCCATCACAACAGCATAGATTACTCAGGACCTGTGATGACACGGAATCCCATGGGCATACCTGTAAACTGAGCTGCACATGGTGTTTATAACCCCTGTGGATAAGAAAGGGGGGTTGGTGTGAAGATGAGTGACCATTACCTTCATCATCAACTCTGCATGATAGTGACAGTGACATATTAGTGGATAACGTTGCAAGTTGAGAAGAAATAAAAAATTCAAACTTTCTAATCAAGATCTGTTAAAATTGTTTTGCAATACCAAGTATTCAAATACGAATATAAAATTGTTCCCACAAATATATTGCTTTCTGCATGTAGGCTTGTACCCTGATGGTGTGGATGGTTGCTCATGTCATCGACCACTGGCTGCCTGGCTGGCTAAACCTGTCAGATTAGAGTATGTGGGCAATAAACCCTCCTGAAATTGCCCAAGACACTGAATTAGGCAGTCCAAGACTATTAGATTCAGATGGATCCACCTTTAAGTGTGTACTTGTGTGCTGCAGGCAAGAGAAGGCAACGCGAGCCCTGCTGCTGGATGCGGGATTCAAGATGTCCACGCTCGACTTTGTTCTCGGGGAGATTCCACCTGAGAAGGGCAAGAAAGGGAAAAAGTTCTCTCTGAAGACATGTAAGTAAACCTGTGAAGCTCAGATGTGTTTCTAGATTGGTTGATAAACTGTTGTGGGAAATATATTAATCATGTTTATCTTCAACAATTCAGTGTCATCGAGGTCTGTAACATGTTTCTCAAATATAGGTGGAACTTTTTATCCCCTGCCCCTCAAAGTTGGCGGGGGATATAGAAACGGGCTCCGTCCGTCCGTCCGTCACGTTTCATTTCCGGAGCATAACTCATAAACCGTTTAATATTTTTTCATCAAACTTTGCAGGTCTGTCAGGTACATGCTGAACTGGTGCTTTTTGCTATTTAGAAATTTTAGAAATTTTTATTTTTTTACGTTTCCATGGCAGCAAGATGGACTTCTTTTTTTTACAATTCTATGACAAGTTCCACCTCGGGTTAAAAAGGTTAGGGTTTGTTTAGATTTAATTATGTCATAAATTCTGCAACAGGGGTTGGGGATATAGCCACGTAGGGGCAAACTCTTGTTGATTTTCCGGCAGCAACATGAATGGTGTGCTATACATTGCAGATGAGGAAGTAAGCAAGGAGGAGCTTGAAAACATAGAAAGTCTGCGAGTCTACCTCAAGCACAAGGAGAACTCTCTGGAGTCACAGTCTCAGGTAGGTAAACCATTCATGCAGCGGTCTGGGACATTAGCCGCTAGTCCCAAGCCCAAGGCTAGTAAATTCTGTTTAGTAAGCTTAGCCAATACCAGTCCATATACATGACCAACCATGGTTGGTTGGTTGTTTAACGCCGCACTCAGCAATATTCCAGCTATATGACGGCTGTCTGTAAATAATCGAGTCTGGACCAGACAATCCAGTGATTGATATCATGATCATCGATCCACGCAATTGGGATCGATGACCTGCATCAACCAAGTCAGCGAGCCTGACCACCCGATCCCGTTAGTCGCCTTTTACGACAAGCAAAGTCGCCTTTTACGGCAAGCATGGGTTGCTGAAGACCCATTCTACCCCGGATCTTCACGGGTCTGACCAACCATGAGGTGAGGGACCTTATGGGTGAAAAATCACATTTTGACATCTTATTATGATTTAAAAACTACAGCATCCTAGGACCACAAAAAGATAAATCCTAACCTTCAATTCATATTTATTACATCGATACATGACATCAAACATTTGGACTCATTTTTTGCAAAGTCCCATTTTCAGACACATAACTGTTTATATAGATTGCAGGTTTTAGATATGAAGTTTGATTAATTGAAAGTAGACACGTATGCTGAAATGTTTTGAAATAATGTTTTTATTATATTATGAACTAAGGAGAGAAAGATAAGATATTTATGTACAGTCTGCACATATGGCATTTTATTCGGAAGTAAATTGATGTCTTTATGACTTCAAAGCACAATTGTTTCCTGGCACCAACAAGGTCTCTTTTCTCCTCGTGGGTCACATGTGTTAAAGTCATGTTTAGGCTAGTGGACTCAAAAGGGTTTGGCAATGACTGATCTTAGCATATGGAAGTCTAGAGTCTTAAGCAAATCTATTTTGACTGACAGTTTTATAGTCAAGATTGTGTTACAGTTATAATTACAATATGTGAAATTATAAAACATGTAACACTGTTAAACTTTTATTCATCAGTTTTGCATTGATTAATGGTTCAATAACAGAAAGGAGGCGGTCGGGTAGCCTAGTGGTTAAAGCGTTTGCTCGTCACGCCGAAGACCCGGGTTCGATTCCCGATATGGGTACAATGTGTGAAGCCCATTTCTGGTGATATTGCTGGAATATTGCTAAAAGCGGCGTAAAACCATACTCACTCACTCACTCGATAGCAGAAAGTGTCTTTCATGTATGGAATGTTTTCATATTTACATTTACACGTAACTCTGTGTCCATCTGATTGCGTCATCTGTTTAACCCCACCCAGGTGAAAGTGAGAGACGAAGACCTGTGTACGATATGCTATGCAAGTCCTCGGTCGGCTACGTTCATCCCCTGTGGCCATCAGTCCTGCAGGTAGGCAGCCATGGTGTCATGGATATTTCCGTCAAAGTATCAGGACCCACTGGCACCATGTGATCTCAGTGATAATTGTTAGGCTGTTGTTAAAGTAATGGATTTTACACTAGCCCTGGTCTGTACAAGTAGGTCTTATTGATTGTTGGTTTTGAGTATATGTTTTGAAAGAGACTCCGCTCTGGAGCCTTGTGAAGTCAGTGTTTTGATGGCAAATATTTTATCATCAAAAAATGGCTCCCACAGGAGATATGGCTTGGGTGAGATCAAGAGATATTTACATTGAAGATATCGCTGCAATTAAATTGCATCACAATGCTTTGCAGACCATTGTGACGTCATCGGTTACCATGACATCACAATCATATGACATCTCTGATGGCTCTGCTACTGATGCTGTTAGCAGTTCTTTTTACACTTAAGACACTGCTTATTACTGTCTACAAACTGAAAAAGTTCAACGAATGATGTTGGATGATAAATAAAATCTCACCCTCGTGTCTTTTGATATCAAATATATCAACACTCGTTGAGGCTTGCCGAGGAGTTCTTCCACTTTTATCAACTCATGTTGATATATTTGATATCAAAAGACACTCAGGTGAGATTCTCTATCTCTTTCCTATATTATTCTTGTTATTATTTGTTTCACTTTTATCTATACCCAGCGGGCGCCAGGTTAGAATAGGTGCCAAACACTCTACTGACTGTCATAAGGCATGGAGTGGGGCATTAAACAACAAACATTATATAACTCCTTACATTATAAGATGTTCATCACCTGTGATATAACCTACTGACTCACTCCTTACATTATAAGATGTTCATCACCTGTGATATAACCTACTGACTCTCTCCTTACATTACAATATGTTCATCCACTGTGATATAACCTACTGACTCTCTCCTTACATTATAAGATGTTCATCACCTGTGATATAACCTACTGACTCTCTCCTTACATTACAAGATGTTCATCACCTGTGATATAACCTACTGACTCACTCCTTACATTATAAGATGTTCATCACCTGTGATATAACCTACTGACTCACTCCTTACATTACAAGATGATCATCCACTGTGATATAACCTACTGACTCACTCCTTACATTACAATATGTTCATCCACTGTGATATAACCTACTGACTCTCTCCTTACATTATAAGATGTTCATCACCTGTGATATAACCTACTGACTCTCTCCTTACATTATAAGATGTTCATCACCTGTGATATAACCTACTGACTCACTCCTTACATTATAAGATGTTCATCACCTGTGATATAACCTACTGACTCACTCCTTACATTATAAGATGTTCATCACCTGTGATATAACCTACTGACTCTCTCCTTACATTATAAGATGTTCATCACCTGTGATATAACCTACTGACTCTCTCCTTACATTATAAGATGTTCATCACCTGTGATATAACCTACTGACTCACTCCTTACATTATAAGATGTTCATCACCTGTGATATAACCTACTGACTCACTCCTTACATTATAAGATGTTCATCCACTGTGATATAACCTACTGACTCACTCCTTACATTATAATATGTTCATCCACTGTGATATAACCTACTGACTCTCTCCTTACATTATAAGATGTTCATCACCTGTGATATAACCTACTGACTCTCTCCTTACATTACAAGATGTTCATCACCTGTGATATAACCTACTGACTCACTCCTTACATTATAAGATGTTCATCACCTGTGATATAACCTACTGACTCTCTCCTTACATTATAAGATGTTCATCACCTGTGATATAACCTACTGACTCACTCCTTACATTATAAGATGTTCATCCACTGTGATATAACCTACTGACTCACTCCTTACATTACAAGATGATCATCCACTGTGATATAACCTACTGACTCACGCCTTACATTACAAGATGTTCATCCACTGTGATATAACCTACTGACTCACACCTTACATTACAAGATGTTCATCCACTGTGATATAACCTACTGACTCTCCTTACATTACAAGATGTTCATCCACTGTGATATAACCTACTGACTCACTCCTTACATTATAAGATGTTCATCACCTGTGAAATAACCTACTGACTCACTCCTTACATTACAAGATGTTCATCACCTGTGAAATAACCTACTGACTCACTCCTTACATTACAAGATGTTCATCACTGTGATATAACCTACTGACTCACTCCTTACATTACAAGATGATCATCCACTGTGATATAACCTACTGACTCACTCCTTACATTACAAGATGTTCATCACCTGTGATATAACCTACTGACTCACTCCTTACATTACAAGATGTTCATCACTGTGATATAACCTACTGACTCACTCCTTACATTACAAGATGATCATCCACTGTGATATAACCTACTGACTCACTCCTTACATTACAAGATGTTCATCACCTGTGAAATAACCTACTGACTCACACCTTACATTACAAGATGTTCATCACTGTGATATAACCTACTGACTCACTCCTTACATTACAAGATGATCATCCACTGTGATATAACCTACTGACTCACACCTTACATTACAAGATGTTCATCACTGTGATATAACCTACTGACTCTCCTTACATTACAAGATGTTCATCCACTGATATAACCTACTGACTCACACCTTACATTACAAGATGATCATCCACTGTGATATAACCTACTGACTCACTCCTTACATTACAAGATGTTCATCACTGTGATATAACCTACTGACTCACACCTTACATTACAAGATGTTCATCCACTGTGATATAACCTACTGACTCACTCCTTACATTACAAGATGTTCATCACTGTGATATAACCTACTGACTCACTCCTTACATTACAAGATGTTCATCCACTGTGATATAACCTACTGACTCACTCCTTACATTACAAGATGATCATCCACTGTGATATAACCTACTGACTCTCCTTACATTACAAGATGTTCATCCACTGTGATATAACTTACTGACTCTCCTTACATTACAAGATGTACCGACTGACTTGCTCTTGGCAGGGCATAAGGGATGATGCGGGTGGTGCCTGACAACCATGACGATTATTTTTTTTTGGCCTAAGATGTCCATCACCTTTGGTGTACTGACTGACTCGCTCCTTCCATTGCAGGACGTGCATCACACAGCAGCTGATGGCCAAGAAGGAGTGCTTTTTCTGCAAGGCAATCATCACCTCTGTAAAGGACATGCATGGAAACACGATCCTCCGAGAACAATGTCAAGGCCAGTCGAAGCACTGACAGTAAGAGACAGTCTTCACAGGCGGACAGCGTTCACATATCAAGGCCGTCAAAGGGTCATGGGTCATGAGAGAGTTGGATTTCATTCTACATTGAGATGATCCAGACGATGTGATTTTTTCACCTTTTACAAAGTTGTAACGGTTCAATTGCTTTGAAACAAATTTGTTATGGCGTATATTTTAGTATACTGAGACAACATGGTGTGGTTGCAGCTGTCGTTGCAGGATTGGAACAATGTGTATCTGGATTTATTGAATGCAGTAAATATGGATTAAAGGGGTTCCAATCAACGTAAGTCATAACAGAACACTGTGAAACAAAACAATTTATGAAGTACATCATTTGCTTGGGTTTAGCAGGGACCTGAACAAGTTTGACATGTTGACGTAAGCTGTTAATGCACAAGATTTTATGTAGTGGAAAGAGTCAAATATCTTTTGTTGAAACTATCCGTCTCAAAGGCAGAGCTGTTGGGTGAGAGGGAGGGATTGTACTGAACAAGTTTGACATGTTGACGTAAGCTGTTAATGCACAAGTTTTGATGTAATGGAAAGAGTCAAATATCTATAGTTAAAACTGTTCGTCTTGAAGGCAGAGCTGTTGGGTGAGAGGAGAGGGAGGGATTGTTCTGAACATGTGGGAGATATTGGCCCATGGGGTAACCATGAGACGATGATCGTTTCAAGATTTGAGATAAACAGTGTCTACGAGTTTTGCCATGATATTTTTATATTAAGTGCAATAGGCTATTTCAGACAAATAATAATTTTGTATTAAATAAGACCAAAGTAAGTTTTTAGGAAAACCTGCAGAGAATTTTTTGACTCCCGTCATGGAATATTGGATCCAATGTAGTATTATAGTGCCTGCAGAAACTTTATAGACACATTGGTCTGATATGGGCATTCTATATTGTAATATAAAGATATGTAGCTTTGAGGGTCCTGATGTTTTCAAGTTAACAGGTGCCAATAAATACACCTGAACACGAAAACAACTGATGGAGATGGATACAGGTGAAAGTATCCCACCTGTACCGATTTGTCCGTCTCATTTGGAAAACAACTGACATTATGTATTTGACATTTCAACCATGCATGCAGGGCTCCAGATATGTTTTGAGTCATTGAGTATTTACTCACATGTTATTATTCACATCGTGTATTGAGTTTTCTTTGGTATTCAATATCTTTTTACTCTCTTTGTCCAGTATGTTGTGTTTTGTAAACCAATGAGGAGACTTTTAAAAAATATGATTCTACTTCTATGCTGTTTCAGGTAACTTCTAATTAGCATATGATAGTGTGCTGTCCTAGGAAAGTCACATGTTGCATACAGTAAGGAGGATGTTGCACATCTGTGCATTATTCTCTGCAGTAGACTCGATGTATACGTGAAGCGTGTATTGAGTCAGTACGAAGACCTGTAAAGATATACCGTCTTCGACGTAATAAGTGCCCTGGGCGCTCTCAAAATTAGAAATAGGGGTCTCTTATTAGAATATTATTTTGGTGAAAAACAAGAGTTGAAAGATAAATTTCATGGTTTATACTGACAGCCTGAAATGTTTATATATGACATATATATTTTTCCAGAATTTAAATGCCTATAATTAAGGGGGCATATAACACACGAGTGCGTATTATACGCGAATAAATAAGCCTTGTGTACATTGATGAATACGAAGGGGTGCTAATTGGGATTGCTCACTAGTCAATATATTAGCAAATATGACCGTGGGTGCCTATTAGAGCGGGGCGCTTATTACGTCGAATACAGTATGTGTACCAAGCTGAGGAAACCACCTCGAGCAATTCCGCTGTGTTGATGTGCTAGCGGGTTATCGAATTTCTTCATGTGTGTTTGTACGCAAAGAACCATATTACTGGGGGTATGGTGATTAGTTTGCATGTTTTTACACAAATACTCAGCTTATCTGGAGCTCTGTGCATGTTGCTGTATCTGATGACCGTGTGAGAACTGTTTGAAAGGCCACGGGTGATCTGTCTGTGATGAGGGTAGGGCGTGAGTTCCTACACAGGGAGTGCATCGTGTTGTCAGGTGTTTTGTCATGAAGGTGAAGTACTTTAAAATGTCTGTGTTTTATGATGGAAGAAACTAGCGTCACGTTTGGGTTCATTGTTTCTGTTTCTAATAAAGATCGACTGAAAACAATTCTCCATAGGACAAACCAATGGCAACATATCACTGTCTGTAAACATATCGGACATATATTGTTTATTATTGACCATGTAAACACTGGACAGAAAATATACAAGCACCAGTACTTATTCATCGATGCTCATGATGTCAATCACTGGATTGTCTGGTCTGTTCCAGACTCGATTATTTACAGACTGCCATCTTATAGCTGGAATATTGCTGAGTGCGGTGTTAAACAACAAACACCTGAAACAAATCAATACTTGTTCAGCCAGACAGATTTATTTTCTTGTAACAGATTTCCAAATGCTAAGTCTCCAGAGGGAATGGAAGTAATGTGTTGAGGTCGACAATGGTAAAGTTTCTAAAACACAGTTGAAATGAAATCTTCATGAAAATGTGAACAAGAGGAATTCAACAGCATTTTAAATTGTTTTGGTTTCACTGTTGCAAAGTTTAGGATAGGTTTATCGGCAATACAAGACAAGAACTATCCTTAACTATTGGAGGCATGGGTGGCCCAGTCATCTAAGGCACTGCGATTCACTGTGCAGAGTTGCGCCTTGGGCACACCAGAAACCTATGATTGTGGGTTAGAATTCCGGTTTGCCCTGATTATGTTTCTAGGTTTGTCAGCACCATACCCGTGCTCGTGGGTTTCACCGAAGTGGTAACCGTCTGAGACCTGCATCACTTTGGGCTTTCCTCCCACATTAAGCTGACACGCCGTGATATAACTGGAATACTGTTAGAAGTGGCGTTCAGCCCAACTCACTCACTTACTTAATTATTGTGCTGGGAACATTCTTTATGATAACTCTCTGTCACATCATGAGCTATAAAGTCGTGGTAGGCCCCAGTATTTATGATTCCTCATAACAAAAATGGGATATTTTATTTTGATTTTGTGTAACAGAAAATATCATATGCAGATTCAAGTACCATATACCTTGAAATCTTTTTTATTGGAATATGCATTGAATGCATGTACATTTGGATAAGCCCCCAAGTGTATAACTGTGTGATACATGCTGCATGTCCACGATACTGGGCAATAACTGACTACAAGGCAGGGAGACTTACTCTTTTGGCGCCAAATCGGCCAAAAAAGTGTAATCGATATGCAATCCTTTACACTGTAAGTGCAAAGTCTTATTCGAAGCAGCTGTTGAATATGTTCTTCATGTTTTTGTTTGTTTATACAATTAAGTTAAAATAAGACTCCTTCAGCACAAGATGAAACACAGACCTTGTTATTTTAAATGCAAACTATTATCCAAATGGCAGCTAATTTTAGCATGCACTAATTGCTTTTTTATCCAATGTTGCAGCATTTTATTTCACTATGATATGAATGTGGCACATTATACAGTGATAGTCCTGTGATAAAATATCCTTCAAGCTTTATCTGAACTAGGGCAGGTTTAACAATCATGCTGTGATGTCGTTAATGGAGAAAAAACAAAATATCCATATGTAGATTGGACAGTGAATTTTTTCAATTCAGACAGAATTGTCACTGATGAGGTATATGTTTACAGAGCATTGATGGGGATAAGTCGGAATTAGGAAAAGGGTCAGTTTGATTTGACTAAGAGGGGATAAGAGGACATTATGGAAAAGCATCGGTTTGCGTGTGTTGGAATAGAAATGTAACTGCCAAACATGTTTGACTATTATAGTCTGATTCAGTATTCGGCATGTGTATGATAAGAAGTGATATTCTCATACCAGGTACTTTGGTGTGACCTTGAAATTTGAACTACATATTCAAATTTCATTTGTATGCTTTGTTATGTGTAATTGATTTATGTTTTAATTTTAAGCTCTTATGAAATGATTTGAAGTTTTAACTCGACACTTTTCTAACAACAGGTAACTGGTGCTTCTTATGATCAGAGTGGCACCGGTGGCACAGGTGCCACAGTTGTCTAAGGTGCCACAATTCGCTGTGTAGAGTTGCCTCCCTTGGGCATGCCAGAAACCTATGATTGTGGGTTCGAATCCCGGTTTACCCTGATTATGTTTCTAGGTTTGTCAGCACCATACCTGTGCTCCTGGGGGTCACCGAAGTGGTATACATCTGAGACCTGCATCACTTCGGGCTTTCCTCCCACATCAAGCTGACACGCCGTGATATAACTGGAATACTGTTAAAGGGGCGTTAAACCCAACTCACTCACTGTTTATGATCAGGAATACAATGTTCTTGTAAAAGAGGTTTGCTCAGCTGTAGACAGCACAGAGAGTCTCACTGATGTAGCAAGGCAGTACTGGGTTCAGGGGAAGTTAATGCCTGTATTATGCCCTTATGTTCAATAAGCAGTTATTCACGTTTGTGGACTGCTTCAATTAAAAAATGAAATTTAAAAAAAACTGAGTGTGAAATAAATTATAAAACAGTATGTGTCAGTAAAATGTGTGTATTGTGTATCTCATCCCTTGGTATAATATCCGGGTGCATGCTGGTACATTCTTGTTGGGCCTCACCCGGCGTTTGACAGTTTGCAAAACATTTTTCTGGATCAAGGACATGTAAAATTATCCTATTTTAAACTTTAATGAAATGATTTGAAGTTTTAGCAGTACACTTTTCTAAGGTGCTGTTTATGTTTATAATCAGGAAACAATGTTCTTGAGAAATAGGTTCGTCACAATATGGCTGAAATATTGCCTATGTGACGTTAAACTTTAACTCACTCACTCACTCACTTGAGAAATAGGTATTCTGGCATGGAGAGACTGTAAACTTAAAGGCTGCTTATGTAGGTGTTAAAAGTTAAAAAGACAGACTCTCTGTGCTGTATCCATCATGTCATCGTCATATGTGCCACTTTATCACCACTGTTGCAACCTCACAGACCTCGGTCAATATATAGGGGCGGTTGGGTAGCCTAGTGGTTAAAGCATTCGCTCGTCACGCCGAAGACCTGGGTTTAAATCCCAACAAGCGGCATAAAAACTCACTCACTCACTCACTATCGATACATAAACAAACTGAACTGATAAAAATATTTTATGTTTTAAACTTTTTATCTAGTCTTTTTCATAATGCTTTTCAATCTTTGTAATTTTTATGTTGTTACTTAGTTTTAGACTTGACATGACTTGACATGTACTATTGTATTTAATTAATGTGGCCCCGGAATGTTTGCTTGGCATTTACACTGTGAAATGTATTATATATTTATGACCGCAGGAGTGTTTGATAGAACGTACTTGTACTGTTATACATGTTATATTTGAAGTGTATAAATAATAGACTGTGATATGTACTTTCATCCTGATCTGTGCCGCCTTCAGTCCTCTGTGATGGTGTGAGACTGCTTCACTCACACATGTAATTCAGTATTCTCAACATTAAACAGGGGCGGTCGGGTAGCCTAGTGGTTAAAGCGTTCGCTCGTCACGCTCGATTCCCGACATGGGTACAATGTGTGAAGCCCATTTCTGGTGTCCCCCGCCGTGATATTGCTGGAATATTGCTAAAAGCGGCGTAAAACCATACTCACTCACACACTCACTCAACATTAAACAGTTGGTGTCCTTTTGACCAGGAAACTCACCTGGGACTGTTGTACCGATGTTACGGATTGTTGGAGTAGAGCATTCTGTAGGTCAGAATTATTGATGAATTTAATTAATGTCAGCATACAACACTAAATATTTTATAAGATACATAGAAAAACAAAATTGAGTGACAAATTCATAGAGTGCTCAAGAATCATGATATTTCAGTTTTTTTATTTACGTATATATAATTAACATGCTGTTGATATTGTTTATTTGTAGATCATGAAATGTGCAAATCGGGCACCTACCTAGGGTAGTGTACAAACATTGTAACTCTATCCAGTGGGACTATGGGGGTGTGGGTACCTCCTCAAACATGGGTGGATTGGCTGGTTATTCTAGAACATGAATTAGGGTTCAGCAAGCTAGGCTTTCTAAGATGTAGGTATATATTTAGTAGTATACTATGGGGATTTATCAAGGAACCAAACTATGTTTCTTTGAAAAACGTACTGGCAAATAAAATCATTATTTTATTCAAATTTCTGATTTTCTTAATAATATGCAATGATATGAAACTGGATGAAAGCCTCTCACTCTATGGTCATGTTATCGGTGAAATACAAGTCACAAACGGCAGTTTGTTATTCCTGGAATTTGTATTGAGACCAAACATTGTTTCAGCTACAGCTGCGAAAACAGATATTTTTTTTTCTTAAAACTATGAGCCCAAATATATTTTTCTAAAAGGCACATTACAACAAAGAATGTTTTGTGGCAGGCAATTTTTTTTGTCCAACAATATGAAGCATGATTATTTTTTGTAAGAATATTTGGAGGCAATCTACCTTTTTTGACCCCCTGCAGCCCCTAACATGCAATATATACACATTGTTACAAAATATTCCCTACATGTGTATCTGTTACTCAACATCTTATGCATCTGAAGTTTAATTGGGTTTGTATTGATACACTATTGGTTTACTAAAAGGCAAGGTCATATATGCAAAAGAAAACAACATCAGTATTACTGGTAAAAATTGAATATTTGTCTATGTTAATTACCATTAAGGGGCGGTCGGGTAGCCTAGTGGTTAAAGTGTTCGCTCGTCACGCCGAAGATCCGGGTTCGATTCCCGACATGGGTACAATGTGTGAAGCCCATTTCTGGTGTCCCCCGCCGTGATATTGCTGGGATATTGCTAAAAGCGGCGTAAAACCATACTCACTCACTCACTAATTACCATTAACTAAGCATTGACAATGATCAGAAATATTTGAAATAGTGCATTGCTTGTCCAACTGCGGTTGGCTGATGTGATTGAGTTAAAGAATTTGATTTGTTTCTGAAGGTTTCAATTTGTGTTTCTATTTATCAATTAGTGAACGTTCACATGATCATGGAGGACTGAAGCCCACAGTTGAGTGTCTAACACTGTCATTGTTTTAGATTCTCAAGCAATTTTACATATGCTGGTAATCATCATAAAGAAAATATTGTACAACAGTAGATGAAATGCCATTTGGTAATAAAAATACCACAAACTTGTTTTATAAAAATATGTTGTTGCCTTTTTCAGCATTTTGCCTGAGTGCACTTGTACAACAGAGAAAAAGTCATCTTTATCTTTGGTTATTTCTTGAGAATAGAAGCCGACAATATGAACTTTAGCTTGAACAGCTGGTACTACTGGACACACAGTGTGTATTCATAATTAGACAAAAAAAACACACACAAGTATAAGATAAAACAACACACACACAAGCATTAGATAAAACATGTACAAAAGTATGGCACAAAAGGGGATTCTGATCACAGAACAAATTTAAGTAACCGATAGGATGGATGATTTACTTACATAGCTTACAGTACATATTCACATTCTTGATGCCACACAAACATCATTACATGCTTTGCATAGAGAACGAACTACATCACATCCAAAATGGCTGTGGACCCACTTTTGGCACCTGGGTCCATTTCCACAAAGTTGGTTGGTTTGTTTGTTGTTTTACGCTGAACTCAGCAATATTCCAGCTATATCATGACGGTCTGTAAGTAATCGACTCTGGACCAGACAATCCAGTGATTGATATCACGTCATCGATCCAAACAATTTGAATACAATGACATGCATCAAAGTCAGCGAGTCTGACTACCTGATCCATTTAGTCGCCTTTTACGTCAAGCATGGGTTGCTGAAGACCTATTCTACCCTGAATCTTCACGGGTCATTTCCACAAAGCGATGTCTGTTGCAGATCTATGTAGAAGTTCGTGGCTTGCATCTGGAATTTGTCCCCAGCAACCCATGCGTGTCGTAAGAGGCGACTAATGGGATCGAGTGGTCAGACTTGTTGACTTGGTTGATGTGTGTTATTGTGTCCCAATCACTGGATTGTCTAGTCCAGGGTCGAATATTTCCAGACTGCTGTCATAAAGCTGGAGTGTTACTGTGTGTGGCATTAAACAACAAACAAACTAACAATTATCTTAGCTGTTAAAGCACTTTGTGGAACACTGCCCATGTTAACAGGCAGATCTGTTTGGGTTTACCTGATGCTAAATATTACATCCTATATGCATAAGATCACAGTGATATTCACTGCCATTGGACTAAAAACAGTATTGACATTGGAACTAATTAAACTGAAATGTACTAAGATCTATCTGATGTTTCTGTTCCGATACAAAATACAATCAATGTTCGTACAGTCCATGTCAAATTTGGATTAAGCAAAGAAAATCAATGTATAATAAGCATACGGCATCACACATCATTGTGTTGTATTTGCTTCTGATACAGCAGTAGAACATCATTGAATCCATTACCAAGTCACAGGACGCGCATGAATGTTAGCAAAGTTACACAAACCCATTCTTGGCGTAAGAAGTGACTAATTGGATTTGGTGGTCAGGCTTGCTGACGTGGTTGATACATGTCATCGATCTCAATTGCATGGATCGATGCTCATGCTCAATCACTGGATTTTCTGGTCCAGGCTTGATTACAGACCGCTGTATATATAGCTGGAATATTGCTGAGTATGGCGTTAAAGAACAAACAATCAAACAAACAAACAAATACATCCTGGTCAGGTACAGTCTTTCTAGTAATGTCGGACTTCGTACTACAGTTGATCCATGTGCCAGGACTTGACTTCTTCATTCCATTTAACGTTGCTGACGACAAGCTACTGTCACTGATATTGGCCAGTCAGGATGAGGAGGTTGGGGTTGTCTATCTCCTATTTGTCGAGTGTATGGTTTGTCAGAATGGACCACCAATTCTTTATGCTTGTTGTCCAAGCAGACAAACATTGGAATTGGTTGATGTGGCTTGGTGACTTGGCTGATGATCATTTCAGACCCAGACAAGATAGGACATAACCACTGATTTGCCCGGCCCAGACTCAAATCTTACATACTTGTGGTGTCAATGGCACACCCTTTTGACCAAATAGTACACTGAGAATCAAACTGGTCCTTAGTAATGACAACTGTTGAGTACTAATTCTCTTATCCAACAACTTTACCCAGTTGATATATCATCAGGAATCGTCTCTCTGAAGAATAGTGGTTTTCTCAGTGTACTTTCAATGTGTGGACTCTGTTTCCACATACCCCAGAGTTTCTGGCAGCTAATTTCTGCTGCAAGGTGTGTCATGCAGGTGACAACATCAATATTATTTGAATGTCTGTCCATCAATTCAGTAAACTTCTTCACCCATAAAGTTCCACTAAATTCATCATCACCAATGACATTAAATCCCGGTGCTGTAGCCTGAAGCACAAGAAAGTCAGCTTCACTTGGGACAGTAGTATCATTTCCAGTTCCACTTCCTGGCTTGACACCCGACATGAAATTGGTCCCCTGCCCACATGGTATCAAAAACACTTTTGGTTTACCTGACAGAGTCGGGCATCGCGATGCATTGAACAAATCTTTCAGATCTTGGAAAGGCACTGGTGCTGCTTTTGCATCAAGAACACACTGACGATAACCTATTATCTTGGTTTCAGTGTAGATGACACACACAAAAGCATCAAACTGACTATGATCCATCTGCGCAACACTGTCCAACAGTGTTTTCATACGTTTTTTAGAAATATTTGTATGGAGTCGAGTATCAAAATCGAGCTTCTGAAATGTTCTGTACAGTTTGGCAGCATCCTTTTCAAAATAGCGGTGTAATTCAGCATGTGGATTTGATTTTGGATTACAAATGATAATTGCAATGCCCTTAGGGGTTGAATGAACTTGATATTCTGAAAAAATAAAAAAGAGAGCATTATTGATCTCCCAGGGTGCCATGCTTTACATAAGAGGGATCAAACGATTATGTTGATTTTGAACCAGTGAAAGATATTCTCACTTATACATCTTCAAACAATAAGCCTTATAGCATGCCTTCCATAAAACCTCATTAACTGTGTTTTGAAACACATGGTAATGGTATAGAATTGCGTTATGAGTGATATTTTCCATCAGTGAGATGCAAAAGGGTAACAATTCGAGAAGAGCAGATGGTTAACGTGTATCTGCCAATTTGATATCTCTTTAACACAATTATCAAATCCATTTGGCCGAATCTTACTATTCATTTTCATTTTCACACTAGAATACTTTAATTCCAGGGCCAAGTTGTCCAAAGCGATCATAGCGCTACATATGTTAAAGTAAGAATTGTAACGATAATCTTGGCGCTTAGGTCGCTTTGAGGAAGTGGATCCTGGATTATTATTTAAAAAAATCCAAAAGGATGCTGCTATGAACCTTATCCAAACAGGAAGGACATGATAATGGATCAATCAATTGCAAAATCCTTCATTTAAGCAAAAGCTATAACATCTTGGTTTTCCAGCCTGTAACTGTGGACCTGTATTTTGATGAAAGGTTGTCATGTCATCTAAAAAGATCCATTTTTGAGGTGGTTAAACCATTGGACTGACACTCTGGGTCCGATGCCCAATTAGGTTATAATGTGTCAATACGATTCTTGCTGTCCGCAAACATGACATTACTCGAATATTGCTGAAATATTGAAAAATGTAAATGAATATAGTATTGTCATTGTGACACTTTATGCAGGTTTGGGGAGATTTAAATGTGAAGATTGATTATTTAAATTATGTACATACCCGTTTGTGATAATGTTCCTGATGCAAACGAGACACTTGTTTCAAACAGAGATTCCAGATCAGACAGACGTCCTACATCACTCCTAGCGACATCTGCAGACTCTTTGTCTGTCGAGCAGCTGTCATTTCCTTCCTTCAGGGATGAACAATTGCATCTGAGGTCAAGTTTGTTTTGGTGCTGAAGTTGTTTGTATATTTGCGGATAGCTTGTTTTTATTGCTTCAGCAACGTGATTCAAGTTGGTTATTTTAGCAAACAGGTATGACCACTTTGTGGTATTGGATGTTTGTGTGTTTCTCAGTTCTTGGTAATCGTCTGCAGATATTACTCCGTCTTTTGAAAGATGTTGAGCAAGGTGCTTGACTTGGACATTTTCCCTCATATTGCAAACAGCACATACATAGGTCCTTGTTGGTACGGTCTTCAGATGTTGTGCTGTTTGACTTAACTTCTTTGCAACGTCTGGATACTCTACCCCAATTGCTGGTATGAAGTTATTCTGTAAAAAAACCACGAAATGAGAACTTGCGACACATAAAAAAAACCCATTCTTCTCAACAGACGTAAGGCTTTATGGCATTGGTTTCAGACATGTAAGAGTGAGTGAGTGAGTGAGTGAGTGAGTATGGTTTTATGCTGCTTTTAGCAATATTCCAGCAATATGACTGCGGGGGACACCAGAAATGGGCTTCACACATGGTACCCATGTCGTCAATCGAACCCGGGTCTTCGGCGTGTCGAGCGAAGCTTTAACCTCTCAGCAACCCGACCGAAATTCATTCGCACTCTATAGAACATAGTATGCTACCAAATATCTATTTTAACAGGTGGTCTTTCAGACGATTAGTCATAAAACACCTACCTACCATCAAAGTTGAATAAGAAAGTCGACCTCTCATGAGATCCAGGAAGGCATCCTTTCGTCGCCGGGATGTGGGATTCATGGCGATTATGCTTTCACGTTCGTCGTCTGTGAGAAGCTGATCTTGTATCAGTCTGTCCAGAATGTATGTGCCTTCGATGCTTACATCGTTGAGTAGATCATGATGACATAGTTTGAACAACTCCAAATGGATGTGGTCTGCATCCTCGATATCAGTGCCTGAATGATCAATACTATGTCTGGTCAGGACAGTTTGTCAAAATGAAAGCAATATGTGAAATACTGGACTTCCTCATTGATAACATCTGTGTAAAATATGGGGTAAGACATTCCCTTCTTGCGGATCTGTTTCTTTATGCACATGAATCGGGATTTCTGCTCAAATTGGCAAAGTCAAGACAAAATTGTTTATCTTAAGCTCCAGTTATATCGATGATCTGATATCGTTCAAAAACCATCAAATAGCCAATTCCCTTCCACTGATTTACCGACTTAGAACTAGAAATAAATGAAACCAATGAGACCGCCTCGTCTGTTTCATATTTAGATTTATGCATAGAGATTCAAAACAACTTCCATAAGACTGTATAAGAGGGATGACTTCAACTTTACAATTGTCAACTTTCCCGTCATGTCGAGTTATATTCGAACATATTTGGTGCCTACATATCACAACTTCTGAGGTACAATGGGCTCTTCTAACCGAGATCTCAAAGTGCGTCATACAACTCTTGTTCAAGGAGTTGTTTGATAAAGGTTACAACAATCAAGGCCTCAGCAAAGTTTTTAAAACATTTTTCGGTAGACATGTGGGTGACATTTCCAAATTCGATGCATCAATGACAAAAATAATGTCCGATGTAATGATTCCCTATTTTGACTTGTACCACATGTTCCCGTGGGTTTTCAGGTGAGCAACTGCCTTGCCTTTGCATGTGTTTGTGAAGGGTGCCACCGGAGGGGCAGGATACTCTGACCTTTTCGTGAATACCTTGTATTGGGACTACATAGTGATTCATCAACACATTCTTTCGATATAGCCTACATCCGACGCTGCTCATGATTATAAACATGGTTTTGTGGCTTTTATTTACAGGAAACACACCAAATATACAAACTTTGTTTACCGAATGGAACATGAATTCTGTAAAAAAAGCATTTTCTCCTGCCAAGACAAGTAGCTATCACATTCTAATAATGCACGTACATCATGTGACGGTCCTTTCTTCGTGCATTTCGAATGTTAACACGTGTACACCTTTCCCGCAAAATGTCATAACCATATGAAGTGGCCATAGGCAATCGTCGTAACTAGGGGTACGTCACGTGCCGTACCATGGTGTAAGTACTGATATCCAGGTCTCGAGGCTGATCTCTTGGACACACTGAATACCCTCGCTACAGCGAACCAGCTGCTTCCAATCGTCCGAAGACGTTATTGTGCACAAGTTTGTCGGGCATGACGTTGAAGTTGGATAATCTCCTCACTTTCATAGCCCTGTTCATAATGTTGACGTACCGATCTCGTTCGCCGGACACCCCGGCCGTGTCATACCAAAAGAGGGATAAAGATGTTACTATTTGTTTCCCTGCCTGGCGCTCGGTAAGGGGCTAAAACAAGGACTGGTCGGCTCGAAGACAGCATACTGGGTCGGAGTGGGGTATTCGTGTTAAACTGTGGTATAGTGTCTCAGTGGGCTAGCACTATAAAATCGGACTAGTACAAACACACAAACGCATGCACGCACTCACGCACTCACGCACGCATGCACGCACGTCTCTATATAAATGCAATACTATTGAACGCGACGTTTAACCACATTTCACCTCACCAATTCATATTTAGCATTGATGTTTTGTATTTACTTGAACTAGGTCAGTGTGATTTCACCACAAAGCTCAGTAGCATTTATCAATAATGTCGAGTCAACAGCAAAGAATTGTGTGAACATTAAAACTGCCCTGCACTGTGTTGCAAAACATATTTCTGAAACGTTGTTTCTGTACTTATAAACAGTAGAAACTCTGCACTTGTACACAACAGACGCAATTCAAAATTAACACATTGTATTTTTGTTCCAACAAATAAGTACATGCCCTATCGTGTCACTGAAAGTTCTGGTCCATCACTTGATTCCAGACCGCCGTCGCATGGCATGAGTACTTCTGTGCGGCGTCAGACAACACTTACTTGGGTACTTGTGTGAGTGGCGGGTGCTACCTGTAGGGCAGGACATGCTTCCCCTTTTCGCAAACACCCGGTGTCACCACTGAGTTTCAATGATGAATTCGTTTAATTGTCACCGATATTTTAACGCCCAATTCAATCTGTTTCTTTGGAAAATAGACTGGTTATTTTCTAGCATTGACGTTTTATATTCACAATCGTGTATGTGCTAATATTTTTCATATATGTACATCAATATTACTATGTAATTTTAGGGAGTATAAATGGCATTCGTCTTCGTTAAAACTCGTATCAACATATAGACATAGAGGTTACTTTTTGTAAGTGTTACATTATCAGACTCATGTTTATGTAAATAAAAGGACACCGTTTTCCTGCCATCTAAGCATTGTCACAACAAACACATTCGGAATTAACTGCCTCTTCTACTTACCTTCATTTTCACTTTGATCAATTTCTAGTTCTGTTCTTTTATTCCGAAAGATTTGCATCAAAAGATGTTCCATATATATCATTTGGTGACATATCTGTATCAGTCCTTCTTGGTCTAAATCTGGCTTACAGAAGTCTTGATGGTAGGAACTAATCCGCTCCTCAACGTTATGAAGTCCTGTCTCTAAGGTTTTGTCTAGTTTGTCTAGAATTTGTCTCCTTAATTCCAACGGGACATCACCAAGAGCAGCCTGGGTCTGAGATATCAGTTCACTGATGTACCTGTTTCTTGCACCTTCCAGAGGGGAGACTCCAGAACCTGCCATCTAGAAAATAATAATCAAGGATCTCTGTAGAGTAGAATGGGCTGTGATAGGTGATGCATGACGTGGATGTTATGAGGGTGAAACCACCGACATGTGCATCATGCTGACAAACCAAGAATCACATGCATCAGGTCATGCATGAAGTTAATTTTATATGATTGATTTGGCAAACCAACATTTTCTTACCAAAGAAACATTGGATTATAGAGTAACCTCCTCGCAACTCGAAACGATGGGTTTCCCCCCAAATGAATTGTGTTGAAAGTCCCCAGTCTAAATACATTAACACTCGAACGTCATTCTGCAAATACAAACTATTGTTTTTTTATTTATCTTCACTGATGGATATATACTGTCAAGAGTAAGGTTAAGAACCTTTTGCAATCTCATAAAAGAACCAAGTTTAATTCTGCCAATAAATATCCTCTATTTATTATATACTTCAGTGTGAAAGACTGAGTTTTCTGAAGTTGAGAAAAGTGATATTTTCATTACAGTCAACATAACACTTGATATTTCACTGCAGTGAACATAACACCTGATATTTCACTGCAGTGAACATAACACGTTGACGGAACTATGTTGGCCTACACGAGACAGCTCGTACACAAACTGTTGATTTACGTCAGTTCAACGTTGACAAGTCATATAATGACAGATAGTCATTTATGTAGTTAATACCGATTCTTACCGTTTGTTATTTTGTTGAAAATGATTTGTATTAAACTGTGAATTTCTCTTCTGATTTGTCATTCGATACTTTACGTTTCGCAAAGCGCCATTTTGTACTCCCATTCTTATTGATAAGTTTCTATATGAATTCGGGCTGTGGGGTAGTCTTGTGGTTAAAGCGTTTGATGGTCATACCGAAGACCCGGGTTCGATTCCCCACGTGGGTACAATGTGTAAAACCCATTTCGGTTGTCCACGGCCGTGATATTGCTGGAATATTGCTAAATCCGGCGTAATTATATCTTTATGCATATGAATCAGAATTTCTGCCCGGACTGGCAAATTCAACACAAAGCTATCTGGCCAAGAAATTTAATTTAAGCTTCACGATCATGAACTGTTATCATGATCTGATAACGTTCAATAATAGAAAAAAACCAAAACCTCCAACTGATTTTCCCACCTGTCACATCAAAATAGAGCTGAACAACTACAGAACATGCCTTCATTCGTTCACTTTAAACTGTACTGTGTTGTGCGATCTACAAAACATGCCTTCATTCGTTTACTTTAAACTGTACTGTGTTGTGAGATCTACAGAACATGCCTTCACTCAAGGGAAGAGGGTATATCGATGTCAACGTCTTTGTTATGAGGAACACATCGTTTCGGTGTATATGTTTACTCTTTCATCAGGTTGATGAAGGAGTAAGCATATACTCAGAAAAGTTGTGTTCCTCATAATGAAGAAGTTGACATCCATATAGTCTCTTCCTTATGTGTATCAATTCGAAATGCCTTTCAAAGACCTGATGCCTGCGCTCCTTCACTTTAAATTGTATGGTGCTGTGAGATCTACACAACAGGCCTTCACTCGTTCACTTTAAGCTGTCCAGTTTTGTGAGATCTACAGACCAGGCCTTCACTCGTTCACTTTTAACTATACTGTGTTGTGAGATCTAAATAACAGGCCTTCACTCGTTCCCTTCAAACTGTGTGGTGTTGTGAGACCTACAGAACAGGCCTTCACTCGTTTCTTGAACTGTCCTGTTTTGTGCAATCTACAGACCAGGCCTTCACTCGTTCACTTTAAAGTGTACTAAGTTGTGAGATCTATAGACCAGGCCTTCACTCATTCACTTTAAAGTGTACTAAGTTGTGAGATCTGAAGACCAGGCCTTCACTCCTTCACTTTAAAGTGTACTAAGTTGTGAGATCTACAGACCAGGCCTTCACTCCTTCACTTTAAAGTGTACTAAGTTGTGAGATCTATAGACCAGGCCTTCACTCCTTCACTTTAAAGTGTACTAAGTTGTGAGATCTACAGACCAGGCCTTCACTCCTTCACTTTAAAGTGTACTAAGTTGTGAGATCTACAGACCAGGCCTTCACTCCTTCGCTTTAAAGTGTACTAAGTTGTGAGATCTTAAGACCAGGCCTTCACTCCTTCACTTTAAAGTGTACTAAGTTGTGAGATCTACAGACCAGGCCTTCACTCCTTCACTTTAAAGTGTACTAAGTTGTGAGATCTGCAGACCAGGCCTTCACTCCTTCACTTTAAAGTGTACTAAGTTGTGAGATCTGAAGACCAGGCCTTCACTCCTTCACTTTAAAGTGTACTAAGTTGTGAGATCTACAGATCAGGCCTTCACTCGTTCATTTTAAAGTGTACTGTGTTGTGAGATCTACAGATCAGGCCTTCACTCGTTCACTTTTAACTGTACTGTGCTGTGAGATCTACAGACCAGGCCTTCACTCCTTCACTTTAAACCGTGCTTTGTTATGAGGGCGGTCGGGTAGCCTAGTGGTTAAAGCGTTCGCTCGTCACGCCGAAGACCCGGGTTCGATTCCCGACATGGGTACAATATGTGAAGCCCATTTCTGGTGTCCCCCGCCGTGATATTGCTGGAATATTGCTAAAAGCGGCGTAAAACCATACTCACTTACTCACTTTGTTATGAGATCTACAGAACAGGCCTCCACTCGTAAACTTTAAACTGTATGGTGTAAATTTTGTTGTGAGATCTACCCTGCAGCATTATTGACTGTTCAGCAGTTACTCGTCAATAAGGTAACGTTTTACTTCCCGCTGACCCAATGCTGTCAATATATGTTACAACGCTAATGTCCATATAGAGCAGTATTCATTTAGGAATACAACACAGTAATGGCTTGAGTGGCGGAGAGGGAGATGCTATCGCGGGACGGGTACACGCACTGTGCATCTGTATTGTGTTACACTGATAAACAGGTAATGTCACCGCCACCACTGTGCTATTTAGGACAATGTGTCACGATGAATGTTGGGTTTACAACAAAGCGGATTTCATCTTACATACTTATCAAATAAATATAATGTGGTATCTGTGACATTTTCGTAGAGGTGAAAGATGACAAGGTTTAATATTTCTAAAAGAAAATGGAGGTCTAGTTTGATATGTAACACAATAAGACTACATGGGTTCGACAACAAGATAGTTACTGCTAAGCAGCGGAACTGTTGTTATCCTTCGGTCTGAAATAGGATCAAATCTAAAGTTACCCTTACCTTCAGTGGTAGAACATGAAGCTGCAAGGTATGGTGTTACGTGAAACGCCCGGGCACATGTAAGACTTCCTGGTTGGATCCAGCCCGGCAGACTGACTGATATCAACTTGCGTGATCCACGTGATATGTTTATCTTGATACCGCATGCCTCTGTTACACACCTGCACAGCACAACCTTATTACGGGTGTGGCGGGTTTTCTTCCTGGTGCGGACCACCTCCGTGGTCTAGTGGTAGAGCGTCCGCCCGGAGTGGGGTATTCATGTTAAACTGTGGCATGGTATCTCAGTGAGCTAGCACTATAAATTGGCATCAGTCCGGACTAGTACAAGCATCCACACAAACACACACGTACATGCACGTCACTATATAAGTGCAATAATCTTGGACGCGATGTTAAACCCCATTTCACTTCTCTTTCTGATACGACTGAGTGTCAGTGTCGATGTCGATAAGTTGACATATATGAATTCACTTCTTGCTTCGGGTCAGTTCACAATTGATTCTCTACAGGAGCAGTCAGGCATAGCGCTCCTCTGTGTACACAGCTAGACTTGGTTAGTGCTCTTCAGTAAAGGGTTCAAGGTTTGCAAGCTATAGGTTGTGTATTGGTATTGTCCGTCAGTAAAATTAGTTCTCACAAGGGAAACATGTCAGAAGTAAGTACTTATCAAATACAAGGGCATTCCTTCCATCACACATTAGGTGAGGTACAAGCACTACTGTTCCTTGCATTATTCAATACTGTAAAACACTCTTATCTTAAAGAATCATGTATAAAGAATCAAATAATAATATTTATTCCTTCAAGAACAAAATGAAAAAGAACAAAACCTGAAAAACGTTTATGGAACTAGAGAACATAACTATATCAACAGCAATAAGCAACAGAAATATCTTAACAATATCTGGAAGCATCAGTAAATTATCCTTAATCTGTGCAGCATGTTCATTGACAAAAACACAGAACAGGAAGGAAGGGTATTTTGATAAATATAGCACAGTAATTTACCCATTTGAAAGAAACAATGACCTTTTTGAAATCTACAACAATTGCTTAAAAATTCCTCCTGGTCTCTGCGTGTATTTGTAAATAATCGCATTTACTATAAATATATTATCTGTGGTTGAGTTATCGTGTCTAAAACCTGCGTGTTCTTCCGAAATTTTATCTAATGAATCTGACCAAAAGGTAAGCTTTTTATTGATAATAAAAACAAATATTTAGCTCAAAACACTCAGAGGGTAATTAAACGAAAATTGTTTGCATCAGCACACGATCCTGATTTGTGTAGTGGAATAATCACACCAATAGCCAACTCTTTTGGACGTTTCTAAAATCAAATTGAAGTATTCAAAACGGTTATAATTTCTCCATATTTCTGCACAAGGGCCTATAGCTGCGTCAGTTTTACTTGCTAAATTGCACGTTCTGAATGGCAAGTGAATTTCTGGCGCAGTATCCTCCCATTAGCGTGACGTCATAACGATTGTTTATCAGTACCAATGTTTTGTGAATATGAACATGTATTATTTCGGACGATTGTACTGGAGACAGTGCTATCACGACGAATGAGGTTTGACTGTTTTTAATATAGCACAAAACGGTTTTCTGGGAACATCTTTCCTTTGAATTAATTTACAATATCAGACAATAATCATGCTTTTGAATCTGTATTCCATTATTATTGACCCTGGAATAATGCATGATTTATTGTAACCTGATTAGTAGAGTATAGAATACAAAACGCTAACGCCAGCAATTAACCAATCTCGATTATCAGCGGAAACAGATGCCACTGAGCATAAAATGCAAAATGATGCTAAAATACATATGAATGGATCACTACTTGAAACTACCGTGCACGTCAGTCCATGAGGAAAGTTATACTTTCTGTTACACCTTCCCAAACGTCCTTTCCATCCACCCATCAACAACGCCCCAGTCAACACATGCCCATCACCCCGACCACCCCACCACCGATCAACAACGCCCAAGTCAATACATGGCTCCCATCCCGCAACACCCAACCACCCATCAATAACCCCCCAGTCAATACATGGCCCCTTCCCAACATCAGCCCACCCATCCATCAACAACGCCCCAGTCAATACATGGCCCCCTCCCAACATCAGCCCACCCATCCATCAACAACGCCCCAGTCAACACATGGCCTCCATCTCGCAACACCCAACCCACCCATCAACAACGCCCCAGTCAATACATGGCCTCCATCCCGCAACACCCCACCCACCCATCAACAACACTCCAGTCAACAAATGTCCGTCACCCCGAACACCCCATCCACCCATCAACAACACATCAGTCAACACATGGCCCCAACCCCGAACACCCCACCCACCCAACAACAACACTCCAGTCAACACATGACCAACACCCCAAACACCCCACCCATCCATCAACAAAACCCCAGTCAACACATGGCCTCCATCCCACAACACCCCACCCACCCATCAACAACACTCCAGTCAACAAATGTCCGTCACCCCGAACACCCCATCCACCCATCAACAACACATCAGTCAACACATGGCCCCAACCCCGAACACCCCACCCACCCAACAACAACACTCCAGTCAACACATGACCAACACCCCAAACACCCCACCCACCCATCAACAAAACCCCAGTCAACACATTGCCCCAACCCCGAACACCCCATCCACCCATAAACAACTCTCCAGTCAATACATGACCGACACCCCAAACACACAACCACTCATCAACAACACCCAAGTCCCGCAATAAGGCAAGATCCTATATATAAAAATATCAGTATTACTGGTAAAAATTGAATATTTATCTATGTTATTTACCATTAACTAAGCATTGACAATGATCAGAAATATCTGAAATTAGTGCATTTGCTTGTCCAACTGCGGTTGGCTGATGTGATTGAGTAAAAGAATTTGATTTGTTTCTGAAGGTTTCAATTTCTGTTTCTATTTATCAACAAGTGAACGTTCACATGATCATGGAGGACTGAAACCCACAGTTGAGTGTCTAACACTGTCATTGTTTTAGATTCTCAAGCAATTTTACATATGCTGGTAATCATCATAAAGAAAATATTGTACAACAGTAGATGACATGCCATTTGGTAATAAAAATACCACAAACTTGTTTTATAAAAATATGTTGCCTTTTTCAGCATTTTGCCTGAGTGCACTTGTACAACAGAGAAAAAGTCATCTTTATCTTTGGTTATTTCTTGAGAATAGGAGCCGACAATATGAACTTTAGCTTGAACAGCTGGTACTACAATCAAGGGACACCCAGTGTGTATTCATAATTAGACAAAAAAACCACACACAAGTATAAGATAAAACAACACACACACAAGCATTAGATAAAACATGTACAAAAGTATGGCACAAAAGGGGATTTTGATCACAGAACAAATTTAAGTAACTGATAGTATGGATGATCAACTTGCATTGCTACCAGTACATATCCAAATTCTTGATGCCACACAAACATCATTACATGCTTTGCATAGAGAACGGACTACATCACATCCAAAATGGCTGTGGACCCACTTTTGGCATCTGGGTCCATTTCCACAAAGTTGGTTGGTTGGTTTGTTGTTTTACGCCGCTCTCAGCAATATTCAATCTATATGACGGCGGTCTTTAAATAATCCAGTCTGGACCAGACCATCCAGTAATTGATATAATGAGTATCGATCCACGCAATTGGGATCGATGATATGCTTCAACCAAGTCAGCGAGCCTGAACACTCGATCCCGTTAGTCGCCTTTTACGTCAAGCATGTGTTGCTGAAGACCTATTCTACCCCTGATCTTCACGGGTCATTTCCACAAAGTGATGCCTGTGGTAGATCTGTGTAGAAGAATGGGATTTGCATCTGGAATTGGTCCCCAGCAAACCATGCATGTTGTAAGAGGCGACTAATTGGATCGAGTGGTCAGGCTTGCTGACTTGGTTTATGCATGTCATTGTATCCCAATAACTGAATTGTCTAGCCCAGAGTTGAATATTTCAAGACTGCTGTCATAAAGCTGGAATGTTACTGTTTGTGGCGTTAAACAACAAACAAACATACAGTTATCTTATCTGTTAAAGCATTTTTTTGTGCAACACTGCCCATGTTAACAGGCTAAACTGTTGGCAAACAAACAAATACATCCCTGTAACCTGGTCAGATACATGCCACTTTGAGGATCAAGTCAAGTCTTTCAAGTAATGTCGGACTTTGTACTACAGTTGATCCATGTGCCAGGACTTGACTTTTTGATTCCATTGAACGTTGCTGACAACAGAAGCTACTGTGACTGGTATCGGCCAGTCAGAATGAGGAAGTTGGCGTTGTCTATCCCCTATTTGTCAGAATGGACCACCAGTTCTTCATGCTTGTTGTCCAAGCAGACAAACATTGGAATTGGTTGATGTGGCTTGGTGACTTGGCTGATGATCATTTCAGACCCGGACAAGATAGGACATAACCACTGATTTGCCAGGCCAAGACTCAAATCTTACATACTTGTTGTGTCAGTGGCACATCTTTTTGACCAAATAGTACTCCGAGAATCAAACTGGTCCTTAGTAATGACAACTGCTGAGTACTTATGCTCTTATCCAACAATTTTACACAGTTGATATATCATCAGGAATCATCTCCCTGAAGAAAAGTGGTTTTCTCAGTGTACTTTCAATGTGTGGACTCTGTTTAAATAACCCCATGAGGTCCTGGCAGCTAATTTCTGCTGCAAGGTGTGTCATGCAGGTGACAACATCAATATTACTTGAATGTCTGTCCATCATTTCAGCAAACCTCTTCACCCATAGAGTTCCATTGAATTGATCATCATGAATAACATTAAATCCTGGTGCTGTACCCCGAAGCACAAGAAAGTCGGCTTCACTTGGGACAGTAGTATCATTTCCAGTTCCACTTCCTGGCTTGACTCCCAACATGATTTTGCCCCTCTGCCCGCATGGTATCAAAAAGACTTTTGGTTTACCTGACAGAGTCGGGCATTGCGATGCATTGAACAAATCTTTCAGATCTTGGAAAGGAAGTGGTGCTGCTTTTGCATCAAGGACACACTGGCGATAATTTATTACCTTGGTTTCAGTGAGGATGACACACACAAACGCATCAAACTGACTATGATCCATCTGTGCAACACTGTCCAACAGTGTTTTCATATCTTTTCAAGAAATATTTGTATAGAGTCGAGTATCAAAATCGAGCTTCTGAAATGTTCTGCGGAGCTTGGCAGCATCCTTTTCACAATAGCGGTGAAATTGAGCATGTGGATTTGATTTTGGATTGCAAATGATGATAGCGATGCCCTTAGGGGTAGAATGAAATTGATATCCTGAAATCATAAAAAGAGCATTATAGATCTCCCAGTGTGCCATGAATTACATAAGGTGGATAAAACGGTTACATTGATTTAACACCGATGAAAGATATTCTCAATTGTAGATCTTCAAAGCATAAGACCTCATTAACTGTGTTTTTAAAAAAAACATTTGGATGGTATAACATTGCATCATGATTGATATTTACCATCAGTGAGATACAAAAGGGTAACAATTCGAGTAGAGCAGACGGTTAATGTATATATGCTAACTTTATCTCTCACACAATGATCAAAATCAGTTGTCCAAATCTAACCAAACATTTTTCATTTATTAGAATACTTTAACTCCATGGCCAAATTGTCAAAACGATCATAGTGCTACCAGTTTAAGTAAGAGTTACGATCATCCTAGCGCTACCTATGTTAGAGTTAATGTTACGATAATCTTGGCACTAAGATGGCTTTATGGAAGTGGATCCTGGACTATTATTACATATAAATCAAAATATATAGATGCTGCTATGAACCATATCCAAACTGAAAGAACATGACAAGAGATTCAAGAAAAGTCCTTCATTTAAAAAAGCAAAAGCTTTTACATCTTGGTTTTCCAGCCTGTAACTGGGTAGAGGTAATTGGAATTGTATTTTGAGGACAGGTTGTCATGTCATCTGAATGATACCTAGTCTCGATATTACATTGTAAGAATATGGAAAAGATCCGCATTTCAGGCTAAACTTTCGTCAGGGCTTTTGGGCACAACAGTGGTTAAACCATTGGACTGCCACTCTGAAGACAAGGGTCCGATGCCCAATTTGGTTATAATGTGTCAATCCCATTCTTGCTGTCCGCAAACATGACATAACTCGAATATTGCTGAAATATTGAAAAATGTAAATGAATATAGTATTGTCATTGTGAGACTTTATGCAGGTTTGGAGAGATTTGAATGTGAAAATTGATTATTTGAAATATGTTCATACCCGTTTGTGATAATGTTCCTGATGCAAACGAGACACTTGTTTCAAACAGAGATTCCAGATCAGACAGACGTCCTACATCACTCCTAGCGATACCTTCAGACTCTTTGTCTGTCGAGCAGCTGTCATTATCTTCTTCCAGGGATGAACAGTTGCATCTGAGGTCAAGTTTGTTTTGGTGCTGAAGTTGTTTGTATATTTGCGGATAACTTGTTTTGATTGCTTCAGCAACGTGATTCAAGTTGGTTATTTTAGAAAACAGGTATGACCACTTTGTGGTATTGGATGTTTGTGTGTTTCTCAGTTCTTGGTAATCGTCGGCAGATATTACTCCGTCTTTTAAAAGATATTGAGCAAGGTGCTTGACTTGGACATTTTCCCTCATATTGCAAACAGCACACACATGGGTCCTTGTTGGTACGGTTTTCAGATGTTGTGCTGTTTCACTTAACTTCTTTGCAACGTCTGGATAATCTTCCCCAATTGCTGGTATAAAGTTGTTCTGAAATAAACATAAACTGAGAACTTGGGACACATAAAAAACATTCTTCTCAACAGACTTAAGGCCGAACGGCATTGGTTTAATTCCTAATGAATTAAGATCAGTGAAAAGAGTGAGTGAGTGAGTATGGTTTTTACATCGCTTTTGGCAATATGCCAGCAATATCACGGCGGAGGACACCAGAAATGGGCTTCTCCGAATCGAACGCGGCTCTTTGGCGTGACGAGCGAACGCTGTAACCTCTAGGCTACCCGACCGCCCCAGACATTCATTCCTACTGTATTGTACATTGTATGCTACCACATATCTATTTTAACAGGTGGTCTCTCAGACGAAGAGTCATTCAACACCTACCTACCATCAAAGTTGAACAAGAAAGTCGACCTCTCATGAGATCCAGGAAGGCATCCTTTCGTCGCCGGGATGTGGGATTCATGGCAATTATGCTTTCACGTTCGTCGTCTGTGAGAAGATGATCTTGTATCAGACTGTCCAGAATGCATGTGCCTTCGATGCTTACATCGTTGAGATCCCCATTACACACTTGGAATAACTTTATGTGGATGTGGTCTGCATCATCGACATCAGTGCCTGCATGATCAATACCATGACTTGTCAGGACAATTTGTCAAAATGAAAGCAAATGCCATCTGAAGTTTACTGCGAAAACAATAACATATGTGACATACTGGACTTCCTCAGTGATACCATCTCAGTAAAAAATGGGGTAAGACATTTAATCAAGAAGCAGGCATCCATATATGCACCAATTGCGCTCAAATTGGCAAAGTCCAGACAAAGAAGTTTATCTTAAGCTTCAGATATATCGATGATCTGATATATTTCAATAACCATCAAATAGCCAATTCCCTTCCACTGATTTACCCACCTGAACTAGCAATAAATGAAACCAATGAGACCGCCTCGTCTGTTTCATATTTAGATTTATGCCTAGAGATTCAAATCAACCCCCACAAGACTGTATGACAAGAGGGATGACTTCAACTTTACAATTGTCAACTTTCCCGTCATGTCGAGTTATATTCGAACATATTTGGTGCCTACATATCACAACTTCCGAGGTACAGTGTGCTCTTCTAACCGAGATCTCAAAGTGCGTCATACAACTCTTGTTCAAGGAGTTGTTTGTTAAAGGTTACAACACCCAAGGCCTTAGTAAAGTTTTTTAAACATTTTTTGGTAGACATGTGGATGACATTTCCATATTCGATGCATCAGTGACAAAAATAATGTCCGATGTAATGATTCCCTATTTTGACTTGTACCACATGTTCCCGTGGGTTTTCAGGTGAGCAATTGACTTGCCTTTGCATGTGTTTGTGAACGGTGCCACCGGAGGGGCAGGATACTCTGACCTTTCCGTGAAAAACCTGTATGGTCACAACTACATAGTGATTCATGAACACATTCTTTTGATATCGCCTACAGTCGACTCTGCTCATGATTATAGAAATGGTTCTGTGGCTTTTATTTACAGGAAACACACCATTTATACCAACATTTTCCCGACCGAATGGAAGACGAATTCTGGAACAAAAAGTATTTTCTCCTGCCAAAATACCAATCCCCTTCTGATGCACGTACATCAGGTGACGGTCCTTTCTTCGTGCATTTCGAGTTTTAACACTGTACACCTTTCCCGCAAAATGACGAAGCCATATGAAGTGGCTATAGGCAATCGTCGTAACAAGGGGTACGTCACGTGACGTACCATGGTGTTGGTACTGATATCCAGGTCTAGAGATTGAGCTCACGGACACACTGAATACCCTCGCTACAGCGAACCAGCTGCTTCCAATCGTCCGAAGACGTTATTGTGCACAAGTTAGTCGGACATGACGTTAAAGATGGATGATCGTTAACGGACAACGGTCTTGCTAACCGAGATCTCCTCACTTTCATAGTCCTGTTCATAATGTTCACGTGCCGAACATGCACGTGAATCGATCTCGTGGTTGTCATATATTACCTGATTGTAGTATTACCTTTGGATTAGCGACTATGGTTGTCGTAAGAGGCGACCAACGGGATCGGGGGGTCAGGCTCGCTGACTTGGTTGATGCCTGTTATCGATCCCAATTGTGTGGAGCGATGCTCATGATATTAATCACTGGATTATCTGGTCCAGACTCGATTATTTACAGATCGCCGTCATATATCTGGAATATTACTGAGTGCGGCGTTACACAACAAGCAAACAAACAAACAAAAACCTTTGGGTTCTGCATTTGGTCGTTTTTTGCGTTGTGATGATTCATATTCATATTTAGCGACCGCCTCCGTGGTCTAGTGGTAGAGCGTTCGCCGGGACAGCCCGGCCGTGTCATACTAAAAGAGGGTCAAAGATGTTACTATTAAGGGGCTCAAACAAGGACTCGTCTGCTCGGAGTCAGCATACTGGGTCTGCGTGGGGTATTTGTGTTAAACTGCGGCATAGTGTCTCAGTTGGCTAGCACTATAAAATCGGACCAGTACAAGCACACAAACGCACGCACGCACGCACGAAGTCACGCACGTCTCTATATAAATGCAATAATCTTGAACGCCACGTTAAACCACATTACCTCACCAATTCATATTTAGCATTGATGTTGTGTATTTACTTGAACTAGGTCAATGTGATTTCATCACAAAGCTCAGTAGCATTTATCAATAATGCTGAGTCAACAACAAAGACTTGTGTGGACATCAAAACTGCACTGCACTGTGTTGCAAAACATATTTCTTAAACGTTGTTTCCCTACTGATAAGAAGCAGAAACTCTGCACTTGTACACAACAGACGCAATTCAAAATTAACACATTGTATTTTTGTTCCAACAAATAAGTACATGCACTATCGTGTCACTGAAAGTTCTGGTCCATCACTTGATTGTCTTGTTTGTTTCCAGTCCGCCGTCGCATGGCAGGAGTACTTCTGTGCGGCGTCAGACAACACTTACTTGTGTACTTGTGTGAGTGGCGGGTGCTACCTGTAGGGCAGGTCATGCTTCCCCTTTTCCAAACACCTGAGTTTCAATGATGAATTTATTTAATTGTCACCGATATTTTTACGCCCAACTAAATCTGTTTCTTTGGACACAATAGACACTGGTTATTCTCTAGCATTGAAGTTTTATATTTAAAAAACGTGTATGTGCTAAAAGTTTTCATATATGTGTATCAATATTACCATTTAATTTTAAGGAGTATAAATGGAATGCGTCTTCGTTAAAACTCGTATCGCCATAGTCATAGCGGTTCCTTTTTGTAAGTGTTACATTATCAGAGTCATGTTTATGTAGATAAAAAGACCCAGTCATCCTGCCATCTAAGCATTGTCACACTAAACACATTCGGAATTAACTGCCTCTTCTACTTACCTTCATTTTCACTTTGATCAATTTCTATTTCTGTTCTTTTATTCCGAAAGATTTGCATCAAAAGATGTTCCATGTATATCATTTGGTGAAATATCTGCATCAGTTCTTCTTGGTCCAAATCTGGCTTACAGAAGTCTTGATGGTAGGAACTAATCCGATCCTCAACGTTATGAAGTCCTGTCTCTAAGGTTTTGTCTAGTTTGTCTAGAATTTGTCTCCTTAATTCCAACGGGACATCACCAAGAGCAGCCTGGGTCTGAGATATCAGTTCACTGATGTACCTGTTTCTTGCACCTTCCAGAGGGGAGACTCCTGAACCTGCCATCTGGAAAATAATAATCAAGGATCTCTGTTGAGTAGAATGGGCTGTGATGGGTGCTGTAGGACGTTGATGTGGGCGAAACCACCGACATTGTGTATCAGGCTGCCAAGAGTCACATGCATCAGGGCCCTGTTCCACAAAGCGATCTTAGAGCTGTGATTGTCGTAAGCCTATGTTATAGTATGGCAGTTACGATCGTCTTAGTGCTAACATGGCTCTGTTGAACAGGAGCCAGGGCATGAAGTTAATTTCCTATGCTTGATTTGGCAAACCAACATTATCTTACCAAAGAAACAATGGATATAACCTCCTCGCAACTCTAAACGATGGATTCTTCCCCCATTGTATTGTGTTGAAAGTGAATTCACACTCGAAAACCATTCTCCAAATACAAACTACTTGTATCTTTATTTATCTTTATTGATTGATACTGTCAACAGTAAGGTTAAGGAACTTTTGCAATCTCATGAAAAACCAAGTTCAATTCTGTCACAAGTTTTAACTTTTCAACTTGGTACTACTTGTCAAAATGAAAGCAAATGCCACCTTAAGTTTACTGAGAAAACAATATGTGAAATGTTTCGGACTTTCTCATTGAAAACATCTATGTAAAATGTTTGGGCACCAATTGTACTTCCCTCCTCCTTGATAAATTGCGTTATGAATTCCTGACACATTTTATGGATAGCATATTGATCTGCTCGGACTGGCAAAGTCAAAACAAGGCTATTTGACCAAGAAGTTTAACTTAGGCTTCAGGTGTATATCGTTCAATAATTGTAAAATAGCCAAAACACTTCTACTTGATTTACCCAACTACAGAACAGTGTTGTGAGATCTTCAGATCAGGTCTTCTCTCGTTCACTTTTAATTGTACTGTGTTGTGAGATCTACAGAACATGCCTTCACTCGTCCCCTTTAAACTGTACTGTGTTGTGAGATCTACAGTACATGCCTTCACTCGTCCCCTTTAAACTGTACTGTGTTGTGAGATCTACAGAACATGCCTTCACTCGTCCCCTTTAAACTGTACTGTGTTGTGAGATCTACAGAACATGCCTTCACTCGTCCCCTTTAAACTGTACTGTTTTGTGAGATCTTCAGATCAGGTCTTCTCTCGTCCCCTTTAAACTGTACAGTGTTGTGAGATCTACAGAACAGGCCTACACTCGTTCCCTTTAAACTGTACTGTGTTGTGAGATCTACAGAACAGGCCTTCACTCGTTCCCTTTAAACTGTACTGTGTTGTGAGATCTACACAACAGGCCTTCACTCGTTCCCTTTAAACTGTACTGTGTTGTGAGATCTACAGAACAGGCCTCCACTCGTTCACTTTCAACTGTACTGTGTTGTGAGATCTACAGATCAGGCCTACACTCGTTCCCTGTAAACTGCACGGTGTTGTGAGATCTACAGAACAGGCCTACACTCGTTCCCTTTAAACTGTACTGTGTTGTGAGATCTACAGAACATGCCTTCACTCGTTCACTTTAAACTGTACTGTGTTGTGAGATCTACAGAACATGCCTTCACTCGTTCCCTTTAAACTGTACTGTGTTGTGAGATCTACAGAACAGGCCTACACTCGTTCCCTTTAAACTGTACGGTGTTGTGAGATCTACAGAACATGTCTTCACTCGTCCCCTTTAAACTGTACTGTGTTGTGAGATCTACAAAACAGGCCTACATTCGTCCCCTTTAAACTGTACGGTGTTGTGAGATCTACAGAACATGTCTTCACTCGTCCCCTTTAAACTGTACTGTGTTGTGAGATCTACAAAACAGGCCTACATTCGTCCCCTTTAAACTGTACTGTTTTGTGAGATCTACAGAACAGGCCTACACTCGTTCCCTGTAAACTGTACTGTGTTGTGAGATCTACAGAACATGCCTTCACTCCTTCACTTTAAACTGTACTGTGTTGTGAGATCTACAGAACATGCCTTCACTCGTTCACTTTCAACTGTACTGTGTTGTGAGATCTACAGAACATGCCTTCACTCCTTCACTTTAAACTGTACTGTGTTGTGAGATCTACAGAACATGCCTTCACTCGTTCCCTTTAAACTGTACTGTGTTGTGAGATCTACAGAACAGGCCTACACTCGTTCCCTTTAAACTGTACGGTGTTGTGAGATCTACAGAACATGTCTTCACTCGTCCCCTTTAAACTGTACTGTGTTGTGAGATCTACACAACAGGCCTACACTCGTTCCCTTTAAACTGTACGGTGTTGTGAGATCTACAGAACATGTCTTCACTCGTCCCCTTTAAACTGTACTGTGTTGTGAGATCTACAAAACAGGCCTACATTCGTCCCCTTTAAACTGTACTGTTTTGTGAGATCTACAGAACAGGCCTACACTCGTTCCCTGTAAACTGTACTGTGTTGTGAGATCTACAGAACATGCCTTCACTCCTTCACTTTAAACTGTACTGTGTTGTGAGATCTACAGAACATGCCTTCACTCGTTCACTTTCAACTGTATTGTGTTGTGAGATCTACAGAACAGGCCTTCACTCGTTCCCTTTAAACTGTACTGTGTTGTGAGATCTACAGAACAGGCCTTCACTCGTTCACTTTCAACTGTACTGTGTTGTGAGATCTACACAACAGGCCTTCACTCGTTCCCTTTAAACTTTACTGTGTTGTGAGATCTACAGAACAGGCCTTCACTCGTTCACTTTCAACTGTACTGTGTTGTGAGATCTACACAACAGGCCTTCACTCGTTCCCTTTAAACTGTACTGTGTTGTGAGATCTACAGAACATGCCTTCACTCGTTCACTTTAAACTGTACGGTGTTGTGAGATCTTCAGAACAGGCCTTCACTCGTTCCCTTTAAACTGTACTGTGTTGTGAGATCTACAGAACATGCCTTCACTCGTTCACTTTCAACTGTACGGTGTTGTGAGATCTACACAACAGGCCTTCACTCGTTCCCTTTAAAGTGTACTGTGTTGTGAGATCTACCCTGCAGCATTAATGACTGTTCAGCACTTTTATATAAACACTCGTCAATTAAACAACGTTTTACGTCCCGCTGACCTAATGCTGTCAATATATGTGACAACACTTGAGTAGCGGAGAGGGAGGTACTACCACGGGACCGGTATAGCACTGTACAACCGCATTGTGTGACACAGATAAACAGTTAATATCCGATGCTATTTTAGGAAAATGTGTCACGATGAATCTTGGGTATACGAGAAAGCGGATTTCAAACATTTGACATACTTATCAAATAGATTGTATGACGTTTTCTTTGAGGCGAAAGATGACAAGGTTCAATATTTCTAAAACAAGATGGAGGTCTAGTTTGATATTTGTTACACAATAAGACCACAGGGTGCCGATGACAGGATAGTTACTGTTGAACATCATAACCTGTTATTCGTTGGTCTGAAATCAAATCTAAAGATACCCCTACCGTCAGTGCTAGAAAACGAAGCTGCAATTCCTGGTGTTACATGAAACGACTGGGCACATGTAAGACTTCCTGGTTGAATCCACGTTGGCAGATTGACTGACATCGACTTGCGTTATCCACGTAAATTCACACATATGACTTCACTTCCTGTTTTAGTCAGTTCACAATAATTCTGTACAGGAGCCATCATAGTGCACGCAGCTAGACTTGGTTGGCGCTCTTCAGTAAAGGGTTCAAGGTCTACATACTGTAGCTTCTCCTATTAAAGTATTGATTATGTGTTTTGGTAGAAGCATAGTTATCAAATACAAGTGGATTCCTTCCAACACACAATGGGTGATGTACAAGCCCTACTGTACCTGGCGTTATTTAATACTCTCAAACACTCTTATCTCACAAGTACAAAGAATCAATAATACGTTTCCTTCAAGAACAAAAGGAAAGAAAACAAAACCTGACCCAACAACTCGAAATTCTTGAAACTTCCATTGATTTTTTAATTAATTTTGATAATTTGGAAGATGAAAGAATTTTTTTTAGTGGAAATAAGGAAACGAATAAGGAATCTAGAACAAAGTGGATTATGGATGGTGAAAGAGTTGGCAGTTTTCTCTGTAACCTTGAGAACAGGACTTTTGTCAGCTGGTCTATGACTCATTGGGAATTAAATGATGGCTCCACATTGCTAAATTCAAGTGACATTAGTGCTGAAGCAGCCAACATGTAAATGAATCTATACAGTAGTAATGAACACATGGTAATGGTACAGAGCTCTGATCTGAAATATCTGTTGGACAGAGATTCTCTCACGTTTTAAAATAAAAATGAAGTGAAAGAGATGAAAGATGATGAAGTGGCAAAAGCTCTCAAGAATATGCCTAACCAGCAATAGCTCAGGTTTGGATGGCATTCCCACTGAATTTCATAATTTCGTTTGGAAACATATTTGCCAGTTTTTTGCGATCATTGAATTATGGCTCAAACCAAGGTGAACTCTCCCTTATTCAGAAACAAGGGGTCATTGCCTGTATTCCAAAGGGGGATAAGCCTGAACGGTTCATAACTAACTGGAGGTCCATATCACTATTGAATGTTTCATATAAACTGGCAGCTTCATGCATTGCAAATTGGATAAACTCAACATTGGCATTTCTTGTTAATGAAGATCAGGCTGGCTTTGTGGCAGTTTGCTATATTGACTTAATACAGAACGGGACGACGCCTGACATCACCAGTACCGGAATTGACGAAATGCACCCTAGACGACCACTAACTAGTGGCAGCATTATCCAGCTTATACACTCCTGTATCTTCGTAGTCAGTGCTGATGATGTGGAATTACTACTTGATGGTAGTCAATAATGATTATTATCTCTGCCTGATAAAAAAAACCCCAAAAACATTTTGTTACTTAAAATGACATGCTTTAGAAATTTCTTTGCAGTGATAAACGAGACAAAAAAATAAATGAGGATTAAAGTTTGTCAACCTGTTATTAAGCTTGGGGGCCTAGGTGTGGTGAATATCGTTTCATATGTAACATCTCACCAGCCGCATGGATAAGGAGATGTCTGTCCTCAGGTGTTCAAAAATGGGAGCACCTATTTAAATCTACATATCCTTACTTGTTTAAATTTGGTGAATTGTGTGTAACGTCTATTGAGAGAAAATTATCTTTGATATAATGCTTTTTGGAAATGTTTTTCTTAGTCATTTATTCTGCTTGATAACAAAGCCAAACCAGAACCTTTCAGTAGTTTTGTAAGTGCACCAATGAAGTCATTGTTCTTGAAATACGGGTTTGAGAAGGGTGTCTCCCAAAGTATAGATTTGGTCAAGACGAAGGAGTTTCTATCACATGTCCGATGCAATTCCTTATTTTGACTTGTACCATATGTTCCCGGTTGTTTTTCTGGTGAACAATTGCCATGCCTTTGTATGTGTTTGTGACGAGTGCCACCGGTGGGGCAGGGTATGCCCACCCTTTTCACGAACACCTCGTTTCATTTAATAGTGATTAAAATCACATGTTCATAGTCGGAATCGTACGATCGACTTTGTTTATGGCAGCAGTTCCTTATGAATAAGGGGAGGGTTTTGTCGCTTTTATTTTATTCATTTACACAATTATAATCATGTCTATACCGACTTGGTGAAAAAGCGTAATAGAGTTCATAGTGTGATATGTACTGAAAGAATGTAGTGAACACATCACTGCATCGTATCTGAATATAATGTTCAGTTACTCGTTTATTTTAAGTTAAAACCGTATCATTGTTACACAGGGAAAGAATGTGTGTTATGAAGGTTTATGAATAGTTTTCAATAATATGGAACTGAAAACGTCGTGCCGAGATACTGCTGTGGGAAGTGGCATGACATACCAATACACCTCCCATGTTAGTTTCAGTCTAAGATTCAATAAGGAGTGTATCTCCTAACATGACTGAATCCTGATGTCCATAACCCACCGTATGTGGATACACGCATCACGACTACCCCTGGATGTCCATAACCCGCTCTATGTGGATACACGCATCACCACTACCCCGGGGATGTCCATTACCCGCCCAATGTTGATACACGCATCACGACTACCCCGGGGATGTCCATAATCCGCCCTATGTGGATACACGCATCACCACAACCCCGGGGATGTCCATAATCCGCCCTATGTGGATACACGCATCACCACTACCCCGGGGATGTCTATTACCCGCCCTATGTGGATACACGCATCACCACTACCCCGGGGATGTCCATAATCCGCCCTATGTGGATACACGCATCACCACAACCCCGGGGATGTCCATAATCCGCCCTATGTGGATACACGCATCACCACTACCCCGGGGATGTCCATAATCCGCCCTATGTGGATACACGCATCACCACTACCCCGGGGACGGCCATAACCCACCCTATGTGGATACACGCATCACCACTACCCCTGGGATGTCCATAACCCGCCCTATGTGGATACACGCATCACCACTACCCCGGGGATGTCCATAACCCGTCCTGTGTGGATACACGCATCACCACTACCCCGGGAATGTCCATAACCCACCCTATGTGGATACACGCATCACCACTACTTCGGGGATGTCCATAACCCGCCCTATGTGGATACACGCATCACCACTACCCCGGGGATGTCTATAACCTGCCCTATGTGGACACACGCATCACCACTACCCCGGGGATGTCCATAACCCGTCCTATGTGGATACACGCATCACCACCTTCCAGGGGATGTCAATAACCCATCTGATGTGGATACTCGCATCACCACTACCCCGGGGATGTCCATAACCCGCCCTATGTGGATACACGCATCACCACTACCACGGGGATGTCCATAACCCACCCTATGTGGATACACGCATCACCACTTTCCAGGGGATGTCAATAACCCACCTGATGTGGATACACGCATCACCACTACCCCGGGGATGTCCATAACCCGCCCTATGTGGATACACACATCACCACTACCCCGGGGATGTCCATAACCCGCCCTATGTGGATACACGCATCACCACTACCCCGGGGATGTCCATAACCCGCCCTATGTGAATACACACATCACCACTACCCCGGGGATGTCCATAACCTGTCCTGTGTGGATACACGCATCACCACTAACCCGGGGATGTCCATAACCCGCCCTATGTGGATACACACATCCCCACTACCCCGGGAATGTCCATAACCCGCCCTATGTGGACACACGCATCACCACTACCCCGGGGATATCCATAACCCGCCCTATGTGGACACACGCATCACCACTACCCCGGGAATGTCCATAACCCGCCATATGTGGATACACGCATCACCACTACCCCGAGGTGTACAAAACCCACTCTATGTGGATACACACATCACCACAACCATGGGGTGTACAAAACCCACCTTATGTGGATACAGGCATCACCACAACCCTTGGGTGTACAAAACCCACCCTTTGTGGATACACGCATCACCACTACCCCGGGGATGTCCATAACCCGCCCTATGTGGATACACGCATCACCACTACTCCGCGGATGTCCATAACCCACACTATGTGGATACACGCATCACCACTACCCCGGGGTGTACATAACCCGCCCTATGTGGATACATGCATCACCACTTTCCAGGGGATGTCCATAACCCGTCCTATGTGGATACACGCATGACCACTGCCCCGGGGTGTACATAACCCGCCCTATGTGGATACACGCATCACCACTACCCCGGGGTGTACATAACCCGCCCTATGTGGATACACGCGTCACCACTACCCCCGGGTGTACAAAACCCGCCCTATGTGGATACACGCATCACCACTACCCCGGGGTGTACATAACCCGCCCTATGTGGATACACGCATCACCACCACCCCGGGGATGTCCATAACCCGTCCTATGTGGATACACGCATCACCACTACCCCGAGGTGTACAAAACCCACCCTTTGTGGATACACGCGTCACCACTACCCCCGGGTGTACATAACCCGCCCTATGTGGATACACGCATCACCACTACCCCGGGGTGTACATAACCCGCCCTATGTGGATACATGCATCACCACCACCCCGGGGATGTCCATAACCCGTCCTATGTGGATACACGCATCGCCACTACCCCGGGGATGTCCATAACCCGTCCTGTGTGGACAAACGCATCACCACTACCCCGGGGATGTCTATAACCCGCCCTTTGTGGATACACGCATCACCACTACCCAGAGGTGGAAAAACCAACCCTATGTAGATACACGCATCACCACTACCCCGGGGATGTCCATAACCAGCCCTATGTGGATACACGCATCACCACTACTCCGCGTATGTCCATAACCCACCATATGTGGATACACGCATCACCACTACACCGGGGATGTCCATAACCCGCCCTATGTGGATACACGCATCACCACTACTCCGCGTGTGTCCATAACCCACCCTATGTGGATACACGCATCACCACTACCCCGGGGTGTACATAACCCGCCCCATGTGGATACACGCATCACCACTACCCCGGGGATGTCCATAACCCACCCTATGTGGATACACGCATCACCACTACCCCGGGGATATCAATAACCCGCCCAATAAGGATACACGCATCACCACTACCCCGGGGATATCCATAACCCACCCTTTGTGGATACACGCATCACCACTACCCCGGGGATGTCCATAGCCCCCCCCTATGTGGATACACGCATCACCACTACCCCGGGGATGTCCGTAACCCGCCCTGTGTGGATAGACGCATCACCACTACCCCGGGGTGTACATAACCCGCCCTATGTGGATACATGCATCACCACTACCCCGGGGATGTCCACAACCCGTCCTATGTGGATACACGCAACACCACCACCCCGGGGATGTCCATAACCCGCCCTATGTGGATACACGCATCACCACAACCCCGGGGATGTCCACAACCCGTCCTATGTGGATACACGCAACACCACCACCCCGGGGATGTCCATAACCCGCTCTATGTGGATACATGCATCACCACTACCCCGGGGATGTCCACAACCCGTCCTATGTGGATACACGCAACACCACCACCCCGGGGATGTCCATAACCCGCCCTATGTGGATACACGCATCACCACAACCCCGGGGATGTCCACAACCCGTCCTATGTGGATACACGCAACACCACCGTCCCGGGGATGTCCATAACCCGCTCTATTTGGATACACACATCACCACTACCCCGGGGATGTACAAAACCCAGCCCATGTGGATACATGCATCACCACTACCCCGGGGATGTACATAACCCGCCCTATGTGGAAACACGCATCACCACTGCTCCGCGGATGTCCATAACCCACCCTTTTTGGAAACACGCATCACCACAACCCCGGGGATGTCCATAACCCGCCCTATGTGGAAACACGCATCACCACAACCCTGGGGTGTACAAAACCCACCCTATGTGGATACACGCATCACCACTACCCCGGGGATGTCCATAACCCGCCCTATGTGGATACACGCATAACCACTACTCCGCAGATGTCCAGAACCCACCCTATGGGGATACAGGCATCACCACTACCCCGGGGTGTACATAACCCGCCCTATGTGGATACATGCATCACCACTTTCCAGGGGATGTCCATAACCCGTCCTATGTGGATACAGGCATCACCACTACCCCGGGGTGTACATAACCCGCCCTATGTGGATACACGCATCACCACTACCCCGGGGTGTACATAATCCGCCCTATGTGGATACACGCATCACCACAACCCCGGGATGGCCATAACCCGCCCTATGTGGATACACGCATCACCACTACCCCGGGGATATCCATAACCCGCCGAATATGGATACACGCATCACCACTACCCCGGGGATATCCATAACCCACCCTTTGTGGATACACGCATCACCACTACCCCGGGGATATCCATAACCCACCCTTTGTGGATACAGGCATCACCACTACCCCGGGGATGTCCATAACCCGCCCTATGTGGATACACGCATCACCACTACCCCAGGGATATCCATAACCCACCCTTTGTGGATACACGCATCACCACAACCCCGGGGATGTCCATAACCCACCATATGTGGAAACACGCATCACCACTACTCCGCGGATGTCCATAACCCACCCTTTGTGGAAACACGCATCACCACTACCCCGGGGATGTCCATAACACGCCCTATGTGGAGACACGCATCACCACAACCCTGGGGTGTACAAAACCCACACTATGTGGATACACGCATCACCACTACCCCGGGGATGTCTATAACCCGCCCTATGTGGATATACGCATCACCATTACTCCGCGGATGTCCAGAACCCACCCTATGTGGATACAGGCATCACCACTACCCCGGGGTGTACATAACCCGCCCTATGTGGATACATGCATCACCACTTTCCAGGGGATGTCCATAACCCATCCTATCTGGATATACGCATCACCACTACCCCGGGATGTACATAACCCGCCCTATGTGGATACACGCATCACCACTACCCCGGGGTGTACATAATCCGCCCTATGTGGATACACGCATCACCACTACCCCGGGGATGTCCATAACCCGCCCTATGTGGATACACGCATCACCACTACCCCGGGGATATCCATAACCCGCCCAATATGGATACACGCATCACCACTACCCCGGGGATATCCATAACCCACCCTTTGTGGATACAGGCATCACCACTACCCCGGGGGTGTCCATAACCCGCCCTTTGTGGATACACGCATCACCACTACCCCGGGGATGTCCATAACCCGCCCTATGTGGATACACGCATCACCACTACCCCAGGGATATCCATAACCCACCCTTTGTGGATACACGCATCACCACTACCCCGGGGTGTACAAAACCCACCCTATGTGGATACACGCATCACCACTACCCCGGGGTGTACAAAACCCATCCTATGTGGATACATGCATCACCACAACCCTGGGGTGTACAAAACCCACCCCATGTGGATACACGCATCACCACTACCCCGGGGTGTACAAAACCCATCCTATGTGGATACATGCATCACCACAACCCTGGGGTGTACAAAACCCGCCCTATGTGGATACACGCATCACCACTACCCCGGGGATGTCCATAACCCGCCCTATGTGGATACACGCATCACCACTACCCCGGGGATGTCCATAACCCACCCTATGTGGATACACGCATCACCACTACCCCGGGGTGTACATAACCCGCCCTATGTGGATACACGCATCACCACTACCCCGGGGATGTCCATAACCCGCCCTATGTGGATACACGCATCACCACTACTCCGCGGATGTCCATAACCCACCCTATGTGGATACACGCATCACCACTACCCCGGGGTGTACATAACCCGCCCTATGTGGATACATGCATCACCACTTTCCAGGGGATGTCCATAACCCGTCCTATGTGGATACACGCATCACCACTACCCCGGGGTGTACATAACCCGCCCTATGTGGATACACGCATCACCACTCCCCCGGGGTGTACATAATCCGCCCTATGTGGATAGACGCATCACCACTACCCAGAGGTGTCCAAAACCCATCCCCTGTGGATACACACATCACCACAACCCCGGGGTGTACAAAACCCACTCTATGTGGATACACGCATCACCACTACCCCGGGGATGTCCATAACCCGCCCTATGTGGATACACGCATCACCACTCCCCCGGGGTGTACATAATCCGCCCTATGTGGATAGACGCATCACCACTACCCAGAGGTGTCCAAAACCCATCCCCTGTGGATACACACATCACCACAACCCCGGGGTGTACAAAACCCAACCTATGTGGATACACACATCACCAAAATCCCGGGGTGTACAAAACCCACCCTATGTGGATACAGGCATCACCAGAAGCCTTGGGTGTACAAAACCGACCCTATGTGGATACACGCATCACCACTACCCCGGGGATGTCCATAACCCGCCCTATGTGGATACACGCATCACCACTACTCCGCGGATGTCCATAACCCACCCTATGTGGATACACGCATCACCACTACCCCGGGGTGTACATAACCCGCCCTATGTGGATACATGCATCACCACTTTCCAGGGGATGTCCATAACCCGTCCTATGTGGATACACGCATCACCACTACCCCGGGATGAACATAACCCGCCCTATGTGGATACACGCATCACCACTACTCCGGGGATGTCCATAACCCGCCCTATGTGGATACACGCATCACCACTACCCCGGGGTGTACATAACCCGCCCTATGTGGATACACGCATCACCACTACCCCGGGGTGTACATAATCCGCCCTATGTGGATACACGCATCACCACTACCCCGGGGTGTACAAAACCCACCCTATGTGGATACACACGTCACCAAAACCTCGGGGTGTACAAAACCCACCCTATGTGGATACAGGCATCACCAGAAGCCTTGGGTTTACAAAACCCACCCTATGTGGATACACGCATCACCACTACCCCGGGGATGTCCATAACCCGCCCTATGTGGATACACGCATCACCACTACTCCGCGGATGTCCATAACCCGCCCTATGTGGATACACGCATCACCACTACCCCGGGGTGTACAAAACCCGCCCTATGTGGATACAGGCATCACCAGAAGCCTTGGGTTTACAAAACCCACCCTATGTGGATACACGCATCACCACTACCCCGGGGATGTCCATAACCCGCCCTATGTGGATACACGCATCACCACTACTCCGCGGATGTCCATAACCCGCCCTATGTGGATACACGCATCACCACTACCCCGGGGTGTACATTACCCGCCCTATGTGGATACACGCATCACCACTACCCCGGGGATGTCCATAACCCGCCCTATGTGGATACACGCATGACCACTACCCCGAGGTGTACATAACCCGCCCTATGTGGATACACGCATCACCACTACCCCGGGTTGTACATAACCCGCCCTATGTGGATACACGCATCACCACTACCCCGGGGATGTCCATAACCCGACCTATGTGGATACACGCATCACCACTACCACGGGGTGTACATAACCCGCCCTATGTGGATACACGCATCACCACTACCCCGGGGTGTACAAAACCCGCCCTATGTGGATACACGCATCACCACTACCCCGGGGTGTACATTACCCGCCCTATGTGGATACACGCATCACCACTACCCCGGGGATGTCCATAACCCGCCCTATGTGGATACACGCATGACCACTACCCCGAGGTGTACATAACCCGCCCTATGTGGATACACGCATCACCACTACCCCGGGTTGTACATAACCCGCCCTATGTGGATACACGCATCACCACTACCCCGGGGTGTATATAACTCGCCCTATGTGGATACACGCATCACCACTACCCCGGGGACGTCCATAACCCGCCCTATGTGGATACACGCATCACTACTACCCCGGGGATGTCAATATTCCGCATTATGTCGTTACACACATCACCACTACCCCAGGGATGTCCATAACCCGTCCTATGTGGAAACACGCATCACCACTACCCCGGGGATGTCCAGAACCCGCCCTATGTGGATACACGCATCACCACTACCCCGGGGATGTCACTCAGGTACGACGATGGGAACGCGCTTGTCCTCGGTCGAACTCGTTCAAGATATATTATGACGATGAATGGAATGCGGATGTGTTGATATCATAGAAATATGTAAGATAGCTAGAAAGACATTTGACTTCGATACATTTTCTTAACCATGTCTTTGAATAAGCCAACGCATAGCCGAAGGTATTTATTACCCACCGCTGATACTAGTATATCGTGAAGGGCGGGTCTGACAGAGATATCACCTACCGTCGGCTTTCCTCCTGTCCCTGACGTTATCATAAGTACAGGAAACTTCCTCTGTGTTGCAATGTTCTATGAGGCAAATAGTTTCAGTTACAGCGGGATGCTATCAATAACACGAATCCTTGTTGCGTGTAAACAAGTGTTCCTGGTGGACACTACCGTACAGTGAGGGATTCGTTTTACGATTTATGTAATTAACAGTATATTATCTGAGGGTATATTAAAGGTGCGAGGATATTTCAATGAGCATCACTAGACTCTTACACAGATGTTGTGTGATCAGGGTTACAAAAGTGCAAAGGTTTCCTCAATATTGTACACTGTTGGTCATGAACAGGATGACACAGAAATCCAAAGTATTTTACCTTATATCACATTACACATACATTGTTACGGTGTCCTGTATTTGTATACCCTCAACGTTTATTTAAAGTTATATTGACGTTATTATGAAAACTGTGTTCCAAGCAATATAGTACATATTGTAAGGAAATTATTTAATTGTCGACAGCGCAAAAAGGGTTATATATACAATCTTTGGGGTGGGTACACATTGATTATGCCAAACATATCTATATCCATTCATTTAATAACAACTATTGAAGTCAATGTTTGTCATACAATAACATAATATTATAGTATTGTCTTGCTAAAGTATCAATAGGCCTTTCAGAAACCTTGAACCAATACTTTCGTTTCAAATATTGACGAAAAAGGTTTTACATGAAAGATCAGTGAAGGTTTTTAAACTATGTAAGATACCCATTGCTACATTACTGCTGTGGCAATTTCACTATAATCTGTTTGTATAAGCAACCCCTGACATTTATACGAAGTGACGATTTGTAACGGTTGTGAGTTAAGAACCATTTTTCCCTACTTGATTTTTGAGTTTTTACAACTAGAACTAACACTCCAGTCAAATACATGGCCCCCAATCCCGAACACCCCACCCCGTACACCCCACCCACCCATCAACAACTCTCCAATCAAACACATGGCTCACCCCGACCACCCAACCCGTACACCCCACCCACCCATCAACAACACTCCAGTCAATCACATCTCCATCCAGAACACCCACCATCCATCACAACACTCCAGTCAATAAATGGCCCCCACCCCGAACACCCACCATCCATCACAACACTCCAGTCAATACATGGCCCCCCACCCCGAACACCCCATCACCCATCAACAACGCTCCAGTCAATACATGGCCCCCACCCCGAACACCCCATCACCCATCAACAACGCTCCAGTCAACACATGGCCCCCACCCCGAACACCCCACCACCCATCAACAACAGTCCAGTCAAACACATGGACCCCACCCCGAACACCCCACCATCCATCACAACACTCCAGTCAAACACATGACCCCCACCCCGAACACCCCACCACCCATCAACAACACTCCAGTCAAACACATGGCCCCCACCCCGAACACCCCACCATCCATCACAACACTCCAGTCAAACACATGGACCCCACCCCGAACACCCCACCATCCATCACAACACTCCGGTCAAACACATGGACCCCACCCCGAACATCCCACCATCCATCACAACACTCCAGTCAAACACATGGCCCCCATCCCGAACACCCCACCACCCATCAACAACACTCCAGTCAACACATGGCCCCCACCCCGAACACCCCACCATCCATCACAACACTCCAGTCAAACACATGGACCCCACCCCGAACACCCCACCATCCATCACAACACTCCAGTCAAACACATGGCCCCCACCCCGAACACCCCACCACCCATCAACAACACTCCAGTCAACGCATGGCCCCCACCCCGAACACCCCACCATCCTCAACAACACTCCAGTCAACACATGGACCCCACCCCGAACACCCCACCATCCATCACAACACTCCAGTCAACACATGGCCCCCACCCCGAACACCCCACCATCCATCACAACACTCCAGTCAAACACATGGACCCCACCCCGAACACCCCACCATCCATCACAACACTCCAGTCAAACACATGGCCCCCACCCCGAACACCCCACCACCCATCAACAACGCTCCAGTCAACACATGGCCCCCACCCCGAACACCCCACCATCCTCAACAACACTCCAGTCAACACATGGCCCCCACCCCGAACACCCCACCATCCATCACAACACTCCGGTCAACACATGGCCCCCACCCCGAACACCCCACCATCCTCAACAACACTCCAATCAAACACATGTCCCCAACCCGGAATACTCCACCCACCAATCATCAACACTGTGGTCCACACATGGCCCTCAAACCGAGCACCCCGCCTACCCATCAACAACACTCTAGTCACCTGTCAATATCAACCCACGACACACAACCACTCATTCATGATCAACTCGTGTTATTCCGGGACAAGCCGAATCGATCTTGCAGGTTACGAACAGGGGCGAGTGCTGACGAATGACAGCCACTACCACAGAAGGATCATTACGTCTCGATGAAAAATCCGACCACGGACCGCTGGGCTATGGGCACTAAAATTACGGTGTCACTCGTAATGGAGTCTCAGTCGCATTGTTGAAATACTCCATGCAGAGGACCCTGTGTAGAATAAGTTTCAAGCTTGTCGTGAGAGGCAACTAATCTGGGCTTGGATGACTGCGTGTCACCAAACCCCAGTGTGCTGATCACAATACTAACAGCCTAGTAATACACATAAGGAAGAGAATATATGGATGTCAACTTCTTTATTATGAGGAACACAACTTTTCGGAGTATATGCTTTCTCCTTCATCGGGTGAATGAATGCCATGAGGCAGAGAGTATAATATATGTACATGTAAGGACAACAAAATTACAGTCTTGTTGGTGGTTCTGGGACTGGCTTCTGCGACATGGTGTTGGAGTGGGTGTTCTAGTTGAGTGAGCTTGTTGATGTGAGATGTCGGCTGGTCTGGGCTAGAGACTGGGTCTTGTGGGAGGAAGGTCAGGTGGTTGTTGAACGTAACACTTTTGCTGATGGTCTTGTTGTACTTGTTGATGGATGTAACTGCATCAACTTCATGTTGATGTCGTATCAGGTCTTTGAAAGGCATTTAGAAGTGATACTCATAAGGAAGAAAATATATGGATCTCAACCTGTCGCTTTTCTTCCTGTTCATGTCTGACCTGTCTTTATCTAGAGAACATTATTTGTTTGTCAAACCCATATACACAACACTAATACGTCCTACAATTAAGTATGTTTGCCTTGTTGTGGATGTCACAGCGCAACATCATATCTGTTAGCCTGTGGTGTTCTTGTCGGTCATGCTTTGTGACAAACACACGATCTTAAACAATCTCTATTCATGGTTATCAGAGCGCTGTATTTCCCTGTGAGCTAGACAAACAGTTAGACTATACTTCCTGGTGGGACGTGAGTAGGGTGGAGGATTGTAGGGAAGGTGGCTGTTGTGCAGGCTTGCCCTTCATACTGTTCAAAACTTATTCGAGGTAAGTTCTTCTTTCTTGAAAACCATTCACACAAGGGTCTTCACCTATGTTAATGTTAACCGTAATTTTCTAGGTCAATGTTACGTTTCATACGGAAGTCCCATCGCATATTGACCAGATACAAACACTTGTACCAGGATATCAATCAAGTGACATTGTATGTATGTGCCCGGCTTTATGACTTTTCTTCACGCAGTGTAGCCATGTCTTCGGTGACGAGTCAACCTTAACACATGCCTAACTAATACGAGGTATACATATCTCAACGTCTTCTTTTTTTATAAGAGACCTATATATAGGTATTTTAATTGATAGAATTTGTATTAATGTCAAGAAGTTTTATTTAGTAGATTATAGAAAAAGAGCTTAATTCAAGGAAGACACACCACACACAAGTTATTTACTAAATACACCAACTGCCGCGAGACACGTCAGTGAAACAATATACCCACCCACAGTCCTCCATGTTTCAACAAAGTGACTGTTGCACATGTCTATTGTCATCTAACTGGAGCATGTCAGTTTCAAATAATACTTGCGAACCTTTCGTTTCAGTACACCAAACATAAAGGCCAATGGACAAGTTGTACACAATTACAGGTACTGAACATTAAAGATATTTTTAACTTCATGATAAGTGGGTAATTGGTGGATTCAGCCAAAGGATTTGAATTTGGGAGTTGTGTCAGCTCGACTGCATACAATCAGTAAGCTTTCCGTTGATGTTCTTGATAACCAGAAAAAGTAATATTAAATGTTACTTTTAGATGTTACAGTGAAGGAGATACTGTGGAGAGCTTGGAAAATATATTTTTGTCAACATTACGTATATAAAGCTTTATATATATATATATATATATATATATATATATATATATATATATATATATATATATATATATATATATATATATATATATAACACGTCCCATTTTAATTCTGGAAACCCAAAAGTCCAGAAACTCTACGCTCTTTGCCCAGTCTCGGTTAAAGGTATTTACAAAATTAAACATGCCGTTTTCATGGGAACATACCAAGGAAGAAAACATGAAAAAAAAATTGTTTAAAAACTCAATATTTAGACTATGTCGCCCATGGGCCTGCCCATGGGCCTGCCCATGGGCGAAGTGTGGCCCATGGGCCTGCCCATGGGCCTGCCCATGGGCGAAGTCTGGCCCATGGGTAGGCCCATGGGCAGGCCCATGGGCGAGAATATGTTCCTTTACTTAAAACTCATGTTTTTGTTTCGCAAATACATTTAATGTATTCATTCAAGTATCATGACACAAAATTTAATTCATTTTAACTTAATTCAACGATTTTATAGCGATATTGAAATATTTCGCCCATGGGCGAGAAAAAGGTTTGGCCCATGGGCGAGAATATGTTCCTTTACTTAAACTCAGGTTTTTGTTTCGCAAATACATTTAATGTATTCATTCAAGTATCATGACACAAAATTTAACTCATTTTAACTGAATTCAACGATTTTATAGCGATATTGAAATATTTCGCCCATGGGCGAGAAAAAGGTTTGGCCCATGGGCGAGAATATGTTCCTGTACTTAAAACTCATGATTTTGTTTCGCAAATACATTAAATGTATTTATTGAAGTATCATGACACAAAATTTAACTCATTTTAACTGAATTCAACGATTTTATAGCGATATTGAAATATTTCGCCCATGGGCGAGAAAAAGGTTTGGCCCATGGGTAGGCCCATGGGCAGGCCCATGGGCGAGAATATGTTCCTTTACTTAAAACTCATGTTTTTGTTTCGCAAATACATTTAATGTATTCATTCAAGTATCATGACACAAAATTTAACTCATTTTAACTTAATTCAACGATTTTATAGCGATATTGAAATATTTCGCCCATGGGCGAGAAAAAGGTTTGGCCCATGGGCAGGCCCATGGGCGAGAACATGTTCCTTTACTCAAAACTCAAAGTATCATGACACAAAATTTAACTAATTTTTACTTAATTCAACTATTTTAGGGCGTTATTAAAATATTTCGCCCATGTTTTCGTCAGTCCCTTTCAAGCATCAACTAACTGTTTGCAAAGTATATTGTATCATGTGAAATATACTTTATATTATATCATTACATTACTATTTAAAAAGGGCATTTGGTTGGATGTTTCCTTTAGTTCTACAAATTTCACCTGTTTTACATATTGTAGCGATCTTTAATGAACCCGGCCTTACCTCTCAAAACGTTTTGACAGTTTATCATACGAATTCATGTGCGTGTACTCCAATTCATTGGAGTTATTTTCCACAACATTAAATTTTAGTTAGTTTCTATTTCATTTCCCATTTAATGTCCCGTTGATACATCACACTGGACAATTACGTGACACTAGGTATGCAATATACAGGTACGCGTGCGCGTATTTTAATGAAAAAAACTATTCGTCTTTTATTGCATAACGTTTGGCTGAATATCTTACATTCTAACGAAATCTCGAAATATTTATTTCATTACATGCGGTTTCGAACTGACCAGTTGGAAGGAATTATGTTTCAATGCTATTGAGGAAAACGTGAGTGAATATTGTGACACTAAAGCAACTTTTAACTGCATTGTCACTTTTGGTATGAAAATGGTAATAGTTCAGAAAAAAACAACAGCCTTCTTATGATAATTCTCATTAGTACGTTGTATCTAATTACAGTGTCGGCCTTATTTACAGGTGATTCTACAATACCTGCTCTCGGTCAATTACAATCTACCACACCACGCGTGAATAAACAGTTATGCAGGTGTTGCTGTGGGCAAATACCTAGCCTGAAAATGTTTATTTTTTTTAGGATACATGTTTTACAAATGTTCGTTGATATGTGGATATATTAAGCACAAAGACAAAAAAATGTTTATGAAAGATGAATTAGTGCCTTGATATATTCATCGAGATGTGTATCATCGTTTAATGGGGTCATTCAATAAACGTATGTTTGGAGGAGATATCAGAGGAGCCGCCCAAAATACACAGTGTCGTCCGGTGAACTACCACCCCACCCTGTCCATTAGAGTTATGTAATCGGTACACAAATATATTTGATGCGGTGTCAGTGCGGAAGGAGTTTGAATTACGTCCGCCAGTTGCCACAGAAATCCTCAAAGTATGGAAACAATAAACAAGGTCAATCCGTACTAATTACCTAGTGACGCACGTAACAACGACTGTCAATAGGGAAAATGGTGAAAACAAATTGAAATAGATTTTAATAAAACATTATTGTACTACATAACTCGCAAAAGCGGTGCCTAAAATTGTTTGACCGTGTTATGTGTGTTGTAAACTGACGAATAGCAAGTAATTGTCATGCTGTACGCATGGTTCCATATACAAATTCAGTTATACAACCGGTATGAAACTGAGAACTGAGATACCAAGTACAACCTGCATTCACACACGGAAGCAATATACTTGTGTGTATGCCCTCTCCTCTAAAAAATGTATCACTAAAGTATTTGCATTGTAATAAATATAGTAATGATAAAACTTGGTAATTTGGTAGGTCTCCGACAGATATGATTTTCAGTTTTTTTACACCTTTGATTGATACGGATTACGTACCTGTAGTCTAGTCACTGTCTCTAATGTATCTGCTTGTTAGAAATTTCAAATGTCTTGTTATAGCACTGTTCCTAAAATACGGCAGTTTCTTTTATCGGGTATAAATAGTTGATTCGTCTTGTCACGCAGTCATTTTTACTTGATCGAATGATTTCCACAAAAAATTACGGCAGAGAGTTTTGTATTTTATTATATTTTTAGAAGATTTTAGAAGATGCTTACATCACTGTATCTCAGAACGTAAAACTGATAACATTCAAACATGTAATTAGTACACAGTTAATTGTTACATATAATTTCCTGCATATTCCTTTTTGAACAAAAAGCCTACATGTATACTGATATCGGTGTCCACTGTTAAAAGGGTATTAGTGCAGTCAGCCATGGTAAATGGAGAGACAATAATAAGGTGATTAATTATAGTCTGTTGCAGAATATGCGGTATAAGTGTAGTCATTGATACATATACACATTTCACATATACAGATGAAATACACGATATGATGCAGTGCAAGAACAAATTAAGATACGGTTTCTATTAAAAATAATTATACGATTTTGGATTTAATAAGCATGTTTAAATTTTCAGGCCAACACGGCTGAGATACAGCATCGGCATACTCAACTGGAGTTGTTTTCTGCCGGTCGTAAGTTCATTGTTTGACTGAGCACACTCGTGTCGGGGTTGCGATATTTTCTTCTCTTTGTTGGCAGCCTGCCACCGGTCTGAATTTTGAGAAAGGTCTCAGCATGGGACTGTTAATTACTTCTTAATGATGTCTACAAGCTTACAAACTTGTAGATGTTGGGTGCAGTTAGGACCAAACTTTTTCAGCTCAGAGTGTTAGTGGTCCTGGAACCCATAGTGTCAAACAGGTTCTGCACAAAACGTCCATCAGATTCTACTGTTCAGCAACATTGTCACTGAATTTCAGAACTCTGGCATGATATAATAATCAAGGATTTCGAAGGTGAACGAGGGGAAAGGCAGACGCACGTGGATTTACCATCAGGTTATTATTGTCTGGAGTTCACATTTTGGGGCATTTCATATACTAATTGAACAGAGTTCACCTGCACATGTCCACTTCAGTGATACAGACTGTAACCAAAAATGCAATGAGCCGTAGCTCTTAATCCCTTATAACAACGGTAACAATAACCAGGGTGAGGACACAGTAAGGTTAAACCGTGTCCAACAGACAATCTGAGGTGGCTATCTCCCATCAAGTCAGCTCTGTTTTTAAGCGCATAGTTATGTTTTTACATATTGAAATAAAAGGAATTTAAAAAATTATATTTAACAAACCTACACATTACCAAATACAAAACTTTATAACCCTCTCTAGACTTCGTTCCAATTAACCTGGATCATTCAACTCGCCCGCGAAGGTCGTATGCGACTTTAAAGTGAATACGTCTACAGTGTACAAGTAACTTTTAACTGTATCATATATACTCATGATAAGCAATTATTTCCGTTCCTAATTCGAATGAGCACATTCTGAGGCTAAATCTGCAAAAGGACAGATAAAATATTTCTTTGTACAATGCAAACGATACAAACGTAGCGGCTGATAATAGAGACAATGATTTAATAATCTGCAATATATCAAGTGTTCTCGTTCAATCTATTGTACATATTGAAGTGATTGTAAAGTTTCAAGGAGTACTAAAATGTTGTGGTATTATGAATGTATTTAGAATATGAATAGCGAAAAACAGTCACCATATCGGATGTACATGTATAACTTGTCTTCCAACACCACGCTTGTGCCGAGGCCCATGGTCATAAAACTAATCGGTCCCATAAAAGGAGCAAATAGTTTTGCAGATACTTCTTGCTATGGTTCACTCACAATTGTCAGACGACCTAATCATCAGTCAGACCAGTCAAGTGTGACCAGCGTACCTGCCTGGTTTTGGCTCCTAATTACTGAACTGCCCAATACTTTCATACTGTGGGCAGAGTGAGCGGCCTCGTTGAGTGATACAGACTAACCAGATTATGATTGTGTTTGTAAGTTGCGTTTAATCTGTGTCGGGTTGCAGTTGTTTTATTAGTCAAGACTAGGGGTAGTTTTTTCAATGAAACCTTTTAGCCGTTGAGTTTGTTTTGCATTCATTTCATTAAATACATTGTTAGGTAGAATAATAACACGTTATATGGATAAAACATCTCCCTAATCTGAGTATAATCTCAGATGTACTCTAAGTACCGTACTATATTACTTTGCGGAGACACTGAGTATAATTTTTTAGTTGGCATTGTATGCTGTCTGAATGACTTTACACAAATCCCTGCATTCAATAGACCCGTGAAGATCTTCAACAAACCATTCTTGGCGTAAAAGGGCGACAGCGCTTGTCGTAAGAAGCGACTACCGGGATCGGGTGGTCAGGCTCGCTGACTTGGTTGATGCATGTCATCGTATCCCAATTGCGTGGATCGATGCACATGATGTCAATCACTGGATTGTCTGGTCCAGACTCGATTATTTACAGACCGCCGTCATACAGCTGAAATATTACTAAGTGTGGCGTTATACAACTAACAAACAAACAAAACACAAAAAGAGAAAGTGTATGAGTACTAAAACTTGCAATACACACATGAGTCACATTCGACAGTCTACAACACACGAATAACTGTCAAACAAGTTTGGGTACCCCTTCTGTTCAGGCAAGTTATTTAGTTCGATAATTTTGTATTAAAATCCTTTTCAATTTGTTTTCATCCTTTTTCCCTATTCCATGCATGTTTATGTTGCTACATCTTATTGCTCATGTTTCCAAGTATTGTCAAACACTTTAATGTTTCTCCTTCTTAATCTAACGTTATAACATTTCCGGTCATTGCCATCATCTAATACACAAGAGATGATACCAAGACATATTTTATTCGGTTTTATGGTCTATGCGGTCTTGCAATTGATTTTATTAGTCTTTAAATCTTATGTCTAGTACATATTTTCACAAACAGGGCTGTTAACTGATATAAGGAATGTAACATCCAGTTGAGGACTGAATACGACGTACGTTAGTCTGGTAACGACATTTCTACAATTAATATTTTGAATAAGCCGTTAATACGCCAGTTGTGACAGGGACGATGGTATGGTAGATGTAGCAGACATATTGACAGCCGTTGTTACGCGAGTCACTAGGTTATTAGTACGGCATTGGCCTTGTTGATTGGTACTATACTTTCTGTGGCCACTGGCGGACGTAATTCAAACTCCTTCCACACTGACATCGCACCAAATATATTTGTGTACCGATTACATAACTCTTACTGACAGGGTAGGGTGGTAGTTCACGCGAAGCGGACGACACTGTTTAAATTGAGCGGCTCCTTTGATATCGCCTCACAACATACTTTTAATGAATGACCAATTAAACGATGATACACATCAGGATCGCGGAGAAAATACAAGCTTCGTTCGCGTTGAATATATATATCAAGGCACAAATTCATCTTTCATAAACTTTTTGTGTCTTGGTGCTTAATATATCCACATATCAACGAAAATATGTAATACATGTATCCACAAAAATATACATGTACAGGCTAGGTATTTGCCCACAGCAACACCTGCATAACTGTTTATTCACGCATGGTGTGGCAGATTGTAATTGACCGACAACAAGTATTGTAGAATCACCTGTAAATAAGGCCGACACTGTAATTAGACACAACGTACTAATGAGAATATGAGAATTATCATAAGAAGGCTGTTACGTTTTTCTTAACTATTACCATTTTCATACCAAAAGTGACAATGCAGTTAAAAGTTGCTTTAGTGTCACAATATTCACTCACGTTTTCCTCAATCGCATTGAAACATAATTCCTACTGGTCAGTTCGACACTGCTTGTAATTAAATAATTATTTCGAGATTTCGTTAGAATGTAAGATATTCAGCCAAACGTTATGCAATAAAATACGAATAGTTTCTTTCCATTAAAATACGCGCACGCGTACCTGTCACGTAATTGCACAGTGTGATGTATCAACGGGTCATAAAATGGAAAATGAAATAGAAACTAACTAAAATTTAATGTTGTACACGCACATGAATTCGTATGATAAACTGCCAAAACGTTTTGAGAGATAAGGCCGGGTTCATTAAAGATGCTGGGTGCGGTTAGGACCAAACTTTTTCAGCTCAGAGTGTTAGTGGTCCTGGAACCCATAGTGTCAAACAGGTTCTGCACAATACGTCCATCAGATTCTACTGTTCAACAGCATTGTCACTGAATTTCAGAACTCTGGCATGATATAATAATCAAGGATTTCGAAGGCAAAACCTTTTCTCGCCCATGGGCGAAATATTTCAATAAATCTGTAAAATACCTGAATTGAGTAAAATTGAGTTACATTATGAGCCATGAAAATAGTAAGAACACCTGCATGTATTTGCGAAACAAAAACATAAGTTTTAAGTAAAGGAACATATTCTCGCCCATGGGCCAAACCCTTTTCTCGCCCATGGGCGAAATATTTCAATATCGCTATAAAATCGTTGAATTAAGTTAAAATGAGTTAAATTTTGTGTCATGATACTTGAATGAATACATTAAATGTATTTGCGAAACAAAAACCTGAGTTTTAAGTAAAGGAACATATTCTCGCCCATGGGCCAAACCTTTTTCTCGCCCATGGGCGAAATATTTCAATATCGCTATAAAATCGTTGAATTCAGTTTAAATGAGTTAAATTTTGTGTCATGATACTTCAATAAATACATTTAATGTATTTGCGAAACAAAATCATGAGTTTTAAGTACAGGAACATATTCTCGCCCATGGGCCAAACCTTTTTCTCGCCCATGGGCGAAATATTTCAATATCGCTATAAAATCGTTGAATTAAGTTAAAATGAATTAAATTTTGTGTCATGATACTTGAATGAATACATTAAATGTATTTGCGAAACAAAAACATGAGTTTTAAGTAAAGGAACATATTCTCGCCCATGGGCCTGCCCATGGGCCTACCCATGGGCCAGACTTCGCCCATGGGCAGGCCCATGGGCCACACTTCGCCCATGGGCAGGCCCATGGGCGACATAGTCTAAATATTGAGTTTTTAAACAATTTTTTTTTCATGTTTTCTTCCTTGGTATGTTCCCATGAAAACGGCATGTTTAATTTTGTAAATACCTTTAACCGAGACTGGGCAAAGAGCGTAGAGTTTCTGGACTTTTGGGTTTCCAGAATTAAAATGGGACGTGTTATATATATATATATATATATATATATATATATATATATATATATATATATATAGCGACAAAACCCTTTCCATATCCAATAGAGAGTCGATTGTACGATTCCGACTATATCATGAGAATGTGTTTATGATTCACTATCAAACAGTAATGATACCAGGTGTTCGCGAAAAGGTGAGCGTATCATGCCCCACCGGGTTCATCCGTCACAAACACATGCAAAGTCAAGTAAATTCGAAACATATATAAAGTAATCATTTCAGCACATCTTCGTTAAAGCTGTACAAAGCTTACGTTACACATTGTATAAACAAACTGTACCCAGAGCCCAGTCTGCATAAAATATGCAGGGTAAGACCAGGTGATAGATGCAGTTTGTTTGCGTGTCATACATAGAGGCATATCTCCATTTACAGCTTACCTCTTCCTTGTCACCTGTATTGCCACACACTGTACGGCCATGTCACGGGGGACGACGAGCTCGTAAGTAATAGGCACATGGTGCTCTGATGCAGGTGTTCAGCCTTAAGTAAAATTTCTGAAAATCTCGACATAATCACCATCTGTACGATTCGCTTGACAATTAATGTCTCCCGGGGTGTCATTGTTTTCACAATTATGCTTTTTGTTCCTATAGGTTTGTTTTAAAACATATGAAATTGCTTTTTGGTATCATGTACTGGCCTCGAAGTGTTCAATTAATGTAAAACACTGTTATATAGCTGTGACGTGTGCTTCGTATTCAGTCTGTCGATAATGTCCAGCCCGTCCCAGCACTCGTATTACATAACATCAACATGTCTGCGAGCGATCTCTCGATTTCACCGACTTTTGTCAGATGGAATGCTCCAGTATTGTGCTCTATGACTTGTGCCCTTTCTCAATATATGATTACACTGTAAGACACGTTTGTGACACAATGGGTTCAAGGCTGGCCTAAGTAGCAGGAATCTAGAAACTTAGTTCTTATACTCAAGGGTTTCAATAGAAACGTACACTAAGTCATTAAGTGATACATAGATGGAAACACAACTGTTTATATTTAGCTCCAGAACTGCACGAATACATATTGTTTAATGTTTTTATATAGATAGTTTTAAATGCAACAGTGTTGGTCATTCAAGCAGGTCAAAATAGTTTTACATCGATCTTGCGTCTTTCAGGGAAAGAGGCATCGATGCCGATGGATATACGATTCACATTTACGGGTATGGACTGTTTATGTTTCCTGTAGGCTTGATCTATATGTCTTGATAATTATTAATAAGACTACTTGTGTTGCGAAATTTAAACGCGACTATTAACCCAGAAATAGATTCGTACAGGACTGAATTCTGACATACGTAAACAACTACACAAGATCATTTAATAATGAACACATTACATTGAAATGCACAGATTTAGCGTTACAGTCACAAAAAGGCAATATTGGGTCACATAAACCCTATGTGGTACCAAGCCCTGTAATAAAAATGCACTCACGAATGACAAGAATTAAGTCACTGGCGAGTGTCTTTACTTGAACACGTTCTCTGTTCTTGAATCTGGAATAATGTTGCACGTTCTCAATTCTTGAATCTGGAATAGTGTTGCACGTTCTCCATTATGGAATCTGGACAAACGTTGCAAGTTCTCCATTTTTGAATCTGGACTAATGTTGCATGTTTTCAATTCTTGAATCTGGACAAATGTTGCAAGTTCTCCATTCTTGAACCTGGAATAATGTTGCACGTTCTCCATTCTTGAATCTGGACTGATGTTGCACGTTCTCCATTCTTGAATCTGGACTGATGTTGCACGTTCTCCGTTCTTGAATCTGGAATAATGTTGCACGTTCTCAATTCTTGAATCTGGAATAATGTTGCACGTTCTCCATTCTTGAATCTGGAATAATGTTGCACGTTCTCCATTCTTGAATCTGGAATAGTGTTGCACGTTCTCCATTCTTAAAACTGGAATAATGTTGCACGTTCTCCATTCTTGAATCTGGAATAATGTTGCACGTTCTCCATTCTTGAATCTGGAATAATGTTGCACGTTCTCCATTCTTGAATCTGGAATAATGTTGCACGTTCTCCATTCTTGAATCTGGAATAATGTTGCACGTTCTCAATTCTTGAATCTGGAATAGTGTTGCACGTTCTCCATTTTTGAATCTGGAATAATGATGCAAGTTCTCCATTCTTGAATCTGGAATAGTGTTGCACGTTCTCCATTCTTGAATCTGGAATAATGTTGCACGTTCTCCATTCTTGAATCTGGAATAATGTTTCACGTTCTCCATTCTTGAATCTGGACTGAAGTTGCACGTTCTCCATTCTTGAATCTGGACTGATGTTGCACGTTCTCTATTCTTGAATCTGGAATAGTGTTGCACGTTCTCCATTCTTGAATCTGGAATAATGTTGCACGTTCTCCATTCTTGAATCTGGAATAATGTTGCACGTTCTCCATTCTTGAATCTGGAATAGTGTTGAAAGCTGGCAGGATATCGGTGTCTTCAGATTGGTTTCCCGTCCGCACTGGACAAGTAGATAAGACGCTAGTCAGGTCGCAAAAGGGCCTCGTTTCGATCTTATATTGGCACAGGCAGTCTTCTAAAACTGTCACCTCACGAAACTTTTAGATGAGCGTTCAAGTTTTGAGAGTTAGAGGCGATAAACGGAATTGGGTGGTCATTGTATCCAAATTGCGTGGATCGATGGTTATGATATCAATCACTGGATTGTCTGATCAAGACTCGATTATTTACAGACCGCCGTCATATAGCTGGAATATGCTGGAGTGCGGTGTTAAACAACAAACATTATGAGAACAAGGCACTCGTGAGTGCAGCGAAGTGTGGCTGGTTTCATTATTCCTCTATTTCGGTACCATGAAGCCAGACTGAACCAAGCCACACAAAAATAAAAGAAATAGGTTAGGCGTGTATTCCCATGTACAAAGGGCCTTTTGCTATATAATTGGCACAAATTCCGACCGACATTGCCCTAAAGTGTCACATTAGTAATGCCAAAAGGTTATCATATGCCCACCACGTTTACCAAGGTTTAGTTAATCATGGCACTGGAAACAGTATTGTGATTATAATAAATCTAGTCATGCAGGTCTCTATTTTCGTCTGTTGTGGTTTATTGAATTATTTTTTGTTTCACCAAACATTGATAATATAGATTACCCGTGTAAATAATTTCCTTTCGCATGCCTTCACAAAGTTGTATCAGTTTGTTTCCAAGGATTTGACCAGATACTTTTGAAAATTACTTTATTCAGGCATCAAATTTGGAAAATTGAAATGGATGATATCTAAAAATGATGTCAATGTGCTGGTTCTCTGTGGCATCACAGTATCCATTTATTGCGTTCTTCAGCACAGGGAGTCGTTATCGGTTGTGTTATATACGATAGTGTAAGTGCAGAGACGTCTGTCATACTGTACCTGGGTCTTATATCACTAATAACTAATGGCGAGTTCATGTGCACTCAGAATGCATTATCTCCTTGTGTCAGTGTAGGCTGAGCTCATGTCTACCTGAACTAAATCGCGATAAGCTTGAGTCGCGTACCATCATTCGAACCAGTTCAGTTTCAGTGAAAAGGTGTATCCGCCCCTGGAGCGGTTGTCTTAATGCGAACAGGTCATGGCGAAGAAGCAATGAAAAGAGAATGGGGATTGAAATATTGTTAAATCCGCACCCCTCTCTCCCCCCAAAAGCTGTATCCGCCCCTGTCAACGGTCTAAGTGTAATTACTTTAGGCCCATCGAAAATATTTCACGAGCATAACGTTTGTTTGTCGCACTCAACTATCGTCAATAAATAATCTAATCTGGCTAAGACAACCCAGTGAGTGACATCATCCATGGACAATCAAGCGATTGATATCATGAGCATCGATCTATGCAAGTAGGATACGATGACATGCATCAAACAAGTCAGCGAGCATGATCCCGTTTGTTGCCTCTTACAGCAAACATGTGAAGACGAGCAATGTTCTTACCCGTATATTCACAGCGACTCCAAATGAGTTCATGCAGTTGAGCATATAGTTCTTTAATTGCGGCTATAAAAACACTGTCACAGAAACAGGTCACAATATTTCGGTTTTTGGTCAGGAAATCGGAACAAGGCATTGTAGCACACCGCTCCTAATTATTAGTATTTGTCATAAAATAACAATAAACAAAACATCACGTCATCTATTTCCCAATATAATTCAAACATGACTTTCTGTTCTTAATTGTTCTTAATTGCTTTTCTCCTCAGAAGGATGGAAAGATCTCAGGAGGTCAAAATCATCCACGTGAATGTTACCATCTTGGCAGAAACAAGCAGTAAGAAATCCTATTTCTACCGTAAAAGGGCAAAATTGATATCCTTGAATATATGGATATCGATCTATGACATTAACTGTTCTAAGTTCCATGAGGCACAAATGTCATTAAGGATTCATTTACCTTAACATAATTATGTACCTCTTGCTGGCTCACACCTGGTTTCCTGACTATTTGACAGTGATCAATAAACACAAGCTTATGATATAGTCAGAAACGTTCTTTGAATTCTACCTTAAGCCAAAATGTTGGACTTCGTCATTGATAACATCTATTCAAAATTTGTGTGTGTGTCATTTATGCGAGAAGTAAACATTCTTGTTGACATGTGTCTTATGCACATTATTTGGAGCTTCAACTCGGATTGACAATATCAAAACAGGGTAATCTGGCCCAGAAGTTTAACTTAAGCTTATGGTATATAGATTATCTGATATTATTTAATAACCACCAAATAGCCATTTTCCCTTCAACAGATTTATAAACCAAATAAAGGAGACCAGTGAGATGGTAATTATAGGATCGAGTCATTCCATAATGTGTTAAGAGACTTTGTTTGTGCCAAAGCTGGACATACACTGACAATGTGTTGGTCAGTCTCATTAAATTCATTGCATAATCTACATTTCATATTTACATTTTGATGCAAAATCACACATTGACGGTTTCGAGTGGGAAGTGACTGGTCCTGAGCAGCAGACAGAAAGCTTTGTGCTTCAATGTTTAGGCCAGCCGATTTTATCCAAGAGAAGGACTCTGCAAGGTTGCTGTTCATCACAACACACTGCATATTAACTGCAGTGATCGTTCAGATAGCCTCTCCTTTAAAAACTGAGCCTGGGCTGATATCGCTTGGTTGACACTCATTTCTGTACCGTTCAGCAGTACAGAACCATCAACAAAATCAACATTGGCATTGAGATTATGTCCCACATATTTTGCTCGTTTAAGAAAAGACAAATAACTGTGCGCAAAAGTGCACAATACAATTCTATTATAAAGAGCCTACACTTTAATCAAACCATGCCCTCCCATTACGATTGGTTAATACAAGCGCTTGAGGGGAGAGCGATTTTGGTTGGATATCTTGTCGATATGATATTTCGTGGGAGGGTGTCAATACCCTGATCTTCTTGTTTTCGTCCAATCAACAACACCAAAAGAATACGAAAGTACGAGTGCAGCATTAATATTTGTGACTTTTACTTTATTGCGAGCTCTGAACTCCAGATTTTCTTAAGTCTTCATTTGTACTCTACCCTAAGTTTTCCCTGATGTGGGCATTCTGGGGTTTGTCAAGTACGTATAAGCCTGACCTTCCACGGAGATGGTTAAAAATTCCAAAAAGCTTAAATGATTTAGTGACAAACAGAAGAGCAAAGGACTAAAAGGAATTGTTAAATATTTATATTCTAATGGAGATGGGTTTTCAAAGTCACCACCTACCCCTGCAAATACATCTCAAGTTGACCAGCAGTTCATTAAAGGTTTAAGTAAAACAAGTAACCACTCAGGGAGTTCAATACATTCCGGTGTCCTCAAAAATCACATTCGGGAGGTATAGAATTATAAGCTTTTCTGTAGTCTACCCAACACATTGAGAGGTTACGGTGGTAAATATTAGGCTCTTCAAAGATCTGAACCAGCAATTGATCTTTACAACCTTAAAGTCACTTTCTTGCTCCTTTCTGCTCCATGAAAATATGTCATTGAAAGTTCAGTACGATGACACAAGATCTGTAAGACACCTTGTAAATATTATTAATACATGTCGACGATATGTGTACCATTTAACATGTTCATTGTTTCAGTTGCCACCTTATGTTTCTCGACAAAGTGCAATTTGAACCAGCCTGTATCCTTACAAGAGATTACAAGTGACAAATGCAAACAGTAAGTTTTAGATCGTTTTCCATTTCTCATTGTTAACTGGTATTCACATATTTATACGCATAGAGTGAGCATTTATTGATTAATTACATACTTTTCTGGCATTGAAATGTCTGGCAAACTAAATGTGCTTGTGACATGTCTTATGTCAAAATTTATATCAAACCGTTATTCGTGAGCAGCCTACTACAAATTGGTTTTGTTTGTTGTTGAACGCTGCACTCAGCAATATTCAAGCTATACAGACGTAAATAATCGCGCCCGGACCAGACAATCCAGCGATTGAGATCATGAGCGTCGATCCACACAATTGGGATACGATGACATGCATCAACCAAGTCAGAGAGCCTGACCACCCGATCCCATTTGTCTTAGCTCTTAATCTCATTATACGATGTTAATGTGAAACTCTTATGAATGCCTATGACATTATCTCTTCAGTGTCTGCCGACAAACCTGGTGCAAGTCAAATGCTTTTTACAGGGCAACATATAACGTCATGCTACACTGTACTTCACCACATAGTAAGTTTATGTTCTGTCTGCTTCAAAGTATTCAATTTACAGATGTTTTCAAATTATTAACTACATCAATATAATCACATCCTTCAGTATTACATACACTTCGTGCTGTATATTCGTGAAATTCTGCGTGATGTTTTATTAGATATCATGAATTGTGTTTCAGGGGACCAAACATGTGACATGCATCTGATAAACGTGACTTTCACGTACGTAGTTTTTATTTTGTTTAAAATCACTTTTCATTTGAATATGACAAACACGTTACCCTTTAGACAGTTTGATCTACTCACTGAGCCACCCACTTACCCACTCACCAAACTGCCTTCACTCACTCACTCACTCACTCACTCACTCACTCACTCACTTTAAAATAATAATAATACAAGTAACAAAGCCATGCCCATTATCATAAGAAATGTCGACTATTTCATAAGCATGAATCACTCTCAGATAGTGATGACACAAGAAGTTCGCAAAAACACAAGCAAAGGCAAAGGATTTGATTGAAGTCGTACCGTTCAGATAAGTGCATGTTACTTCTTCTATATTTTGAATATGCCCCTTGTTTCCAGATGTAAGGATGGGAATCGGTGGAACAGGACATGCATTGGCCTAGGTAATGTGAACCAGTAACTTCCGCAAACTTAGTTTGAGATAATGTATGTTTGTTTCTTCTTTGACATACTTGTAAATGTGGATTAACACGTACATTAAATTTCAGGTGAATTGCCGCCCTGTTATACATCCAGACCGGAGACATGCCCGGACATTATAAGGTACATTAAACACTCTGTAAAAGAAGGTATAAAAAATCTCTGCCAAAAGCAGAGCCGATTGTAAGATTTCGAATATAGCATAATCATGTGTTTATGAATCACTATCATATATCAAATGATACAAGGTGGCACCCGTCAAAAACACATACAGAAAACAACAACGAATGTACTATCCTGCCTGGTAGATTACACGATGATGCTGAAGATTAGTAAATAATACGTGTTAAATTAGTAAAATCCACACTGTAAAAATGTGTTGAGAATATAAACGCAGACAAGACATGTTCAGGAGTGTTTCAATCCTAAATGGTGTTCACATTTGGTGTCTATCTAAACACGATTAGGGTCTGAAATGAAATGAAAAAAGCTATCGCCTCAGTCTAAACACCAACATCCCCATAATCCAAACATGTTTAGAATTTTAATACATTGAAACATGTTTAATAAAGTGCATATCATCAGACAATAAGTCTAATATGTGTGTGTGTATGTATGTATGTATGTACGTGCGTGCGTGCGTGCGTGCGTGCGTGCGTGCGTGTGTGTGCATGTATGTAACAAGCAGGCTATGAGTCTAATATAGATGAGATGTATAAAATATATGGAAATTAGATGTGCAAATCAGATTCACAGGCACTTACATAACACATATACCATCAGGACTTTCAAAATTCATTTTGCTCGATAATAATTTGTTCCCCTCAAGAATATCAAATGGTCGATCTTTCATCCTCTTGAAAAGTAATATACCTTGCAAAAAAAGAAACGCAAAGTGTTGCCAACATCAATGCAAAATTAATGTGTGCCTAAGTCAACCTGGGTCAATGACTGAGTATATATATACATGTAGTTGCCAGTAACACAATTGGAGTAAGTGAATGCTAACACACGTACATGGCCATGGCCTACTTTTTTGCTTTGATATAACTTTTAACTTATGCTGACTACACGAGTAAATTATTATTGCATTACTGTTGATTTTAATAATATAATACACAGTAGAAGATCCCATTAATGGTTAAAGATCAGCTTTGAATTTGATTTGTTTGTTCTAAGTTGTTATGTAGATTCTCGTAAAGACATATTCTAATGATTAAACATGTTATCACAACGACTTAGTAGTACAATGCAACGCTATACACCCCAAACCTGATTTATTAATCGTGCCGTCACTGATTTGTGTGCGCGCGCAGCCCATATCTCGTTCGAGTGAGAGAGGGAGTGAGTGAGTATGGTTCTACGCCGCTTTAGCAACATTTCAGCAATATCACTGAAAAATCCTCCCGAAAAGAAACTGGTAGTAATTTTAGTTTGGGTTTTTATTTTATTCATTTATCATATGTATGTATAAGATTTCCTCCAGCTCGATATAGCACCGTTCCATACATAAAATAAAATACATTTACCATTGTCGTCCATGTTTTTCAGATGTGTCTGCGAGGCGGAATCCAAGAATTGTAAGTACAGAAAAGTTAGTTTGAGGAATTGAATGACAAATGAATGTTCATTTTACCACGAAATATTTCACATCTCTGATGTACATGTACACAGCCTTTCTTTATGGTGCAAATAAGACACAGTTATGTAACAGTGTAACAATCCAATTCATTCATTGAAACATAACAATATCTGACAAACAGGAGGACAAAGTATGTGTTCACAATTGCCCTTGCATCGTATTCCTGTTTAATCATGTTATCTGTGTTTGTCACAGGTTAGGAGGAAAACAGAGTTAAGGGTGTCATCGTTTATTATTTCTACTGTTAAATCATTAGTAATAAGTTTCTTATGAATGTTTAGATTAACCCCGTTCTCAGTGTACGTTGTTTGTCCCGCAACCCTGGCTGAGACAGGCTCTTCTTCGCCCCATGTGGCCCGTGGGGATACATGGTTCAAATTGATCAACTGATGCTGGTCGTAAGAGGCGACTAAACAGATCGGAATGTCTTACGTTAAAGTCCATTATGCTCTCCAGGAAAGGGTCCAATGTGTGAGGAAAGCCCGAAAGTGATGCAGGGCTCATATGTTTACCACTCTTGTGTAACCCATGAGTGCGGTTATGGTCCTTACAGATCTAGAAACATAATCGGGGCGAACCAGGGCTCGAATCCACGATCATAGATTTCTGGCGTTCCTAAGGTGCGCAACTTTGCACAACGAATTTGGGCGCTTAAGACGGCTGTGCCGCCAGGCCCCTGTACACGTATGCAACATGAAGCAAAGGATAAAAACAGTAGTAGAGACTTTAGGCCAGGTTTCAAACGCTTTACTCTCTCTAATACTAGGCACGCCAACCACGACATTAACTACTCCTGTGACAAATGGTACCACAACCCCCGACACAATCACAAGGACTACTACTAGCAGCGAACCCACCATTACTACATCCTCTGGTTCAGCCAGGGACACTACAGCTACTAATACTACAGCATCTGACACACCCGCTGGTACTACAACCCCTGTTTCAGCGAGCGGTAAAACATCATCCGGCACACCCGCTGGTACTGCAACCTCTGATCCAGCGAGCGGCAAAACATCATCCGGCACACCCACTGGTACTACAACCCCTGTTTCAGCGAGCGACAAAACAGTCTCTGGTAGAACCACTGATTCAGTTTTTACAGGAACAGATCTTTTACAACAACAAAGAATCAATGCCTTTCAGAAATAAAATATATTAATGCATAATTTATATCAGTTAATGTATATTTATATCAATGAATTATCAATTGAATAAGTTTTTGTCATAATCATTGCATACGTAGATGGACAAGACAGATCTCAGATTGGAGTGCTCATTGGAGGAGTTGTTGGAGGACTCTTTGGGGGCGTCGTTATCACGGTTGTCATCGTATTCCTTAGTCGTGCATGTCGCTCGAATAGAAGGTACTTCAAGACATTCCCGACGCCATAACATTAGTCGAGTAAATGATTATAAAGTGTTCAATATGTGTGAAATGATCTTTGGGGTGGGTCATTGTAAAATTGTCTGATTAATCATAAAGACCTTAAGACATAAAAAACGTTATTATTATCCTCAAATGTCATTGTTTTTTACAGAAATTGAGGGGATTCAAATTGTTTGTAAATTGGTGTCAGATAATATCACCAAGCACCATCAACTTGCACTTCACCTTCATTAGTGTTTTTTTTAAAAATATTTATAGACATACAGAAGATGAAGACGGAGCAGGGACGAAGGAATCCCACACCTGTATAGGATTGGTAAATTGTTTGTACTATCATCAACCAGCCAACTCATTGCTGAGCATTTTTTTAATATTGGCTAGCATTGTGCACAACCACCTGTAGCTAAAGTGATGACGTAGATCCTGTTGGGGTATCACGCATGAAGCTGAGGTACTGTAAGTCCCCATTATTTCCAGCGAGGTGGCCTAGCTTTGGTTACTGGTGGCCTTTAGCCCGTGTTTTAAAACTGTATAAATAATAATGTTATGCCCAAATATGTTTCACATACTTCTTTTTAAATATAACTTTGTATTCATGACTCACTTGTTTATGTACAGGTATATCAACTTTTTCTTGTCACAATATGGCTGAAAAAATGCTGATGCGACGTTTAATTTTAACTCACTCACTCACTTTTATTTCAATGTTATCTAAACACATTTGATGCGTCAAATGCTTCTGATTATTTTAAGAAGTTCAAAAATAACATTGATACAAATAAAAGATTGATTAGTATTAAGTTGGTTCAATAGTCGTAATAACAAATCAGCTTCTAAATACTGTTTCGAAATATACTTAGCACTTCTTCCAACTAGGTAGCCCACTGTTCAGCGTTTCAATAATGGAATAATGGTTTCGAATTCATATACATATTAGTGTGTTGTTTTACGAATATGACTAAGTTAATAACAATGCAAATTAGGCTGGTAATTTTAGCATTTATTTCGATATATTACGGTAAATATATTATTGATGTTCAAGGTGTATATTCTGCTCACAACTATTGCCGGGTATCACAAATGCACGTTCATTAATCATTAACAAGCTAACTACAGTTATTATACGTGTTAACAGGTACATAGAAGTGAAACTATGTAAGACTGACAAGCCATAATTATGCTTCTTTTAAGATTCACACCACCAGTTGCAGTGGTAAATCCCCACCTGGTACAAATGCGGTGAAATCCCAAGTCCCGGATCTCATTAAGGTTTCAGCTGTACAACAAGCGTCCAGTGCCCCGTCAGATGTGTATGACGTCATCAAAGAGGGAGACGACTACCAGCTGGGGGTGGATCCTTCTGTCTGCGACCAGGGGGACTATGTGGACATAACTGATGACATGACTGGGGCAGCTGTGTATTCCCTGGCACAAGCACCTCCCGTGATGGCGGCACAGGGCGGTACACCACAACCTGCTGCAGAGTACTTCGTCCTGGAGAAGGATGATCCGACAGACTGCGACTATAACAAATTGGTCAGAGATGGCGCTACTGAGACAGGAACTGATGTACAGGGTACATACAACCGACTGGGCAGAGAGGGCGCAACTGAGACTACAACTGATGTACAGGGCACATACAACAGACTGGGCAGAGATGGCGCTACTGAGACAGGAACTGATGTACAGGGCACATACAACAGACTGGGCAGAGATGGCGCTACTGAGACAACAACTGATGTGCAGGATACATACAACAAATTGGGATCAACAAAATATGATAATGATGACAACGAGCCGGGTAGAAACATCGGGACAGCTGCTGATTATTTCGTCCTTGAGACACCTGAAGACACATCCAACAAACTGGCACAAGCAGCCCCGGGGATGGCGATACAGGACGGTACACCACCATCTGCTGCTGAGTACTTCGTTCTGGAGAAGGATGACCCGACAGACGGCGACTACAACAGACTGGTCAGAGGTGGCGCTACTGAGACTACAACTGTTGTGCAGGGTACATACAACAGACTGAACAGAGAGGGCGCTACTGAGACTACAACTGATGTGCAGGGTACATACAACAGACTGGGCAGAGGTGGCGCTACTGAGACTACAACTGATGTGCAGGGTACATACAACAGACTGGGCAGAGAGGGCGCTACTGAGACTACAACTGATGTGCAGGGTACATACAACAAATTGGGATCAGTGGCAGATGACAATGAAGACAACGAGCCAGCTGGAAACAACGGGACAGCTGCTGATTATTTCGTCCTTGAGAAACCAGAAGACACATACAACAAACTGGAAGGGAAACGCTCTGCTGAGGAAGAACAAGAACCTTACACCAAACTTGGAGAGGCGACACCCAAGAGAGAATCAGAACCCCCTGATGATCCAGGTGAACCTTCACGAGAGTACTTCATTCTGGAGGATCAGACTTAACCCCACAGTACATGATGTCCCCCATTCAGATATGATTTGAACTTCTTAACGATGGATTATACATACCGGTTGGCTCTAGACAATGAAGAACACGATTGGAACCTCATTTCATGTAAAGGATACATTTACCTGAGTTTATATCTTGTCCACAGATGTCAGATTCACGTTGACTGAATAACCGAGTTGGAGCTGATCGATGTCCTTTGCCAACATCTTTGGTGATCACCTGACTGTCATTCAACGGAAATATTTCAGTGACACCCATGTGGAACCATGGCTGCTGTGTTTGCACTTACTATTAGACACAAATCGGTTGAAAATATTTTGTGCGGAGTTGCGTCCCTTGGGCACGCTAAAAAGCTATGGGCTCGAATCCCGGTTCGCCCCGATTGCTTCTTGGTTTGTCAGCACCATACCCTTGCTCGTGGGTTTCAAAGAAGTGGTAAACGTCAGAGACCTGCATAACTTCGGGCTTTACTCCCACATTAAGCTGACACATCGCGATATAACTGGAAAACTGTTAAAAGCGGCGTTTATCACAACCCACTCACCGTTAACATTTCATGTGATTATCAACTCATTCAATATGACACGCCGCGATATAACTGGAATACTGTTAAAAGCGGCGTTAAACCCAACTCACTCACTCATTCAACATTCACATGAAGTAGACATTAACGTGTGCAATGATGTCTGTACACATTGTGTTCCTGATATTCGTTTTGTTTCCGTTGATCAGAATGATCGTTTTTTATTTTATTGTATTCCCTATATACATCCAAAAAATATGACACTGTTTCATTTGATATATGATGATGATATCTAATTAATAACCAAGCCCTTATGTCACCTTGGCTCTACTTTAGGGCGTTACTGTTTTTGTTATTTAACCAACTCTTATTCACTATCACCTCGAATAAATGTATATGAACACTGCACATACAAAGCAATAAAATGTCCACTATATTACAAATTAATGTATATGAAGTCGTTATTTGTGCCATAATAACAGGCACCACATCAATTTTAATTCAAATTCACATATTTCGCACCCCTCCATCAGTTTTCCTTGGTGTCTGTGTGAGCTGGGTGATATAATCCGCCATTTTTGGACTGAACAACGTTCTGTTGGTGATGATAACAGCCATACTGACTCGACTTGGCAGTTGTCTCCCTGACTCTGGAGTGAGTGAGTTTTGAAGAATACTTCACTTCTACAGCGTGTTATCATAAAGCGTTGTGAAAGCTCTAATTGACGCAGATTATTGACACTTCCTAGTGCATCGAAGCCCACGAGTACGGACATTGTGCTGAAAGAGAAACCTGAGAATTTGTGTGTGTGAATTGATGATTCATACCAATAACCAGCAGACCCAGGCATGGCTATAATATATCTTTGTATATCTCTGTCGCCTGTGATTCTTGTCTATTTATACATTTAATGCTAAGCCATCCCAAATTTACACACATGAGACAAGAAATATAAGTTTGATACTTTGTGCGTGAACATACCAAACCCAACGTGGTAATACAGTTAAAAAAAACAAAAACATATTTGAATGATTAATGTGAATCATTGATTTGCCTTTGCATGTGTTTCAATGGATGGCACTGGTGAGAAGGATACACACACCTTTTTGCGAACACCCGGTATTACCACTATGTTATGAAATACACCCTGATACACCCATGGACAAAATTAATTACATCCCTTGGAGAGTGGATGTACGTGAAATCGCTGCTTTTCTGTGTAATGGTTCCACGTTAAGAATGTCTTCGGTGCCAAAACGATCCCTCCCAGTGAAGAAAGGTGTATCGGTCGATATCTGGAGAGCAAGGATCGGCTGCTTCATTCAGCCCCCAGGGCAGATAGAAAATAGTCAACCCTACACCCAACATGGACAAAGGGCACTGTCATGGCTTACCTGCTTCTACATTGTACAGTAATACTGCTCAGGGTATCCCGCTCTATTGTCTGTTGCTTACAACATGCAGTATATACAAGACAGAATTACCAATCTACCCCTCCCGGATGTGGAGATGAGTGTTTGTGTCACTGATTACAGGTTTACATATCGAAAACCAGACAGCTACAATAACGATGTATCATAACTTAACCCAGCCCATTGCAAACCGATTTGCCAGGCATGCATTGTTCAATTATCCAGCAAATCACGTCACCAGAGGAAACTTTAAGAAGTTACACAGGTTCTATGCGAGATGATACAGGTTTGCTTAGATGTGACGTCACAGAATTACAAAAGCAAATGTATACCACAAGGGAAAAACAGAATATAATCCGATTGGATGTTGATGCGGTTCGGGAAAAAGTTGATGATGCTACGATAGAATTCACTGAGCTGGGAAACCGTGTAGAGGACTTAGAAAGACGGAGAAATCACATCATCATCTATGGTATCCCAGAAGGGAAAAATGAATCCCACACTTAATGCAAGTAGAAAAAGTAATTCATTCAATCAGAGAAAATAACAATATCAACCTATTGACACTGATGGAAATCGAATCGGAGCAGTTATTGTATGACTGATTAGGATGATACGATGAACAGTCTTTAGTCAAATCATTTGCAACACCATAACTTTTAGATCATAAAAATTCCCATAAGTGTTCATCATGTCATCCCAATCAATCAGTCATGCAATAACTGCTCTTGGTTTATCAGGACACGAAATGAGAAAGTGTAAAAATGAGAAACCGAATAGACATCGCTCCGAGGCATTATACGTATGCTTCAAGTACAACAGAATCCAGCACAGTGAGAGGTGAGAGTGGAGGTTGACTTAGGGAGAGGACAGGGACAGACAGGGATGTGGTCGGAGCTCAAAGATATCATAATCACAGCAGTGATAAAAATTATGTTGATTTTAAATTTTGAAATATGTCAGGACACGTAAAACTGCAGTACTGACCTTGAATGCATTCCGTTTTTGGCATCAGGTGATACTGTTGGTATGAGCCAGACATCGGAAGAAGAGAAAAGAACTATTCTCTGCTATTGTTATAAGGTTTAAATGCGCCTCAAAAACATTAGAAAATGGTAAAAATATTGTAACAAATTAATCTGTTCATAGCTGCTATGATGTGGTTGCATTAGGTATACAAAGTTCGATGCAGAACTATTATCCACATTATGGTAGAGTACTTTATGAATCATGAATGAGGTAAGATACTTTTCATTTGTGGAATCAGAAAGTAAGTTACAAAATCAATAGAGAGATGCTCAATCTGGCACGTAGACTTCGGTATTTTTCCGATTATGACACACTTGAGTTCATGGTCATATCTAAACTTTTAACGAATCAAACTGAGACATTGTTACATGTTGCAAAGAAAAGTGAGACTCGACCCCTTTAAAAAGATACGTTCAACACTAGTAGTGCATGGTGCGCGGTTTTGGCAGTGACTGAGGCAGATCGTTTTCACTCTGTCCAGTCTGTGACGAGTCTAGTCTGTCTTATGTCGAAGTTGTATTTGAAGATGGACTGGAGCGTTATTAAAAGTATGTGAGTATAACACGTGTATTCCTGGTGAGTGCAAGGGCCGGTACATGAATGCAGATAGAGACAGTTCAGGGTAAGAGTCGATTGACCAATCACTCCTGGACTAAGATGACCCGATTCTGACCAAGCGAGATGCTAAGTCTTGGTTTACCTTACCTCTGACGACACGGAACTGTAGTAGGGCTCAGTTAACCGCAAAACGCAGTTAATGTGAGGTGAAATTGGGTTTAACGTCGCGTCCAAGATTATTGCACTTATATAGCGACGTAAAAAACGCAGTTAAGACACTATTCATGATTTGAAAAACAATATAACTTCAGGAAACAATGAATTGATACAAGAATGCTTTAAATCTTCTCATGACATCATATTTCCCTATTTGGAGATTTTTTCAATTCAATTCTGAAAACCTCGTCTTTTCCAAAAGAATGGACACGTGGTGTAATTATTCCTATGTTTGTTTGTTTCTCGTTTAACACCACAATATACACAAAAAGGACAAACAAATGATGTTGATTCCAGAGGTAGAACATTTGATTCGGAAGAAGTAAATTATGGTTTATATTTCATTCTGAAGGTAACACAATGGGAAAATTATTATGTAATATCTATCAAAAGGTAAAATAATGGTATATATTCAGAGACTTTTACTTGTGAGCCTGTAGTGTTGCGACAAGGCTGTGTGGTAAGCCCTTTTCTCTTATCAATCTTTATTAATGAACTTGCCGAACAGATCATGCCGTAATCATGAAAGGGGGAATTCAAATACATTCAGAAACATTCAGTTTCATGTGAAGATCTTCCTCTATAAATGTGGTCACTGTCATGTATGGTATTATCAATGTGTCACAAACAATCAAGAACTTTGTTTTAATGCCACTAAGACAAACTATTGTGGATATGTACATCCAACAGTGGACTTCTTATTGTTGATCCATGATGTAAATGGTGCTTCAATAAGTTATACACATCATTATTACCTACTGAAAGCTATTCAATGCATATGAACCTGAGGAAGTTTAGGACATCACTGTCACAATTCAGATGTAGTTCACACTGGTTGATGCTTCTTGCTCTGGGGAGGTACACTAATATACCAATATATAAGAATTTGTGTATGCAATGTACTTCATGCAATGTTTGTGCACTCTCTGCGCTTGTATCTTGTAATACATGTACTGTGGCCCGTGGCCTTTCAGTATTGAGAATAACAGACTGATAGACAATGAAAGGACCTGGGCCCACTTGCACAAAGCAGTCTCAGCGCTAAGATGTTCATAACTCAATACTTTAACAGTGTTACAAAAGTCGTAGTGCTAAGATCGCTTTGTGCAAGTTGGCCCTGGACAAAAATTCCACTTAACAGGTTTGCTTGTTATCTCCTAGCACATTGGCGATATGAACTCAATGTCGTCTCATTGTTGATTAGGAGTTAACAGGATGGTTAGTGTAGGGTGGGGATAAGCACTTGCACTTGTCTGTTAATTACGCATGCAGGATCCTCCCCAAACCCCACCAGCTTATAACAAAGTTCACAGTTGTGTGCACAGCTAACCCCCTAGCTGCTACCTCCGAATTCGTAATTAAATGGATGAACCCAAACAAAGAACCAAACTTTATGATTATAATTTATTGGGTACAAAAATGACAAATAAACAACACATTATACTAATGAAGCATGGTTATTGGTTTTTGTTATATATTTAGCATAAATATCTTTGATCACGTCCAACAGATAATGAGATTGTTTACATTGGATTATTCCTTCGCAAATTATCCTTACTCTCATGGTTGAATCTGTACGCAACTTTCCTATGACTTTAAAAGAAGTTTCGGCAGAAGATGACTTCGATATAGATAATCTACGTGACGCAAATATTGAGAAAGCACACTACCTAATGCAGCTATTACAAAATGTGAAACTCCAAAACTGTGAATTTGAAAAAGGACATAGATGCTGGTATTGATACACTAATCAATGTATCTGTTTTAACCACCATTGATGTCTTTAAAGATATTTTTATCAAACCTTAATAACATGGTTCTTGGTACTGGCACATTCCCAGAACAAATGTTACGTAGGTGTTGCGAAAGCAATCTTTAAAAATAGGGGGAGTCATTTAAAAGTAGGAGAAAGTAATTATGTTGTGCGTTTGAGTATTTTCAGAAAACACTGGATACAGTTTTGGGATCAGGACATTTGAAAAAAGCTATTACAAAATATTATATTTATGTAATGACAAAATAACTTGATTATAGATATAATTTCAAAATTGGTCATGATGATTAAATTGACTGATGAGTGTGTGAGCATGTACGGATGGGAACAAATTACACTGTCAAAATTAGAAAACAATATTTAATCACGATTTACACTTCCACGAATCAGTTGGAGTCAGGGGCCGACATCCACAGCCTGTGAGTAGTAAGCAGTGTATCCACACGGATCAATGGCTGTTATAGAGACATATACGGCAGTGACAGTTAGCGGGTGCGAGGACAGGTTGAGCTCCATCTGCTCCTGGCGTGTCAGCAGCCCGTCCACCACATCTGCCCCACCCTCCACCCTGCCCACCATCACTTCATACACAAGCTGGCCCCAGGGGGAGGTAAACAGCCCAGGCCAGGACAGAGTGGTCATCCTGTCGGACGTCCTGGACGAGATCATCGCTGCTTCTGAAGTAAACCAGACATCACTGTCAGGAAACAGATACAACATAACACTGAATTTTGTTGCATTTAAAATTGTATTTTCGAATTTGCTGTTTTTACGATAACTGTTGTACTGTCTTACTGTTTAGGCTTGGTGGCGGGCCATGCATGGTGATAGAAGCTTCTGTCGGGTACCCTGGCTTGTCCAGCACATGCATGGCGCTGATGTTGTAGGTTGTCAGGTCGCTGAGTTTCAGGCCACACAGCTGGGCAGATGTGTATGTGAATATACTCGGGACGATCTGTTCGTAGATCAAACTGCTACCCTCGATGTGAACCTATATGTTTAATTAAAAACACAAAACAAATCAGTAAGAATGTTACAAACACCAGCTTCATACATGGTAGTTGTGACTAGAGCAAGTATCTATGTTGAAGCGTCAGCTGGAGTCGACATACCAGGGTTGTGTAAGGACTCTGGGTTTCTCCTCCCTCCCAGCGAAGTCTCACAGTGTCTCGGGCTACGTGGCACTGGTCTCTGTCTGAGAACACAGAGGGGCTCTCCTCCAGGACCTGGAAGCCAGCTACAGATGCCAACTGGGACACGATGACGACACCATCAGATGAGGACTCGGTGGTCTGCCCCACGTTGTTATGGCAACGTACTGTCGTGTACACCTTCACACCAGATGACGTCACTAGATCAGTCAGATTCCACCTGGTAAACCTTACTCCAGGATTAGTTCGAGCAAACCGACGGACGTCGTCATCTCCAGGCGTGTGTCCTGCAGAAGATATAACAGCTATTCAGTCAGACGATATTGAAAATGAAGTTCCGTTGGTATACACAAAGACATGTTGAAACAATATCAGCTTATGCAGTTTCTACACGAATTTACCTTTTTGTTGATTAATGTATTTTTCTAATCGATTATGACAACAAGCATGTTGTATCAATATGTCTGTTCCTTACCTATAGCAATGTCACAGTTGATAGAATCCGATTCCGGATCTTCCACAGCCCAGTTCGCTGCCATGTCCTCTGGTGAAAGGAAGTCTGCATCAACTCCTAGAAGTAGAGCATTACAACTTATATAGCAATGGATCATTATAGCTGTGTGATCATATAGCAATGGAGCATTACTGTGTGATCATATAGCAATGGAGCATTATACATGTGTGATCATATAGCAATGGAGTATTATAGCTGGGTGATCATATAGCAATGGAGCATTATACATGTGTGATCATATAGCAATGGAGCATTATACTTGTGTGATCATATAGCAATGGAGCATTATAGCTGTGTGATCATATAGCAATGGCGTATTATAGCTGTGTGATCATATAGCAATGGAGCATTATAGCTGTGTGATCATATAGCAATGGAGAATTATAGCTTGATGTTCATATAGCAAGGGAGTATTAAAGCTGGATGATCATATAGCAATGGAGCAATGGATTCTATCACAAAATGTTATGGTCATTGTAGGGGCGGTCGGGTAGCCTAGTGGTTAAAGCGTTCGCTCGCCACGCCGAAGACCCAGGTTTGATTCCCAACATGGGTTCAATGTATGAAGCCCATTTCTGGTGTCCCCCGCCGTGATATTGCTTGAATATTGCTAAAAGTGGCGTAAAACCATACTCACCCACTCACTCACTATGGTCCTTGTAAAGGAATGGGCATGCTGGAATGTACACGCATGCAGGCGTATTTGGAATGGTAAACAATATTAATGCCAGACACGTTTCAGTTGCTTGTTTTACCTGAACCATCGTTGACGTGTTGTATAGTTGGTGGTGTCATGTCCACCGTCACTGGTTCAGCTCTGGTCAGTGATGTCAGGCCGGCAGCGTTAGTGGCGAGTACTGACATATACAGTCTGGAGTTGTGAGTGAGTTTCTGGGCAGAAACTGTTCCTTGAGGGTTTCTACCAACATTAGTGAAGCCCTGCACCTGTGTCCCGCCTTCCACCAGACCTGCATGGAGAGTTGATGTTATTACCTACAGGCTTGGATGCTGCTCAGGTCACACTAGACTATCAACAGTTTTGTTTCTGTATTTCTCCATGTCTAAATAAACATATAGTTTTATTACTACGCTCAATATTCGTAATCTGAGTTTAATATAGGACTCCTAAGTCACCCACGATTTGCGTCCCACATGTCAGTTGCTGGTCTGAGAACCATATTAGCCCTGATATGATCATTATTTTGACAGCATAATACGCGTGCGCGTTGGTTTCCACAAAGGGGTACACGTCTAAGGCCTGCATCCCTTGTTATGGGGGCTTTTCGCCCACAGTGTGCGGTATAAATAATCTCATACATTCTTAATCTAGATCCTCCATAGTCAAGCCCTAACTGACTGCCCACTAGTACATTGTGATGGGAGATTTTGCTACCGCCCACTCTTACATGATTGGGTACTCACCTACTGCCCACTGGTACATGATTGGGTACTCACCTACTGCCCACTGGTACATGATTGGAGACTCACCTACTGTCCACTGGTACGGGGTGATGGGGGACTTACCAACTGTCTACTGGTACATGGTGATGGCGGACTTTCCTACCGCCCACTCTTACATGATTGGGTACTCACCTACTGCCCACTGGTACATGATTGGGTACTCACCTACTGCCCACTGGTACATGATTGGAGACTCACCAACTGTCCACTGGTCCGTGGTGATGGGGGACTTACCAACTGTCCACTCCACTGGTACGTGGTGATGGGGGACTCACCTACTGCCCACTCTTACATGATTGGAGACACACCTACTGCCCACTCTTACATGATTGGAGACACACCTACTGCCCACTCTTACATGATGGGGGACTCACCTACTGCCCACTGGTACATGGTGATAGGAGACTCACCTACTGCCCACTGGTACATGGTGATGGGGGACTCACCTACTGCCAACTCTTACATGATTGGAGACACACCTACTGCCCACTCTTACATGATGGGAGACTCACCTACTGCCCACTGGTACATGGTGATGGGAGACTCACCTACTGCCCACTGGTACATGGTGATAGGAGACTCACCTACTGCCCACTGGTACATGGTGATGGGGGACTCATCTACTGCCCACTCTTACATGATTGGAGAAACACCTACTGCCCACTCTTACATGATGGGAGACTCACCTACTGCCCACTGGTACATGGTGATGGGGGACTCACCTACTGCCCACTCTTACATGATTGGAGACACACCTACTGCCCACTCTTACATGATGGGAGACTCACCTACTGCCCACTGGTACATGGTGATGGGAGACTCACCTACTGCCCACTGGTACATGGTGATAGGAGACTCACCTACTGCCCACTGGTACATGGTGATGGGGGACTCACCTACTGCCCACTCTTACATGATTGGAGACACACCTACTGCCCACTCTTACATGATGGGAGACTCACCTACTGCCCACTGGTACATGGTGATGGGAGACTCACCTACTGCCCACTGGTACATGGTGATGGGGGACTCACCTACTGCCCACTCTTACATGATTGGAGACACACCTACTGCCCACTCTTACATGATGGGAGACTCACCTACTGCCCACTGGTACATGGTGATGGGAGACTCACCTACTGCCCACTGGTACATGGTGATAGGGGACTCATCTACTGCCCACTCTTACATTATTGGAGACACACCTACTGCCCACTCTTACATGATGGGAGACTCACCTACTGCCCACTGGTACAGGGTGATAGGAGACTCACCTACTGCCCACTGGTACATGGTGATAGGAGACTCACCTACTGCCCACTGGTACATGGTGATGGGAGACTCACCTACTGCCCACTGGTACGTGGTGATGGGAGACTCACCTACTGCCCACTGGTACATGGTGATGGGGGACTCACCTACTGCCCACTCTTACATGATTGGAGACACACCTACTGCCCACTCTTACATGGTGGGGGACTCACCTACTGCCCACTACTACAGGGTGATAGGAGACTCACCTACTGCCCACTGGTACATGGTGATAGGAGCCCACCTACTGCCCACTGGTACATGGTGATGGGGGACTCACCTACTGCCCACTCTTACATGATTGGAGACACACCTACTGCCCACTCTTACATGATGGGAGACTCACCTACCGCCCACTCGTACATGGTGTTAGGAGACTCACCTACTGCCCACTGGTACATGGTGATGGGGACTCACCTACTGCCCACTGGTACATGGTGATAGGAGACTCACCTACTGCCCACTGGTACATGGTGTTAGGAGACTCACCTACTGCCTACTGGTACATGGTGATAGGAGACTCACCTACTGCCCACTGGTACATGGTGATAGGAGACTCACCTACTGCCTACTGGTACATGGTGATTGGAGACTCACCTACTGCCCACTGGTACATGGTGATGGTGACTCACCTACTGCCTACTGGTACATGGTGATGGGGTACCCACCTACTGCCCACTGGTACATGGTGATGGGGTACCCACCTACTGCCTACTGGTACAGGGTGTTAGGAGACTTACCTACTGCCCACTGGTACATGGTGATAGGAGACTCACCTACTGCCCACTGGAAGATGGTGATGGAGACTCACCTACTGCCCACTGGCACATGGTGATGGGAGACTCACCAACTGCCCACTGGTACATGGTGATGGGAGACTCACCTACTGCCCACTGGTACAGGGTGATTGGAGACTCGGTGTCCGTGAAGTGCCATGACACGTGCACAGACGACCAGTGAGGCAGGAACACCGCGTTCACCTCCACGTGCTTCTCTGTGTCACCAGCCTCGTCATGTCCACCATACTTGACGCTCTGCAGTGTCACGTGATCAACTGCCATCGCCATGGACCTTGACTTCGTGCCAATAGTAAGTTGTGTGGATTCCTCCCGAGCAATGAAGGAAAACGTGTGTGTATTCCACATGATAACAGAATGTCTCCCAACATCACACACCCCTCGGCATAGATTCGGCTCCAGGCTGAATGTGATCACTTCAATACCAACTGAGACGAAGCCTTCTATAACGCTGTGATGCATGTCCGTGTTCTCAGTATATCCCACATGAATCTTCACTTTGTACACTTGCCCAACACTGAGATGTATATCTCTCTGGAGAACAGATCCGCTGATTACAACATAGCTGCTCCCATGTCTAGCTAATGGACGCTCAGATGTAATAATGTGTATGCATGTAGAGTTGTTAGTCTGCCAGTGCTCGGGAAGAGGTTCATTGTACGTCGATGAATTCACAGCTTTATTTTGTGTCTCAAACGAAGGATTCTTCACCAAGTTGCCCCCTAGGTATGCCACGGACTGTGGTTCTGGGGGAGATGTGTCAATGACAACGCCGTCTGATACAGTTACGTCTGAGGCGTGACCCACTGCATCTACAGCATACACCTTGCTCCATAAACGTGTACCTAGAAACAAGGGAATACCGTTATCAGGCGTTTCCTGAAGTCTCACTTTATAAACAGTTAGGCGCCACCTAGAACATTACCAAGCATGACAGCCTATTTCCTGAAACCCCTGTGGACAGAACAAGATTTTCAACGTTTAATTTCACAAAGAAGTCACAATTTATGAATATCAACTTCTTTCATTCTGTAAAGTCGACGTTTCTTGCTTGACAACGGTATAAAGATCTATACCGAAACGTCTTGCTTGACAACGGTATAAGGATCTATACAGAAACGTCTTGCTTGACAACGGTATAAGGATCTATACTGAAACGTCTTGCTTGACAACGGTATAAGGATCTATACAGAAACGTCTTGCTTGACAACGGTATGTGGATCTATACCGAAACGTCTTGCTTGACAACGGTATAAGGATCTATACCGAAACGTCTTGCTTGACAACGGTATAAGGATCTATACTGAAACGTCTTGTTTGACAACAGTATAAGGATCTATACAGAAACGTCTTGCTTGACAACGGTATAAGGATCTATACTGAAACGTCTTGCTTGACAACGGTATAAGGATCTATACAGAAACGTCTTGCTTGACAACGGTAAAAGAATTTATACCGGAACGTCTTGCTTGACAACGGTATAAGAATCTATACCGGAACGTCTTGCTTGACAACGGTATAAGGATCTATACCGAAACGTCTTGCTTGACAAGGACATAAGAATCTATACCAAAACGTCTTGCTTGACGACGGTATAAGGATCTATACCGAAACGTCTTGCTTGACAACGGTATAAGGATCTATACCGAAACGTCTTGCTTGACAACAGTATGAGGATCAATACCAAAACGTCTTGCTTGACAACGGTATACGGATCTATACCGAAACGTCTTGCTTGACAACAGTATAAGGATCTATACCGAAACATCTTGCTTGACAACGGTATAAGAATCTATACTGAAACCTCTTGCTTGACAACGGTATAAGGATCTATACCAAAACGTCTTGCTTGACAACGGTATAAGGATCTATACAGAAACGTCTTGTTTGACAACAGTATAAGAATCTATACGAAAAACTTCTTGCTTGACAAAAGTATGAGGATCTATACCGAAACGTCTTGCTTGGCAACGGTATAAGGATCTATACCGAAACGTCTTGCTTGACAACGGTATAAGGATCTATACAGAAACGTCTTGCTTGACAACGGTATAAGAATCTATACCGAAACGTCTTGCTTGACAACGGTATAAGGATCTATACCAAAACGTCTTGCTTGATAACGGTATAAGGATCTATACAGAAACGTCTTGCTTGACAACAGTATAAGAATCTATACCGAAACGTCTTGCTTGACAAAAGTATGAGGATCTATACTGAAACGTCTTGCTTGGCAACGGTATAAGGATCTATACCGAAACGTCTTGCTTGACAACGGTATGAGGATCTATAAGAAACGTCTTGCTTGACAACGGTATCTGAATCTATACCGAAACGTCTTGCTTGACAACGGTATAAGGATCTATACAGAAACGTCTTGCTTGACAAAGGTATAAGACTCTATACCGAAACGTCTTGCTTGACAACGGTATGTGGATCTATACAGAAACGTCGCCTTTACAGTATTAAAGAGGTTGTTATCCATAAATTGTGCCTACTTTGTCATCCGTCAACTTCTAAGTAATGCCTATCAAACAATTCAGTTTAGTTTCACTGTTGGACATGTCATATTTCGCTACTTGCTTTTGACAATTTGCTGTTTTACAGAACATTTACTTTGGTGACAATTTGTCCTCCACAGGAAGTTTGGGACGAAGGATGAGTGCAATCTTTAGGGTCGGCGCTTAACGCTTGGTTTGGTAATCATCATTGAGTATCAATACGTGAACAGTAGGCGTGCTGGTTTCTAGATAAGACCAGATGAACCTGATCAGGATACATACCACTAGGGAGAGCTGAAGCAAGTTGTGCTGTGAAGGTGGTATGAAGCCCAGTCTCCCGCCAACCCAGCACACTGCAGTCTGTTGTGTCGTTGACTTTTCCCAAACACCAGAAGTACGTGATGATCGTGGAGTCCGTGTCAGAGAAGCCGTGCCAGGAGGCGGAGACCTCTGATGGAGAACTCTGGTAGTCCGTGTCGAGCATCTCTACAAAGACAGTAAGAGGAGGTAACTACACAAGTCAACAAGTAACCACATTTCACCAGGCATTGTAACCTCTGTGGAGATCCTGGGTCAATTGAAAATTGTTTGAGTGTTCGATGTTGAACGCTGCACTATTCCAGCTGTATGATGGTGGTCTGTTAATAATTTAATCTGGAACAAACGATCTATGAGCAACGATGCTCACCAAAGACACATTATCAACCAAGTCACCGAACCTGAACAATCATCGGTTACTGGACCTGCTCTAAGATGTGCGAGGGTGGTCGGGCACTGGGGTTGCTGCTGTGTAATCGTATCGACGTCAACCCTTCTCTCAACATTCCATTATTTAGTAATAAACAGAACGCTCTGGTACAGCTGGAATATTGCGACGTACAGCAACAGACAACACTTCAAGCGCTGATACTGTAGAAGGGAACGTACCTTGTCCGTCATCCACTCTGCCCGCTACAGGAGGCAGCACGTCCACCCGGACACCGTCAGAGTGAGCCCAGCTGACCAGGCCAGCTCTGTTGTAGGCCAGGACACTGGAGTAGTACACTGTGGCTGCTTGTAGACTCAGGCCCCTGGCTGTGTACTTCGTGGTGTTCAGGTCGTCTGACGCGTGGATACTGTGTCCTGAAATAGTGAAGTTATTGAGTGAGTCAGTGAGTTTTGTTATAGTCAGCCATATCGCGACAGGTGTCCCTGAAATGGGTTTCACACATTGTCCCCAAGTGGGAGTCGAACCTATGCGAACCTAACAATCCTATATAATTTATCAGGTATTGCATCCTTATATTTCCCATGTTCAGTGAATAATAATAACAATAATTACAATAATAATAACACATAAGTCAGTGAAAGTAAAGTCATATCGTCGTCGTTCAATCAGTTCCTAGGTATGTAGAATGACAAGCGTTGTGAGCCATGAATCAATGTTCGGGGTTAGATATTGGCTACCCGACACATCAGCTTCTAGGTTAGATTCAAACACATTTCTATATTGATCTGTAATGTGTTGGTCCTGGGACATCAGCTTCAAGGTTAGATACATGCACTCTTCTATTTTGATCTGTAATGTGTAAGTCCTAGGACATCAGCTTCCAGGTGAGATACATTCACACTTCTATATTGATCTGTAATGTGTGGGTCCTAGAACATCAGCTTCCAGGTTAGATACATGCACACTTCTATACTGATCTGTAATCTGTTGGTCCTTGGGCCTTTGCTTCCAGGTTAGATACATGCACACTTCTATACTGATCTGTAATCTGTTGGTCCTTGGGCCTTTGCTTCCAGGTTAGATACATTCACACTTCTATATTGATCTGTAATGTGCTGGTTCTGGGGCATTTGCTTCCAGGTTAGATACATGCACACTTCTATACTGATCTGTAATGTGTTGGTCCTAGGACATCAGCTTCCAGGTTAGATACATGCACACTTCTATACTTATCTGTAATATGTTGGTCCTAGGACATCAGCTTCCAGGTTAGATACATGCACACTTCTATACTGATCTGTAATGTGTTGGTCCTAGGACATCAGCTTCTAGGTTAGATACATGCACACTTCTATACTGATCTGTAATGTGCTGGTCCTGGGGCATCAGCTTCCAGGTTAGATACATTCACACTTCTATACTGATCTGTAATGTGTTGGTCCTAAGACATCAGCTTCCAGGTTAGATACATTCACACTTCTATACTGATCTGTAATGTGTTGGTCCTAGGACATCAGCTTCCAGGTTAGATACATTCACACTTCTATATTGATCTGTAATGTGCTGGTTCTGGGGCATTTGCTTCCAGGTTAGATACATGCACACTTCTATACTGATCTGTAATGTGTTGGTCCTGGGACATCAGCTTCCAGGTTAGATACATGCACACTTCTATACTTATCTGTAATGTGCTGGTCCTGGGGCATCAGCTTCCAGGTTAGATACATTCACACTTCTATATTGATCTGTAATGTGCTGGTCCTGGGGCATCAGCTTCTAGGTTAGATACATGCACATTTCTATATTGATCTGTAATGTGCTGGTTCTGGGGCATCAGCTTCCAGGTTAGATACATTCACACTTCTATACTGATCTGTAATGTGCTGGTCCTGGGACATCAGCTTCCAGGTTAGATACATTCACACTTCTATACTGATCTGTAATGTGCTGGTCCTGGGGCATCAGCTTCCAGGTTAGACACATGCACACTTCTATACTGATCTGTAATGTGCTGGTTCTGGGGCCTTTGCTTCCAGGTTAGATACATGCACACTTCTATACTGATCTGTAATGTGTTGGTCCTGGGACATCAGCTTCCAGGTTAGACACATGCACACTTCTATACTGATCTGTAATGTGCTGGTTCTGGGGCCTTTGCTTCCAGGTTAGATATGATGAGTATTACTAGCTAAACTATAATTATATGAAATGACTCATAAAAGCACTTGATGTGGATCTAAATATTATAGGAAAACTTAGTTATAAATGTTATATCATGATAACTCTCTTACCAAGCAGACCTCTCTCCCACAGCCCAGAGGGTTGAACCGACTCTCTGTGGCACCCTCAGCTATTTTCTAAGTAATTGAAAATTGTTCATTGTTAATTATTCTTGTAAATAAGATTGTGATTAGTCTCCTGTGAATCCGGCTCTTTGCTGACTAATTCCCCAAGAAAACCAGCACGCCATTCACCCAGAACAGTCCATTATAGATACATGCACACTTCTATACTGATCTGTATTGTGTTGGTGGATTTGGGAAACTGAGAACGCTCACCCCCGGGGCTTGTGCTGATGTAGACTCGGTACTTGAGAATCCCAGCGGCGCCCGGCAGGAACTTGTTGGTCCAGCTGATCCTGATTGTGTCCGCCGCCATCTGAAAGTCTGCATCCTTGACTCTATCGTCATCACTGAGCTCTATCACCTGCATCATGCACATACAGTGTCGTAGACTCAGTGGGTGAATGCCGTTTAACCCACAATCGTAAATATTTAGTTATTCCGTGACGGGCAGTTAATGGTCGAATCTGGATAGGCAAACCACTGACTGAAAACATTAACATCGGAAATATTTTGTGAAGTCCTCGAAAAAGATCACTAGATATTGTCCTGGAAATAAAGCCTATTTTACCATCTTCCAAGGGCAGCATAATTATTAAGACTAAAGTCTAAGTGGAACGCACATATGAAACATTTAATATCTTGAGATCATTCACAATTATGAGTCGCAGGTGTCACTAGTGGGCGAACCTATCGTTACATGTTCACAAATGAGGAGCCGTATTTTCTATCAAATATGTTTGAATGACAATGTCAAATCGACCTTACGACCACCAGTGGTTTCGGTATGTTTACTCAAAACGTGGACAAGGTAAATTATACGCGACCAGCGGATGGCGACACATGAAACACTATGACGTCATGTTGTCCATACTGAGCGGACAGTGACAGCTTGTATCGACCTCTGGCCAGTTCGGGAGTTGTATTTAACGAAGAGCAATGAGATTCTGACAACATGCTTGCAACATAATTAACATTGGATTGCGTTGCTCCACGTCTAAAAAAATAGACCTAATGTGTGTTGACTCACTGCGAGTGCCTGGTTGTCGGTGGTCTTGGGAGGGGCTGTGTCCACCATGACCCCGTCCGACCTGAAGATGCTGTACGTCGTCGCATTATACCAGCCTCTCACAAAGAAGTAATACATGTGCCGGCTGCTGAGGTCCTCGCCTTGGTCACAAGCACGACAGTTAGTCGGAATAGTCCCTTATTATTCATACTCTCTTACAAACATCCCTTCTCATCCATTGCTTTGTAAATGAATACTACAACACATAGTTTGATACTAAACATTTCGTTTTTAGTTTATATCAGATATTATCGCTTAGACTGCCGTAGGTCATTGGTCAAGTATGGGAGTATAGTATAGTCTTAGCACTAAGATCGCTTGTAAAATTCTGAATAAAGATCGGATGATCGGTAGGTGAGTCAGTACCGTGTGCCAGAAGGATGACAGCTGATGTTTGCCGCCCGACGCTGAACCAGACTTTGTGGGAGTGACTGTCAAACACACCCTTGGGGTAGTCGCTGTCACTGACTCCAAGACTGACCTCATACCTGCAGCCAACAACAAACTGTCTGGGATACCTTGCACACTGTTGTCACAACGATGAGTTATTTCAAGCAACTTTTACAAATAGTTTAGATATTAAGTAATAAGAGAAACTGTACTGTGTGAAAGTCAGCCCTTGTTGTTTCAGCACCGTCCAATGGGCAGCCATAAAGGTGTCTGATGGTGAGTGGTCAATGTCCCCGGATGTTGAGAAGCGGAGGTCAGTGACGTCGGTCACATTCAGAACATTGTTTGGCCCACCTAGGATATAAAGTGTAACATATACCGCCATGCACGAGTGATTACTGGTTCTTATCACAATGATCAATATTTGCTGTGAACAGACATTCTGTTATTGTTATTGCAACCGAGTTAGATCCTCCCTGTGGAGACATCACTTGTGACGTACCATCCTGCAGCTGTGTACATCCGCGTGTGTGGTGGCACGTCCTGTCCTGCACGGCACAGACACAGTGACCCTCACAGTTGTACGACTGACAGCGTCTGACCAGCTCCAGCTTCCCCCAGGCTCCTAGTTCCAGCTCCAGGTGAAGCGCATCACTCTGGAGGCCAACCTGGGTCACAAGGAATACACATTGAACATAGAAACATAACTAGGTTAATTCTATGGGAATGTTTTGGGTGTTCGTGAGTTGTAAATTTAAAACGTCAACGCGAGAGTACCAGGAGTAAAAGCCAAATCAGCAGTGTAAATATGGCACAAATACAGGACGGAACGTCCCGAGGGGGCCGTAAGACCGTAAGGCCCCCTCGGGGCGTTCCCTCATGTCAAGGTTTACAATCTCTAGTAATCTCCAGGAGACATGGTTTAAATTATTAACCCACTCATCGCATAGACAACGTTTATAATTAAATAACTGTCATAAAAACTCTCAAATAACCTGTATCGGAGATGAAATATCGCCTGCAGCCGTGAACTCGGTTTAATGAAACCGGTGACCTCAGCACGTGGGTTTCGCAACGGTGCGAAATCTGCACGTGCGTCTCGCAATGGCACGAAATCTGCACGTGCGTCTCTTAGGCTGTTCGTAGTTTTTGTTCTCCTGCGAGGTGTTACAATCGTTGTAATACCTCGTGCGATGTGTTACAATCGTTTTAATACCTCCTACGAGGTGTTACCACAATTTCAAAAACTCCATATCGATTTACACAAACAGCCAGTAGGTTTATAATATGAATGGATCTCTGAAAACCAGGTGTTCAGGAACAGGTTTAGGATGTAACACCTACCCCGTTGACAGCCCAGATTGCCACAAACACAGACGGCGTGGAAGTGATGTCCTTTGTGTCTACTACACCAGTCTGAACGCTGCCTTCGTCATCGTGCTCAATACCAGATACATTGTGTTGTACCAGCACAAATGTGCCTCCCTGAAACAGACACAAGTATCAGTTGGTAAATGATGTCAAGGTGGTTTCAAGATGCACCAGACCGGACTGGTCAGCTCAGAGTCAGAACACCGTGTCTGTGTGGTATCTCAGTGTACACACGCACGCACGCACGCACGCACGCACGCACGCACGCACACACACACACACCACGTCGCTATAGAAGTGCAATAATCTTGAGCACAACGTTAAAACCCCATTCCACCCCATTACATCTCACCTCATCACACCTCCCCATCTCAAAATGCACCAACAACGTGACTTGGGGCTCTTTAGCCCTGCGATGAGTTTAGGCAATTTATGAACAATTTGCCACTCACGTTCACAAATCTGTAAGTTTTCTTCTATGCACCTATGTTGTTTCTTCCAGTATGTTAGTAGCCCTACTACATTTCTGTTCATCCATACATGTGTCAAAGTTACACTATTTTTGAAACTGTGCATACGTCATAACAACGACACATTAGTGTTATATAACCTGGAACCAACGATTTTTAAATCGTTGTAATGTGTTTTTAGTATGAACGTGATTCTACCTCAGTAAGGTCCGTTCCGAACTCAGCAGACCCCGCCGTGATGATGTAGTGCGTTATTCCAGAATGGAGATCAGAGAAGCCAAGCCAGGCGAGGTTCAGCCGGGTCCTGTTCCATGTCATCCAGCCCGACTGGTGTCGAGACAACCCCGCTGCATGGTCGGTGTGCACAGCTAGCGCACCTGCATTACAGTCACAGAACCGTGTTAGTGAGGGTAAAGTGAAACATTCGTGGATACATTGTTGTGTTACCTGTCAAAGATCCATGGAGACACTGTTGTGTTACCTGTCAAAGATTCATGGATACAGTATTGTGTGTTACCTGTTTAATGATTCGTGGAGACATAACTGTGTGTTACCTGTCAACGATTCATGAAGACTGTATTGTGTTACCTGTCAAAGAATCATGGATACAGTATTGTGTGTCACCTGTCAAGGATTTATGGATTTATTACTGTTTGTTACCTTTCAAGGATTCATGGAGACATCACTGTGTATTACCTGCCAAAGATTCATCGATACATTACTGTGTGTTACCTGTCAAAGATTCATGGACACATTACTGTGTGTTACCTGTCAAAGATTCATGGACACATTACTGTGTGTTAACTGTCAATGATTCATGGATACATTACTGTGTGTGACCTGTCAAAGATTCATGGAGACATTACTGTGTTAACTGTCAATGATTCATGGATACATTACTGTGTGGTACCTGTCAAAGATTCATGGAGACATTACTGTGTGTTAACTGTCAATGATTCATGGATACATTACTGTGTGTTACCTGTCAATGATTCATGGATACATTACTGTGTGTTACCTGTCAATGATTCATGGATACATTACTGTGTGTTAACTGTCAAAGATTCATGGATACGTTACTGTGTGTTACCTGTCAATGATTCATGGATACATTACTGTGTGTTACCTGTCAATGATTCATGGATACATTACTGTGTGTTACCTGTCAAAGATTCATGGATACGTTACTGTGTGTTACCTGTCAATGATTCATGGATACATTACTGTGTGTTACCTGTCAATGATTCATGGATACATTACTGTGTGTTACCTGTCAGTGATTCATGGATACATTACTGTGTGTTACCTGTGAATGATTCATGAATACATTACTGTGTGTTACCTGTCAATGATTCATGGATACATTACTGTGTGTTAACTGTCAATGATTCATGGATACGTTACTGTGTGTTACCTGTCAATGATTCATGGATACATTACTGTGTGTTACCTGTCAATGATTCATGGATACATTACTGTGTGTTACCTGTCAAAGATTCATGGAGACATTACTGTGTGTTACCTGTCAATGATTCATTGAGACATTACTGTGTGTTACCTGTCAATGATTCATGGATACATTGCTGTGTGTTACCTGTCAAAGATTCATGCAGACATTACTGTGTGTTACCTGTCAGTGATTCATGGACACATTACTGTGTGTTGTTACCTGTCAAGGGTTTCGAGCTGTCCACCAGCAAGGCCCCAGTGTCTGAGGAATGACATGAGCCGGCCATGTTGCAGGCGACGAGCTTCACTGTGTAGCTGCTTCCATCGTGGAGGTCCAGCTGTGACAGCGTGTATTCTTCAACAAGTCCTGGCAACTTTAGGAAAGGTAGAAATAGAATAGTGTTATGTTTGTAATAAATGCGCTTTATATGAGATATCAAATCCATTGATTATAGAAACCGTGATTATAATGTTATAAGATGCGGATGTTGAGTGTGTTCACAGTTTTGTAGATGTAGATGATATAGATTGCGATACATATTACCATTGGTGTTGTATACTTCACCTTGCTTCTAAACCATGTTTAACATGAACAAATGACGGTCACCTTCAGGAGACTTGACTTGAACTCCCCCAGCTGGTGTGATGAGATGGAGAGGTACTGTCTCTCAATGTAAGACTCTTCGTCCTTGAACTTCCAGCCTATCCTCAAGGTCGTCCTGCTGATGGACGTCCCAGCCACAATGGAACCATGTCCATCTAGGATCCCTGGTGTCACAACAACTTCCGGTGGAGTGATGTCAACCAGAAACCCGTTGGACGTAATTTCACTGTATAATCCTGCCACAACAAAGTGATAACATATATACAACTAGCTGTTTTGGATACGCATAACCTTTTTCGATTGATTCAATTTTTCTACACATCATAATTGGGGGATACGGATCGTCCCGTAAGTAAAGTCTGCCCACTTCTACATCTCTGAATGACGACAAATATTATTATATTTTTTTTCCATATGCTGATCTCTTATTCGTCACTTACAACCAAATACGTTGTTAAGTGCATTCCGTGTTATAGTGTTATTTCTGTACATTAACCCTACGTTGTGCAAACATATCAGTTATTTATATTTTTGCTTCCGATCTGGAATACTTATTCAAAGTGCACATTCGAAGAAATAAAGTATACGTATTTGGAGGTAGGTGATTAAGCAAGAAATTGGTGAATATAGATTATGAAAATATAAACAAATGTGCAGCCTACTGGAGGCTATGAAATGTCTGCCAATGTGCGCTTTAGGATTAACAAGACTTTTCTACATATCCTATTGGACAAACTCATATTACACGAGGAACGGATCAGTGCATACTGCAGCTACAATTCATCATACAGGCTTCCCATGTCATGATATATGAATAATGTCTTTCGACTATAGCCAGCTTTGATTTCTACTGAGAGGTGATAATAATGATGTGCGTTATAGCTCATAACCTGCTTTGTTGTAGGCCCTGACAGTTGTGAACAGAGTCTGTCCAACCGGAAGTTGGTGGTCACGTGACAGCGTGTGGAAGATGGCTTCCTCCAGGGCTGCATTCGTTGCTGCGAGAATCTCGTCACCTCCTGGTGTTGTCCCTACACGCCATTCATAGTGGGCTAACCCAGACTCAGGGTCGTGGAAGCCTCGCCACTTACATCCAAGGAATGTCCTGAAAACAATAATCACACAGAACTAAGTGACAGGATAATGTGAACTTATGATACAGTAATTCTTTTGTTTTAAAATCACAACCTTCAGTTCAGGCCAACTCAGAAAAACAGAAAGTACTTTAATAACTTCTTTTTAAATTTATTTTACAGATGAATAATGGTTTATTTACTGTTTCTAAATAAATTTGATAATACTATGGCAAATGACAGATTGAGTTGCATCATGATCACCTGGAAGCCTGATATTGGACATCTTCATCTCGGGTTGCGTCCATGATGTTCCCAGTTCGTGGAGCGGTCACGTCTAAGATGACACCATCACTTGTCGCCATGGTGCACAGACTAGCCATGTTACACGCGGTCACCGTCACGTAATACGTCATGCCACACTTGAAGGCGATGTCATAGAAACCCACATCTGCAACAATTAGACACGCACAGGGTAGCCGCAATATACTTTCATAAGTATTAGTGCAACAATTAGACACACATTTTACCGCAGTATGCCTTCATAACTATTAGTACAACAATGAGACACACACATTTTACTGCAGTATGCCTTCATAACTATTAGTACAACAATAACACACACACATTTTGCCGCAGTATACCTTCATAAATATTATTACAATTAGACACGTACAGGGTAGCCGCAATATATCCCCATAAATATTAGGACAACAATGAGACACGCATATTTTTCCACAGTAGACCTTCATAAATATTTTTACAACAATGAAACACACACGTTTTACCGCAGTGTGCCTTCATGGATATTATTACAACAATCAGATGATGGGGTATAAATGTAGACATGTAATACCAAGGTTATACCATCAGTCCTAAGCCTGTTACACCAGACAAGAGGACGCTTTCTGTACATTGATGGACAACGAACCTCAAAAACTAATATCAAGATTGTCCCAGTAAGGTTGGCGGTGTGGTAACCTAGTTGTTAAAGTGTTACCTCGTCCAGCCGAAGACCCGGTTTCGATTCCCCACATGGGTACAATGTGTGAAGCCCATTTCTGATGACCCGCCGTAAGATTGATGGAATATTTCTTGAAGCGGCAGACAAACTTACTCACACCCAGTACAGTGAGGACTGTTTTGCGTTATCAATGATATTTAAGGAACAGTTTTGCTTTTTACCTGTTCTTGCTCCCACGTGTGACTGAGCGAGCGTGTCGTCACATCCCCGACACGTGCCCACCTGGAGGAGATAGTGACTGATTGACGAGTGTGGGTCAGAAAACCCTTCCCAGTAGGAACCCATCTCCGACATCAGGGTGACAAAGTCAGCGTCCTTTGCCTGGCCTCTAACTTTGGTTCGTTGTCCATCATACACGTGGCCCCTAGAGGGCGGTGTGTTGTCCGCCGTCACAGGTCGTGAAGTGATGAGACTGTGCAGGCCTACTTTGTTGTATCCCTAGTGCACGACTAAGACATTATAGTATGATATATTGCAGGTTGACACTTTTACTATTGTATACGTAGAAATAAGGTTGTGCATTTGTTGAGAGTTAAGCTTTCATATGGCTTGAAGCTACAAATACAGAATATATAAATTGATAAATACATTACCTTCACTGAGACAAAGTAGACATGCCCGTCTAATAGGGTTGCCCCGCCGTCGATAACCATACACTGGTCCGTTGTAGATGTGTACTTGACAACGTCGTCATGGGCAGGTCTCGACCCCACCCCCACGTCATAGCTTGCGATGCCACTCTCTGGGTCAGACAGAGCACCGTCCCAGCTTGAACAAGCACGCCACAGACAGTCAATACTTTCAAACTGAAAACAATCTCACCAGCAAAGGAAACCAACAATCAGATTCACTTTATGTCAAGTTCTAACTGTATTATTGGTGGACACTAACTGTATCACTTACCACACATCTATCACAGACTTCGTTATGTATTGCCCAGAGAAATGTATTGATCCCCCTGACGTCACTGGCGGCGTGGAGTCAATCAACACCCCCGACGATATGACTGTCCTGCTCTTGTTCACAAAGTCCGTGGCTGCAACAGGAGACGCTGGCAGTGATCCACAAAACAATTTTTTTTTGTAACAAGGAACCTTTTTATCAATATATTATCAAATATCAAAAATGCGTAAATTGAAGGATCAGTCGAGATATGCTTTTATCTATTATATTTATTTGTTCATTGATCCTTTATTACTGCAATGTCATTAACCAGTGATTCACGTCAGATGAACAACGCACTGTACCAGTGATATATATTGACATATACACTGTTACACAATGTCAGATAGGTGTAAACTGTGTCACCATCCATCTATACAATGTCAGATATATGTATATTCTCCCACCATCCATCTGTACAATGTCAAATATACAATGTCATATACATGTATATTCTGTCACCATCCATCTATACAATGTCAGATACATGTATATTCTGTCACCACCCATCTGTACAATGTCAAATATACAAAGTTAGATACATGTACATTCTGTCACCATCCATCTGTACAATGTCAAATATACAATGTCAGATATATATATATTCTGTCACCATCCATCTATACAATGTCATATATACAATGTCAGATACATGTATATTCTGTCACCATCCATCTGTACAATGTCATACATACACTGTCAGATAAATGCATATGCTGTCACCATCCATCTGTACGATGTCATACATGCAATGTCAGATATATGCATATTCTGTCACCATCCATCTGTACAATATCATATATACAATGTCAGATAAATGCATATACTGTCACCATCCATCTGTACGATGTCATACATGCAATGTCAGATATATGTATATTCTGTTTCCATCCATCTGTACGATGTCATACATACAATGTCAGATATATGTGAATTCTGTCACCATGCATCTGTTCAATGTCAAATATACAATGTCATATACATGTATATTCTGTCACCATCCATCTATACAATGTCATATATACAATGTCAGATATATGTATATTCTGTCACCATCCATCTGTATGCTGTCATACATACAATGTCAGATATATGTATATTCTGTCACCATCCATCTGTACAATGTCATATATACAATGTCAGATATATGTATATTCTGTCACCATCCATCTGTACGCTGTCATACATACAATGTCAGATATATGTATATTCTGTTTCCATCCATCTGTACAATGTCATACATGCAATGTCAGATATATGTTTATTCTGTCACCATATAATGTCAGATACATGTATATTGTGTCACAACACCACCCGTCTATGCAATACCAGATAATAGGAACACAAATTGTGTCAGGATTGTGTCGTCATTGACTTGTACCTGTCACCGACGCATAGATGGTGTGCCCGTCGTGTAGCCGGAGGCCGTGCAGGATAGCGTGGTTCACCAAACACCCTCTCCGTCTTGCAACCAAGTCCTTCCCTCCAGGATCAGAACCTACGAAAGAGACGTCGGAGTTACTCTACAGTTTACCGGTCACCCTGGTACAGGAAGCCATCAAGTCTGACACGTGGCTAGAGCCTGGTGCTGTGAAGCCATCAAGCTTACACGTGGCTAGAGCCTGGTGCTGTGAAGCCATCAAGCTTACACGTGGCTAGAGCCTGGTGCTGTGAAGCCATCAAGCTTACACGTGGCTAGAGACTGGTGCTGTGAAGCCATCAAGCTTACACGTGGCTAGATCCTGGTGCTGTGAAGCCATTAAGCTTACACGTGGCTAGAGCCTGGTGCTGTGAAGCCACCAAGCTTACACGTGGCTAGAGCCTGGTGCTGTGAAGCCATTTAGCTTACACGTGGCTAGAGCCTGGTGCTGTGAAGCCATTTAGCTTACACGTGGCTAGAGCCTGGTGCTGTGAAGCCATCAAGCTTACACGGGGCTAGAGCCTGGTGCTGTGAAGCCATTAAGCTTACACGTGGCTAGAGCCTGGTGCTGTGAAGCAATCAAGCTTACACGTGGCTAGAGACTGGTGCTGTGAAGCCATTAAGCTTACACGTGGCTAGAGCCTGGTGCTGTGAAGCCACCAAGCTTACACGTGGCTAGAGCCTGGTGCTGTGAAGCCACCAAGCTTACACGTGGCTAGAGCCTGGTGCTGTAAAGCCATCAAGCTTCAAGTGGCTAGAGCCTGGTGATGTGAAGCCATCAAGCTTACACGTGGCTAGAGCCTGGTGCTCCTAAGCCATCAAGTCTGACACGTGGCTAGAGACTGGTGCTGTGAAGCCATTAAGCTTACACGTGGCTAGAGCCTGGTGCTGTGAAGCCACCAAGCTTACACGTGGCTAGAGCCTGGTGCTGTGAAGCCACCAAGCTTACACGTGGCTAGAGCCTGGTGCTGTGAAGCCATTAAGCTTACACGGGGCTAGAGCCTGGTGCTGTGAAGCCACCAAGCTTACACGTGGCTAGAGCCTGGTGCTGTGAAGCCATTAAGATTACACGTGGCTAGAGCCTGGTGCTGTGAAGCAATCAAGCGTACTCGTGGCTAGAGCCTGGTGCTGTGAAGCCATCAAGCTTACACGTGGCTAGATCCTGGTGCTGTGAAGCCATCAAGCTTACACGTGGCTAGAGCCTGGTGCTGTGAAGCCACCAAGCTTACACGTGGCTAGAGCCTGGTGCTGTGAAGCCACCAAGCTTACACGTGGCTAGAGCCTGGTGCTGTGAAGCCATTAAGCTTACACGGGGCTAGAGCCTGGTGCTGTGAAGCCACCAAGCTTACACGTGGCTAGAGCCTGGTGCTGTGAAGCCATTAAGATTACACGTGGCTAGAGCCTGGTGCTGTGAAGCAATCAAGCGTACTCGTGGCTAGAGCCTGGTGCTGTGAAGCCATCAAGCTTACACGTGGCTAGATCCTGGTGCTGTGAAGCCATCAAGCTTACACGTGGCTAGAGCCTGGTGCTGTGAAGCGACTCGGTTCTGTGATAACGACCTATCGTAAAATATAAGACTGTTAATATTGATAATTATCTATGACTGACATAAATCTCTTCCGGTCAGCAATCAGACCTGGCAGAATGTAAAATGTCTCTTATTGCATAACATATTGGTGTGAAAGTCAATACTTGAAGCTGGTATACGTTTTTACACGAAAGTAATGATTCCTTTCATAAGCTTGATTAAGTTATTGTCCCTTTTAAAGGTTAAAAGCAATCTGCCGCCTGCCGTACCGTTTTTACTTTCAGTAATCTGTTCTGTCGATGTTGTGTGTAGCCTGTAGATGCCAGTAATGTGTAATCTTGTATGTTCTAGATGACCTTCATAAGATTTATTTAAGTAAACTAGAAGGGGTTTCCCCAGTTGACAACTGACATAATATCCACACTTCAAGATTCTTGCTTCGCCAAAACCACTGTCAATGTCACAATAAGAGGACAAGATATTATGTTTGTTTGTTGGTCCACTCTGGAATAAATCAGCTGTATGACGACACGCAGGCACCCAAGTCACCTAACCTGACCACTCGATCGCCCCTAGCTCGCCCCTCACGACCAGCAAAGGCTTCTTCGCGCATATTCTTAACCGGAATCACTGCAGGGTGAACATTTTATAGAGACCTACCCAGAGCAACTTCATAATATACTATCCCACTGGGGTGTGGAGAAGACCCTTCCTCTTCTACATCAGTGAAGCCGTCCCAGTAGACCACCATCTCACTCGTGCTAGTCTAAACAAACATACCTGTAGTTCACAATCTCACTCAACAAAAAACAGCAATGGTCCTATGGGTGAGAATGGTATTGCCACAAAAAGCAATACTAAAGCAACATAACGGTAGGGGACACCAGAAATGGTAAGGTGTCTTCGGAAAACTACCATTGAACAAACGCTTAACAGCACTCTTGGAAATGACATATGTACCACGAGTGAGAAGGTTTCAGTGCTCATGAACATCATTTCACACATACATATATTACCTCGCTTTACATAAACTACATGAGACTTGTGCCAATCTCAACTGATGCCAAGGTACAAAATGTATGGAAGTCAATTGCAGGTAATGAATAGATATTAAATTATCAAAGAGACATGAAATTCTTATGTTGAGTATAACGGGTCAGAATGTTATCAGGAGTAAACCACTGACGAGACTGAGCTGACTTTTGCACCTGGAAGGTGGGACTGGTGGGTCCACCCGGAAACACCCTTCCTCCGCTCGGTGGTGTCACGTCCACCGTGACCCCGTCACTACACGAGTTGACCTCTGGTAAGTCCTCTGTCCACTTCTCGTTCTCCACGGTTCTGGCATCAGCATGAACACACACATAATACCTCCTCCCGTGAACAAGCCGTCGTTCTGTCTCGGCAAAGGCCACGTTTATAACTTCCTTGTCTGAAACACCAGACATCAATCATGTAACATTCCATTTGGCGTAAAATGCAAAATTGGGCTGAACATTTTTTGAATGAATCACTGAAAAATAGTGATAACACCAGGTGTTCGCGAAAAGGGCAAGCATGTTTTGTCCTACCCGTAGCACCCACCACTCACACAATTTGCACAAGAATGTATGTGTCTATTTTTTTGTAATAGTTCTATTTTTGGAGACAAATAATACTCTTCATCTCTTATCCGATGCAATTTCTTCTGCATATGGAGCGGCATATGTTGTTTTGGGCATTTCTGATTCATTAACCACCCAGTCTTCATCTTTAAATATATCGCCTTTATGTAAAAGTAGTGGTGTGCAAAGTAGTATGCATTTCACTTTCTCGGATATGTTATGTATTCAGCTTTCGTTTTGAGGGTTCTTGTGGCCTTGAGGAATGAACATACTAATTCTCGTTAATCCACTACCTGTGTGCCCGCACTTGATGACATCCGGCATGCTACAGGGGTCAGTGAAGGTCATCAGACTCTCTCTCTTGTAGTGGGAGGAGGGGTCCACCTGGTCACCTGACACCACTGCCCACGTGTAGTTCCTGTGACGGAGTGTCGGCCACACAGCAGACAGGATGTTCCTGTAGGGGGTGTAGTCAGCATCAGCGAGGTTCCACCTGTCATTCTTCTCCAGGGTGATGGGGTCCCCGACATCAGCAACTTGTCTGGCGCCTGGAAGCAGGATGGTAACTTACATGACACTCGTTGAGTGGAGGAATATTTGGAAAATAGCACAATATGGTTCAGATGAAGAGGTTAATAATTAGTGATGATATATCTATAATATGGAACGCAGGAAATATGTAAATAACTTTTGTGCCCAACTGACAGGTTAAATTACAACTATTTATGATGAATTTATTATTGGAGTTGATTATTATCATTATTATGTTTTTCAGATGAAAAACAAAACAGCAAATGGGCCTCATGTCACATCCTTGACTTTTGTACAGACTAAAATTAGAAATGCAGCAAAGAGGGTTTGGGTGATCCTGGCACATGCTGGTACTACACGTAGACAGTGAATGGGACTTCTCCCAAGAAGCGGATCCGCATTTACTTTTATTATTATCATCCGAATGTCGCATGCTCAAAGCCATAATGTTTGGAAATATCCAAAACATTGTCCTTAATCTGTAGTGTCTTTTAATCATGCAAATTCCTTACCAACAACATCGATGACGATGGCAGGGACAGCACAGTTTCTCACGTCGGCGGATACGGTGGTGGAGAGCCCCACTTTGTTGTAGCCACGAACAGCAAGACGACGGCACTTACTGAAGTCCAGGCGTTTGGGCAGCAGAACACGGAATGTCATCTGGAACAACCGTTGTGTGGGGAGTAACAGTGTTGTGATTTATCTGTACTTGTCATCCAGATTAGATACAATCCTACCTCGTGGTTCCCCGGGTTAGAGTAGGTATATGACGTCAACGTTAGAGAGTAATCAGTCACGAGTATCCGACGAAACGGATTCCATTGGGCGAAGACGCAAAATAGCGATGAAAATGGAATACTGTCTGGTTTGTTTACAGACAGCAGTCGCGTGGCAGGAATACAGTTGTGCGGCGTCAGGCAATAATTACTTCCTTGTTGTGCCAAGTGTGTGAATGGCGGTAGTAAACAGTTTCCTTGACTAAGCATCAAGGGCGAAATAGCTGTGAAAGTTCTAATGGATCGGGCCAATATTGTCACCCTAGGGCCAACAGACTGACCTTGGACCTGAACAAGGCCAATATGAAAACAACATGTCGTAATGAGCAGTTAAATGAGATCGGTGGGACGTTCCTTACGATATCAACCACTGGTATTTACAGGCCGCATTGATAAAGCTTGACTTTTGCTGACTGCGGCTTTCAACAACATTCACTTTCCTCATCCAACGTACCACATCCTCGCTGGTTGTGCTGTCTGACACTGGCTGCCACGTTGTCAGAAGCCTGCTGTCGTGGTCACTGTCTGTTAAACTCCATTCATATCTGTCTACAACGCCATACGCTTCAGTCTTCACTGGCATGTCCGGGTCAGCAAACCTTGCCATGGTCACCTCAAGCTGGAACAATGGACGCAGGAAGGTGAGGAAGGAAGGCCTGTATAGAGACTTATGGTAAAATAATCCCCGTGCCACTAAACTTTCGCCGCCGATGCGGTTCATAAGCACAGTAAATTATCATTTTTATTGTTAGCAATTGTGCAAAACAGTATCTCTGAGGAGCATTTTAGAAGCTGTGGCATTAATGAAGATAGAACTGGTGAAAAGTGGAAATCCATTGGTCAGCTCTCTGTACGTGAATATCATTCTGTACACAAATCATATCATGGAATTCGCTCATATAACTCGACACATATTTCAACATGTTAATTAGGATGTTGTCAAATAGAATGAATTGGCAGTGTATCTTCGATGTGACCTTTAAAGCATCGACCAAAGCCATGATGTAAGTACAAGATTTCAGCTGCCCCCCGCCCCTACCTGTAAATGACATACTCTTTAGTTACTTGTAAACACAAACGTTTCAGGGTATGCCCTTTGACAAATGATAAAACCAATGCATGCATTTGTTTAGATATGCTTAACGGCGTCGGAGAATACAAGTAGAGACGTCCATCAGATTTGCCCTCATCACCTTGGAGCCTGTGTCGGTGTTGGTGTAGTTCACGCTGATGTTGCCGCTTACAGGTGGGTGGTGTAGCACTGTAACTCCGTTACTGTACACGGCGTCAGTGCAGGCGTTCACAACACACAGCTTCACAGCCGCCCTGAACGTGTAGCCCGACCTGAGATCCAGTCCCGTGGACAGTACGTGGTCGCGGTGTCCAGTGTACTCATACTCCCTTTCTGTGTGCCAGAGGTCATCTGAACATGGTAAAGAAGGTATGCATATGACTATTACGTAGATATTCATTCGATATGAAAGATCAAACTTTAGGCGGGGGTTTTGGTTTGACACTGAGCATGATAACACAATGATCATGACAACATAATAAGCATGACAACATGCCAACACAAACTGCATGAATAAACAACGAGCAAGCAAGAAGCAACAACTAGATTTGCATTTCAGGTTAATTACAGGTAAAGAACATGTCATAGATTGGCATGCTTACTTTTGCTTAATTCTTTATTTATTTCGCAATGTAGGCCATCGACCAATTGTATATTTAGGTAGTCAGGTCCACATTGGACATTAAAAAGCTTCTAACTTTCATGGTATACATATAATGAAAGTTTTTTCACGGTTTCAGTATGGCATGATAAAAACGATATGTTAAACTTATTTAATGCAATATTTTCCGGTTATATATTTGTCTAAGATTATTATATGTTTTACAAATTAATTGAAAATGGCAATAGTTTTCGATAAGACCAATGTTACAGAGGTTACAAAATCTTTGGTCTCTTGGGACATCGATATATCTATCCACTTAAATAGGGAGTGTATGAGAACTGCAACGATAGCGGGAAAGTGCAGTGCAATATTTATCTATATTGATATTTAGAAGATATGGTTTGACACAGAAATGTCATTTAATTAAGGTGATGGTACACATTTTCTTGCTCATGAATATATATATATATATATATATATATATATATATATATATATATATATATATATATATATACAAATTCAAAAATAAATAGCTTTGGGTAAGAATCTGATTGGTTTTCCTTAATATAGTCGAAATCAAATTAAAATAGAGTATTGCACCTTGGATACCCAATTAATCTTGCCATTTACAGCTTCATTACAGATTATAGCTCTTTCTTGGGTAACGGCTATTTCACATCGATATAACCTTACACCAATAAGTAATACAACGCTTATATGCTGATATGTATGGAGGATATCTACCGCACTCACCTCTTACGACCTGACCGGGTTTCGAAAGACTAAACGTCTAAGAAGTGTTTGCACGCATATATATGGATCTGTTCCATTTCTTTATGGTTTCTTAAACCACAAATGTCAGCTCTATATAACAATATTGGTGCTAATTTAGTTTCAAATATCTTGTAAAATACTTTATAATCAAAGGGTTTTACTTTCCTGAGTGATTTTAAGATATAAAACAGTATTTGTTTGGCCTGAAGAGCAGCATTGCATACATAGTTAGACCAATTTGAAGTTTCTAAGAACGATACACCCAAATAGTTATAAGACGAACACACATTCTTATCTTACATCGCCATAATACCATGTGTCATGTTTAGAAAAAAACACCCCTTATTGAAAACCACTTCACTGCTATAGTTCTATCAAAGTTAACCGTTAATGAATATGTATGGCAATAATCTCTAAGAACATCCATGCGCTTCTGTAGGCCAAATCCAGTATCAGCAATTAAAGTTACATCCCCCGCAAACAATAATAAAGACAGCTGAAGAAACTCTGGGGGAAACTGGATGCCTGGTTCAAATGACTCAATTTATAGAGCTAAGTCATTTATGAACATATTAAACAATAATGGCCTTAGTATACAGCATTGACAGTCTCCAACATTGCAGGGGCTAAAGTCTGAAAGTCGTTTTTTTATATTTAACACAAGAGATAACATATCAATAGATAGATTGGAGATTGTTTATACTTCTTTGGCGAGAGTCCGTGTACGTTTAATATGCGTCACAATTTAGATTGGCGTACACTGTCGTCTACGTGGTGTCATGCGGAAGTATATAACACCTGCACAGAACTTCATGTTATGTAAAATATAACCATAGTGAGGACGGCTGTCACCCGATATTAAATGTTTGATACATCATGAAGGCTTATTGTTATCTATCAGTACCTGATGAAGCGAACCTCCTTTCCAGCTTCCACTTGACATCTGGGTACTGGTGGGTATATTGTTGTGTGATGTTCCAGTGGGCGGCGAACATGGAGGTTGATAGCTGATAATCCTGGTCCTCGTGACAGCCATACACGGCAGACTGAAACATGAAACAAGAGGATATACCAACATATACCTATTCATCGTGACAGCAAAACACGGCAGACTGAAACATCAAACAAGAGGATATACCAACATATACCTAGTCCTCGTGACAGCCATACAAGCAGACCTAAACATCAAACAAGAGGATATACTAACAGATACCTGATCCTTGTGAAACGGCAGACTGAAACAGGAATCAGGAGGATATATTATTAAATAATTATGAAACATGATCAATTAATTATTGCACAGTCACTGATTGACTCACCATGTTATGATGTGTAGGATTCCAATCCTGCGTTCCTGCAACATTTCAAAAGGGAAAGTAGGTGATCACAAAGTAGGCAGCAGGTCATTTCTCAACAAGACAAATATGGCAGCAAGGCAGCAAATGAAGCGATCTTATAATATCAAGCTGTTTTGTGGCCAGATTTCAGCAGTCTGCGACGGCCAGAAAATTTCAGAGTTATCCACATGTGTGCATCATTGAATTCTGGGACAGACTACATCATTCGGGAAATGAGGTGAGGTGACAGTGTCTAGAAGGCTGGCCGTACCTATATAAGAACGAGGTGAGGACGACACGAGGCCTTCTCTGACCTGACTAGCTTCTTATCTACTTGTCCAGTGCGGTAAACACCGACTTCCTCCGAGCTTCCGACACTATTCCGGATTCAAGAGACAGAGCACGTGCTTCGTTCAAGATATTCGACTGTGACAAATTCTGAACTTCGTGAGTGTATATTTGTTATGAAGACCTGTTCCATAATGATGCTGCCACTTTTTTAACCCATTATGTTGTCATTTGTGATCGTAAGCCTAAAACTGTGTGTCTCAATATATGTTTTTTTCTGTTATTCGTTTATCTTCTGTGGTTATTGACTGACTTCACAATTGTATTCTGTACGCATTTCAGTTTGCAAATCATCCCGTAACAAGATAGTTAAACGTTCTTCTTGAACTTCTCTTAGACAAAACCTTGAATGGAATCACATCGACGACCATCATTTATCGTCATATCAGAGATGTCAGCGTTGTTGATGATAATGTAAACACCATCAGAAGATTGGGTCACCTCGCCACCAGCCGTCTTAGCCACAACAGTTGTGTAATATTTCTGCAAGAAGAAATTCAGACAATGTAGTAGTTATGCATATGTTGAAATTATGTCATTGTTGCTATTATCATGATTAGCATAAGTATAACGTTAACTAATGGTTTACTGATACAATGAATGCATCAATGAACTATCAATAGGATGCATCAACGCATCATAAAACATGTGTACACTGTACAGTACATTGGCCGCTCATTGCATTGTGCTTGGACAGTGATCAGTCGTCAGGAAGTTACTATATTTAGATGCTGGTGTGGTGTGTAAACTTCCGGTTCGGTATACCGCGGACGGTGTTAGTGTGACGGCATTGTATGGAACTTTCCAGTGGCTGGGTGGGTGGTATATAAGCGTTTTCAATACTGTCTTAACGTTTTTCTCACACATTCGATCACATCGGAACCAGCTTTCAAATGATGATCGCTCATCATCTCTGCCTAGCCCATCTCGGAAGCTTGACCACTGTCGTCGCTGGGTGAATATATATTATTATCACCCACCTTTGCTATCACCACTGTCTTTGTGTATTTGATACTGACCACTGCCATCATATTATACATTGCCATTGAATATTGTGCTACCATTTTATTGTGTACTGCCATTGTAATTGCTGCACAGTAATTTGTAAGGATTTGTAAAACTAGTTAATTTTTGTATTGAATTTGTTGATACCACTTGTTAGTTGTTTGTTGTTTTTGTTACCGATTTCTGGCTGAACATCTTGTTTCAATTTGGAAATTGACACGTAACAATATGTCTGAGTGTTGTATGCAGCAGAAAAAGCAGACAGTTGCTTCGCTCTTCAACCACTGAATGTACTGGTCAACCATGGATTTCATTGAAGGAACATGTGACTGTAATATTGATCAGCTTCAACTTTGGATTGATATATGTAAGTTGTTCCGTTCTGTCTATACTGCTTTTACAGACTAAATTCATTATTTAAATATATGAGTAAGTAAAACTCTCAACTACAATGCAGGTCTATGTACTTATGCAAATGTCACCTGTGACGTGTTCAGCAGTAGATTCGTGAACTGATGCTGTAGCAAGTGCCCTGTGTCTTCATAGCCTCTCACATCAACTACCCCGGGCCTGGTGCCAATCCCCGCCCTGTAGGTCACGTTCAACATGTCGTCATCAAACCCATACCACCTCGCCTTCAGCCCTTGTGTAGACAGTTGGTAGTCGGAATCCCGCAGTTCCTGCAATGTTTAAGGACACTGTCACAGCCATGGTGCAAATTAATGAGGGGTTGGGTAGCCCAATGGTGAAAGCTTTCGCTCGTCACTTCGAAGGTCCGGGTACGATTCCCCATATGAATACAATGGTGTTTCCTGTCGTGATATTGAAGGAATATTGCTAAAGGCGGAGAACTTGCCAAAGAAATGCAGCAAAACGCTTTCCACGGCCACAAGCAGCCTCGATTGTATGATTCCGACTCATGCAAATTAAATTTCCTACACTCAAAGTAAAATGAGTTCATCATTTACGCTGAAGCAGTGAGATCGTGATCAATCGTTAAACGCATGTATTCTGCTTTGAAATACTATCTGTAAAGAAATTACGTTTACTGACCGTTATCTGAAATAATTCTTCTTCATTTTCGGGGCAAACATCCATGACGACACCAGGTGAGGGCAGCGTGACGTCATGGACGTAGGGTTCTGCTACCGCCACTGTGGACAGCCCTACTGTGTTGGTGACCCTGACTGACACATAGTAGGCGTGGCTGTGATGGAGGTCCCAGTGGAGGTCCCGGAGAGCTACTGCTGTACACGTGGGCGGAGACGTCACTGTGCACCCTGCTCCTGACTGCAGGGCAATGAAGGGCATGATCTCAGTCCCATACGGCGAGGTACCTGTACACAGTAGAGTAGGTCAAATGTATACGTGGGACTTCCAGGTAAGAATTTACTTCCAGTATACCAAAGCTGGTAGTAAGAGGCGGCGAATGAATATGGTGGTCAGGCTCTGGTTCAAACATATAATTTGGTTGGTGATGAGTGTGACGTTAAACAACAAAGTAAAAAACAAAGATAAGATACACAAACATGACCCTCAGGGGTCAGATAGGTAATAAATATATTTAAGACTATTCGAAGCATTTATGAGATTAATTAAAATGAAGACAAGACCGCCACTTCTTACCGACGGCAGCTTCATACTTGATGTGAGCAGCATCAGGGTCCGTGACATGTGAGTTGTTCCACGTCACTAGGAGATGACTCAGACTGGGAGTCAGGGCAGCAGTGACTCCACCGTTAAAGACAGGCTTCTGGGTGTGCACGAGGAGACGCCCCAGGAACTGAGGAAACAAGGAGTAAACATGGCGGCGACATGAGGGGCGTTGTTCATGGAGGTTGAGGAAAACTGGCCATGTAGCTCAATAGGTTATGTATCATCACATGTACTCAAACAGATTGAGGGCCAGATAACTCAGAGTCTCAGAATATAAATATACACATAGGAATCCCATGGTATTTCCGATTGAAAAAAGGTTGTTTGTCAAAATGGTCAGGATCGGGAGTCTGGCTGATTGATTATCACAGAACCACGATGGTATGCGCAGTTTTTCATTCTATCAGTCACTGGTTTTCCTCGTCTAGACTCGACACTGACTGCTATTGAATGATACAGTTCACTCATCCACGAAGAATCAGGAGGTAACATTGTGAGTATCACTTTACCCGAATGGTTGTAAGCCCAGCTTTGTTGATGGCCTTGATGGCTATGTAGAACTGGTGCCCCTCACTGAGAGAAGGGTGGTAGCCTTGATACTGGGGATGATTATGAGTGGACGTGTACGGCAGAATGTCTGGAGCTGCTTCACCAGAAGGATCTGACATCAGCCCCACCTCGTAATCATAGATACCGCTCTCCGCGTCAGTTCCGGTCCAGTTTACAAACAGCTGGCAAGAGCAATATATCATTAACAGAAGCCGTACGAAGAGACTTGATCTTTTTATACATGAGTCTTAATCTACCGAGTTATGATGATCTTTAAACTGCATTTTTAAAAACTTGTCGATTTATTAACGATGTATTTTCCCACTGTTATCAAGGGAAGGAATAGGGTGTAGCCGAGGTGAAAACTGCATAGCCATGACCCATGAGACTCACTACATACACAATGAAACACTTCAGCATTAAACACGAGGTGTGGACATAATCATGTAGTATGTAAGCTACTATGAATATTTCTCGTACGTGGTGGTGTTTCGAAATGTATATCTGGTGGAAACTTGACAACGCTTCAGACTCTATGCAAAATGTTGCATTTCGTTTCAACATCGTTCCATTCCTCATCACGTGAATGGGGAACTTCTCTAACTCTGCTGCGTCGATTGCTGTTCCTTTGGATCTGAAAGATTCATCAGAGTATACCATGACAAGGAGTGGGACCTACAGCTTTAGGAGCTTAAGGGTAAAAAAACACCATTAAAGATGAATTTAAAAATTGGTGACAAAGGAATATTTATAGATAAATCCATTACGGTCGGTGCCGTGATAACTGGAGCGATCCATTTTCTCATACAAAATAGACACAGCCATACTTCAAACAACCATCGAGCTTAATAAAGGTTTGAATATCAATAAGGCGAACTCCGATAAACTCCGATAAACGACATAAAGGACAGCACATTGTCCACACAGTCAGAGCATTATACTGCATGTTAAGATTGTGCAACGTGAGATCTAACTAAAAACATGTTGGGACCCATCATATAATACCAGAGGGATATCCATTATGTCTATGCACCGTTCCGTGACGTTTGTGCACTTAGACGTATAGGAAACCTCGTAAACAAAGACGTCAAACATTATCTTTAAAGTTCTTTTTCATAACGTACAGGCAACAAGAGTTGTATTGTTATAACTTAAACACATCTCAATATCCCGATGGTTCGTACCTGCATTGGATATCTGGTTCAGTAATTCTGCTTCTCCTGCGGTGAGTGTCTATGAACCAGACAGTGCCTGATGAGGTGGTGACCAGACCCGGGGCAATGCTAGACGCGGCTACAGCAATCTGTCCCACTGCTGGTGGTGTGTCATCAAGGGTCACTCCGTCAGAACACACAGGGTCAGATGCCTCCAGGGCCCGGTTGTAGGCCACCACTGTCACGTGATACGTCCCTTGGGATGGTGCCGACCATGCTGCATGTGTCGAGTAGGTTTCCTCCACCTGTAATTGTGATGGTTTGAGTACGCATTTAAGTGATTGTCAACGAGTAAATATGCGCCCTGGAAGAAAACTTGATAAACCTCGATGTGAGGGAAGGCGTACATTTAATGTACTCGTATCCAAACCGAAATGCTCCTTTTGTAGACACTTGTCCGAGAACTGATACTGGTAGAACTTGACCCCACTCTCCCGATCAAAAAAGCCGTCCCAGTGGGCGTGGAGCTGTACGCTGTCCTGGTAGTCCACTTCCGGGTGTCCAGGCTGACCATCATGGACAACTCCAGGGTGCGGTGCACTTGCATCTACTGTCACCTAGAGGGACAGTAACATGATAGAATATGTCACCTAGTGGGGCAGTAACATGATAGAATGTGTCACCTAGAGGCGCAGTAACATCGTAGAATGTGTCATCTAGAGGGGCAGTAACAGCGTAGGATGTGTCACCTAGAGGGGCAGCAACATCATAGAATGTGTCACGTAGAGGGGCAATAACATCAAAGAATGTGTCGTTTAGAGGGGCAGTAACATCATAGAATGTGTCACCTAGAGGGGAAGTAACATCAAAGAATGTGTCATCTAGAGGGGCAGTAACATCATGGAATGTGTCACCTAGAGGGGCAGTAACATCATAGAATGTGTCATCTAGAGAGGCAGTAACATCATAGAATGTGTCATCTAGAGGAGCAGTAACATCATAGAATGTGTCACCTAGAGGGTCAGTAACATCATAGAATGTGTCATCTAGAGGGGCAGTAACATCATAGAATGTGTCACCTAGAGGGGCAGTAAAATCAAAGAATGTGTCACCTAGAGGGGCAGTAACATCAAAGAATGTGTCATCTAGAGGGGCAGTAACATCATGGAATGTGTCACCTAGAGGGGCAGTAACATCATAGAATGTGTCATCTAGAGAGGCAGTAACATCATAGAATGTGTCATCTAGAGGAGCAGTAACATCATAGAATGTGTCACCTAGAGGGTCAGTAACATCATAGAATTTGTCATCTAGAGGGGCAGTACTATCATAGAATGTGTCACCTAGAGGGGCAGTAACATCAAAGAATGTGTCACCTAGAGGGGCAGTAACATCATAGAATGTGTCACCTAGAGGAGCAGTAACATCAAAGAATTTGTCACTTAGAGGGGCAGTAACATCAAATAATGTGTCACCTAGAGGGGCAGTAACATTTTAGAATGTGTCACCTAGAGGGGCAGTAACATTTTAGAATGTGTCACCTAGAGGGGCAGTAACATCATGGAATGCGTCACCTAGAGAGGCAGTAACATCATGGAATGTGTCACCTAGAGGGGCAGTAACATCATGGAATGTGTCATCTAGAGAGGCAGTAACATCATGGAATATGTAATGTGAGTTTAATTAACGTTACATGCATGTTCAATAGTATCATTGTTACATTAAGAATCTAGATAGATGAATACTTGAACACTGTCGAACACTAGTTCATTCAGTCACAGTCATGCTTTAAAAATTATGTGGACAGAAACGAATTATTCTCACCTTGATTGCAAGCGACGTGTTTAGTTTGGCGTGGTTCATTACTGTGATCTCTATGAAGTAGTCGGAGTCGTGAACGCCCTTGTGCATGTCGTGGAACACGCCACCATGACTGAGATTAGATGAGATTATGCGTGGTTTGATCTGGAAGTGTCTGTGGTAACACCCTGTCCCTGGCGTACAGTAGCAGTTGGCGCCCCGTGCATAGTCGCCGTACCTCGCTGTGCAGTTGGCCAGTGTCTGGGGGTAATTAAACACAACTGAATAAATACTTAGGTAGTTGTGCCCTGAGACGAAGAAAACATTTATATTAACAGAACAAAGCAACCAATAACAGAGGAAGGTATGTACTTGCGTGTCTCCTTGAGCTGATAGATGTTCTTCTCCGTGGTAGATGTCTGAGCCGGTGATGTTGTCGTAGAGTCTCCACGACACAGTCTCTAGACCACTATGGTCATCAAACGCCAGCCACTCAAATCTTAAATGCAAGACATGGTACTTTGTTGAACGAGTGAGTGAGTTTGCTTTAACGCGCCTTTGAATAGTATTTTAGTTATTTTCTCGGCGTGTCAGCTTCACGGAGTGATGTGAACCCTACGAGCACGGGTATGGTACTGACAAACCGAGAAACATAATTAATGAAAAGTTGGATTTGAACCCATGATCATAAGTTTCACGAAAGCAGGAGGGACGCAACTTTGAGCCGTAAATTGCGGCGGATGAGACAAATTTGGCCACCCGTTGCCATTGTTTTGCGTTGAAGGTACTGTTTACTTACTTAACATGTAGAAAGGGAAACTTACGTCATTTCATTGAATTCTTCTACTCTATGAACACTGATGTTGAGTCTGTCTCCCCTGGTGAGCCACAGGTTCTCTATGACTGGAGGCGATGTGTCCACGTGGACTGTCACGCTCTCCTCAAGGAGTTCGCGCCTGATGTCGTACGCCCTGACCCAGAACCTGACGGTGTCTCCATCCACGAGGACCGGTGTGACTGTCTGGTGCTGAGTCAGACCCTGGCTCTGGAAGTCGGCGTCAGGAGGGGGAGAGAGGATGCTGCTGCCGCCACTGTGGTCAATCAGGAAGGCGGTGCGGTATTCCACTATGCCTATGTTATATAAATGTGGGAGGAACATTTTTTTGGAAAACCTAATCATTACATTCCTGGCAAAGAATACTAGTACGATATGATATTTTATGATTGTCTATATTTGCAAAAGGTTTTTGAAAGTTTGATGTAAAGGGATGGTTTTTTGAATAATGTATAATTGATGAACTGCTACACATTGTATTTTATTTGAAATGTGAATAAAGATTCAATAAAAAAATGTTTTATCTCAACACCAAAAAACAAAAAAACAAAAACAAAACTCTTCCCTCATTACATTGAGCTTAATAAACAGATATTAAAGACTAGTGGTAAATGCATAACAAGGAAAAAAACAACAAAAAAAACAACACATGAGCCAAGATCCTGGAGCGGGAACGGAATAGAAGGAGCTTCCTCTTATCACAAATGTAATGTTGTATTTAATGGAAACATTTGATGAAATGGTTAAAAAGAATCTAATTTGATTCAATACATCCATAGATGTTTTACAACATGGACGAAACTTGGGTAGGGAATAACTGGGGTCTGGTTGCAATGTGTGTTAACTTGCTGACCGCATACAGTGAATACAACATTCTGCTGATTGTCAACCAACCACTGATTGTCTGCCAGATGGCATTTGTTACTGCTCATGATATCAATCACTGATGGTCCCCTGACGGCACAGGTATCCTCTTTCACGAAGCCGTCACTATACAACCTACCAACCATGAGGGAATTGTGATAATTCGACTCCATGTTCATCCATAACAGGCAGGTATTGGGGAAATGAAGCATAATGAACACAAGCACTTCCTCACCCTGAACGTGATCAATGCCGTCTATTCCCCTGGAGTGGTTGTTGTCGTCGTAGTCCGGGGTAACGTCATGCAAGGAGGCTGCTTGCTTCAGCCACCCGTTGTTGTAATGGAGGATGTTGATGTACCTGTACAGTGTATAGGGATGTTATATTGTTATGCACTTGAAATACAAATATACAAATACATTTACATTTTGTTTGAGCATTTGACAGTTAAGTTAAATTATTTTTCGCTGTTTCGACGTGGTAGGGGGAAGTTGTTAAAGCGTTTGCTGGCCACGCAAAAGGCCTGGGTTCGATTCTCCACATGGGTACAATGTATTGCGCTTATTTTTTTTGTCCTCCGCCGTGATATTGTTGGAATGTTGATGGCGGAGTAAAACCCAATTTACTCACTCCATGTTGTAAAATATTCTAGTAGCGATTATGTCCCTGTCAATGGATCACTTTAATTACGTCCTCAACGACCTGGGGAGTATTCAACCAAAGTTGCCTGTCAGGCGTTTCTTATCCGACTGGGTACCCCTTCGTGGTTTGGTGAACGGGCACCAATTTTGAACAGTCACATGCCTGGAGAGACACGACGTGATGCAGATGACACGAGTTGGTTGATGCACACTTCCTTACCTCTTCTCCCAGTCGACAGACACGTCCTTCGTATTCCACTGCCAGCGATGGGTTGTTCTATAAGCCGATGACGTCACTAGCAGCCTTGTGTCATGGACCACGCTCACTTTTGACACCCCATCATAGATGAATATTCGCCGAGCACTCTTGCTGTTTTCGGCCTTGTCGTAGGCGGTTAAAACAAGCGCATATACCCCAGGGTGTGACAGATGAAACTGGCTTGAAGATATCTGCAAACCAAGGATGAATGATGTATTATTTAGATGTGAAAGATCAGATGACAAAAATGTATTGGCTTGACAATAAAATAATCGCACATAATGATCATGATATATTAACTGTTTCATGCATGTGTGTAATTCCCCCCCGGGGGAACTTGTTGATCATACATTTGGATTGGCAAGGTGACATGTAAGAACATCCGTTATGTTTGTAGCATGATAACGCAAAGTCCACCATGACCAGATATCACAGCTTGCCAGCTAAATGAGCAAAGCAGATGGGCAAAAGTGTCTATAAACCTACGAGCCCGGATGAGATGTCGAGACCTAGGATCAAATTCGTTGCGAATCTGCGCTTCCAATCGGCGACTCAATGGTCCTGACACCTGTAAGGGACGCACTCTCTGTGACCGAGTGAAGACATATTATCTGTCACAATAGCATACCTCGCCTCTGTATCTGTCAGATTCAAAGGCTAGTGATTTCTCCACGAGCTGAGAGTCACTTCTGTTGGGATGTTTGTCATAAAGTTCAAATATCGACACCAAGTAGGAGAACACCAGGACGTCGTCCCTCCATCCCTGCCACGTGACACTGATCGGAGCCTGGAGTCAGACAGATACATTACATGTGTATATGACACTCAGCAACACATGGACATCACTGACATGTAAACATCATGTAACAATCAGGCCGATTGATGGCCAGTGAAGCAGCATCAAGCAAAGTGCAGGTTTTGCTCCTGTATTCAATGTGTCCATTAGCCTGGAGACCAAGAGTAATACATATATAACCATGTTGCGCCACACTAGACAGACTAGATAATAACTACACTATTCAGCAATAGTCCATGACATCACAGAAGGTTTGTATGAGGTCATTCCTACAATAGATATCTATTATACTGTCAAGCTACATATATATGTTTCTACAGTCTTACAATACTAGAATAATAACAATAATGCAACTATCATCTATCATGTCTCCCTATTTGGTTTACATGTACACTGATTCAGAAATTGGACTCATTGTTCAGTATAATAATTGTTCTTCACAAGTTCTAAAATGACCTGTGTGGGGGTCTTGGCCAGCGATATCATGTCATCTTTGCAGTTCTCCTCCAGTTCTCCACTGCAGTGATGTGGGTCTATGAAGTCAAACCCGAGGATATACCGATTGATTTGTGTCTTCCCTTCGTAGAAGTAAGTCACGAGATTGCCGCTCTCCTTGTTCCTCACTTTAACGTAGCCACCATTAGTTGCCTCAAATGTAAATTCCATTCTGAGAAAAAAACCCGGATAATCAAAGAAGTTCAGTTAACTTGCATAATATGTAGGTTGCTATATATTTGTCATTGCAAATTTAATCAATGGGTATTCGACAAGTTTAGATTGATTATTGTAACAATACATTGGTTGTTCAAGACCGCTCATGCCATGTGACTCACATATCTCCATTCTCCACATGATGGGAGAGAAAGGTATCCGCAGTCACGTCCTCCTCACAGGTCAACTTAGTTTGATGAGGTGCCGTCTTACTGGGGCCATTGCAAGGTCGTACAGTGCTCCTTATGACATAGTCGTCTGGAACATACTTACAACTTAAAACATAGTTTTTGAAAGGACCAAAGGTGAATAAAACCAAAGTGAACATATTTAGCAAATAGCAACTAACAATGGATAACTTATGATATCAATGGAAGCCACAAAACCCTTTAAATAACCATAAGAAGCATAAGAGTCAATTGTGCAATTCCGTCTGTAACATTAGAATGTGTTTTTGAATCACTTTCAAATGATGATGATATCCGGGGCGTGAGACAAGGTGAGCGTATCCGGTCACATTCGTGACACCAGTAGAAAACACATGCAAAGGCAAGTCAACTGCTCATCTGAACAAACACGTGATCATGTGATAAAGTCAAAATAGCAATGGCATCAGGCATAACATTAATCAATGATCATGAATGAATACACTTTAAAAGAACACAGAGTTCATACTTCTTGTAACTTCAAATGTTGCTTTGGCGTTGATGATGCCAACAGCAAAGCCCTCAACATAGGCCTGTCTGGGTGGTGGAGTCGCAGTCATGATGAACTTGGTCTCAAATTTGTAGTAGATCATTCTGGTGTCGTTAATGTTGGTCCAGGACTTGTCTTGGGGAGCTCCTTCATTGGGGTTGTCTGGGGCTTCCACCCTGTCCAGGCCCGGGCCGGTCACCTTCAGTGTGTTGTACAAAATAGACGGGAACGTGTCGACTGGAAATACAAGGTGAGTGAGTGAATGCATCCTCGGTGATCTAGTGTATCATGCATCCATATTTTTCGCATAAAAACGTCAGTTGCCCATGAATGATGAGCATCAAATAAAGTTGATAGGACCTGTCAATCAAGGCAAGTTCCAAGAAAAACTGCAACTGTCAGATTGTAACGAACCGTTACAAATATGTCAGGTGGAAGGCGGATGTGTCAGATGACATGGTCAGTAACCGCCAGAATCATCAGTTTCCCGATAACGGGAAGACACAGTTGGAAAATTGCCCCAAGGAATCTATATCCACGGATAACCGAAACTGGTTATTCTCTGACGTTTCTCTACACCCATTCGCAACCATATTTTTATTTTAAACCCTTTATGAATAACACAAGCCCCCCAAAGCCTCTCGTAAGCAACAGCAAGTCTGTGCTGAGCTACAGATAGGAGCCATGAAGGTAGTGACGTAATTTCAGAAACAAAACAATACTGAACCGGATCACATTCTGCAGCAAATCCAAGGCATATGTACAGATAAGAGTAGATAAGTGAATGTTGTTCACACTGCAGGCAGAAATAAATATATCAACGGCCTGGACATGTTCCAGTCTGGACCGGCAAACCCGTGAATGAGTAACATCATCAACTATTCACGCCACTGGGATACAAGTCCCTGCAATCAGCCAAGTCACCCAATTGAACCCTGATCTTCTCTGGGACAAGAATGAGGTACTGGCGTCCTACTCTGACCCTGGCAGCAAGGACAGAGATATGGTTGAGTGGGAACCGTTCACCTCACTGTGTGCAGGCCGTCATTGACACATTTAATGTTTTCAGGATACCAAGAAAACCATTGATTGGGATTTTTTTTGTAATACTTTATAATTAACGTTTGTGCCAAAATGTTCATTGGTTTTGTATGTGTATTTTGTTCCTACTTTTCTCGCAGTGAGTGCCGCTAAACTCTGTTGTACAGATACAATTCCTTGCATATTCCTCTGCACATTCTCCCGGGTAGCACCGTGTACTGTCACTGCGCCACGAACATGTTTCTGAAAAACACATAGCATACTCGTGTCAGTCATTCAGGCGAATTTGGTCGCATTTTATATAACTCCAGGCACCATTACAACTGTAAACTGAAATAGATTATATATTTGATTAAATTTAAATCTACCAAATAACTTTTACCCTGGAACCTCACTATTTTTTGTCATAAAATGTATCCGCTCCAGTCAGTTAAGGCAGAAACGCTAAAACGTTTATCTGGTTATTATGAAAAAAAAAGAAATAGGACAAGGTATTAAAATTTAGTAAAATCTAAATATTTTTTACATTTGTATACTTATCCTGCATTACTCCGTATTGCATTTACTGCTGTCTTTGACAGAGAAACGAACTGTGTGAGATCCAGCTGCTGAAGAAAGTTATTTCAATCTGTCTAGGAAGCAGCGCCCCTTCCCACACAGTCGGCACGTGACCCGGAAGACATGACGTCATGTCAAAACACATAACTGCTTTAACATAACATCGGAAACTTCGTGGGGAGGTAGCGGAGCGGAGATGACCGCGACACCAGCGACCATTCCTGTCGAAGGAAACGAGAGTCGATGCAAAAGAGGGAACCCGAAATAGGTGACAGAAATAGTATGAGGCGGGAAAGCCAAAACTAGAACTGACCTAAGAGCGAATGCGGACAGTGTAGAGCCCTCTAATCTTGGGTGATAAACAACAGAGAGTTTGACGCGCCCCGCTCCGGGTAACGGCGAATCAGTGGCGTCGGGGGTTGCTTTACCTGTTGAGCTACCACCAGGGGACCAAAGCTATGAACGCCGTGGACATCTTCCAAGGCTACATCACGAAGGTAGTGGCTGGCAAAAACGGTGTCGGACTGCCAAAAACAGCCTTCTATGATCGATTTGAGGGAACAGTTACTGTGAAGAGCCATGGTAGACGCGACCACCCGAATCTCGTGTGGGTTGTTAGCCTTGGGGGGGGGGGGGGGTCCAATCCGGCGACTTTATAAGCTTGGAGGATGATCGCCCGGAGCCACAGGGAGATAGTATTCCGGCTGACCTCCGACTGCGACGAAGGGGAGACCAGTAGGTAAAGGCGTTTCCTAGACTTGCGTCAGGCTTTAGAGCGTCGGAGGAAAACCTTCAGGGCCCTAACAGGGCATAATAAAAGCTCCTCCGCGTCGTCGTCGGCACCCACAATCGACGAAAGTGCAGGGATGGTGAAGGATCTATCAGGCTGTCCTGGGAGTTGATTCTTTGCGATGAAGTCCCAGCACAGCCCAAGATGAACTGCGCCATAAGTCCGATGTTTGAACCGGACACGAGAGACGTCGAGGGCGTGGAGCTCACTTACCCGGGCGGCAGTAGCCAAGGCCAGTAGAAACATCATCTTCTTCGTTAAGTCGTTAAAGGAAGACGAGTGGAGTGGTTCGAAGAGAGCCTCCCGAAGAGCCTTTAAGACCACATTCAGATCCCATGCAGGCGGTCTGAACTTGGCTTTCTGGTCTTCAAGACGAAACGAGCGCAGCAATGCCTGAAGTTCGGGAATTTTCGTCATTCTCCGGTCGTCCAGGATGGCAAGAACGGAGTTGATGGCGACCAAGTACGTTAAGATGGGAGAGCCTTTTAATCAACGTGTGCTGCGCAAGTACAGAAGAAACTCATCCAGGAACTGCGGTGACGCTGTTATCGGATCCTGGTGCTTGTCAGAGCAGAATGCCTGGAACGAGGACCATTTATCATCGTATAGTCCCCTTGTTAATGGACGATGGGCTAAAGCAATAGCCTTGGCCGCTCTAGTCGAATAGCCCTTGGCTCCTAGGGCTTTCTGCAGATGTGCTAGGTGTGCAGACGAAACTGAGCGGGACTTGAATGTGGCAACCGACTGTGTGGGTGGATCAGCAGGTTGGACCACGCCGGCAGTTCTAGAGGGTTGTCTCTGGCGATGTTTTGGAGGTCGACAAACCAACTTCTGGCCGGCCGCCAAGGCGCGACAAAATCAGTGTCAGGTGTCGAGTGGCCTGGATCTTTTGAAGAACCCTGGGAAGGAGAACTGGAGGCGGAAAAGCGTACGCGCTTAATCCCTCCCAGGGAACACTGGAGGCGTCGACTGCTACAGCGGCCGGATCCGGGACCGGCGAGATGTAAGTCTGCAGCTGGCATTTCTGAGACGTGGCGAACAGATCAATGTTTGGAGTATCGATTGTTTGACAAAGGACGGTGAAGATCTCTGGGTGGAGTCGCCATTCGGTGGGAGCCACCTTGTCCGGCCTGGACAGAGCATCTGCCAGAACAGTCTTGCAAGCAGGAATGTGCTGAACAAGGAATTGCAGGTCTAAGCGATCCACCAGGTAGAAGAATCGGAAGGTCTGGTTGAGCAGGGACTGAGAGTGGAGAGTACCCTGATTCCTCAGACACCACACCACGGTGATGTTGTCTGTGGAGATGGTCAACTGGGCGTGACAGAGCATGCTCTGCCAGTGGGAGACGGCCAGGATGAGAGCTTCGAGTTCGAGGTTGTTGCTGTGCCAGTGGATTCGATCTCCGGACCACAGCCCTGCAACTGTTTGAGTCCCCAGATGAGCCCCCCAACCCTGTTTGGATGCGTCAACGAACAGGTGGAGGGAGGGCGGTAGCGCGGTCAAGGAGACGCCGCCGCAGAAGTTCAATTCCACCGTCCACCATCGGAGGAAGGGGTGGAGGTGAACTAGGAGGACGATGAGGGACTCCGGATCCTGCTGCCGGATGAAGGGAGCGAGAAACTGTTGAATTGGACGGAGTTGGAGGCGACCTCAGGCAGTCAGGTCTTGAGCCGATGTGAGGAGGCCCAAGAGAACCTGCCATTGGCGGAGAGTTCGAGCCTGCTGGAGGGCAGGGTAGAGGTGAGCGAGGATTTTCAACCACCAGTTCCTTGGGACTTGAAGGAGGTTCTGATCCGTGAGAAACAGGCCCCTGATGAACTGCAGACGGAACGATGGGGTCAGCTCCGACTTCATCTGATTGACGATCCATCCCAACTGATTGAAGAGCCGCAGGGTAAAATGAAGTTGATGTTCCTCAGGTGTAGTTAGGCAGCGACCGGCTTGGTGATCCGTGTGAAAAGCCACGGGGCCGTGGAAATTCCAAATGGTAGGACCACCCACTGGTAATGGGTACCATTGAAAATGAACCTGAGGAAGCGCCGGTCGTTGGGGTGGACGGGTACATGAAGATAGGCGTCCTGGATATCGCGACTGATCAGGGAATCGCCTGCTGTGATTCTAGTCCTGAGCAGTCGGAACGTCGTCATTCGGAAGTAGGGAGGATGTCAAAGGTAGCGCCAGTTGAAAGTGGAGAGGTTGTGTATCATGCGCCAGCTGGTAGTTCCCTTCTTGGGAACCAGAAACACCGGAGAGTAAAATCCTGGGTTTCGAGCCGGGTCGTGCACAATCTCTATGGCCTCCTTCCGCAGTAGGGAGTCGATGCTGTCGTGAAGGGGCCGAAGTTGGTGGCGAATAAGCATCTGTTGTCGGAGGGGACGTCAGGGGAGGAAGTGCAGCCAATGGGAGCTGGTACCCCTGAAGGAGGTCGTTTGTGACGAATGGGACATCCAGTATAGACCAGTTTCTCCAAAACCGGCCTAGTCTCCCACCCACAGGTGTGTCCGTGACCGGAACGGCTGGGGGTAGGAGGTCCCAGTCGTTGAGGTCCCACCGGTCAATGCTTCGAGGTGGCGACGGGGCGACGATCCCTTCGGGGCTGGTAGGTGCCACGGAATTTACCACGACCACGCCCTGTCTGGCCACGACGCTGATTGGTGCGTGACATGCTCCAAGGCTCTGAGAGACGTTTCATCTCTCGCGAAGCTGGAGACTCGGGCGTGTGTAGCGAAGATGGCACTATTAAAAAGGGTAGGACCCGACCAAGTTTGTCATAGTAAGGAACGCTCGAATTCGGAATCCCATTCCGCGGAAGTCAAGTAACCCAACCGTCGAGTGGCAGTGATCTCCGCAAGAGCGGCTCTCAGATGATTGCGCAAATGGTCGACCTTGCGAAGTTGGAATGTCATAACAGTGCGTAGGTGGTCGATCCTGTTAGGATCCTGTTAGATCCTGGTCAATGGCCCTAGGCAGAGGAGTCAAGTGTAGACTGTGGCTTCAAAGAATGCCGCAGTTCCATTTCCACGAAAGCGAGTCGGGAGTCCGGCATACGTATGGTGGCAGACTGGGAAGACCCGGACATTCGATGTAAGTCCTCGTCAAGGATGTGTGACCGTCGGCCACATCGAAGGAGTGGACAGGGAAATCATCACGCCGGAAACGAGGAGCCTTGAACGATGGCGTGAGGGACAACTCAGCGAAGTCCTCGTCCAACGCCGTAACAAGGTCTGTCAGCATTGGGTCGGGTGGAAGCGAAGTCGGTTTAGTAGATTTTTTCGACATCAGAGCCCGGGGAGGGAGCGACGGAGGTCAAACGGTCCGCTAGCCGATCAGCAACCTGTGATACGCCAAAGTGTGTATCAATCTCGGGAGATAGATGGTCATAATCGGGTCGAAATGACCCTTCTGATGAGGAGGAATGACGTCGACGACTATGTACGGGTGAGCGACTACGAGAACGACGACGGGATCGACCTTACTTGGACGAGTGCCGAGAAGCAGTCGGAGGCGACGAGGTGTACGACAATCGAGACCGATGAGCACCCGAAGTAGAGGGGGCCGCAGGAATCGAAGTATCTGTAGTCGGGGCCGTCAGTGGCGCCGGCGTCACAGGAGGCACCGTCAGCGCCGCTGAGGCGGGAGTAGCTTGCGCAAACAATGACTGCATCCAAGCTTGCATCCAAGATGGATCCATAAACGATGACGGGAGGGCATGTCCATACGTAGGTGGCGCCGCACAAGTCAAAGGCGCCGAAGTAGTCAGAGGCGCCGGAGGTAGAGGCGCCCGATACATCGGAGGCGCAGGAGGTAGTGGCGCCGGAGTCATCAGAGGCGCCGGAGTTATCGACGTAGATAGCAGAGGTGACAGGAAACCCGTTTACGGGCGATGCTGCAGACGATGAGGTCGAAGCAAGCGACGGTAAGGGGGGTGTAGGAGACCGTGAACGGTCGTATGTCGTGCCATGGGAGGCAGACTCTACGTTGGATGGCATGATTGAGTGCCGACGCACACGTTGAGTGAAGCGTTTCCGAGACACTCGTAGGTAGTCGGTGAAGAAAACTGCCGACAGGGGACTACAGTATCTGCACTGCTCTGTGAGGGTCCACGGGGTTGTACAGTCAAGGCAGCAGGGGCGGGGGTCCCGTCCAGATTTATTCCCGCAGCAGTTAGTGAAGCGAGACATTCTGGAATTGAAGCAAAAGCATAACAATGTGTAAACACACAACTGAAACATAATGCAACTCAAGATAACTTATTCTGTTACAAAGTTTATAAGAGCAAACAATTACGCTTCAAACACGCCAAATACAAACATAAAATTTAATGTAAAACTCCAACCACAGAGCGAATTCAAAACACAAAACACGAAAATACGTGGACGCGTAGTGAATCGCAAAAGGGCAGGAAAAAATGGCGGATAAACCAAAATGGCGGGAAACAACAATACGCTCGGAAATACCGTGACGAGAGCCACAACACGAGCGAGAAACGTTACCATTTAACAATAGAATGAAGTCAAAGGTAACAAACCAAATACAATAAACAACACAGCAGACTTTTGTCGTAGTAAACAACAGAAAGTCAGGATCAGATAAAGCTTGAATATTTCCACGAGAGATACAGTATACGTCCGTTCCGTGTGGCTGACAAAGCAGTTATGTGTTTTGACATGACGTCATGTCTTCCGGGTCACGTGCCGACTGTGTTGGAGGGGGCGCTGCTTCCTGGACAGATGGAAACAACTTTCTTCAGCAGCTGGATCTCACACAGTTGTCTCTCTGTCAAAGACAGCAGTAAATGCAATACATAGTAATGCAGGATAAGTTAAAACATTTAAAGGTTATGAAAACCTTTTGAAATGTTGGTTTAAAAAAAAATCAGGCATATTCGATTGGCTGGCAATTGGCCTTTCTTCTTCTTTAAATTTGCATTACTTATTATTCTGACATGACGAGAAAAGTAGGTATGGCTAAAGTGAGTGAGAGGGCTCATTTTTCGAATTTCGTGTCCCTGACCCAAGATTACTTTTTACCTACATGTCCAATAGCAATCAGAATGGCTCAAATACACGATCATTAAATGTTTGATAAAGGTAACAAAACACTTTTGTAATCATAGGAAACGTAAGAGCCCGACGATAACGCCTATTCCGTGAGCATTTGGTTATTGGCCAAGCCAATGTACCACGAAATCCATGTCTCCAGGATAAACCATAATTATTAATACAATCGAGGGAGGACTTTCTGCATGTACACAAAAAGTATTTGAGACAAGTGGATTAGTGTGGTATGAAGTTGGAGATCAAAACTTCTTAGAGAATCGAACAGATTCACACTTAAACTTTGACTTTTGTGAATCCCCTTCATCAACAGTTCCTCTCTCTAATACTATATTAATTTTGAATGTATAGTTGTTTTCCTGCATTGTTTTAAGGATTATGGTTAATCTCTGAGATAGGGACCATCTTTGGTGGTACATTTGCTGAGCCCTCCAAAAATATTCACCTCATCAAAAGTATTGCATCACCAAATTGGAAGTGTAATTGCGAGTTTATATTCATGGTAGAGATTTTCAAATTGTTACCTGTGTGTTGTCACATCATCTGCTTGTAGAATGGTAAACACCTTAACTGCCCCACCTTGTGGGTGCGTTTATGCGAACCGTATGCACAGCTGAGGGATTAAAAAAGAGAATTCATGTTTGGTGACGGAAAGTTCATGCTGTTACTATTATTCCTAACTGTTATTAATGTTGACTGAAAGTTCTACTAATTTAAACGTCTGTCTTTATTACGATTGTAACTGAAATGTCTAAGCATTTTATCCGAGACAATCAAAGATGGCAAATCATTGGCATGCACCGAACTGGCATGACATGTCGGGATATTGTTGCTGTGTCAAACATTAATCATGCTGTAATCTGTAGACTGATCAGAAAACACACTTTGACTGGACATGTGAGGGACATGCCGAGATCAGGACGTCCACGAAGACCAGTGACAGAGAGGACACGGTCCTTGTAGGCCAGGCAAAACTTGCACTGTTCTTCATCATCACTGACATACCAACAACAGAGCATCCCTAAGCACCATCAGGAGTCGACTGAATGCAGCAGGATTAAGGGCCACAACACCAGTAAGACGTCCCCTGCTCTCACCCCATTATATGCTGGGCTCTGTAGCCTGGTGTCAGACTCGAGCACACTGGATCTTGAGGTCATTGAGGGGGATTCATTGGTCTTCCGAGAGAAGGTCTACGCTGGTGGTAGGACTTGTATGGAGGCAAAGAGGAACATCTTATCATCAGCAAAACATCCAGGAAACAGTGGCCTCAGGTGGCGGATCAGGGATGGTATGGGGATGCTGCTTCTTTGACTGTAAATTTGATTTTGTGACAGTTTAGGGGGTTCTAAATGGAGAAAGGTACCAAGATACCATATTGAACGGTTTTATTATGCCTTATTTTGATAACCATGTACTTGCAACTCGTCCTATCTCTGTGGACAACGATGCCCTACATTGCATCAGGAATGGCAACACATACCTCAGTTGGGGATCAGGCTTCTGATTTTGAGCATGAGGAGGCATCTTGTGGATGTGATCCGTGGATGAGGAGGCTACACCAGATATTGGCTTACACTATTGATCATCTAGTTGTGACATGGGTATAACATTACTGAGACACGTACGTTTTGATCTGACTATCTCATTCCTGACAGTTATCAGATTTACCCAGTTACAGTCCTAGTAGTCGCTGGCGAATAATGTTGTTTCTGTTCTTTGAAAATGCTCATTTTTCCTTTTATTCATGACTTAACATATTATGTGACGTTAAGTAACACTTTTGTTTGGCTTTCAAGCTTCTCTTTACACTTTTCTGTTCTGATTATCAACAAATTAAATTTTGCTGGTGAGATACATTTGATGAGATGTACATTTCTCGTTGTACGGAATGCTAGGGCTTTGGAAGGTAGTACAAAAGAGAACTGGAGAACTGTCTTCAGCTCAAAGTTGTTAATACATGCACGGAACTGTTTTTGATTTAACCAAATGTTTCAAGGCAATATCAAGTACTATACACTCTGTTCGATACTTTGGCCTATTACTGTTTATACCCCCATCCACCAGCGCAAGTTGTTAAATGTCTTTCAACGACACAGAGTAAAGTCTTGTTCTTACCAGTGGTTTCTAAAACAGAGACAACAAATCTTCAAACACACTTAATAAAAACCTATAAAACCAGTCTGTTTGAAACATTGAATGTTGTCACAAGTCAAAACATGCATATATTCAAACTCATTCATATGAACAACTGTTACAATAATTTCTACATTTGATTTCTGAATAGGTTGTTATTGTCATCAATTATGGAAATCCTTTGAGCAAAGAAGGCATTTGTAGTACCTCGTCCAAATGGAGGTATGCAACATTGTATTAAATAACAAGTATATTAAAGATGATGAGTGGGTGTCCACAATTCCCGATACTTACGGATACAGGATTTCTTGTCTGTGGTGACGGCGTACGCTCGTTCCCCAGGCAGCTCCCTGTACACCCCTTCACACCGGGAACACACCTGGTCAGAGGGCGTCGTACATTGCTCCAGGTCACAGTTGGTGATTGGCGAGCACACTGTCCATAGAAAACAGGGCATTAAGACACTACCGACCTGAGAACTGCACGTAACCAAGTGACCAGAAGTAATGTCAACGTAATTAAGATACCAAGTTGTGATATATGTATCATGATTATTGAAACATGTCAGCACCCTATTAATGATTTATTTGCATGAACCAGTCAGAGATGCCAATTTGCCAAGCCTCTCTTCAGGAAAATGAAACAAAATGTATTTCTACAGATCATCCCAATATCATGGTTATTTAAGTTGACTGTATGTGGATCTGTGAGCACTCGGTCACTGAGGAATACGTGTGCATATTAGATAAGGTCACAGTTAACCACTTACTCCGGCATCTGTTTGGGCTGGCATAGAAGCCCATCTTGCAGTTTGTGCATATCTCGGGGAGGCTGCAGGTGCCCCCGCTACTGTGTTGGGCTATGCCGTTGCTGTAGATGATGTGGGACGTTCTGTAGTTGATGTTGCAGGCGCCGGTGGGGTTAATGACGTTGTCGCAGATGGCTACGGATGTGTTGATGAAGTCAATAAAGTACATGTCTATCAATGACAGAGCCTCTTTCGGCTTACATGTTCATATCAATGTACTGATCATGATTAGTCACTTAAATAAATTTGTGTTTAAAAGTATACAATTTTTTCGTAAAGGTAGATTTACCGTGCGGACAGCCATGGTTATCGGTAGATCTGTATCCAGATTTGCACACATGCACCTTGTAGTACACTGTCCTGTTGGAGAGATAGATCCCACGTATGTACAACCTATGAAGATCTAATCAAGTAATATACTCTTTCTAATTTGTAACCAATCGACTTGTTACAAGTCTTTGAATGGCATTTAGAGGAGACACACGCGAGAGAGACTTTATGGATGTCAACTTCTTTATTATGAGGAACTCACGTTTCGGAGTACATGCTTATTCCTTCACCTGGTGATTGAATGCTATGATGCGGAGAGCATATATATGTACATGTGAAAAACACACAAATAAATAGATAATAATGGTGGAAACGTTACAAGTCAACAGTTGAATAGTGGCAAATTGGTCTTTAGCAATGGACAGATAAAAGCCAGGAGATAAATTAGCGCTGCTTGGTAAATGAGCAATGGACAGATAAAAGCCAGGAACTAAATTAGCACTGCTTGGTAATGAGCAATGGATAGATTGGAAGGCAGAGATGAATTATCCCGGGACAAATAGAAGCCAGCAGGATTAATTAGTCTTCATAGGGGCATAATGCGACAGATAGATCGTGGCAGAGCTGAATTAATCAATAAGTCAAGCACAAGGCAGATACGCTCCCTGGTCACGGTTCAGAGCCGGCTGGAATCTACTGATGCTTATGCCCACTTGTAGTTTTCATACTCCGAAATGTAGCGTTCCGCGGAATAAAGAAGCTGACAGCCATCACTACTCTCTCTGAGCCTGTTACAACATTTTAATCCTCACTGCACATCTGTCTTTATTACCTGTCTGTTATTTGACTGTACGTCTGGCTTCATCAAATTACCTGTGTGCTTCTTGTTATCCATTACTAGTTGTTGTTAATGTTAATCTGTTGCTTACCACAACATATATACGACAGTTGGTGATTATCTGTATGACAGTTGGTGATTATCTGTATGACAGTTGGTGATTATCTGTATGGCCATTGGATATAACCTGTATATCAGCTAGTAATTATCCGCATGCAGTTTGTCATTACCTGCATGACACTTAGTGATCATTTGTCTGGCAGTATATAAATATATGTAAGGCAGTTATAGTGATTATCTGTATGACAGCTGGTCATTATCTCTTTGACAGTTAGTGATTATCTCTTTGATAGTTAGTGATCATCATTAGTGTAGTGACACAGCCTGTATGCCAGTGTTGGTATACATGGTAGATTGTGATTACCTACATGACAATAAGTGATTACATGTATGACAGTGAGTGGACATCTGTATGGCAGTTAGTGATTTACCTGCATAACGGTTGGTGATTATCTGTATGACAGTTGGTCATTACCTGTATGACAATTAGTTATTACCTGTATGACAGTTGGTGATCATCTGTATGACAGTTGGTGATTATATGTACGACAGTTGGTGATTATCTGTATGACAGTTGGTAATTATCTGTATGGCAATTGGATATTACATGTATAGCAGCTAGTGATTATCTGTATGACAGTTGACCATTACTGCTCACTTGTAGTGTTCACACTCCGAAATGTAGCGTTCCTCGGAATAAAGAAGCTGACAACCATAAATACCATTTTAATCCTCACGGTACATCTGACTTTATTGCCTGTCTGTTATTTGAGTTTACATCTGGCTTCATCCAGTTATCTGTGTGCTTCTTGCTATCCATTATCTGTTGTTGTTAATGTTAATCTGATAGTTAGTGATTACCTGCATTGTAGTTAGTGTTGGCCTGTATGACAGTGCTGGTATCTATGGTAGATTGTGATTACCTGCGTGATAATTAATGATTACATGTATGACAGTAAGTGAACATCTGTATGGCAGTTAGTGATTTACCTGCATAACGGTTTGTGATTATCTGTATGACAGTTGGTCATTACCTGTATGACAATTAGTAATTACCTGTATGACAGTAAGGGATTATTCATATGAGAGTTAGTGATTTACCTGTATGGCCGTTGGTAATTACTTGTATGACGGTTAGTGATTACCTGTATGACAGTTGATCGATACCTGTAAAACAGTTGCTGACTACCTGTATGGCAGTTAGTCAATACATATATGACAATATATGCTTAGCAGTGAATACATGTATTACATCTGATCAATACCTGTGTGGCTACTGGCTATTACCTGTATTTGCTGCACCGACTCAACCACAAGAACCCGCACGACGTATAAGATGTCTTCCGGCGTGACTGGACGTTCGTGATAACATGTATCCTGCAACAAAGATAAACGTGACTGTGACTTCTAACATACTTGCACAACATGAAAGGAGTCTGTTGATATGAGTTAACACATAATTAGGTAAGATTTCCAAGTTCATTTAACAGGTCATGGCAATGCTGTCATAAGCAGTTTTTCTCGTGTAAAAAAACCATAACCCATTTCATATTGATTCTGGCACTGCAGGGTTTCCATAGTCCATGCAAATTGCTCAGATACTTCAAGTTCGTTCACGAATATCCTCGCCCATCAAAGTGAACAAAACCAATAAAAGTGACAAAATCCTTTCTACACCTATAAGAAAACTCTGCCAAAAGCACATCATGAGTATGTGTTTTTGAATCATTATCAAATATTCATTTAGCCAGGTATTTGCAGAATGGTTCGCGTATCCTGCTCCACCAGTGTCACCCGTCACAAACACATACAAAGCCAGTCAGTTGTCCACAGGCAACTTACTATTTCTAAATGTCAGTGAAACAAGGTAATTGTGGTAACTGCCAAGAAAAGTCAATGTTTTACCTGAAAAAAACATATGGTACAAGTGACAAAAGTGAATTGCATTGAACATAAGTTTTGTCATTGATTTGGAAATGTCCTCCACATCCACAGGCCTTGGATGCTGTAACAGCTTTTGAGCAAGAGTCGTAGGATGCTCTTTGAAATCTTCGAAGAATGAGCATGCTCGATTGTACCTCAAAACTTAGGAAATGAATACACAAACAGCAGGAATGTCTGAATATTGCTCGACATGAATGGAAAATTGACTATTAGAAAGAATCTTTATACACAGACCTAATCATGACATCGATGATCGCAACTATTGACTCAATCATTGGGAGGATGTGTAGAAGCAACCACAGATATGCCATGAAAAGGGTTCTATTTCAAGTGTGCTCAATATATAAAAGGGGGTGGCAAAAGTAAGTCTGTAATACACTCAGTGTAGCAAAGAAGTATGAGTTATGGACCACAATAGTTCACTTTATGAAAACAAACCAGTTTCCATCCTTTGTGATGGTGCTGGTCGCTCCATTGAAACACCGGGCTACAGCTGATCGGGATTCACCTGCCTACAACGGCATTTGACCTTGTTTCTTTGCACTTCTGTTAATCTTGGCATGTTGTTGAACTGTCACTGTTCGATTGACGCAGATGTCAGGCAATCGAAAACCCTGTATTTTAACACCGTTCATAGTGCTACTGCACGTGCAATACGTGCAGCTTCAAGGCCAAATGATCACAAAAGGCAGGACAGGTTGGCAACAGTTGGGACATGTCGGCAACAGTTGGGACAGGTCGGCAAAAGTAAGGACATGTCGGCAACAGTAGGCACATGTCGGCAACAGTAAGGACAGGTTGGCAACAGTTGAGACCGGTTGGCAATAGTTGTGATATTTCGGCAACAGTAGGGACATGTCGGCAGCAGTAAGGACATGTCGGCAACAGTTGGGACATGTCGGCAACAGTAGGGACATGTTTGCAACAGTTGGGACGTTCGGCAACAGTAGGGACATGTCGGCAACAGAAAGGAAAGGTCGGTAACATGTAATAACAGTTCAGACACACGAAACACTGCACTGAGCACACATAAATACAAACGTACTTTAAAGGCTTGATCAAACGTCAGTTTTCAAATTATTGACTTAAAGAATAGGTATAGTGAGTTTTGTACGGACGTGGTCAATATAGTCAAAGGCAGCAAGTGTTGTCAATGTCGAGATACGTACATGTAGATTTGACGGTAATACATTGAACCGGTATCTTGCACGAAGGTAGCGCAACCCTTTATTTAACACAAGGTGTTCCTCTGCATTTACCCAGGGTCTACTCATAATGGCGCAGTGTGTCAACACAAAGCCCACTGGCGGCCTTACATGTATTCCAGGAAACGGGTGAACGCGCCCACAGAAGAGTGAGGGCTGACAGAAGCAACCTTGTTTTGACTTTCACTCGCATTTGAATCTCTTTCGTCATTTTATCGAGACAGCTGGTCAATTAAAATAAACCGCCGCTGCGTTGGAGAAAACGTCCGACATGTTTAGAGAAAACGTCCTCTGGTCACGCTAACTTTATTTCTTGTATAGTTTTGCTGGAATATGATAAAGTAACATTAAGTGAATGATATGACACTTAATGGTGTGAACACTGGGCTTTGGTGTTGTTTTAGTGTTGTATTAAGCTTTCCTAATTCCCTGTTTAAGCTCACTTCATGAGTAATTTGCCACAGCCTCAATCACCTCGTGCACTGTCACACAATAGCCAGCCTAGGCGCGCCCCTTACTGCTCCTTTGTGCTCAACGTTGCAGCTTACTGTCTCCCGTTTAAAGGGTTTAGTTATATTACAGTTTATATCACATTTGATAATACAACCAGACGATCACACATATAGTATTTGACAGTCCAGTTTAAAGGGTTTAGTTATAATACAGTTTATATCACATTTAATGTTACTACCAGACGATCACACATATAGTATTTGCCAGTGTTGGACAATGTGGTATTCACAATTGGACAAGTCTTGTGATTCATTCATTTCTAAAGGTTAGACTTTTGTTGATATTTTGTAGTTTGTACGCATTCCTAGGATTTGTAGGGATATTGTGTCTATGTTGTTGATCATTTGGCTGTTTTGACATGTTTTGTCAATATTGGTTGCATCACGGTAACTAGTTGTGTTTCTGTATGCATTACAAGTGCTATTATTTAAATATAGTACATAATATATCATTATTAAACTAAATCTTCAAGTACTGTGAAGCTGATGTATGCTCGTGTGAACAGTGAAAGCAAGGATGTGAAATACATGTGTTGCCAGGATACATATTGGTACTTGTGAATGTGTAATGTATGAATGTATAGTGTATTTTAGAAATGTTTTAATTTACTCTGCAATAACATCTGTTGGTAGTAATATTGCTGCGATTTTCGATTTGATGACAGCATATATTTATGTTTTACATTTGTTTCAGGGTTTAATTTATCAGTAATAATTTGGCTTTAACTGCGATCAACATCTGTGTCTGTCTTTCATGTCATGAAGCAATCTCGGTTTCACACACACACACACACACACACACACACACACACACACACACACACACACACACACACACACACACACACACACACACACACACACACACACACACACACACACACACACACACACACACATACACGCACACACACACATACACACACATACACAAACACACACACACACACACACATACACACACACACATACATACATACATACATACATACATACATACATACACAAACACACTCACACACACACACGTACACACACACACACACACACACACAAACACACACACACACACACAAACACACAAACACACACACACACACGTACACACACACACGTACACACACACACACAAACACACACACACACATACACAAACACACACACACACACACACACACACACACACACACACACACGCACACACACACACACACGTGCATGCACGTCACTATATAAGGGCAGTCATCTTGGACCCCATTTCACCTCACCTCTGATGTTAAAAGCGTATTGGGTGCAGATGTTACAATTCAATATGCTGGAGCGACAGGCTGTTGCACACCAGTTTCACAAAGAACCCTTTTCCACTTCACAGAAGGTCGGTGTTTACAGTGGGGGTCTTGAGCTACCAGGAAGTGTACCAGGAAGACTTAAGGCCACATTTGAATATAATGAGTTACACAGCATGGATACATTTCTATATTTATGGCATAACCTATTGATTTTGTGATGGTGTTACATTCTGTGTGTCAACAATAAGAAGGGAATGTTCACATGCAATGATCATAACTACTGAGTGCGTGAGAGGCGAGCAACGGGATCGGGTGGCCAGACTCGCTGACTTGGTTGATACATGTAATTGTATCCAAATTGCGTGGATCAATGCTCATATTATCAATCACTGGATTGTCTTGTCCAGGCTCGATTATTTACAAACCGCCGTCATATAGCTGGAATATTGATGACTAACAGCTGTGCTGTATTAGACAAGATAAGTTCTATTCATAAGCAACTATGTGTCTGCACGCATTTCTGACAGGCCAATAGAGCGAAGAGAAGAGCTTTTTCGTCTTCATAATCAATGAGCTTTGTCTCTGCCGGATGTTTGACGGATGTCTTATAACGGATGTTTTATTACTGGTACGGGTGAAGTTGAGGTATGTCACGTATAGGAGTTTTGCGAACGATGATAGCAATTCATTTCAAATAGGCTGGTATTTTGGAGTAATATTCTGGCTGGACTAACGAGTCCATACATAGTCCAATTAAAATCACGTAACGAAATCGTAATTCGGTTTGTAAACTGTCGTGCAGATTTCGGTCGATTGCAGGATTTGCATAGAATGTGTATCACCAACACGGTGTCAGCTGATATTTTCCTAATCTTTTCATGTTTCTAATCATGGTGCACACATGAATTGATGCACTTTGCGATGTAAGACCCGTTTTATCACAATATGAATCTTGATTGTTGAACAGGCTGTGAGATCTACAGGACATGTAGATGTTAAAATACAGTCATGTTAAATTTTATAACGAAACAAACTTTCAGTCCTTAAAAGAACGACGACACTGCTTCAAACTGATTACATTTTACAAAATGAAAAACAGTATTTCACCTGTATATCTCAACGATCTCGTTCAAAGTCCAGTCTCTGATAATAGCAATTATAACCTAAGAAATAGATCTAACATACGAACAATCAAATTTAGAACCCAGACCTATGCTAAATCATTTCTTCCGGATACGATTAACCTGTGGAACACTCTACCCAATGAAGTTACTAATTCTTGCTCATTAAAAGAATTCAAATCCTTAACTGATCCCTTAGTTGTGGGACGGCATCAGTCATAACCATCGAACAGAGCTCCATGTTTGTCGTAAACATTTTTCAAAATGAAAAACAGTATTTCACCTGTTTATCTCAACGATCTCTTTCAAAGTCCAGTCTCTGATAATAGCAATTATAACCTTAGAAATAGATCCAACATACCAACAATCATATTTAGAACCCAGACCTATGCTAAATCATTTCTTCCGGATACGATTAACCTGTGGAACACTCTACCCAATGAAGTTACTAATTCTTGCTAATTAAAAGAATTCAAATCCTTAATTAATCCCTTAGTTGTGGGGCGGCATCAGTCATAACCATCGAACAGAGCTCCATGTTTGTCGTGGAAGAGTTAATGCCCTTTACTACAGGAATAACATATTGGCAAATCACGTCATACCATTCTTTCATCAGCACCAGTATATGCACACCTTCCAGCAAGATAATGCAGGAGCGCACGCGGCAAGTGTTTCAACACAGTACCTAGCGAACAATGATGTGACTCTGCTTCCATGGCCAGCCCTGTCACCCATCTATCTCCAATTGAACATCTATGGGATTACCTGGGTCAGCGCCTCTCACGTAGTCCGCAAGTACGGAACCTGAGAGAACTTGAAGATACACTACGTCAAGAGTGGAATGCTATCCCACAGAACACTATTCGCATACTTATTCGATCAATGAAAAGACGTTGCATGGCCTGTGTTGCTGCCAATGGCGGACATACCAGATATTGACTTTTCATTTTAACCCTACGTGTCTTCCTCACACTGATGACGTAAATGCAATTACTGTGTGGTATTCCTGTTTCCTTTGTCGTCTTTCTAAATAATCCGTCTATGTCTGTTCTAATTAAAATCGATCATTGCTCAAGTTGTTTTTGTAATATTTCAACATTTATTGCTGGTGCGTTTTCAATGCTGTTCAGTATATTACAATGAATACATAAATGAAGGTTAGATGTAACAAATAAATTGTACATGCCAAGCTAGATGTGTATATATAATAAATCTATTTGCAGTTATTTTAAACAATCATTAAACTGAAAATCTGCTAGATTTTAATATTAAGTGTTGAATAGAATCTAATATTAGCATTTGCTCTTCCTTACTCAAATCCGAATTTCCGAATAGTTCTGTTTGTAAAGAATAACCATGTTGGTAAAAATACATTTAATTTCGAAGAGCATAGTAATTTGTACACACAAAAAAGAAGTGTAGAGCATCTTCGGTGTGATATCCACAGGAACAAGTTTTTCTGTCAAAGATATGTCTATTATACTGATCTGCGTTAAGATCGCTGCAGCCAAGTCGTAGGCGACTGTGAATGATTTGGCATAATCTGCTTCCGTAATTCCCAGTGTATACCATTATCTCCCTTTATGTTAAGCAAATTCTTAAATTGTGTAACGGTTTCTGCCCCCCATGCGGTTTTCTGGTAACATATTCCAAAATTGTGTTGTAGCTGGTATAAATTAATCTGCATAAGCTTATGTTTTCACTTCACTGTTTGAAGATTAGGTTTTATTCCTTAAGTCATAATTTGTGTTTTCCGAAACTGTATTAGGAATAAGCCTACAAAGATATTCCGGGGATAAATAGTAATTCATTTTGTAAAACATTACCAGTTTTAAATTGTATATTCTGTCTTTTAATGACCTACAATTTGTTTCATTGTAAATCTTCTGATGACTCGTACCCCAGACAGTGCCACATATGGTTCTAAGAGCATCTAAGTGTATATTTTTCCAATAAAGTAGCTTGTTCATTGGTACAGTTGTCCCAAATATGACAACAATAATCAAAAATTGGTAAAATAAATGATTTGTACATAGTTTCTAAGGTAGTTCGGGATAGACGATATCTATAACTCCTTAAACAGTTAACTAGAGGACAACAATTCCTTACAATATCATCAATGTGCATTTTCCATGAACAATTGCTTTGTAAAGTCATACCAAGGTGCTTATGACTTTGTACATCTTTGATGCGGACCATTCATATATAAGTTGGGTTTGCAACTAGGGTTTACTTTACGGGTAAATGAATAGATTCAGTTTTTTCGGGACTAAATTTAACTTGCCATCTGGAAGCCCATTCTGAAATTCTGTCCAAGTCTTTATTGAGATTACAAGCCGCTATATCAGGATCCTCTATGATTACATACAAAGATATGTCATCAGCAAAAAGTCTTATATTACTATGTATTCCTTCAACAATGTCATTGATATAGATAATAAACAATAATGGTCCTAGGACCGAGCCCTGTGGCACACCTGCCAAGACAGCTTTTGGATCTGGGCTATAGCCATTTATAACTACCTTTTGATATCGATTTTCTAAGTAACTATCAAACCATCTCAATAAATTTCCACAAAAACCCTAATGGTGTGGCTTATAAATTATTCCTTTGTGACAAACTTTATCAAAAGCTTTACTTACGTCACAAAATACAGCTCTAACTTCCTTACCATCATCTAAAGCCTTTGCAATAAAGTCATATAAATATGTCAACTGATTTGAGGTGGAGTCTCCCTGCATGAATCCAGATTGTAGGTTAGTGAGCACATTATTATTCCTTAAATAGCTGTACACATGTTTAAACATACATTTTTTAAATATTTTTGCTAAACAACTTGTGAGCGCAACCGGTCTGTAATTTGTACATTCTTTTACGCTATTTCTTCTTATAAATAGAAATGATAAGAGCTTCTTTCCATAGTGATGGAAATATTGCTCGGTTAAGAGAGAAATTGAATAGTTTAGTAAGGATTGGGGCTTAACTGTTAGCTGTGTTTTTAAGTACTTTATTTCCAATACCATCAGGGCCAGTTGCCTTTGTGGTGTCGACGGACAGTAGTATATCCCTAACTTCATTTTCCATCAAAATGATATTTACAAAAGAATTTGCAACTTTGTCTATAAAATAAAATTGGGGGAAAGTGGTTTTTTGCAGTTTTAAGTTTAAGACATTCCTTTACTTAAACGCCACCAAGTCTTTGTACCATGAGAACTATTTATTACAGTATCAATTTTGTGCGTGGTCCGGGTACACGCACTGTGCATCTGTATTGTGTGACACTGATAAACAGGTTATATTATATCCACCACTTTGCTATGTTAGAAAAATGTGTCACGATGAATCATGGGTTTACAAGAAATCGGATTTCAAACATTTTGTGGGAGAAAACGAAGCTGCAATGTACGTGAAACGCCCGGGCACATGTAAGGCTTCCTGGTTGAATCCAGCCCGGCAGACTGACTGATATCGACTTGCGTGATCCACGTGATATGTTTATCTTGATACAGGAGCAGTCAGGCACAGCGCCTCTATGTGTACACAGTTTTTTATGTAACCTTGAGAACAGGAATTTGTCAGCGATATTCATTGGGAGTTAAATGATTGATCCTCAATGGTAAATTCTAGTGAAATTAGTGCTGATGCAGCCAACATGTGAATGAATTTATACAGTAGTAAAGAACACATGGTAATGGTACAGGAATCTTTTACACGCATATAGATGGACCAGTTCAACAATTCTGTATTCAGAATGCCCCCAGACCTCTGCTCCACAAAAAAAGGGAGTTATTTTTGTATCAAATATTTAAAAAAAGAAAGATGTCCGATGCAATTCCCTATATTGAATTGTACCATGTGTTACCAATTTTTAGGGGAACAATTGCCTTGCCTTTGCATGTATTTATGATGCGTGCCATCGGTGGGGCAGGGTACCCAAACTTTTTTCGCGAACACCTCGTATCATTTGACAGGGATTCAAAAACACATGTTCATGATATCGTCGGAATCATTCAATCGATTATGTTTATGGCAGCAGTTTCTTATGAATGTTGGAAGAGTTTTGTCGCTTTTATTTTATTCATTTACACAATTATAATCATGTTTATATCGACTTGGTGCAAATGCGTAACATAATTCATAGTGTGATTGTTTGTTTGTTTGTTGTTTAAAGCCACACTCAGCAATAGTCCAGCCATATGACGGCGGCTCATAGTGTGATATGTAATGACTGTATACTGAACACATCACTGCATCGCATCTGAATATAATGTTTCAGTTAGTTGTTTATTGTAAGGTAAAATCGTATCACTGTAACACAGGGTTAGAAGGTGTCATATGAAGGTGAAAACATGTCAACACATGACATATTGGTGGAATAGTTTTCAATAATTGTGGAACTGAAAACGTCGTGTCGAGACACTGTGGTTGGACGTTGCATGACATACTAATATTGTAAACTACGGTTATAACGAAGTGAAAGGGACCAGTAATTTAAGGTCGTTATAATCTTAGTTTGTTATAAGCATATATACAGCATATGTACAACTTTCCGGGACTAAAAATAGGTTCATTATGTCAGTCAATTCGTTATAGGCGTGTTCCCCTTTTAAACGTAGTTTACTGTACAATCAATCATGAATAAACCTCCCATGTTAGTTCAGCCTGATAAGATTCAATAAAAAAGAGTGATCTCCAAACAAGACTGAATGCTGTTGTCCACAACCCGCCCCATGTGGATACACGCATCACAACTACCCCGGGGATGTCCATAACCCGCGCTGTGTAGATACACGCATCACCACTACATCGGGGACGTCCATAACTCGTCCTATGTGGATACACGCATCACCACTACATCGGGGACGACCATAACTCGTCCTATGTGGATACACGCATCACCACTACATCGGGGACGTCCATTACCCGTCCTATGTGGATACACGCATCACCACTACCACGGGGATGTCCATAACCCGCTCGATGTGGATACACGCATCACCACTACCCCGGGGATGTCCATAACACGCTCGATGTGGATACACGCATCACCACTACCCCGGGGACGTCCATAACCCGCCTTATGTGGATACACGCATCACCACTACCCCGGGGACGTCCATAACCCGCCCAATCTGGATACACGCATCACCACTACCACGGGGACGTCCATTACCCGCCCTATGTGGATACACGCATCACCACTACCCCGGGGATGTCCATAACCCGCCCGAGGTGGATATACGCATCACCACTACCCCGGGGATGTCCATAACCCGCCCTATGTGGATACACGCATCACCACTAACCCGGGGATGTCCATAACCCGCCCTATGTGGATACACGCATCACCACTACATCGGGGATGTCCATAAACCGCCCTATGTGGATACACGCATCACCACTACCCCGGGGATGTCCGTAACCCGCCCTTTTTTTGTAAATAAACTTTTATCACAGATACGTTTTAAATGTCTTTAAAGAAGCATCGCGTCCCCAGGCACCGTAGGCCGGTTAACCAGCCAAGCCTTAGTCACGTCAAAATAGTATATATTTTTATGGACCTACGTGTCATACCATTCATTTATTAAATCTATCACATCTCACGATGTCTGAAATACGTATTATATTTCAATTTATCATTTTTTATTGATGGATTAAAAAGTTATTCACTCTTTCCGGCAATGTTATTGAAAATATAATTCTCGGACATACACCTCGACAACGTGCACATCGAAAGTGTCAAAGAGCAAAACAAAGACGTTTCAAGCAAATCTTTAAATATATCATACAAAGTGATAAATAAAATCAACAAAAATATATCTAAAAGTGGTCAAACTTACAGCTAAGTTATTATTTCTATCTTTTCGTGCGATCGCGTGTAATGTAAGTCAAATGACATCTCGGCTTTCGGCGCCTCGAATTCTCGGCTCGGTCACGATGTTCAATGCCAAAAATCTTTGTCATAGCTTGCAACCTAGCATGATACATCCACGAAGCTCCATATTTTTAATATAGATCGCGATTTCCTGCTTAAAACGTTCAATATAACACGATTTAACCAAAATATTTCGTAAAAATCTGAAATTCATCGTACACGAGGATTTGTAATTTGATTGCCTGCCTCAGGTCACGTGCTCAAATTTGACCAATCATGAAGCTTATAGCTGATTTCGGCAAGAAAGCGTCATTAACAACAATTTTGTATCCAATGAAATCTTATGTTAAGCTACGAAAAGACTCAAAGCAATGTTACAAGCGTGTAGATGAAAAAACAAGCTTTCTAGCGATGTGTCATACGTCAGACACCGACGAACGTGTTATTCATGCGAAGCATTCGAAAACGGAGGTATTTCTTCATGTTACTGAGCGGACAGCCGCTGTTATCTGGAAATGAGTGAAAAGAGATACTATTCATAATTCTTTTTAAAATAATTTTCCAATTAGATCTACGTAAACAATGAAAATAAAAAAGAAATAAGTAGATCTCTTGAAATCTTACATTTGCCCCAAATCGTCAAATTTTCGCTTTCTTGGTCCTTAATCTGGACGTTATGAATGTGCCAGCTTACATTTTTTATTTAGAACGAACTTAATTCAGTTGTCAATGCATTATTTAAATAATATGATAAACATAACTTATAAACACTAGGATTAGACCTTTCAAATTGTCTATAACATGGCTGTTGCTATAATTATTTTTAATTGTTTTTTTGCCTTTATACATGAAAATGGCAAATCATTAGTTACTGGACATTGGTACATTTAGTATTTAGTATTTACTCCTAGAATCTACCATCTAGTCACAACTCACAAATTTGTAGAACTGTAGTTTTGTGTTTGCTAGCCATTACATGGAAATGGCAGATGATTCATTAAGTTAAAATACTCATTACAGTATATATTTTATGACTCATGAACATTCATTCACTTTCATTTAATTTTTCATGTTAATAAACTAAGTTTAATTCATTTATCTCTTGTCTTCTCTTGTCACACTATGTGTATCGTAGCGTATCGAGATACGTATCGTATCGTGACCTAGGTGTATCGTGGCAGCCCTACACCCCACCATCCATCACAACACTCCAGTCAACAAATGGCCCCCACCCCGAACACCCCACCACCCATCAACAACACTCAGGTCAAACACATGGCCCCCACCCCGAACACCCCATCCACCCATCAACAACACTCCAGTCAAACACATGACCCCCACCCCGAACATCCCTTCCATCCATCACAACACTTCAGTCAACACATGACCCCCACCCCGAACACCGCAACCCTTACACCCCACCCACCCATCAACAACACTCCAGTCAACAAATGGTCCCCACCCCGAACACCCCATCCACCCATCAACAACACTCAAGTTAACACATGACCCCCACCCCGAACACCCCTTCCATACCATCACAACACTTCAGTCAACACATGACCCCCACCCCGAACACCGCAACCCGTACACCCCACCCACCCATCAACAACACTCCAGTCAACACATGGCTCCCTACCCGCAACACCCCATCCACCCATCAACAACCCTCAGGTCAAACAAATGGCTCCCACCCCGAACACCCCACCACCCATCAACAACCCTCAGGTCAAACAAATGGCTCCCACCCCGAACACCCCATCCACCCATCAACAACACTCCAGTCAAACAAATGACTCCCAACCCGCAACACCCCACCACCCATCAACAACCCTCAGGTCAAACAAATGGCTCCCACCCCGAACAACCCACCACCCATCAACAACCCTCAGGTCAAACAAATTGCTCCCACCCCGAACACCCCATCCATCCATCACAACACTCCAGTCAACACATGACCCCAACCCGAACACTCCGCCCACCCATCAACAAAACTCCAGTCAAACACATCACCTCCAGCCCAAACACCCCTTCCATCCATCACAACACTCCAGTCAAACACATGACCCCCACCCCGAACACCCCTTCCATCCATCACAACACTCCAGTCAACACATGACCTCCACCCCGAACACCCCATCCACCCATCAACAACACTCCAGTCAAACACACGACCCCCACCCCGAACACCCCATCCACCCATCAACAACACTCCAGTCAACACATGACCTCCACCCCGAACACCCCATCCATCCATCGCAACACTCAAGTCAAACACATGGCCCAAAACCCGACCATCCCGCCCAACCCGACCATCCCGCCCACCCATCAACAACACTCCAGTCAAACACATGACCCCCACCCCGAACACCCCTTCCATCCATCAACAACACTCCAGTCAACACATGACCCCCACCCCGAACTCCCCTTCCACCCATCAACAACACTCCAGTCAACACATGGAACCCACCCCGAACACCCCTTCCATCCATCAACAACACTCCAGTCAACACATGACCTCCACCCTGAACACCCCATCCATCCATCAACAACATTCCTGTCAAACACATGACCCGCACCCCGAACACCCCGCCCACCCATCATCAACACTGTAGTCTACACATGGAACCCACCCCGAACACCCCACCAAGCATCAACAACACCCCAGTCAGACACATGGCTCCCACCCCGAACATCCAATCCACCAATCAACAACGCTCCAGTCAAACACATGGTCCCCACCCTGAATATCCCACCCACTCATCAACAACACTCCTGTCAAACACATGGCCCCCACCCGGAATACCCCGCCCACCCATTAACAACGCTCTAGTCATCTATCATCATCAACCCACGACACACAACCACTCATCCGTGATCAACTCGTGTTATTCCGGGACAGGTTGCAGGTTACGAACAGGGGCGAGTGCTGACGAATGACAACCACTACCACAGAAGGATCATTACGTCACGATGAAAAATCCGACCGCCCACCGCTGGGCTATGAGCACTAAAATTACGATGTCACTCGTAATGGAGTCTCAGCCGCAACGTTGAAATACTCCATGCAGAGGACCCTGTGTAGAATAAGTTTCCAGCTTGTCGTGAGAGGCAACTAATCTGGGCTTGGATGACTGCGTGTCACCAAACCCCGGCGTTCTGATCACAATACTAACAGCCTAGTAATACACATAAGGTAGAGAATATATGGATGTCAACTTCTTTATTATGAGGAACACAACTTTTCGGAGTATATGCTTTCTCCTTCGTCGGGTGAATGAATGCCATGAGGCAGAGAGCATAATATATGTACATGTAAGGACAACAAAATTACAGTCTTGTTGGTGGTTCTGGGGCTGGCTTCTGCGACATGGTGTTGGAGTGGGCGTTCTAGTTGAGTGGGCTTGTTGATGTGAGATGTCGGCTGGTCTGGGCTAGGGACTTAGTCGTTTGGGAGGAAGGTCAGGTGGTTGTTGAACGTAACACTTTTGCTGATGGTCTTGTTGTACTTGTTGATGGATGTTACTGCATCAACCTCATGTTGATGTCGTATCAGGTCTTTGAAAGGCATTTGTAGTGATACACCCAAGGAAAAGAATATATGAATATCAACCTGTCGTATTTCTTCCTGTTCATGCCTGACCTTGTCTTTATCTAGTGAACATTACTTGTTTGTCAAACCCATATACACAACACTAATACGTCCTAAAATTTAAATCAGAATGTCACAAAGCTATATCATATCTGCTTCGTGACACGCCTTTCAACATAAACACACGAACCTTAAACAAACTCTATTCATGGTTATCAGAGCGCTGTGTTTCCCTGTGAGCTAGAAATACAGTAAGAATATACTTCCTGGTGGGACGTGAGTAGGGTGGAGGATTGAAGGAAGGTGGCTGTTACGCAGGCCAGGCTTGCCCTTCATACTGTGCAAAACTTATTCGAGGTAAGTTCTTCTTTCTTGAAAACCATTCACACAAGGGTCTTCACCTATGTTAATGTTAACCGTAATTTTCTAGGTCAATGTTACGTCTCATACGGAAGTCCCACCGCGTATTGACCAGATACAAACAATTTGTACCAGGATATCAATTATGAGACATTGTATGTATGTGTGTGGCTTTATGATTTTTGTTCACGCAGTGTACCCATGTCTTTGGTGACGAGTCAACCTTAACACATGCCTAACTAATACGAGGTATACATATCTCAACGTCTTCTTTTCTTATAAGAGACCTTTATATTGGTATTTTAATTGATAGAATTTGTATTAATGTCAAGAAGTTTTATTTAGTAGATTATAGAAAAAGAGCTTAATTCAAGGAAGACACACCACACACAAGTTATTTACTAAATACACCAACTGCCGCGAGACACGTCAGTGAAACAATATACCTACCCACAGTCCTCCATGTTTCAACACAATGACTGTTGCACATGTCTATTGTCAACGAACCGGAGCATGTCAGTTTCATATAATACTTGCGAACCTTTCGTTTCAGTACACCAAACATAAAGGCCAATGGACAAGTTGTACACATTTACAGGTACTGAACATTTCAAATATTTATAACTTTATGATAAGTGGGTAATTGGTGGATTTGAATTTGGAAGTTGTGTCAGCTCGACTGCATACAATCAGTAAGCTCTCCGTTGATGTTCTTGATAACCAGAAAAAGTAATATTAAATGTTACTTTTAGATGTTACAGTGAAGGAGATACTGTGGAAAGCTTGGAAAATATATTTTTGTCACCATTACGTATATAAAGCTTTATATATATATATATATATATATATATATATATATATATATATATATATATATATATATATATATATATATATATATATATATACATACATACATACATATATATATATATAATATATCTGCATAAAGCAGAGTCGATTGTACGATTCCGACTATAGCATGTGTTTATGAATCACTATCAAACAGTAAAGATACCAGGTGTGTACGAAAAGGTGAGCGTATCATGCCCCACCGGGTTCGACCGTCACAAACACATGCAAAGTCAAGGAAATTCGAAACATATATACAGTAATCATTTCAGTATATCTTCGTTAAAGCTGTACAAAGCTTACGTTACACATTGTATAAACAAACTGTACTGAGTGCCCAGTCTACATAAAATATGCAGGGTAAGACCAGGTGATAGATGCAGTTTGTTTGCATGTCATACATAGAGGCATATCTACATTTACAGCGTACCTCTACCTTGTCACCTGTATTGCCACAACCTGTCCGGCCGGGTCACAGATGATCTGGTAAGTACATGGTGCTCTGATGCAGGTGTTCAGCCTTTAGTGTACTGTGGCTGGCAGGATGAGGGGGCATTTCAGATTATCTGTGCATAATCACCATCTGTTCGATTTACTTGGCAAAATAATCTCCCGGGGTGTCATTATTTTCACAACTATGTTTTTGTTTTGTTTTTTGGGTTTGGTTTAAAATATATGAAATTGCTTTTTTGTATCATGTACTGGCCTCGAAGTTCAATTAATGTAAAACACTGTTATATAGCTGAGTAGTATAGGTAATGATGGTTCTGGACCACTTCCACTGGAGCCAGATTCATATACCTATACTGCTACTACAGGGGGGATTTTTTATGTCAAAATGATTATGTGATTTAACGATAGTCATGAGTTGTATTAAACGAAACATCAATATTAATTAATAATGGATAAAATTTACTATAGCCCACGAGGATATTGGAAAGGTGTAGGAGCAATAAAAAAATTAGCCACCGCGGCTAAAGTATCTAAAGATGTGGCCAAGGATTGGTTAAAGAAACAAGCGTTGTGGCAAATATATTTACCAGCACCGCGTTATATACCGAGGAAGAAGTTTGATATTTTTACAACGAATGAAGTTCATCAGGCTGACCTCTTGTTTCTTCCCCACGATAAGGTAAAACGCAAAACGTATAAATACGCTTTAACGGTAGTTGATGTGGCTAGTCGATACAAAGAGGCTGAGCCATTAACATCGAAAGAATCAACAGAGGTAGCTAATGCACTGAGTCGCATATACAAACGTGGACCTCTAAAATGGCCTAAGCTATTTCAAGTAGATCCCGGTCGCGAGTTTATGGGATCGGTAACTAAACTGTTAACAAAGCACGATGTCGAAATCGTCCGTGGTGAAAGAGAGGCCCACCGCAGTCAAGCTATCGTCGAAAGATTTAACAGGACATTAGCGGAACGTTTGTTTGGCTATCAGTATGGGATCGAAATGAAATCCGAGCGATTGAGATCAACCGAATGGGTGACACGATTATCAGCCGTTGTATCAGCGCTGAATAATGAAGTAACGAGATTAATAGGGAAGAAACCATCCCATGCTATTAAAATGAAATCCGTGACTTCCGAATCTTCAGCACCGAGGAGAGGCAAAGAACGAAAACTTCCGGATAGAGTAAGGGTAAGATATTTATACCAGGCCGGTGAACTCGAAGGAGGCCTACGTCGCGCAACCGATCCCATATGGTCCCTTAAGACGTATAACATTAGTCGATTGGTTACGAAAGAAGGAGAGCCTATTCTTTATTATCTTCAAGATGGACCGGGTAGGGCATTTGTACGAGAAGAGTTGTTCATAGTTCCCGACGGTACGGTATTACCACCATAACCATAAGCATAGGTATTTACACCATCATTATCAATCCATCTCTTTGTATCTAAGGGGGATAATGATGTCTTGTTCATTCTTAATCCATATATCCTATGATCGTAACTTCTTAAAGAGTTCATCTCGTGTTTGAACGTTCTACCGTTGAATAATGATTCTTTATACTGTTCGTGTTTGATATGCTTTTTTACAACGTACTTCTTAACGCCCTTAGCTTTTCTTATCTCTCCATTATCAGACTTCTTTATAGAATACATCTTAGGTCTTAATCCCACATACTCCGCTATAGGGGTCCCAGCACATTCATCCTTCATCTTACCTAACACCTTTTTATTTACAACGCTGTGCAGTGGATTATCTTTTGGGTAATCGCTCGTGTCGTACATATCTATTTTTTCTGCCATATCTTTATACACATCCTCGGTTTGTATTTCCATCAACAAAGAATCTGTGTCGGTATATAACACCTCGCATCTATCGCCGTATTGCTTCTTAAGTTCGTTGTAATAAAAGTCATACATTAAGTGTTTTGACAAGTCGAGAATACTCATACCGACGTACACCGGTCTGTTGAATTTTATATTACTCTTCTGCATATGCAACGCGGCTAAGTCGTTATCGAATATCTTGCTTCTGTTAAAAGCCAGACTGGCTATAAGTTTCCTGAGTCTTTCTTCCTCATTAGATCTGACTAATTTAACATCAACACACTTCCTTAGATTCTCCATAGTTTTACCAAATACCGAGTTATTCATGAGCTTATATAGATTCTTTTCGAAATCGCTGGTAGCTATCTTTCTTAAATCTGTGTTCAACCTTATATAGGGCTCCATCCAAGGGCTTTGATCGAACTTTAGAACTCTGTGTATTTTCTTAAGTTTCATACCTAACGATAGATACAACTGGAGATTTCTGTAGTGAACTATATATTTTGTTTTATCCATCAAATTTGGTACGAGTTTTTCTACGTTAGCTAACCTACTATTACCCATCAAGGAGCGTTGATATTCCGACATCCAATCTTTATTAACCATTAATCTTTCGGGAGCTAGCGGATAACTGTTGTGATCTTTATGTAACGAACTTGGATATTCCAAGTCAACTTCTAGTATGTACCCTTTATTCACTTCGATATTATAGATATTATTCACATTGATATCATCGACCCATTCAAAACCACCCGTGGGTAAAGGTTGACTCATAGCCCATCCGTACAAATTGTTAGCGTCGAGATATAATATGTGGGTGTCGGGTTTACTGGGATCGTATCCTTCCACTAATTTATTATTAGCCTTAGAATACCTTTTAGCTGCCATTGATATACCACCTCTTAATCCTTTCTCAATAAACAAGTGCATATCGTAATCTGTGAGTAGTTTTAGTTCTACGCCGGTCTTCTTCAACAATGCATCCCACGATAGTCCGGGACTGGAATAGTACCATGCCGGATCCAAGCCATATTGTTTGAAACATGTCTTTCTAAATATCTCGAATATATCGGCGAGTAACAGTACATCGGTTTTTAAGTACAGATCGTGATAATCGCCTAAATTCTTACAACCTAATTTATCCCAGACCGTCAGAGCGTGTTCATAATCGGCATCTGTTATTCTAGATTCTGTTAAGTTACTATAGAATGATTCGAGGGGTGGTAATTCAGTTTCTTCGAATCTAGACCAATCATCCATATATTCGTAAGGATATACACCTTTTCTCAGCAACAAATGACGAGTTATCTTATCGGTATATTGATTTGTTATCGCGAAGTCATCGGGATTGTTCGCATTAGCTAAATTGTCCAGGGAAGATAACAGAAACTGTACGGAGTCTATGAATCTAAGCCCATTACTTTGCTTTGTTCTAGATTTCCCATCCTTGTCCCTATAATGTATAGGTTTAGTCAACGAGAACGATATGTATTTTTCCATATTATTAGGAATGCACGTTAAACCGCCGTCGGTCTTCGAGATAGCTTGCATAATGAGATGTGAATCGTATCCTCTAAGGTTATGAAACACAACGGGGATGGGTATTGTTTGAGAGTTCATTTTTAGTTTCAAGTTACACTCGTTATGCGCGGCTCCCCGATAATTACCCGTGACGTGACAATGATCTCTTACGGAATCCCCATCCAGGGGTTTATTACAAACGTGACAACTCGTTGACTTCTTATAGGCACTCCAATCATCCCTCGTCATACGCATGGGTATCGTACACGATAATTTTTCCCTGATTATTCTCTCTTCATTTTGTAGATATTCTAGGAACTTTCCCGCTGCATCGGGACCTCTGTAAATCACGGGAGTGTTTGTTTTCCCATCATACCTTACAACTATATATCCAAACCCACAAGGAATATGTTCTTGAGTTTTGTACGTAAAACTATTATCAGTATTATTGCGTTCGGTATTTTCTATGGGTTTGATAAGCGCTTCGAAGTCGGCGTAAATTACGTACGGTACTGGCATTTGATTACAATAATGTTCAAATTTTAATATATTTTTTCCCTCTTTAGGCATATCGATCCTGATAGCATTCTGTCCAACACCTCTACAGTCTTCTTTATGCGCTTCTAATAGATCTTGTCTGCTGTACCCATGCAGGATTCTTTCACAGAAATATTTCTTTCTAGCATGTTTTGTTTGATCGTATAATAGCCTGTTTAAACTCTTTATCCACGTATAATGATATTTACCATCTTTTTCGATCAGAAATGAATTGATTCTGGGGATATTTTCCGGAGCGGAGCTTATCCTGTGTACAACAATTCCTTTAGAATGTCCGAAAACATTTATAGCTAAATTATTTTGCTTTTCCACCTTATCAATTTGTGATATTGGTGTAGGTTCGTCTATACCATCGAAGTTGAGTCCATCGTTTTGGGGATAGCTAGAAGGTCTATCTGGATGCTTGTCTACGGGGAACAATGCAGATCTTATCATCATTCTTAAACAGTCATCGGATTTATTTTTTACGTTAATTATGGCTTTTTTCTTCTTATAATACGGAGGTAAATCTATATAAGATCCACCTTTGAAAGGCATATAATTCGCTATATCTAAATATAAACTATCGATTTTATCAACACCCCAACCCGAACCTCTATTAGTCCAGCGTTCTAAAGTTTCCTGTATTCTCTGAATTGATGTATCTAATGATGAGTTTATAGCATCGGATTCGGTTATAACTTCTTGATTGCTTCGGAAATATGGTTCGGTATATTCGGTGCTATCGTCTGTGTTACTTTTACTCAATGTCATTTTAATCGTCAGCTGGTATTTTATACTATGTAAGTCATCTAATTCCTCGTTAATTTTACTCGATATGATGGGCTTAATATCGTTAACATCCATGTTGGAATTAATATCCATCTTCCAACCTCTTAGATATTTACCAACGCCGGCGGATGTGGGTACAAATATTAATTCTTGTTGTTGTTGAATATCATCAACATTATTAGGTTGAATATCAACATTTTCAATAGGTTGATTATTATCTAGTAAAGCGATCAATTCAGCTCTTCTCATTCGAGAATAACCTCTCAGCCCACCGTTTCTCGCTCGAACTTTGAGTTCTCTAACAGTCTCGGGTCTGTTGTATTCCAAACCGAGTAAATCCATCAATTCAGCTTTTCTCATACGAGAATATCCACGCAGTCCACTTTGCTTTGCCATAGCTTTTAATTCTCTGACAAAAACCATTGTGGTTGAATGGTATATACAAAATGATTCATTTGTCTAAATGGTTGTTTTTCATATATAAATACGTATTCTCCCCAACCTATTCCTCTCATTGATGTAATCTCTCTTCCTAGCATAAATAATCTGCTTCCTGACCTTATCAGCACCGTGACTCTTACATAAACTGTAACTACATTTGACTCCAATCCCACATACAGAACAAACGTAATTTTTAAAACCCTTTCTGATGTTATAAGCGTGAGTGCCACAGTAAATACCCACCGATGGCTTCTGACATTGAATCGATTTCCCCATGAGTGTATATTTGCATAGATTCATGGTGGTTATACACATATCATATCATTTGTCTAAAAGGTAAAACACATCTACACTATTGATTAGGCAGTCAGCCAACGCTATTTATAGATCGCTCATAGCCACAGCTGTCACTCTGACTTATGCATGGTATAGCTGAAAATCAATACACAAGTCAAACCAATAATCATAAATGTCATCTCTCGGTTTTTTTGAGCCTCTGACGGTGTATAAAACTGACTCATTGTTGGTCTCAGTATTGGGTCTAGTTTTTTCCCATAAACGAGGAAGTATTCGTGCAGGGCAGATTCAACATCCTTAAACGTTTGAATTGAATGTCCTTCCTTAATCAGTTGTTCATGAATAAAGTCTAATCTCTTCATTCTCTGCTGTGTATATTGTAACTGGGCTGCTTGGTATTGTTCTAAAGCTTCGTTATGTCGTTTACGCTCCTCTTCAACTTCTTTAGCGTTTGATTCCCTCATACTAGAAAATAAAAAATTACTCCCCGAAAAAGCTAGAGCATTAACAACAGCTCCACCGACCATCATCGCAATTGATGCCATATGTATAATAATATAAAATATTCAAATGTTTAATTACTTCATTATGTCTTCCGGGATAAGTCCTTGTTTGATGAGCATATCCTTCGTTGCCATAGCTAATCCAATATCAAGAATGGCCATTCCGATGTCATATCCATTAAAATCTAGCTTGGGTGGTGTGGCTTTAGTAATCATTTTAGCCATACGGGCATAGCCAATGGCCAAGCCGGTGACCACCGCTGAATGATACGTCGCGTTTACCAACATTTTACCGTCTGTAGCTGGAGTAGTCATGCTTCTTATAGCATTATATGGGGACTAACCTCTAATTGAACTTGTTGTTGCGGCGGGGGTGACGATTTCTCTTCTCCGGTATTATAAAAGAACCATACAACCGCTATACCAGCAACTCCTACTAGTGTCCATGTTTTAATCGGATTTGAATTATTTATTAATTTCGCTTTGCGCGCCAGCCCACCCTTTCTTCCTGCGGCTATTTTCAAAGGATTCTTTGTCACTCTGGGTTGTTTTTTTGTATTCACATGTGGTGCAATCGCTGGTGGTGGTTCCTCATTCACTTGTTGTGTGTTCACTTGTTGTTCCGCAATCTGTTGTGGTTCCTCGTTCACAATCTGTTGTGGTGTCACCTGTTGTGATTGTGTCTCCATTATTATTAAGTTGGCACGTATGTTTAAATTGACAATACCTAGCCGTTATTAAAGCTGTGGTGAACGGAGCTAAGTACATTCCGAATCTATGATAAAACTCACAGCTCACTGAGCTTATAGCATGTTCGATGAATGGGTCTTTCTCGAGAGATTCGCATAAATACAGGCGATGTTCCGCCGGGATGGGGAGAAACGTACTAGCTACGGCTGTGTATAGTTGTAATATAGAAGACCCTATCGTTTTAGTCATGGTAGCTCCCAGTCTAGACTCGTAACGCGCGTACAGTTTTTTAATCTCTTCGTCGGTCATGTTATCAATTTTTTCGATGGTATAATTTTCTCCCAAATATTGGGAACATTTTCCACCGGCTACCAAAGCGGCGAGTCTTTCTCTATGTTTATCTAAAGATTTATCTGTAACATTTTGATCTGCATCAGATTCTTTGAGCATTTGTTCGATGAGTTCGTCGCATTCCATAATGTAATACCTAAGGAGATATTTAAGTCTAACATAATATAATATGACATATCCAATACATCCCGTAATAATGAACTGTTGTGAAAGAATGAGGATTTCGAACCACATTTTTATGTAATATTAACCGCTAATGTTCAATTTGCTATAATTTGCTACATTTTGCTATAATTTGCTACATTTTTCTACAATTTGCTACATTTTTGCTACATTTTGCTAAGCAATTGCATAAGCAGCTGGTTGATCGGTTTTTAATACGAGTTTACAGTGCTTCGTTGCCGCTAACACTTTTCTGACTTTGTCTCGTTCGATCTTGGTATAAATGACATCATTTTCGCGTAAACATTCCTCGAATGAATCTCGATCTTTGCAATGAAAAAGCGCTACCCATTTGGTCTGCTCTCTGAGATCTTTCAGGACAGAGTTGTATTTTTGTGTAAGTACCCAAACGCTATGTTGAGTATGCCGACCGGAGAATGCTAAATAGGAAAGCATATCTTTCTTTTTTGTGAGTTCTTTACTCGCGCTGCAGTCGTCTATTACAAAAAGGGTCGATTCTCCTTTGTATTTTTCGTGACATACTCGGAGGCAGTAAACGATCGCCCGGATCGACTCTGTGTACCCCGTCGTCATTCATTACCCAATCTCTCGATAAGTAGGTTTTATTAACGCTTATAGTCGGGCACAGAATAATGATATGATCGAAAACGTCCCGATATTGACTTTCTAAAATATCTAGAATAAAGGCTGTTTTTCCGCAGCCCGTTTGCCCGCATATGATAGCGCAGTGCGGATCTTGAGGTAAAAGATTATCAATAGATTGCTTGCACGAATCTTCCATTCTGTATATTAAGTTGCGCATCCATAATCACGTACAAATATATGTTTAATTTACCAGCCGCTTCCTGAAGTTTCGTTATCTGTATGGTGGCACCCTCGCTAGCATTTTCTATTCTCCTCCCACTGCCGTGTAATTGGTCATCGTCCGTTGTTCGCATGTCGAGCCATAGCGCGTACTTCGTGGTGAGGTATTCACCCATCGATACACTCCCGAGAGACAGATCTTTCACAACCGCGTTAACTTCCGGAGAACGTTTTATAGAAGGAAGTTTTTTAATCTCATCCCACTGGTGATACGCTAGCATTCCTTGGCTATATAGTTGATTAGGAACGCCCTCGATAGTCAATTCTACTTTTGTAATCTTGGGATTGTAGAACTTCTCGGTATTTCTTTTAAACGCATCGGAGGGGTCCTCGAACAACATTAAAATACCCTTCAACGACCTCGTGGGAACGTTTAGATTGATATTCCACATCGTATCTTTTTTGTCCCTCGTGATCTTTCGGTGTCGCAGCACGCGATCGTACAAAATGGCTAAACTTCCGGTATACTGGTTACGAATTTGTCTGGCTAATTCGGGATCCGTTATCATATCGTACTCCAGAGAGATATTATCAATTGAATAGCTAGCATCATCATTAGCAGATCTGATTACTCTACCGTAGTCATTAAAAGTGAGTTCGTATTCTAACCTATCGCCTAGGGATGCTTGATAAAAGGGCATGTGGGAATCTAGTAATTCAAAGTCTAAGGGAACATAGAATCTGTTACCTAATGCATCGGCAACGGCCTTATCTTTTTCGTTGGTATCAACACCATTTTCAGCACCCACGCGCAGTCTCAATGTGTTCTTATTACAAATACCTTGGTACTGTAAGTTTTCCCGCTCTTTATCCGTTCTCCAGAGATCCATGTAGCAATAGTATACATCACTATCGTCGATACTCAAAACCTCATTACCGCTAATTTTAATGGCGATTTTCTTAACGATAGCACGACCTATGTTCTGAACGGGCTCCCTGTTAACGTCTGTAGAAGTCAAACTAATCGTAAACGCTAGTCGGACAGTTCCCGGAACTAACACATCGTGTGCGCCGAGATTAGGAAAGTGAACCAGAAGCGTTTGATTCTGATCTATGGTACTAGGGTTATTAGTTATAGTTACAGACTGACGAATTGCCTTGACCCCTAATGGATCTCGAAGTCTACGTTGTGGGTTTAACTTGCGTCCGTATTGCGAAGACATTGTTTATATTGAAATTATGTACCCTATGTTTAATATAAAAATGGCTAATTTTGAACATAATGACTTAGATCTAAGTACACTTGATGACTTTGATAACCCAAACGAAGAGGGTACTGATGAAACCAACTTTGGTGGCACGAATCTTAACGATGAAATTTTACAATCAACCGTCAATGATTATTACGATGCATTAAAAGATGATAAAAATTATGTTATCCCAATAGGTCGTGACTATTCAAAGTTTAAGCTAGATGGTAAAGGAATATTGCGAGTGCGTGACTCTCCGCATATTGATCTTATGCATTATAGTACTCGTAAGCCCCTAGCCTTGTCTACTATAGCTGGTAAACATAGTCGCGAGTTTGTTCGTGATAAATTAGGTTTTGTAGAATACGGACGAGCAAAACTTCCAGCGAAGACTACTAAGGTTCTTCAAACCGTGCGTACTGAACTCGGTAATACAGATGATTTGGAAGCTGCCTCTAACGTGGCCTCGAACGGACTCGGAGAAATCTTAGATACCTATTACGATAATTCCACGGTCAGTGTATCACCATATTCAGAGTTCAGTATTAGGGAATTACGAGGTCTTGACAAGGCAATGCGAACAGTGCGGGGAGAACTCATCAATAATACAGCCAAGATATCCGAAATCGACAAGCATATAGCTCAAGAGAAAACAAAACTCGAACAGGCGGGCGATGAGTTCAGTAGACGCCGCGTAGCGGAAAGATTGCGTAACTTAGAAGACGAAAGATCGGCCCGCCTCGAAGCAGCTTCCAGTAATAGAAAGACACTTCGTTCGCAAATCAGTCGTATTCGAGAAACTATCGATCAAGTCCTCAACGATGACACTACACTGGCCGATAAAATTAAAACATTGTTCAGAGAACAGGGAATAACCATTGCCAGTATTTTAACCGCCTTGGGATTTATTATATCGACTTTGACTCTCTCGTTAACAGGTGGCAGTACAGGTGGTGGAGGTACACCGCCCAGCGATAAAAATGGTATAAAAGAGTGGATAAAAAAGAATTTAAAAGCATTAGGTTCAGCACTGGGAAAGCTCGCTGAGAAAGCCGCGGCCGCACTTCCCGGTATAATAGGGAGTGTTGTTTCCTGGCTATTGAATTTATTAGCTAAGACCACCACTTGGCTTAGTCAAAACTTGTGGGCACTGATCGTAGCAATTGCAGGGCTGTTGTATGTATCCGCTAAGAACTATTTAACCACCAAATCATGAGTAAACCAACCGAGACTCCACCCACTGCAAGCGCTGTTTTTTCATCGATATGTTGTTGATTTTTAGCCTCAATATGCGGTGGTACTTGAGCATTAGTAGATGGTTGAGCGATAGTTGGTGTTTGTGGCTTGACTATTCCCTTTTCGCCCGTGATCGTTTGCGTTATTAATTCAACGTTAATATCTGAATTTATACCTGGTTTTTGTTGATCGGTAGCGATAACAATTTTATTATTATAGCCTATCACTTGACCGATCTTAAGTTCCATATATGTATAGACATGTATAGTCCCGGCGCATAAACGAAGTCCACTTTTGATTGAGCGTACTGTAATGCATCTTGAAAACGCTTTATAGACGATGGTATGTCAACTGGTGAATTAATGGCGTCCTCCACGTTTGCGACAAACTGTTTTTGCGCGTCGAACGCCGTCCCAGTACCAATAATGGACGTTCGTGTTTGCGATTGTGCTCCGAGAATTGCCCATACATAAGTTCTTATCGATTCATTAACTCTTTCAAATCCTGGGTTAGTAAAATTATTTTCCGTTTTATCATTAAGAAATTCATTCCAAGCGTCTGTTGTATCGTTTGGATGCACAAACTTTGTTATAAGATAAGGAATGCCACTCTCAAAGTTCATACGATCTGCTCTAAACTGTTTACTCGAGAGAGCAAAGCCTGAAGGGATCACACCCGCTTTAATTAAATAATCGCTTTTATCTTTAATAGTTCTTTGTCCATTGTACGGAATACCTAGACCATGGCTAGGTCCTTTAATGCGCCAATCTTTACTCGTAGAAACATTAAATTCATTACAAATACGTTCGAAGGCCCTCTTATTATAATGATTATTTGCATGATTCCATGCTGGATCCATCGGTAATGGAGCACTAATTTCTTTAAGTATACGTCTAATCTGATAGTACACGTGAAATAATATAACAGACTTATATAGTTTAAATCCTGGGGCATTAACAGATACGCCACATCCCGTTGTGGCACACCATACGGCAAAGTTTAACTGATTCTGCCAAAATTGCATCGGACGGTTAAATCAATCGTCAATCATTGTATCGTTAGTTGCCGTGAAACTGTATTTTTCAAAGATATCTTGGAATTTAACGGTAAACTCAGCACCGGAGACAGTTACTATAATCGATTGATTAGTAATGTGAGTCGATTTCATATTTAAGTTATGATATAGTATCATTGTATATTTAATATGTATGTTACACTACCTGGAATAACAAATGGTCAGTCTATTGAACTGCTTCATACTATCGATAACTCGGATGGACAACTCGAAGTAGCTCTATGCGATGTAACGTATTACCCACTGTGGACCAATATAAGTGCTGTGAGAAGAAATAATAGTATAGATATAATAGGTGAAAACAATGGTATTGAAAAATTCATTACTATACCTGATGGGTATTACAGCGTATGCTCACTCAATGATGAAATTTTTAAGCCTAATGGAGCTAGTCTAACACAAAATGAGTCGAATGGGATAGTGAAAGTCGACTCTGGAGAAAAGTTGTAGTTCTTAGGCCATACTTAGAAGTTACACTTGGATTTCATCATAGAATAGGAATTATAAATTCTAACAAACCACGACAGGGAATTAAATTACCCGATTTAGTTCCCTATAAAGAGTTGTTCATCCATCTTGATCAAATAAGCACGACGGATAATATTCAACTAGAAAGTCCTTCAACTCTACTCAGAAGTGTTCCAGTGAAAAATGAAAAATATAATAGCGGTAGAACGGAATCATTCTCGTTATTACAATATAAAAAATTGAAGCGTGGTATTATTTCAGACCTCAAAATTTCTGTATTAGATGTAAAACATCAACCTGTACATATAGGATACTTAAGTGTAACACTACATATTAAAAATAATGGTTGATGCATCAGGCCCTGGAACAGTAAGACAATGTAATACAATTGCGCTTTCCGATCTCGGAGACACAGAAGGATTTGATAAACCCGGTTACAATGGTAAGTTATACGCTTTACACTTACACGATAATGTATACAAGCGGAAAGAAGTCACATTCTCGGGTAATCTAGGAGATTTAAGCGATGTTGATGTTAGTAGACTCCTTAAAAACACTTCGTACAATATTACTCGCAACGATGATAATAAATGGACTATGGTCGAAGCAAACATCGAGTGGCTACTGAATATCGTCATTATCCCACCTTATGCGATGATGGGTAAGGGACATAATTTAACTAAGATAATAAATAGTGGCATCGTACTCGCGGCTTATATCCCATCAAAACGAAAAAGTGTGTTGGTCACTCCCCTGCCAGAAAACCCAGGTCATATGATATATAGTCGTCCGTCCTTAAAAAACATTAGTTTAAATTTGGTTACTGAATTCGAAGATATTAAAGTTAACCTGAGTGCAATACCTAATATTTCTACGCTTATTATTGAAGTCTTGTTCGGAGATGTACCGGTAGATGCCTTCGAAATATTACCAGGTCTATCGATTAAATGGTTCAAGAATCATGAGCGTCAACGTTGCAGTATTATTCATATCGGAGCATCGCCCGTTGCAACCCTCGAGGGGGTCCAAATTATTAAGAGTGGTAGTATTTCTCTTTCTAAGATATTCTTGCCGTATAATATACATTTAATAAGGTTGATGTATAGTCTCAAAACATTTAAGCAAGACCAATTAAAGACTATTATATGATCGTTATATACACTATGAGTTTATATCCGGCGCTCAATGAAGCATTTGAAAAGATGGAAACTGTTGATGGATTTCGATTACATCAAATAAGCGACATAAAACATCGAATAGAGAAGGATAGGGAGTTGAGACTTGGATTGTATAAAAGGTATCGCAGAGCCGTGAATGCTCTGGACGGAGTTCACACCGCTCTTATAGTATCTGGCATGGGACTCGGTGTAGCGGGTATCGGTTTACTATCAACTATAATCGCCGCGCCTATCGTGCTCGGCATGGAAATAACCGCTGGAGTATCGGGACTGGCAGGAATAGCGATAAAATTCATTTCTCGTAGGTTACAAAAGAAAGCATTAAAACACGATAGTATTCGGATACTCGCCGAAGCAAAGTTGAACAGCATTGAGGATCATATTTCGACAGCAATGGCTGATTGTAAGATATCCGAGGATGAGTTTCGTTTAGTGCTGTCGGAGCTCAACAAATACAATAAAATGAAGCAGGAGATTCGATCAAAATCTCGTAAGACCAGTGGTATTAGCGAAGACGAGAAAAAAAAGTTCATAGAAGAGGGGAGGCAACAAGCGCGTCAATTATTCCGTGCCAAAACCAAAGAACTGGTTGGAGATTAAAAATAGATTGCTTACTATCGTTTGATCACATTTAGACAATTGCTTACATAAATATATAATAATGGAGAAAGCTATTAAATGGAAAGAATTACCACAAGGTTTTTATTATATCAGTGATGTCAAACCAACCAAATACGGTTATCAATTGTTTCTTATCAATTTACAAAAAGAGTGTAGTTATATAGTCTGGTCTCCTAGTAAAATGAACGAAGAACTTAATAAAAATGTTGAATATCGCTTTATCGATAAAAATAATAAAGAATATTTTTATTACCATTTAGACTCATCTAAAGCAATGATTGGCCCCAGGTATTGGTGAGCTAGAGCCAAACTCATGACTATCGTTAAATCACATAATCATTTTGACATAAAAAATCCCCCCTGTAGTAGCAGTATAGGTATATGAATCTGGCTCCAGTGGAAGTGGTCCAGAACCATCATTACCTATACTACTAGCTGTGACATGTGATTCGTATTCAGTCTGTCGATAATGTCTAGCCCGTCCCAGCTCGCGTATTATATAACATAAACATGCCTGCAAGCGATCTCTCGATTTCCCCGACTTTTGTCAGATGGAATGCTCCAATATGGTGCTCTATGACTTGTGCCCTTTCTCACTATATGATTACACTGTAAGACACGTTTGTGACACAATAGGTTAAAGGTGGGCCTAAGTAGCAATAATCTAGAAACTTAGTTCTTATACTCAAGGGTTTCAATAGAAACAAGGACCTATACTACTTTGAGTCATTAAGTGTTACATAGATGGAAACACAACTGTTTATATTTAGCTCCAGAACTGCACCATTACCAATGTCTTTACCATTTTGTTTAATGTTTTTTATAGATAGTTTTAAATGCAACAGTGTTGGTCATTCAAGCAGGTCAAAACCGTTTTACATCGATCTTGCGTCTTTCAGGGAAACAGACTTCAATGGATATAGGATTCACATTTACGGGTATGGACTGTTTATGTTTCCTGTAGGCTTGATCTATGTCTTGGTAATTATCAATAAGACACTGACTACTATTGTTGCGAAATTTAAACACGACTATTAACCTTGACATAGGTTCGTACAGGACTGAATTCTGACATAAGTAAACAACCACACAAGATCAATTAATAATTAACACATTACAATGAAATGCACAGATTTAGGAGTACAGTCACAAAAAGGCAATATTGGGTCACATAAGCCCCATGTGGTACCAAGCCCTGTAATAAAAATGCACTCACGAATGATAAGAATTAAGTCACTGCCGAGTGTCTTTACTTGGACACGTTCTCCGTTCTTGAATCTGGAATAATGTTGCACGTTCTCCATTCTTGAATCTGGTATAGTGTTGCACGTTCTCCATTCTTGAATCTGGAATAGTGTTGCACGTTCTCCGTTCTTGAATCTGGATTAGTGTTGCACGTTCTCCATTCTTGAATCTGGAATAGTGTTGCACGTTCTTCGTCCTACAATCTGGAATAGCTTTGCACGTTCTCCATTCTTGAATCTGGATTAGTTTTGCACGTTGTCCATTCTTGAATCTGGAATAGTGTTGCACGTTCTTCGTCCTACAATCTGGAATAGCGTTGCACGTTCTCCATTCTTGAATCGGGAATAGCGTTGCACGTTCTCCATTCTTGAATCTGGAATAGTGTTGCACGTTCTCCGTTCTTGAATCTGGAATAGTGTTGCACGTTCTCCATTCTTGAATCTGGATTAGTGTTGCACGTTCTCTGTTCTTGAATCTGGAATAGCGTTGCACGTTCTCCATTCTTGAATCTGGAATAGCGTTGCACGTTCTCCATTCTTGAATCTGGATTAGTGTTGCACGTTCTCCATTCTTGAATCTGGATTAGTTTTGCACGTTCTCCATTCTTGAATCTGAAATAGTGTTGCACGTTCTTCATCCTACAATCTGGAATAATGTTGCACGTTCTCCGTTCTTGAATCTGGAATAATGTTGCACGTTCTCCATTCTTGAATCTGGAATAATGTTGCACGTTCTCCTTTCTTGAATCTGGAATAGTGTTGCACGTTCTCCATTCTTGAATCTGGAATAATGTTGCACGTTCTCCGTTCTTGAATCTGGAATAATGTTGCACGTTCTCCATTCTTGAATCTGGATAAGTGTTGCACGTTCTCCATTCTTGAATCTGGAATAGTGTTGCACGTTCTCCGTTCTTGAATCTGGAATAATGTTGCACGTTCTCCGTTCTTGAATCTGGATTAGTGTTGCAAGTTCTCCATTCTTGAATCTGGAATAATGTTGCACGTTCTCCGTTCTTGAATCTGGATTAGTGTTGCACGTTCTCCATTCTTGAATCTGGAATAATGGTGCACGTTCTCCGTTCTTGAATCTGGATTAGTGTTGCACGTTCTCCATTCTTGAATCTGGAATAATGGTGCACGTTCTCCGTTCTTGAATCTGGATTAGTGTTGCACGTTCCCCATTCTTGAATCTGGAATAATGTTGCACGTTCTCCGTTCTTGAATCTGGAATAGTGTTGCACGTTCCCCATTCTTGAATCTGGAATAATGTTGCACGTTCTCCGTTCTTGAATCTGGATTAGTGTTGCACGTTCTCCATTCTTGAATCTGGAATAATGTTGCACGTTCTCCGTTCTTGAATCTGGATTAGTGTTGCACGTTCTCCATTCTTGAATCTGGAATAATGTTGCACGTTCTCCATTCTTGAATCTGGAATAGTGTTGAAAGCCGGCAGGATATCGGCGTCTCATATTGGTATCCCGTCCGCACTGGACAAGTAGATAAGACGCTAGTCAGGTCGCAAAAGGCCATTGTTTCGATCTTATATTGGCACAGGCAGTCTTCTTAAACTGTAACCTCACGAAACCTTTAGATGAGCGTTCAAGTTTTGAGAGTTAGAGGCGACTAACGGAATTGGGTGGTCAGGCTCGCAGGCTTGGTTGATGTATGTCTTTGTATCAAAATTGCGTGGATCGCTGGTTATGATATCGATCACTGGATTGTCTGATCAAGACTCTATTATTTACAGACCGCCGTCATATAGCTGGAATATTGCGGCGTTAAACAACAAGCATTATGTGAACAGTGCACTCGTGAGTGCAGCCAAGTGTGGCTGGTTTCATTATTCCTCTAGTTCGATACCATGAAGCCAGACTGAACCAAGCCACACAAAAAATAAAAGAAATAGGTTAGGCGTGTATTCCCATGTACAAAAGGCCACATATTCCGACCGACATTGCCCTAAAGTGTCACATTAGTAATTCCAAAAAGTTATCATATGCCCACCACGTATACCTAGGTTTAGTTAATCATGGCATTGGAAACAATAATGTGATTATAACAAATCTAGTCATGCAGGTCTATATTTTTGTCGGTTGTGGTTAATTGTATTAATTGTTGTTTCACCAAACATTTATAATATAGATTACCCGTGTAAATAATTTCCTTTCTAATGCATTCACAAAGTGGTATCGGTTTGTTACCAAGGATTTGGCCAGATACTATTGAAAGTTACTTTACTCATGCATCAAAAGTTGGAACTTTGAAATGGATGGTATCTACACATGATGTCATTGTCGTGGTTCTCTATTGCTTCATTGTAACAATAAACAAATCATCTACTTCCCAATATTATTCAAACATGACTTTCTCTGTGTAATTGTCCTTTATTGCTCTTCTCCTCAGAACAATGGAAGGATCTGAGAAGGCCAAAATCCACGTGAATGTTACCATGTTGGCAGAAACAAATAGTAAGAAGTCCTATTTCTACGGTAAAAAGGCATAATCGATATCCTTGAATATATGAATATCGATCTATGACATTAGCAGTTCTAAGTTCCATGAGGCACAGATATATCTACACGTTCATTACAGATTGATATGCCTTACCATAATTTGTACCTCTTGCTGTCTAACACCTCCTATCCTAACTATTTGCCAGTGATTCATAAACACAAATTCATGATGAACTTTTTTTAGCCGTCTGCATTGAAAACATCTATTCAAAAAACAGTTCCAGCCTTTGGTGTCCACATTTCACCGCTTTTGGCATGCTCTTTTCTCAAGATTCCAAAGAGTATCACACAACAAATACTGTTTGATCAATGTTTCGACATTCAACATGTGGCGATTGAAGTAAGAGCAAGGGTGGTGTGATCTATTGTCCGACGTGATTCTTCGTTTGAGGGTGTCAATACCATAAATTTCTTGTTTCGTCCAATCAACAACACCAAAAGAATACGAAAGGACGGTTCAGCATTAGTATTTGTGACTTTGTGGGTAAGCCATTTAGGCAAGAAGTAGGCATCCCATGGGCACCAGTTGTGCTCCCCTTCTTGCGAATTCGGATTGGCAAAGTCAAAACAAGGTAATTTGGCCAAGAAGTTTAACTTGAGCTTCAGGTATAACGGTGATCTGATATCGTTCAATAACAATCAATAGACAATTCCCTTCCACTGATTTACCCACCTGAACTGGAAATAAAGGAGACCAGTGAGACCTCCTCATCTGTTTCATATTGAGATCTATGCATAAAGATTTAGAGTGACAAAATATTCTCCACAGGACTGTATGATAAAATGGATGACTTTAGCTTTCCAATAGTCAACTTTCCCTTCATGTCGAGCAATATTCCAGCAGCTCGAGCCTTTTGTGTTTACATTTTTGCAATTTTTGAGAAACAATCGAGCATGGTCTTTCAACAAGATATCAACGAGCGTGTTAAGACTCTTGCTCAGAAGATGTTTCATCAAGGTTACAACATTCAAGGCCCCAGTAGAGTTTCAAAAAGTTGTAAGGTAGCCATATGGAGGACATTTCCAGATTTCACGCATCAATCACAAAAATGATGGCTGAAGGTATTCCCTATTTTGACTTTGTACCACGTGTTTCCATATTTTCGGGTGAACAATTGACTTGCCTTTGCATGTGTTTGTGACGGTGGCCACCGGTGGGGCAGGAAACGCTCACCTTTTCTCGAACACCTGGTATCGTAACTATTTGATAGTTCATGATTTCGTCGGAATCGTACAATCGACTCTATGCAGAGATTTCTATTGGATATGAAAAGGGTTTTGTCACTTTATTTGACTTCATTGCTAGCTCTGATTTTCATGTTTTCTTAAGTCTACATTTGTGCTCTGCCCGAAGTTTTTCCGGAGTTTGTCAAGTACGTGTACGCCTGACCTTCCATGAGATGGTCAGAAAATCTTCCCCGAAGTAAACTGACTGTTTCTCCCTCTTCTAATTTGCCAAGTTTCAGATGAAGAATGTTGCATTTGTCGAGTCCAAAGGATATGCTAATATCATTAGAAAAGTATTCGACTTGCAGAATCCATGTGAAGGATGTGAGTAAGAGGCGTTGGGGATCTGTGCTGAGGAGGTCCAGGATAATAACCTTCATCCTTGCTAAGCAAAAAGCTTAAAGGATTTAGTGACTAACAGAAAAACAAATGACTAAAAGAATCGCCCTGAAATATTCTACTTCTAATAGACATGGGTTACAAAGTCAGCATCTGCTTCTGCAAATACGTCTCAAGTTGAGTTGACCTGCAATAATACATTAAAGACTTGAGTAAAACAAGTAGCTACTCGGGGAGGTCAATACATTCCAGTTACTTCAAAATCCACTCATGAGGAACAGAATCATAAGCTTTTCTGTGGTCTATCCAACACGGGGGGCACGGGTGGCCCAGTCGTCTAAGGCGCCGCGATTCGCTGTGCAGAGTTGCGTCCCTTGGGCACGCCAGAAACCTATGATTGTGGGTTCGAATCCCGGTTCGCCCCGATAATGTTTCTAGGTTTGTCAGCACCATACCCGTGCTCGTGGGTTTCACCGAAGTGGTTAACGTCTGAGACCTGCATCACTTCGGGCTTTCCTCCCACATTAAGCTGACACGCCGCGATATAACTGGAATACTGTTAAAAGCGGCGTTAAACCCAACTCACTCACTCACTCACTCACTTTCCAACACATTGAGAGCTTACGGTAGTAAGTTTTAGCTCTTCAAGGATCATTTTCTGAACAAGTAATTGATCTTTACAACCCCACCGTCCTTTTCTGTCTCCTTTCTGTTCCATGTATATAATATCATCGGAAGCGCAGTACGATGACACAAGATATGTAAGACACCCTTTAAATGTTATCAATATATGTCTACGATATGTGTAACCTTTAACATGTTGATTGTTTCAGCTGCGGAAATATGTTCCTCGAGAAAGTGCAATGAGAACCAGCATATGCAGTTGAATGACACATGTGGTATGAAAATGTAAGTTTTAGATAGTTTTCTATTACTCACTGTTAACTGGGTTTCACGTATTTACTCGAGCAACGAGTTAGCATGTACTGTGTAATTACATAATTAGGCGTCGTCCTTATGAATCTCAAACTCCATGTCCTGTGACATGTGTTATATCAGACTGTTATTCGTGAGCAGCCTCCCACAAACTGGTTTTGTTTGTTGTTGAACGCTGCACTCAGCAATATTCCAGCTATATGACGGCGGTCTGTAAATAATCGAGTCAGACAATCCAGTGATCGACAAGAATGGGTTGCAGAAGACCTATTCTTACCTGGATCATGACGGGTGCCTACCAATTGGGGTCACAACTGTCCAGGGATGAAATGAGGGTCAACAGAGAAAATTAACATATTGAATATCTTTCAATTCGATGGATATGTACTTAATGTTGTCATTGATGGAATTCACAAATGAAAAAAGAAGAAACGTTATTGGCATGAATCTGTGCACCTGAAAAGCTTGCAGTTGTTCCACTGACAAGCCCCTTAAATAACATAACCATTATATGTAAGCATCGCTTCTTTAATGTACAAAATAACTTATATAGATATATAGGAATATAAATATATTAACTTCCTGAAAACTGCTGACATTAAATAGCACTACATTCCTTAAAGACCCGTGACGATCCGGGGTAGAATAGGTCTTCAGCAACCCATGCTTGCTTTAGAAAGCTTTAGACTATGCTTGTCGTAAGAGGCGACTAACGGGATCGAGTGGTCAGGCTCGCTGACTTGGTTGATGCATGTCATCGATGCTCATAATATTAATCAGACTCAATTATTTACCGCCATCATATAGCTGGAATATTGCTTAGTGTGGCGTCAAACAACAAACCAACCAACAACATTCCTGACAACTAATCTTTGTCAAGATACAATGCAATGAACTTCTACTGAATCTCAACAGAAACAATGTAACAATAAACTATCCTGCCATATAACAGTACATGTATGATGATAATTCAAACCATGTATATAAAGTGTTTCTCAAGGGTAGGGTTAAATTACTTAATTCCCCCTATGTATTGTTTTGTGACGACCATGTCAATTTCACAGATTGTGCTCTGACGCATTAGCATTTTGAATTGCTTTGTATTAACTGAACACGGAGTCGGTGAAAAGACACCCCAAAGAATCAGTCAGAACTTGTCTCTATAACGTTATTTGAAATATTCAAGTTAGAGAGTGACTGGGCAGCAATTGTTCCCCAGTTGATGCAAATACGTTCCTAGCTCATGATACGATTGTAATGTGGAAGTCTTATGAATGGCTATGCCATTATTTCTTCAGTGTCTACCGACAAACCTGCAACATGTCAAACGCTTGTTACAGTGCAATATATGATTGGGTCATGCCTCGATGTCCTCCAACAAATAGTAAGTTTGTGTTTTGTCTGTTTCAACACAGTCAATTTCCAGTTTTTCAATTATTAATGCTAAGTATATAAAACATCATATCAATAATCTCATCCTTCAGTATTAGATACTCTTTCGTACTATTTATTCGTGACATTCTGCGTGATGTTTTTTTCAGATATTATGAATTGTGTTTTAGATGGAGGCCCAACACGTGACATAGCTTGGATAAACTTTGTTTTCAAGTACGTAGTTTTAAACTATTTTTAAAATTACTTTTGGTATATGTCAAATACGTTATCCTTTATACAGTTTGGTCCACTCACTCACAAAAGACCGTCAAACCAAATAGTGAGTGAATTCGGTTTGACACTGATGTTAAACAATACTCCAGCAATATCAAGCACCAAACCCTACATTGTTCTCGGTGCCTTAGGTTTGGTACCTCACAATCGGTTAACTGACAGTGGAAAAGTACCCGGGTTTGTTACCAGGAACACAGCCTTTTGACAATCTGAGTAATACAGAAGGCTGCAGTGTTGGGGAATCTTCAACTTCTCCGAAAGGTTCTGTGTGGGTTTGAGTAGGCAGCGCTTTCTGGGACAAGTCCCATTCGATGTCTGGGTTGTGTGTTGAGGGGGCAAGGGGATGTACCAAACTAGCCCGACTGTGTCAGGATCTCCCAAAACCTTTTTATTTATTTTAATATGTAAAATAATAATAATATAATAAGAGACAAAGCGACGCCCATAATCATAAGAAATCTCGACTATTTCATAAGCATGAATCACTATCAGATATTGATGATACCAGATGTTCGCAAGCACACATGCAAAGGCAAATGATTTGATTGAAGTCGTACCGTTACGCGAGTTATCATGATATTTTAGTGAGAGTTACTACTTTTTTCATGTTGAATATGTGATATTGAATATGTTTCCAGATTTAAAGATGGGAATCAGTTGGCAAGAACATGCATAGGCCCAGGTAATGTGAACGAATAATTTCCGCAAAGTTATTTTTATGATTTCCAAACTTTGAGATAATGTATGTTTGGGTTAATGTTTGACATAATTGTAGATTTTAACACGTATATTAAATTTCAGGTGAATTGCCGTGTTCCTGTACTGAATGTCAAAGGACAGATGCCTGTTGGAAGAAATGCCTTATAGGGTAAATTCAACATTAACATTCTGTAGATGTTTCCACACTGCGAAAAAATGTCTTGGGAATTTTACTTACTTAATAATTAGTCACAGCGGCCAGAAAGTATTAACCATTTCTGCCAAAAGAAGAGTCGATTGTACGATTCGAGTCACTATCAAATATCAAATGATACCAGGTGTGCGCCAAAGGCCACCGATGGCTCCCGTCACAAACACATGCAAAGGCAAGTCAATTGTCCACCTGAAAACAACAACAACAACAACAACCACACGAGGTCATATGGTGCAAATCTAACCAATGAATTTACTATCCTGCCTGGACGAAGATGTTGAAGATGCATGAAGATGTAGTAAATATCACGTAATTCTAAGCAATCGATAACCATCTGTCCATCAAAAATCACTTTTGCGTTTCGTCTTTTGTAGAGTATATATACACGTAGTTGCTAGCGACACATTTGGACTAATTGACTGATAACACAGGCCCTACTGTTTTGCTTTTTATAGCCTTCAACTTACACATGCTGACTACACGAGTTAATATGATTATTGCATTCCTGTTGATTTTATTTATATATTACAGCTCGATATAGCACCGTAATTTGAAATATGAAATAAATAAACATCAAATATAGAAAATCCTGGAAGCCTTATCTTGAACTATGTAGTGTATTACAAAGCTGAATACGAATTTCACAAACATGAACGTTCCATACATAAAATAAAATAAATTTACCATTGTCGTACAGGTTTTTCAGATGTGTCTGCGAGGCGGAATCCAAGAATTGTAAGTACAGAACAGTTAGTTTGAGGAATTGAATGACAAATGAATGTTCATTTTACCACGAAATATTTCACATCTCTGATGTACATGTACACTAAGCCCCACCCTGACTATAAATAGCCCGCAAGGTGGCGGTGTTTCAGTTTCGAACAATGACTGACAATGTAAACACAACTGAGTGTCGGGAGACGTTTTTTGAAAACCATAAGGGAACCAGATCACCATTGACCGTCAAACTTCGTATCAACTTGAATGACAAACCATGGATACAACAAATGGCTCCATATCAAGATATAAGTCAATAGATTTTCTGTAGTTTTATCATAAAAAATCGAATCGATCGTGTTTGGCGTCTGCATCAATCACAGTGGGCGGAGCTTATTTACGGTTGCGCTATAAATAGCAAAGCACATGGTCATGTGACACATTCAATGCATTTGTGGTCAAAGTGAATTGTGTTGCATATTTTTACGGCAGAACATCAGTTTCGGTTAATGTAACAGTAACGATATTTAAATACGAAATTGGCGACGCGATTCTTTCAGTTCAATCCGAAAATTACAGATATTTGTTTACTTTTGGTCATTTGCATTCAACAGTTAGATTTGTGCCACACAATAATCAGTTAATATTTATAAAACCTAAATTATTACACCGATTTTTCAACTAGTGTTTAGGAAGGGGCCTAATTTGAAGCACCAGAAGTTGCGCCAATATTTCTCAGCTTGACTTCCATAGATGAATATGTCACGTGTATCAACATAACAATGCACATAAGCAACTGGTAAATAAGTAACGAAATATACCTGATGTTTTGACCTACTGAAGGCGTATCCAGATAATATTGTACTTACGATAAACGAAAACTCCAATACACATATTCCAAGACAACTTTAATTATGAATTTCCTTTTCTTTCACAGAATTTTCAAACACAAAACTGAGTTTGATCATTAGATCCACACTTGTCCCATGTATTTTTTGTTCGGGGTATTTGGATACACTTCGCGCACAAGTTTTAAAATACAATCTGGGATCCCTTTCCCGTTTTGTCAACACCTATCCTTCATCTGCTGCAACGTTTAATTCCGTTTCTTCAAGTCCAAGTATCTACGATCTCTCCAAACACTTCGTTTATTTAGCTCAGTCCAGAAACAATGTGTTCGAATCGACGAATTTCTGCAACATGGTGGCCGCACCATTCCCTAACTGCGATTGCCTGTGCCGTGTCACGCATGGTTGACAAAAGAAGTGTGAACATACATATTCGGCTTCATCTGGTTCCAAAATGAAATCTAGCTGTGACACTGATTCACTAATCCCAAGAATCGGCACTGAATTTATCAAAGTTTCTGTTGCACTTGCAAGGGCGGGAAGAGAGGCGCCATCTTGTCGATTCGAGTTGTGAATCGGAATGATGTCATCTTGAACTGGAACCTTCTCCACGATAAAGTCACCAATGTCACAATCGAAATGACCTAAGGCTCCCTGATTATCTCGAACAATTCTTCGTCAAATTCGGCTCCACATGAAAATGTTCTGTTGCTTATATTGAAGACAAGCGAAATTGCAAAGTTCTTGACAGTTGTAAGCAGCAACTCGATGCGCTCATGGGGCGTGGTTGCTAGGAGATCGCGTGTTCAGAAAGGCGAAAATAAAAAGTTTTAGAAAGTTATAAAAGAAATACCCAGTGCAATGAAAAAGTACCATGTACAGGATATTTTTTAATAATAATATTCACGAAAAAAATCTTTTCTTAAAAATGCAAAATAATTTATTAATTTATCCCAAGGTCGTAACCCTGATCACGTGGTGGGTATTCGGAAGGAATCTTTGCGATGACGCCGTGAATGAGGCCGTGTGTATTACATTGTTGAATTCGACTGCCCAGGAAGATTGTTGAGGCATTGACATTATGACAGATGTTCGTCATGGATGGAGAGAAAAATGTATCTGAGAGAAACATTGTTGCTTTGAGCTTCGAGACAAAACACTACTGAAGTAGCCAGCGACCTGAATGTAAGCTTGATGAAAGTAATGTTGAAACCCATTTTCACGCACATGACAGAATTAATGTGAACAAATATTTTTCTGAACATCGTTTCGTAGTCTATGAGGCTGTCCGTTTTTGAATATTTTTATCTCCATTCCGACGTGAAATAATATAATGTCTTCGTGTCTCAATTTTGCTGCCGCTGTGGAAAATTGCGCACCGATCTAATAAAAGAAATACTACTAGATCTACAATTGCACCGTCATAAAAGAACCAGGTCAACTTTATCTTTGTTCCCATGTTTATTAAAAATTCTTTTCCGAAAAAAGCGAATCGATCTACATCATAAATTAATTCATAGACTAGATTCTAGTACCAAGTGTTGAACCTTTTTTTAAATGTCATAAAATAACTTACACAATTATTGAAAGACATTTTTTGATAAGTCTGTCATATATTTTATTTCGTCCGCCCGCTCTCTGATTAATTGAGGCTTGAGGGGAGAAACACATACAAAAAATATGGATGGCCTTATGCAAATGACACTTGGCATGCCAATCAACAGGGATCTGGGTCACTGGGACCCGCCAAGTTTCACGGATCGAGTTACTTCGGCATGAGGAGCTTCATCGGACAAGTGAGACTTTGCCAAAATACATTGCTACTGGGCAATGAAAAAACGACAAGAAACTACTTTGATCACTTGAAAATATTTTTGACCATTACCAGGGTTTTTTACACGATCGTTGTCATCCAGATTCCAGATGAGGCAAGACGAACACAACGAAGAAAAACATTGTTGAAATCACCGATTGCCGTATATATTGTGAGAAATGCTATTTGTAAACTGCAGTTATACCGTACACCACAGGATAGCGATTGGTGCCCCAACACATATTATGTTTCTTCATTTACACTGCTCATATGCATCACGACAAACGTATTTCGTTCTAGAACTATAATTTGTGTGTTGGATAAATCGTGGACATTCCACGGTATCATTTTATGAAGATGTGAAGACGACATGGCAGGTAGGTTTTGAAACCAAAGACGTACGCGTTTGTTGAAAAGTCTTGGAATCGTTTGGTAGATATTTATATTACCATTAAAACTTACGTCCTTGTTGTCAAACGACCCACGTGGGTGGGTGTTTACATGACGTCACCCGTTTACGCATTAACCAATGAAATGTATGTGTTATCATGACGTCATATAGACCTGTCAAATCACTTTTATAAGCTCCGCCCACTAGAGTGCGGTAGTTACTACCGCAGACTTGCGAGGATCGTACAGGGCTGCTGATGCGAACATCTTCAACCCAAATAAGTACTAGAATCTGTACTTAACTAAAAAGTGTTATCCCAAATATAACATTTATTTCTTTTGACCACTTTCTAAGTGGTATTGTGTGTTCATCTTCAAGTTAATGTATACATATTTAGAGCATATACTGAAACACAAGGACGTCTGGCTTATGCAGACACAAGGCCAAAGTATGTGTTCACAATTGTTCCAGCACGGCCCTTGCATCGTGTTCCTGGTAAATATGTTATCGGTTTTTGTCACCGTTTATGACGTGAATAGAGTTAAGGATGTCATCGGTTATCATTTTTACTGTTTATACATTCGTAATAATTTTCAATGTGCATGTATGGCAGGGTCTTCTTCGGTCCAAGTGACCTGTGGTGTTAGAATTTGGTCAACTAATGGCCGATAAACGGATCGAAAATGTTAGACGTTAAAGTCCGAAATGTTCCTTAGGATGGCAATGCCATATATCAGGGTGTGTCAGGTTAATGTGGGAGGACAGCCCGAAGTAAAGCAAGTCTAATACGTTTATCACTTCGGTGAAAGCCGTGAGTACGGTGATGGTCCTGACAAACCTAGAAACATAATCGAGGCGATACGGGGTCGAAACTGCGGTCATAGATTTCTGGCGTACCCAAGGGACGGAACTCTGCACAGCAAATCCGAGCGCCCTAGAGCGCCAAAGGATAAAACAGTAGCAGAGACATTAGGCCATGTTTCTGTTGGGTTCTCAGGGAGGAACGACATACGCGGGAGTAGAGAGACGAGCCTGCCACTTGACCGGCGTTAGTTCAAGGCTGTCGCATCTTACATAACAGCACGTGATTGCGCTTACCTGCAACTAATCACATTACAAGAGCGGACATCTGTTGGCCTATCATAATATTATACACCAGCTTATTTAAAGATACTATGTTTCAATTACAGATATTACCGTTTCAAACGCTTTACTCTCTTTAATACTAGGCACACCACCAACCGATACTATGACAAATGGTACCACAACCTCTGACACAATCACAAGTACTACTACTACTATTAGCAGCGAACCCACCATTGCTGCATCATCTGGTCCAGCCAGCGACACTGCAGCCTCCACAATAACTACTGATACTACAGCATCTGGCACACAAACTGACACACCTACCCCTGGTCCAGCGAGTGGCAAGACAACATCCGACACACTTACTGGTACTGCATCCCCTGCATCCGGCACAGATACTGCAACCCCTGGTCTATCCAGCGGCAAAACAGCCTCTGGTACAACCACTGATACAGCTTTTGCAGGAACAGGTCTGTTCAAACAACAGTGAACCAATGGTTTTGAGAAATTAAATAGAATAATACATAATTTATATCAGGCAATGTGTATTTGTATCAATGAATTGTCAATTGAAAAACTTATTGTCATAATCATTGCATACGGTTTCACGTAGATGAACAAGTCGGATCTCAGATGGGAGTTCTCGTTGGAGGAGTCGTTGGAGGACTCTTTGGGGGCGTCGTCATCACGGTTGTCATCGTACTCCTTTGTCGTGCATGTCGCTCAAGAAGAAGGTACTTCAAAACATTCCTGACGCCATAACGCATTAGTCAAGTAAATGATTATAAAGTGTTTAATATGTGTGAAAATGTCAACATCCATCATTAAATTATCTTTGGAGCATGGCTATTGTAAAATTGTCTGATTAATCATAAAGACATTAAGACATTAAGAACGTTATCATGATCCTCATATCAGACGTCATTATTATTTACAGAAAACTGAGGGGAATCAAGTTGTTTGTAAATTGGTGTTAGACAATATCACTAGCACATGATGAACTTCCACTTCACCCTAATTAACGTATTTTTAAAAATATTTATAGACATACAGAAGATGAAGACGGAGCAGGGACGAAGGAATCCCACACCTATCTGGGATTGGTAAATTGTTTGTTGCTGTCATATTTCAATCTTATCCAAACTCTTTTATGTGTGATATACTTCTGATAGGTGGAAGCAATTACAAAATATGTACAAGTTGATAGATTGATTAGTATTGGGTTAGTTCAATAGTAGAAATAACACATGTATTCATCAGTGTCGTTTCTAAATACTGATTCGAAATAGACTTAACACTTCTCCCAACTAGGTAGCCAAATGTTCAGTGTTGCAATAATGGAATAAGGGTTTCGAATTCATATAGATATTAGTGTGTTGTTTTACGAATAGGACTAAGTTAATGACAATGCCAATTAGGCTGGTAATTTTAGCACTTATAACGGTATATTACGGTCAATATATTATTGATGTTCAAGGTGTATATTCTGCTAACAACTATTACCAGGTATCACAAATGCACGTTAACAAGCTAACTGTAGTCATTCAGTGCGACGTCACGTGTAAACAGGTACATAGAAGTGATGCTATGTAAGACTGACAAGCCATTATTATGCTTCTTTTAAGATTCACACCACCAGTTCAAGTGGGAAATCCTCCCCTGGTACAAATGCGGTGACATCCCAAGTCCCGGATCTCATTAAGGTTTCAGCTGTACAACAAGCGTCCAGTGCCCCGTCAGATGTGTATGACGTCATCAAAGAGGGAGACGACAACCAGCTGGGGGTGGATCCTTCTGCCTGCGACCAGGGGGACTATGTAGACATAACAGATGACATGACTGGGGCAGCTGTGTATTCCCTGGCACAAGCAGCTCCCGGGATGGCGGTACAGGGCGGTACACCACAACCTGCTGCAGAGTACTTTGTTCTGGAAAAGGATGATCCGACAGGCGGCGACTATAACAAATTGGTCAGAGATGGCGCTACTAAGACAGGAACTGACGTACATGGTACGTACAACAGACTGGTCAGAGATGGCGCTGCTGAGACAGGAACTGATGTGCAGGGCACATACAACAGACTGGTCAGAGATGGTGCTACTGAGACAGGAACTGATGTGCAGGGTACATACAACAGACTGGGCAGAGAGGGCGCTACTGAGACAGGAACTGATGTGCAGGGCACATACGACAGACTGGGCAGAGAGGGCGCTACTGAGACAGGAACTGATGTGCAGGGTACATACAACAGACTGGTCAGAGAGGGCGCTTCTGAGACTACAACTGATGTGCAGGGGACATACAACAAATTGGGATCAACAAAATATGATAATGATGACAACGAGCCAGGTAGAAACATCGGGACAGCTGCTGATTATTTCGTCCTAGAGACACCTGAAGACACATCCAACAAACTGGCACAAGCAGCCCCGGGGATGGCGGTACAGGACGATACACCACCATCTGCTGCTGAGTACTTCGTTCTGGAGAAGGATGACCCGACAGACGGCGACTACAACAGACTGGTCAGAGGTGGCGCTACTGAGACTACAACTGATGTGCAGGGTACATACAACAAATTGGGATCAATGGTAGATGACAATGAAGACAACAGCCCAGCTGGAAACAACGGTACAGCAGCTGATTATTTCGTCCTTGAGAAACCAGAAGACACGTACAACAAACTGGAAGGGAAACGCTCCACTGAGGAAGAACAAGAACCCTACACCAAACTTGGAGAGGCGACACCCAAGAGAGAATCAGAACCCCCTGATGATCCATGTGGACCTTCACGAGAGTACTTCATTCTGGAGGATCAGACTTAACCCCACAGTACATGATGTCACCTATTCAGATATGATTTGAACTTCTTAACAATGGATTATACATACCGGTTGGCTCTAGACAATGAAGAACACGATTGGAACCTCATTTCATGTATAGGATACATTTACCTGAGAATATATCTTGTCCACAGATGTCAGATTCACGTTGACTGAATAACAGAGTTGGAGTTGATCGATGTCCTTTGCCAACCTTGATCACCTGACTTTTTTTCAATGGACATATTTCAGTGACACCCATGGGGAACCATGGCTTCTGTGTTTGCACTATTAGACACAAATCGGTTGAACATATTTTGTGCAGAGTTGCGTCCCTTGGGCACGCCAGAAACATATGGGCTCGAATCTCGGTTCGCCCCGATTGTTTCTTGGTTTGTCAGCACCATACCCTTGCTCGTGGGTTTCAAAGAAGTGGTAAACGTCAGAGACCTGCATAACTTCGGGCTTTACTCCCACATTAAGCTGACACATCGCGATATAACTGGCAAACTGTTAAAAGCGGCGTTTATCACAACCCACTCACCATTAACATTTCATGTGATTATCAACTCATTCAATATGACACGCCGCGATATAACTGGAATACTGTTAAAAGCGGCGTCAAACCCAACTCACTCACTCATTCAACATTAACATGAAGTAGACATGAACGTGTACAATGATGTCTGTACACATTGTGTTCCTGATATTCGTTTTGTTTCCGTTGATCAGAATGATCGTTTTTTATTTTATTGTATTCCCTATACACATCCCAAAAATATGACACTGTTTCATTTCATATATGATGATGATATCTAGTTAATAACCAAGCCATTATGTCACCTTGGCTCTACTTTAGGGCTTTACTGTTTTTGTTATTTAACCAACTCCTATTCACTATCACCTCGAATAAATTTATATGAACACTGTACATACAAAGCAATAAAATGTCCATTATATTACAAATTAATGTATATGAAGTCGTTATTTGTGCCATAATAACAGGCACCACATCAATTTTAATTCAAATTCACATATTTCGCACCCCTCCATCAGTTTTCCTTGGTGTCTGTGTGAGCTGGGTGATATAATCCGCCATTTTGGGACTGAACAACGTTCTGGTGGTGATAATAACAGCCATACTGTCTCGACTGGGCAGTTGCCTCCCTGACTCTGGAGTGAGTGAGTTTTGAAGAAAACTTCACTTTCACGGCGAGTTATCATAAAGGAGGGTGAAAGCTCCAATTGACGCAGATTATGGACATTTCCTGTTGCGTTGAAGCCCATGATTACGGACATGTGTGTGTGAATTGATGATTCAAACCAATAACCAGCAGACCCAGGCACGGCTATAATATATCTTTGTATATCTCTGTCGCCCATGATTCTTCTCTATTTATACATTTAAAGCCATCTAAGCCATCCCAAATTTACACCCATGAGACAGGAAATATAATTTTGATACTTTGTGCGTGAACATACCAAACCCCACGTGGAAATACAGTTAAATAAAAACAAAACATATTTGAATGATTACTGTGAATCATTGTTTTTTGGCATGTGTTTCAACGGATGCCACTGGCGAGAAGGATACACACCTTTTTGCGAACACCCGGTATTACCACTATGTTATGAAATACACCCTTAAACTCTGACAAGTAGAAAAATAAGTAGAAAATGGACAAAATTATTTACCTCCCTTGGAGAGTGGCTGTACGTGAAATCGCTGCTTTTCTGTGTAATGATTCCACGTTAAGAATGTCTTCGGTGCCAAAAAGGTGTATCGGTCGATATCTGGAGAGCAAGGATCGGCTGTTTCATTACCCCCCCACACACACACACACCCCAATGGACAAAGGGCACTGTCACTGCTTACAGGCTTCTACTTTGTACAGTAATACTGCTCAGGGTATCCCGCTCTATTGTCTATTGCTTACAACATGCAGTATATACGGGAGACAGAATATCAATTTACCAATCTACCCCTCCCGGGTGCGGAGATGAGTGTTTGTGTCACTGATTACAACAGGTTTACATATTGAAAACCAGGCAGCTACAATGACGATGCATCATAACGTAACCCAGCCCATTGAGAACCGACTTGCCAGGCATGCAGAGTTCCATTATCCAGCAAATCAAGGAAGGAAACGTTAAGAAATGACACAGGTTCTATGAGAGATGATACAGGTTTGCTTAGATGTGACGTCTCAGGATTACAAAAGAAAATGTATACTAACAGGGAAAAACAGAATATAATCCGATTGGATGTTGATGTGGTTCGGGAAAAAGTGGATGATGTTACGATAGAATTCACTGAGGTGGGAAACCATGTAGAGGACTTAGAAAGCGGGAGTAGGAGAAAAAAACATCATCATCTATGGTATCCCAGAAGGGACAAATGAATCCTACACTACATGCAAGTAGAAAAAGTAATTAATTCAATCAGAGAAAATAACAATATCAACCTATTGACACTGATGGAAATCAAATCGGACATCAGAAACCTGATAAACCACGAGCAGTTATTGTATGACTGATTGGGATAATATGATGAACAGTCTTGAGTCAAATCATTTGCAACACCATAACTTTTAGATCATAAACATTCCCATAAGTGTTCATCATATCACCCCAATCAATCAGTGATGCAATAACTGCTCTTGGTTTACAGGACACGGAGACAAGAAATGAGAAAGTGTAAAAATGAGAATCCGAATAGACATCGCTCCAAAGCATTATACGTATGCTTCATGTAAAAGTGAATCCAGCACGGTGAGAGGTGAGAGTGGAGGTTGACTTAGGGAGGGGACAGGTACAGACAGGGATGTGGTCGGAGCTCAAGAGATATCATAATCACAGCAGTGATAAAAGTTATGTTGATTTTAAAATTTGAAATATGTCAGGACTTAAAGTAAAACTGCAGTACTGACCTTGAATGCATTCCGTTTTTGGCGTCGGGTGATATTGTTGGTATGAGCCAGACATCGGAAGAAGAGAAAAGAAATATTCTCTGCTATTGTTATAAGGTTAAAATGCGCCTCAAAAACATTAGAAATTGGTAAAAATATTGTAACAAATTAATCTGTTCATAGCTGCAATGATGTGGTTGCATTAGGTATACAGAGTTCGATGCAGAGCTATTATCCACATTATGGTAGCGTACTTTATGATTCATGAATGAGGTAAGATACTTTTCATTTGTGGAATCAGGAAGTGAGTTACAAAATCAATAGAGAGATGCTCAATCTGGCACGTAGGCTTCGGTATTTTTCCGATTATGACACACTTGAGTTCATGGTCATACCTAAACTTTTAACGAATCAAACTGAGACATTGTAACATTGTTGCAAAGAAAAGTGAGACTCGACCCCTTTAAAAAGATACGTTCAACACTAGTAGTACATGGTGCGCGGTTTTGGCAGTGACTGAGGCAGATCGTTATCACTCTGTCCAGTCTGTGACGAGTCTAGTCTGTCTTATGTCGAAGTTGTATTTGAAGATGGACTGGAACGTTATTAAAAGTATGTGAGTATAACACGTGTATTCCTGGTGAGTGCAAGGGCCGGTACATGAATGCAGATAGAGACAGTTCGGAGTAAGAGTCGACAGACCAATCACTCCTTGACTAAGATGACTGATTCTGATCAAGCGAGTCATGACTTACCTTACTTCTGACGACACGGAACTGTAGTAGGGCTCAGTTAACCACAAAACGCATTTAAGACACTATTCATTATTTGAAAACAACATAAGTTCAGGAAACAATGAATGACATCCTTCTTCCCTATTTGGAAACTTTTTCAATTCAATTCTGGAAACATTGTATTTTCCAAAAGAATGGACACGTAGTGTAATTATTCCTATACGTTTGTTTGTTTCTCGTTTAACACAACAATATACACAAAAAGGACGAACAAATGATGTTGATTCCAGAGGTATAACATTTGATTCGGTATGTGGAAGTAAATAATGTTTTATTTTTTGTTCTGAAGGTAACACCATGGGAAAAGTATTATGTAATATTTATCAAAAGGTAAAATAATGGCATATATTCAGAGACTTTTCCTTGTGAGTCTGGAGTGTTGCGACAATGCTGTGTGTTAAGCCCTTTTCTCTTCGCATTCTTTATTAATGAATTTGCCGAACAGATAAAACGTAATCATGAAAGAGGGAATTCAAATACACTCAGAAACATTCAGTTTCATGTGAAGATCTTCCTCTATAAATGTGGTTACTGTTATGTATGGTATAATCATGGTGTGTCACAAACAATCAAGAACTTTGTTTTAATGTCACTAAGACAAACTATTGTGGATATGTACATCCAACAGTGGACTTCTTATTGTTGATCCATGATGTAAATGTTGCTTCAATAAGTTATACACATCATTATTACCTACTGAATGGGTACAATGTGTGAAGCCCATTTCTGGTGTCCACCGCCGTGATATTGCTGGAATATTGCTAAAAGCGGCGTAAAACCATACTCACTCACTCACTCACTCACCTACTGAAAGCTATTCAATGCATATAAACCTGAGGAAGTTAAGGACATCACAGTCACAATTCAGATGTAGTTCACACTGGTTGATGCTTGCACTGGGAAGGTACAATTACATACCAATAGATAAGAGATTGTGTTCGCAATGTAATTCAGATCCAGTGGAGGATGAATAAGGTTAGAAAAACATACATAAAACGGTTTTATATTGTTCATCCAAAAGTAAAAAAATGTTTCTTTGATGAAATCAGTTCAGACAAATGTCGTTCGTAACTTATCAGTGTATATTTATCTTGGCATGTCAATTAGGAAGTAATGCGTTTATGCACCCTCTGCGCTTGTATCTTGCAATACATATACTGTGGCATGAGGCCTTTCAGTATTGAGAATAACAGGTTGATTGACAATGAAGGGACCTCGGCCCATTTGCACAAAGCAGTCTTAGCGCTAAGATGTTCGTAAGTCTATGTTAAAGTATGGGACCTACGATCACGTTAGCGCTAAGATCGCTTTGTGAAACGAAGCCCAGGGCCCACTTGCATAAACAGTCTTTAGCGCTAAGATGATCGTATCTCCCATACTTTAACATAGTTAAATAGCTTACAATAGTCGCTTTGTGCAAGTGGGCCCTGGACAAACTTTCCGCTTAACAGGTTTGCTAGTTATCTCCTAGCTCATTGGCGATATGAACACAATGTCGTCTCATTGTGGGTTAGGAGTTAGCAGGGTAGTTATTGTCGGGTGGGGATAAGCGCTTGCACTTGTCTGTTAATTACTCATGCGGGATCCTCCCCAAACCCCAACAGCTTATAATAAAGTTCACAGTTGTGTGCACAGCTAACCCCCTAGCTGCTACCTCCGAATTCGTAATTAAATTGATGAACCCAAACAAAGAACCAAACTATATGATTATAATTTATTGGGTACAAGAATGACAAATACACAACACATTATACTAATGAAGCATGGTTATTGGTTATTGTTATATATTCAGCATAAATATCTTTGATCACGTCCAACAGATAATGAGATTGTTAACCTTGGATTATTCCTTCTCAGCTTATCCTTACTCTCATGGTTGAATTTGCATTCAACTTTTTTATAACTTTATAAGAAGTTTCGACAGAAGATGTCTTCGATATAGATAATCTACGTGACGTAAACACTGAGAAAGCACACTACTTAATACAGCTCTTTCAAAATGTGAAATTCCAAAACTGTGAATTTGAAAAAAATGACAAAGCTGCTGTTATTGATAATATCATTAATGTATCTGTTTTAACAACCATTGATGTCTTTAAAGATATTTTTATCAAACTTTGTAACATGGTTCTTGGTACTGGCACATTCCCAGAACAACAGTTGGGTGTTATTAAATCAATCTTTAAAAATAGGGGGAGTTATTACAAGGTAGGAGAAAGTATTTATGTTGTGCGTTTGAGTATCTTCAGAAACAAATCTGGACACAGTTTTGAGATCAGGACATTTTCAAAAGTGCAATGACCAAATAACTTGAGTATACATATAATTTCAAAATTGGCCATAATGATCAAAGTGGCTGATTTTATACACGTATTGTACCTGTGAGCATGGGCGGGTGGGATCAAATTACATTGTCAAAATTAGAAAACAATGTTTAATCCCGATTTACACATCCACGAATCAGTTGGAGTCACGGGCCGACACCCACAACCTGGGAGTAGTAAGCAGTGTATCCACACGGATCAATGCCTGTTATAGAGACATATACGGCAGTGACAGTTAGCGGGTGCGAGGACAGGTTGAGCTCCATCTGCTCCTGGCGTGTCAGCAGCCCGTCCATCACATCTGCCCCACCCTCCACCCTGCCCACCATCACTTCATACACAAGCTGGCCCCAGGGTGAGGTAAACAGGCCAGGCCAGGACAGAATGGTCATCCTGTCGGACGTCCTGGACGAGATCATGGCTGCTTCTGAAGTAAACCAGACATCACTGTCAGGAAACAGATACAACATAACATTGAATTTTGTTGCATTTAAAACTGTATTTTCGAATTTGCTGTTTTTACGATAACTGTTGTGCTGTCTTACTGTTTAGACTTGGTGGCGGTCCATCCGTGGTGATAGAAGCTTCTGTCGGGTACCCTGGCTTGTCCAGCACATGCATGGCGCTGATGTTGTAGGTTGTCAGGTCGCTGAGTTTCAGGCCACACAGCTGGGCAGATGTGTATGTGAATATACTCGGAACGATCTGTTCGTAGATCAAACTGCTGCCCTCGATGTGAACCTATATGTTTAATTAAAAACAGAAAACAAATAAGTAAGAATGTTACAAACACCAGCTTCATACATGGTAGTTGTGACTAGAGCAAGTAGCTATGTTGAAGAAGTCAGCTCGAATCGACATACCAGCGTAGTGTAAGGACTCTGGGTTTCTCCCCCCTCCCAGTGAAGTCTCACAGTGTCTCGGGCTACGTGGCACTGGCCTCTGTCTGAGAACACAGAGGGGCTCTCCTCCAGGACCTTGAAGCCAGCTACAGATGCCAACTGGGACACGATGACTACACCATCAGATGAGGACTCGGAGGCCTGCCCCGCGTTGTTATGGCAACGTACTGTCGTGTACACCTTGACACTAGATGACGTCACTATATCAGTCAGATTCCACCTGGTAAATCTTACTCCGGGATTAGTTCGAGCAAACCGACGGACGTCGTCATCTCCGGGCGTGTGTCCTGCAGAAGATATAACAGCTATTCAGTCAGACGATATTGAAAATGAAGTTCCGTTGGGATACACAAAGACGTGTTGAAACAACATCAGCTTATGCAGTTTCTACACGAATTTACCTTTTTGTTGATTAATGTATTTTTCTAATTGATTATGACAACAAGCATGTTGCATCAATATGTCTCTTCCTAACCTATAGCAATGTCACAGTTGATAGAATCCGATTCCTGATCTTCTACAGCCCAGTTCGCTGCCATGTCCTCTGGTGAAAGGAAGTCTGCATCAACTCCTAGAAGTGGAACATTATAGCTGTGTGATCATATAGCAATGGAACATTATAGCTGTGTGATCATATATCAATGGAACATTATAGCTTGTTGTCCAGTAAAATGATCACAAAATGTTATGGTCATTATAAAGGAATAGGCCATGGAGAGACAGACATGCTTGAATGCACACGCATGCAGTAGTATTTGGAATGGTAAACGATGTTATTGCCAGACACGTTTCAATTCCCTGTTTTACCTGAACCATCGTTGACTTGTTGTATAGTTGGTGGTGTCATGTCCACCGTCACTAATTCAGCTCTGGTCAGTGATGTCAGGCCGGCAGCGTTAGTGGCGAATACTGACACATACAGTCTGGAGTTGTGAGAGAGCTTCTGGGCAGAAACTGTTCCTTGAGGGTTTCTACCAACATTAGTGAAGCCCTGCACCTGTGTCCCGCCCTCCATCAGACCTGCATGGAGAGTCGATGTTATTACCTACAGGTTTGGATGCTGCTCAGGTCACACTAGACTATCCAAAGTTTTGTTTCTGTATTTCTCCATGTCCAAATAAACATATAGTTTTATTACTAAGTTCAATATTCGTAATCTGAGTTTAATATAGGTGGCGCACTCCTAAATAATCCACGATTTGCGTCCGACATGTGAGTCGATCCTGCGCTTGCTGGTCCGAGAACCATATTAGCCCTGATATAATCATTGTTTTGACAGCATAATACGCGTGCGCGTTGGTTTCCACAAAGGGGTACACGTCTAAGGCCTACATCCCTTGTTATGGGAGATTTTCGCCCACAGCATGCGGTATAAATAATCTCATACATTCTTAATCTAGATCCTCCCAAGTGAAGCCCTTACTGACTGCCTACAAGAACATGGTGATGGGTTACTTTCCTACGGCCCACTCTTACATGATTGGGTACTCACCTACTGCTCACTGCTACATGATGATGGCGGACTTTCCTACCGCCCACTCTTACATGATTGGCGACTCATCTTCTACCCACTTGTACATGGTGACGGGAGACTCACCTACTGCCCACTAGTACAGGGTGATAGGAGACTCACCTACTGCCCACTGGAACATGGTGATGGGGGACTTACCAACTGTCCACTGGTATATGATCATGGGGAACATTCCTACTGCCAACTCTTACATGATTGGGTACTCATCTACTGCCCACTGGTACAGGGTGTTAGGAGACTCACCTACGGCCCATTGGTACATGGTGATGGGAGACCTTCCTACCGCCCACTCTTACATGATTGGCGACTCACCTGCTACCCTATTGTACATGGTGACAGGAGACTCACCTACTGCCCACTGGTACATGGTGATAGGACACTCACCTACTGCCTACTGGTACATGGTGAAAGGAGACGCACCTACTGCCAACTAGAACATGGTGATAGGAGACTCACCTACTGCCCATTGGTACATGGTGATAGGAGACTCACATACTGCCCACTGGTACATGGTGATAGGAGACTCACCTACTGCCCACTGGTACATGGTGATAGGAGAATCACCTACTGCCCACTGGTACATGGTGATAGGAGACTCAAATAGTGCCCACTGGTACATAGTGATATGAGACTCACCTACTGCCCACTGGTACATGGTGATAGGAGACTCACCTACTGCCCACTGGTACATGGTGATAAGAGACCCACCTACTGCCCACTGGTACATGGTGATAGGAGACTCACCTACTGCCCACTGGTACATGGTGATAGGAGACTCACCTACTGCATACTGGTACATGGTGAAAGGAGACTCACCTACTGCCTACTGGTACATGGTGATAGGAGACTCACCTACTGCATACTGGTACATGGTGAAAGGAGACTCACCTACTGCCCACTGGTACATGGTGATAGGAGACTCACCTACTGCATACTGGTACATGGTGAAAGGAGACTCACCTACTGCCTACTGGTACATGGTGATAGGAGACTCACCTACTGCCTACTGGTACATGGTGATAGGAGACTCACCTACTGCCCACTTCTACATGGTGATAGGAGACTCACCTACTGCCCACTGCTACATGGTGATAGGAGACTCACCTACTGCCCACTGGTACATGGTGATAGGAGACTCACCTACTGCCCACTGGTACATGGTGATAGGAGACCCACATACTGCCCACTGGTACATGGTGATGGGAGACTCACCTACTGCCCACTGGTACATGGTGATAGGAGACTCACCTACTGCCTACTGGTACATGGTGATAGGAGACTCACCTACTGCCTACTGGTACATGGTGATAGGAGACTCACCTACTGCCCACTGGTACATGGTGATAGGGGACTCACCTACTGCCCACTGGTACATGGTGATAGGAGACTCACCTACTGCCCACTGGTACATGGTGATAGGAGACTCACCTACTGCCCACTGGTACATGGTGATAGGAGACACACCTACTGCCCACTGGTACATGGTGATAGGAGACTCACCTACTGCCCACTGGTATATGGTGATAGGAGACTCACCTACTGCCTACTGGTACATGGTGATAGGAGACACACCTACTGCCCACTGGTACATGGTGATAGGAGACCCACCTACTGCCCACTGGTACATGGTGATAGGAGACTCACCTACTGCCCACTGGTACATGGTGATAGGAGACTCACCTACTGCCCACTGGTACATGGTGATAGGAGACTCACCTACTGTCCACTGGTACATGGTGATAGGGGACTCACTTACTGCCCACTGGTAGATGGTGATGGGAGACTCACCTACTGCCCACTGGTGCATGGTGATAGGAGACACACCTACTGCCTACTGGTACATGGTGATAGGAGACTCACCTACTGCCCACTGGTACATGGTGATAGGAGACTCACCTACTGCCCACTGGTACAGAGTGATAGGAGACTCACCTACTGCCCACTGGTACATGGTGATAGGAGACTCACCTACTTCCCACTGGTACATGGTGATAGGAGACTCACCTACTGCCCACTGGTACATGGTGATGGGGGACTCACCTACTGCCCACTGGTACATGGTGATAGGAGACTCACCTCCTGCCCACTGGTACATGGTGATAGGAGACTCACCTACTGCATACTGGTACATGGTGATGGGGGACTCACCTACTGCCCACTGGTACATGGTGATGGGGGACTCACCTACTGCCCACTGGTACATGGTGATAGGAGACTCACCTACTGCCCACTGGTACATGGTGATGGGGGACTCACCTACTTCCCACTGGTACATGGTGATGGGAGACTCACCTACTGCCCACTGGTACATGGTGATGGGGTACCCACCTACTGCCCACTGGTACATGGTGATGGGAGACTCGGTGTCCGTGAAGTGCCATGATACGTGTACAGACGACCAGTGAGGCAGGAACACTGCGTTCACCTCCACGTGCTTCTCTGTGTCACCAGCCTCGTCATGCCCACCATACTTGACGCTCTGCAATGTCACGTGATCAACTGCCATTGCCCTGGACCTGGACTTCGTGCCAATTGTAAGTTGTGTGGATTCCTCCCGAGCAATGAAGGAAAACGTGTGTGTATTCCACATGATAACAGAATGTCTTCCAACATCACACACCCCTCGGCATAGATTCGGCTCCAGGCTGAATGGGATCACTTCAATGCCAACTGAGACGAAGCCTTCTATAACGCTATGATGTACGTCCGTGGTCTCTGTATATCCCACATGAATCTTCACTTTGTACACTTGCCCCACACTGAGATGTATATCTCTCTGGAGAACAGATCCGGTGATTACAACATAGCTGCTCCCATGTCTAGCTGATGGACGCTCAGATGTAACAATGTATATGCATGTAGAGTTGTTAGTCTGCCAGTGCTCGGGAAGAGGTTCATTGCACGTCGATGAATTCACAGGTTTATTTTGTATCTCAAACGAAGGATTCTTCACCAAGTTGCCTTCTAGGTATGCCACGGACTGTGGTTCTGGGGGAGATGTGTCGACGACAACGCCGTCTGATACAGTTACGTCTGAGGCGTGACCCACTGCATCTACAGCATACACCTTGCTCCATAAACGTGTACCTATAAACAAGGGAATACCATCATCAGGCGTTTCCAGAAGGCTCACTGAATGAACAGTTAGGCTCCTACTAGAACATTACCAACCATGATAGCCTATACCCTGCAACCTCGGTGGACAGAGCAAGATTTTCAACGTTTAGCTTCACAAATGATCTATACCGAAACGTCACCTTTGCAGTATTAAAGAAGTTGTTATCCATAAATTGTGCCTACTTTGTCATCCATCAACTTCTAAGTAATGCCTATCAAACAATTCAGTTTAGTTTCACTGTTTGACATGTTATGTTTCGCTACTTGACAATTTGCTGTTTTACATAACATTTACGTTGGTGACAATTTGTCCTCCGCAGGAAGTTTGGGACGAAGGATACATACCGCTAGGGAGAGGGGAAGCAAGTTGTGCCGAGAAGGTGGTATGAAGCCCAGTCTCCCGCCAGCCCAGCACACTGCAGTCTGTTGTGTCGTTGACTCTTCCCACACACCAGAAGTACGTGATGATCGTGGAGTCCGTGTCAGAGAAGCCGTGCCAGGAGGCGGAGACCTCTGATGGAGAACTCTGGTAGTCCGTGTCGTGCATCTCTACAGGGATGTATTAGAGACAGTTAGAGGAGGTAACTACACAAGTCAACAAGTAACCACATTTCACCAGGTATGGTAACCTCTGTGGAGATCCCGGGTCAATTGAATATTGTTTGTGTGTTCAATATGGAACACCGCAATATTCAAGCTGTATGATGAATATCTGTTAATATTTATATCTGGACCAAACGATCTGGGGGTTGATTTTATGAGCAACGATGCTCGCCATCTACACATAATCAGCCAAGTCACCGAACCTGACAACTCCTGACAAGCAAACTTGGGACCTGCTCTAAGATGTGTGGTGTTGGTCGGGCACTGACGTCGCTGTGTAATTGTATGGACGTCAACCTTCGCTCAACATTCTATTCCTTGGCCCACACTCTGTTATAAACAGGACGCTCTAGTACAGTTGGAATATTGCGACGTACAGCAACAGACAACACTTCAAGCACTGACATTGGAGAAGGGAACGTACCTTGTCCGTCATCCACTCTGCCCGCTACAGGAGGCAGCACGTCCACCCGGACACCGTCAGAGTGAGCCCAGCTGACCAGGCCAGCTCTGTTGTAGGCCAGGACACTGGAGTAGTACACTGTGGCTGCTTGTAGACCCAGGCCCCTGGCTGTGTACTTCGTGGTGGTCAGGTCATCTGACGCGTGGATACTGTGTCCTGAAATAGTGAAGTTATTGAGTGAGTCAGTGAGTTTTGTTATATTCAGGCATATCGCGACAGGTGCACCTGAAATGGGTTTCACACATTGTCCCCAAGTGGAGGTCGAACCTATGCGAACCTAACAATCCTTTATAATTTGTCATTTATTGCATCCTTCCATTCCCCATGTACAGCGAATAATAACAACATGAATGATAATAACAATAATTATAATAATGATAACACATAAGTCAGTGACAAGTAAAGTCATATCATCGCCGGTCAATCAATTCCTAGGTATGTAGAAGGACAATGTTCGGGGTAGGATATTAGCTACCCTTGGACATCAGCTTCCAGGTTAGATTCAAGCACATTTACTATAGTGATCTGTAATTTGTTGGTCCTGGGGCCTCAGCTTCCAGGTTAGATACATGCACACTTCTATATTGATATGTTATGTGTTGGTCCTAGGACATCAGTTTCCAGGTCAGATACATGCACACTTCTATATTGATCTGTAATGTGTTGGTCCTAGGACATCAGTTTCCAGGTCATGCACTTCTTCTATACTGATCTGTAACGTGTTGGTAGATTTAGGAAACTGAGAACGCTCACCCCCGGGGCTTGTACTGATGTAGACTCGGTACTTGAGAATCCCAGCGGCGCCCGGCAGGAACTTGTTAGTCCAGCTGATCCTGATTGTGTCCGTCGCCATCTTAAAGTCTGCATCCTTCACTCCGTCGTCATCGCTGAGCTCAATTACCTGCATCATTCACATATAGTGTTGGAGACTGAGTGGGTGAATGCCGTTTAATACCGCAATCATAAATATTTAGTTATACCGTGATGGGAAGTTAATGGTCGAATCTGGACAAGGCAAACCACTGACTAAAAGCATTAACACCGGAAATATATTGTGAAGTCGAAAAAGATCACAAGATAATGTCCTGGAAATAAAGTCTTTTTTACCATCTTCCAGGGGCAGCAAAATTATTAAGATTAAAGTCTAAGTGGAACGCACATATGAAACATTTAATATCTTGAGATCATTCACGTTTATGAGTCACATATGTCACTAGTTGTCCAACGAACTTATCATTACGTGTTAACAAATGAGGAGCTGTATTTTCTATCAAATGTGTTGGAGTGACAATATCAAATCTGCCTTATTTAATGAAGAGCAATGATATTCTGACAACATGCTTGCAGCATTATTAACATGGGATTGCGTTGATCCACGTGTAAAACAAAGCCACCATGTGTGTTGACTCACTGCGAGTGCCTGGTTGTCGGTGGTCTTGGGAGGGGCTGTGTCCACCATGACCCCGTCCGACTTAAAGATGCTGTACGTTGTCGCATTATACCAGCCTCTCACAAAGAAGGAATACACGTGCCGGCTGCTGAGGTCCTCGCCTTGGTCACAAGCACGACAGTTAGTCGGAATAGTCCATTATAGTTCATACTCTCTTACAAACATCCCTTCTCTTTCATTGCTTTGTAAATGAATACTACAACACATAGTTTGATACGAAACATTTCGTTTTCAGTTTATATGAGATATTATCGCTTAGACTGCCGTAGGTCAATGGTCAAGTATCGGATCGTCTTAGCACTGATATCGCTTTATGGAACAATATAACTTGTAAGCTTCTGAATAAAGATCGGATGATCGGTAGGTGAGTCAGTACCGTGTGCCAGAAGGATGACAGCTGATGTTTGCCGCCCGACGCTGAACCAGACTCTGCGGGATTGACTGTCAAACACACCCGTGGGGTAGTCGCTGTCACTGACTCCAAGACTGACCTCATACCTGCAGCCAACAACAAACTGTCTGGGATACCTGGCACACTGTGGTCACAACGATGAGTTATTTCAAGCAACCTTTACAAATATTCTTGATATTAAGTAATAAGAGAAACTGTACTGTGTGAAAGGCAGCCCTTGTTGTTTCAGCACCGTCCAACGGGCAGCCATGAAGGTGTCTGATGGTGAGTGGTCAATGTCCCCGGATGGAGTGAAGCGGAGGTCAGTGACATCGGTCACACCCAGAACATCGTTTGACCCACCTTGAACATAAAGTGTAACGTATACCGGCACGCACTAATGATTACAGGTTCTTGTCATAATTAATGATCTATATTTACGGTGAACTGACTTTCTGTAATTGTTATTGCAACCGAGTTAGATCCTCCCTGTGGAGACATCACTTGTGACCTACCATCCAGCAGCTGTGTACATCCGCGTGTGTGGTGGCACGTCCTGTCCTGCACGGCACAGACACAGTGACCCTCACAGTTGTACGACTGACACCGTCTGACCAGCTCCAGCTCACCCCCAGCTCCTAGTTCCAGCTCCAGGTGAAGAGCATCGCTCTGGAGGCCAACCTGGGTCACAAGGAATACACATTGAACACAGAAACATAACTAGGTTAATACTATGGAAATGTCTGTTGTGTGTTCGTGGGTTGTAAATATAAAACGTCAACACGAGAGAACAATCAGTCTCGGAAATATGCCAAAGCAGATTCGATTCGTAAAGGGCAAATTAGCAGTGAAAATAACATGAATGTATCACTGAAAACCAGCGTTGACACCAGGTGTTCGCGAACAGGTAAGCATGTAACACCTACCCCGTTGACAGCCCAAATTGCCACAAACACAGACGGTGTGGAAGAGAGGTCTTTTGTGTCTACAACACCAGTTTGAACTCTGCCTTCATCATCGTGCTCAATGCCAGATACATTGTGTTGTACGAGCACACATGTGCTTCCCTGAAACAGTTAGTAAATGATGTCATGGTGGTTTCAAGATGCACCAGGTCAGCTCGGAGTCAGAACACTCCGTGTCTGAGTGGCAGTACTAGTAAACACACACACACACACACACACACACACACACACACACACACACACACACACACACACACACACACACACACACACACACACACACACACACGTGCATGCTCCACGTCGCTATATAAGTGCAATAATCTTCAGCACGACGTAAAAACACCATTCCACCCCATTACATCTCACCTCATCACACCTCCCCATCTCAAAGTGCACCAACTACGACAAATCTGTAAGTGTTCTTCTATGTATCTATGTTGTTTATTTTAGTATGTTAGTAGTCCTACTACATTTTTGTCATCGCCAGTAGCCCGAGGGATGGTGTAAATCCTGCTGGGGACCATGTAGGTAGCAGAAGTACCGTAAGTCCCCATGGTCCCTAGTATGGTGGCCGAACTTTGGTTGCTGGCGATCTACAGCCCGTTTTTATACTGTGTCGTCTGATATAATTTGATCATTTTATTGCTCTAAAATTAGTTTTAAAATTATAATCTGTGATATATTGCTAATTGTTTTACTGTCCTTCGGCGACAGGTTTTTATATATAATTTAAATGTTTAACTTGATCAAGTCACGATATGGCTGAAATAGTGCCGATGTGACTTTAAATATTAACTCACTCACTCACTACTACATTTTTGTTCGTCCAGTAAATATATACATGTGTCGAAGATGCTTTAATTTTGAAACTGTGTATACGTCATAACGACGACACATCAGTATTATATAAACTGGAACCAAAGATATTTAAATATGTAATGTGTAATTGGCATGAACATGATATGATTCCACCTCAGTAAGATCCGTTCCGAACTCCACAGACCCCGCCGTGATGATGTAGTGCGTTATTCCAGAATGGAGATCAGTGAAGCCGAGCCAGGCGAGGTTCAGCCGGGTCCTGTTCCATTTCATCCAGCCCGACTGGTGTCGAGACAACCCCGCTGCATGGTCGGTGTGCACAGCTAGCGCACCTGCATTACAGTCATAGAACCGTGTTAGTGAGAGAAGAGTGAAAAATTCGTGGATACATTGTTGTGTTACCTGTCAAAGATTCATGGATACAGTGTTGTGTTACCTGTCAAAGATTCATGGATACAGTATTGTGTGTTACCTGTTAAAGATTCGTGGAGACAGTGTTGTGTTACCTGTCAACGATTCATGGATACAGTATTGTATGATACAGTATTGTGTGTTACCTGTTTAATAATTCGTGGAGACATAACTGTGTGTCACCTGTCAACGATTCATGGAGACAGTGTTGTGTTACCTGTCAAAGATTCATGGATACAATATTGTGTGTCACCTATCAAGGATTCATGGATTTATTACTGTTTGTTACCTGTCAAGGATTCATGGATACATTATTGTGTATTACCTGCCAAAGATTCATGGAGACATTATTGTGTGTTACCTGTCAATGATTCATGGACACATTACTGTGTGGTACCTGTCAATGATTCATGGACACATTACTGTGTGTTACCTGTCAACGATTCATGTTTACAGTATTGTGTCACCTGTCAACGATTCATGTATACAGTATTGTGTTACCTGTCAATGATTCATGAACATATTACTGTTTGTTACCTGTCAAAGATTCATGGAGACATTACTGTGTGTTACCTGTCAGTGATTCATGGATACATTACTGTGTGTTGTTACCTGTCAAGGGTTTCGAGCTGTCCACCAGCATGGCCCCGGTGTCTGAGGAGTGACATAAGCCGGCCATATTGCAAGCGACGAGCGTCACTGTGTAGCTGCTTCCATCGTGGAGGTCCAGCTGTGACAGCGTGTATTCTTCAACAAGTCCTGGGAGCTTTAGGGAAGGTAGAAATAGGATAGTGTTATGTTTGTAATAAATGCACTTTATATGAGATATCAAATCCATTGATTATAGAAACCGTGATTATAATGTTATAAGATGCGTATGTTGAGTGTGTTCACAGTTTTGTAGATGTAGATGATATAGATTGCGATACATATTACCATTAGTGTTGTATACTTCACCTTGCTTCTAAACCATGTTTAACATGAACAAATGACGGTCACCTTCAGGAGACTTGACTTGAACTCCCCCAGTTGGTGTGATGAGATGGAGAGGTATTGTCTCTCAATGTAAGACTCTTCGTCCTTGAACTTCCAGCCTATCCTCAAGGTCGTCCTGCTGATGGACGTCCCAGCCACAATGGAACCGTGTCCATCTAGGATCCCTGGTGTCACGACAACTTCTGGTGGAGTGATGTCAACCAGAAACCCGTTGGACGTAATTTCGCTGTATAAACCTGCCACATCAAAGTGATAACATACATACAACTACATGTAGCTGTTTTGGATACGCATCACTTTTCTTCGTTTGATTCAGTTTTTCTACACATCACAATTGGGGGACACGGATCGTCCCGTAAGTAAAGTCTGCCATCTTCTACATCTCCGATTGGCGACAAATATTATTTTGTTTTTAAATCCATATACTGATCTCTTATTCATCACTTACATCCAAATACGTTGTTAAGTGCATTCCCTGTTATAGTGTTATTTCTGTACATTAACCCTACGTTGTGCAAACATATCAGTTATTTATATTTTTGCTTCCGATATGGAATACTTATTCAAAGTTCACATTCCAAGAAATAAAGTATACGTATTTGGAGGTAGGTCATTAAGGAAGAAATTGGTGAATATAGATTTTGAAAATATAAACAAATGTGCAGCCTACTGGAGGCTATGCGTCGCCCTGTATGAAATGTCTGCCAATGTGCGCTTTAGGATTAACAAGGCTTTTCTACATATCAATTTGAACAAACTCATATTAAACGATGAGCGAATCGGTGCATACTGCAGCTACAATTCATCATACAGGTTTTTGCTTTCGATCTGGATCCTCGTTCAAAGTTCTCATTCGATAATGTTAATGATGTGCGTTATCGCCCATCACCTGCTTTATTGTAAGCCCCGACAGTCGTGTACAGAGTCTGTCCAACCGGAAGCTGGTTGTCACGTGACAGCGTGTGGAAGATGACCTCCTCCAGGGCTGCATTCGTTACTGCGAGAATCTCGTCACCTCCTGGTGTTGTTCCAACACGCCATTCATAGTGGTCTAACCCAGATTCAGGGTCCTGGAAGCCTCGCCACTTACATCCAAGGAATGTCCTGAAAACAATAATCACCGAACTATGTGGCAGGATAATGTGATCTTATGATCCAGTAATTCTTTTGTTTTATAATTATAACCTTCACTCCCGGACAAACTCAAAAATATAGATAGTACTTTAGTAACCTTTTTATTAATTTTATTTTACAAATGAAAATTATAGCCTATTTACGGTTTCTAAATAAGTCGGATAATACTATTGAGTTGCATCATGATCACCTGGAAGCCTGATATTGGACATCTTCATCTCGGGTTCCGTCCATGATGTTCCCAGTTCGTGGAGCGGTCACGTCTAAGATGACACCATCACTTGTCGCCATGGTGCACAGACTAGCCATGTTACACGCGGTCACCGTCACGTAATACGTCATGCCACACTTGAAGGCAATGTCATAAAACCCCACATCTGCAACAATTAGATACGCACAGGGTAGCCGCAGTATATCTTCATAAATATTAGTACAACAATTAGACACGTACATTTTACACCAGTATACCTTCATAAATATTAGTACAACAATTAGACACGTACATTTTACCTCAGTATACCTTCATAAATATTAGTACAACAATTAGACACACATTTTACCGCAGTATGCCTTCATAAATATTAGTACAACAATTAGACACGCACATTTTGCCGCAGTATATCTTTATAAATATAAGTACAACAATTAGACACGTACATTTTACCTCAGTATACCTTCATAAATATTAGTACAACAGTTAGACACACACATTTTACCGCAGTATGCCTTCATAAATATTAGTACAACAATTAGACACTCACATTTTACCGCAGTATATCTTCATGAATATTAGTACAACAATTAGACACGCACATTTTACCGCACTATGCCTTCATAAATATTAGTACAACAATAAGACACACACATTTTACCGCAGTATGCCTTCATAAATATTAGTACAACAATTAGACACTCACATTTTACCGCAGTATATCTTCATAAGTAGTAGTACAACAATTAGACACGTACATTTTACCGCAGTATGCCTTCATAAATATTAGTACAACAATTAGACACACATTTTACCGCAGTATGCCTTCATAAATATTAGTACAACTATTAGACACGCACATTTTGCCGCAGTATGCCTTCATAAATATTAGTACAACAATTAGACACTCACATTTTACCGCAGTATATCTTCATAAAGATTAGTACAACAATTAGACACGCACATTTTACCGCAGTATGCCTTCATAAATATTAGTACAACAATTAGACACGCACATTTTACCTCAGTATGCCTTCATAACTTTTAGTACAATCATACACGTACAGGGTAGCCACTATATATCTCCATAAATATTAGAACAAAAATGAGACACGCATATTTTACCACAGTAGACCTTCATAAATATGTGTACAACAATGAAACACACACGTTTTACTGCAGTATGCCTTCATAAATATTATTAAAACAATCAGATGTCGGGGTATAAATGTAGATATGTAATAACAAGGTTATACAGTCAGTCCTAAGCCTGTTACACCAGACAAGAGGACGCTTTCTGTACATTGATGGACAACAAACCTCAAACAACTAATATCAAGATTGTCCCAGTAAGGTGGGTGGTGTGGTAACCTAGTTGTTAAAGTGTTACCTCGTCCAGCCGTAGACCCGGGTTCGATTCCCCACATGGGTACAATGTGTGAAGCCTATTTCTGGTGACCCCGCCGTGAGATTGATGGAATATTGATTGAAGCGGCAGACGAACCTTCTCACACCCAGTACAGTGAGGACTGTTTTGCGTTATTAATGATATTTAAGGAACAGTTTTGCTTTTTACCTGTTCTTGCTCCCACGTGTGACTGAGCGAGCGTGTCGTCACATCCCCGACACGTGCCAACCTGGAGGAGATAGTGACTGATTGAAGAGTGGGGGTCAGTAAACCCCTCCCAGTAGGAACCCATCTCCGACATCAGGGTGACAAAGTCAGCGTCCTTTGCCTGGCCTCTAACGTTGGTGCGTTGTCCATCATACACGTGGCCCCTAGAGGGCGGTGTGTTGTCCGCCGTCGCAGGTCGTGAAGTGATAATACTGTGCAGGCCTACTTCGTTGTATCCCTAGTGCACGATTTAGACATTATAGTAAAATATATTGCAGGTTGACACTTTTACTGTTTTAAACGGAGAAATAAGGTTGTGCATTTGTTGAGAGTTAGGCTTTCATGACGTTTGAAGCTACAAATACAGAATACATTATTTATTAAATACATTACCTTCACTGAGACAAAGTAGACATGCCCGTCTACTAGGGGTGCCCCGCCGTCGATAACCATACACTGGTCAGTAGTAGATGTGTACTTGACAACGTCGTCATAGGCAGGTCTCGACCCCACCCCCACGTCATATCTTACGACGCCACTCTCCGGGTCATACAGAGCACCGTCCCAGCTGGAACAAGAACACCACAGACAGTCAATACTTCCTGAATACAATTTTGCCATAAAAGGAAACTGACAATCAGACTCACTTTTGTGTCAGGGTCTAGCTGTATTATTAGGTGAAAGTATAATAACAGATATATCTCATTTACTAACTATGGCATCCAGTGTTCGGACAAAAACGTGAATATGTCAATAGCTAACTGTTATATCCAGTGGTGGAACATTAACATACGTATGTCATTCAGAAAGTGTCAGGACAAAAACATGAATGTGTTAATAGATAACTGTGATACCCAATTAGTGGCATCCAGTGCAGGATAAAAACACTTGTGTAAAATATAAACAGACAGATGGTGGACACTAACTGTGTTATTAAGTGTTAGTACAACACCAGACAGATGGTGAAGACCAGACAGATGGTGGACATTAACTGTGTTATTCAGTGTTAGTACAACACCAGACAGATGGTGGACACTAACTGTGTTATTCAGTGTTAGCAAAACACCAGACAGATGGTGGACACTAACTGTGTTATTCAGTGTTAGTACAACACCAGACAGATGGTGAAGACCAGACAGATGGTGGACATTAACTGTGTTATTCAGTGTTAGTACAACACCAGGCAGATGGTGGACACTAACTGTGTTATTCAGTGTCAGTACAACACCAGGCAGATTGTGGACATTAACTGTGTTATTCAGTGTTAGCAAAACATCAGGCAGATGGTGGACATTAACTGTGTTATTCAGTGTTAGTACAACACCAGGCAGATCGTGGACACTAACTGTGTTATTCAGTGTTAGCAAAACACCAGACAGATGGTGGACATTAACTGTGTTATTCAGTGTCAGTACAACACCAGACAGATGGTGGACATTAACTGTGTTATTCAGTGTTAGCAAAACACCAGGCAGATGGTGGACATTAACTGTGTTATTCAGTGTTAGTACAACACCAGGCAGATGGTGGACACTAACTGTGTTATTCAGTGTTAGCAAAACACCAGACAGATGGTGGACATTAACTGTGTTATTCAGTGTCAGTACAACACCAGACAGATGGTGGACATTAACTGTGTTATTCAGTGTTAGCAAAACACCAGGCAGATGGTGGACATTAAGTGTGTTATTCAGTGTTAGTACAACACCAGGCAGATGGTGGACACTAACTGTGTTATTCAGTGTTAGCAAAACACCAGACAGATGGTGGACACTAACTGTGTTATTCAGTGTTAGTACAACACCAGACAGATGGTGGACACTAACTCTATCACTTACCAAACATCTATCACAGACTTCGTTATGTATTGTCCAGAGAAATGTATTGATCTCCCTGACGTCACTGGCGGCGTGGAGTCAATCAACACCCCCGACGATATGACTGTCCTGCTCTGGTTCACAAAGTCCGTGGCTTTAAAAGAAGACGCTGACGGTGAACCACAAAACAATTTCTATGTAACAAGGTACACACTTATAAAAAAAGTATCAAATATCAAAAATGTGTAAATTTAAAGATCAGTCGAGGGATCCTTTGATCTATTATATTTATTTGTTCATTGATCCTGTATTAATGCAATGCCATTAATCAGTGATGTACGTCAGATGTACAACGCACTGTACTAGTGATATATATTGACAGATAAACAATACACTGTATAATACAGTGTCAGATATACACTCTCAGAAGAAAGAAACGAACAGATATATTTTTAGTGAATTTATTGTACCTAATAAAGTCAATATATTTAATTTAATATTATAGATACAAATATAAAATTTTGGAGCTCGATAGTCACATGTTGTCGTTGTACAAAGGCTTTGAAAACTGTTCATTGTCATGTCACATAAGGCCACTAGGTTGTGCTGAACTCAGTATCTTGAGGAATTCGAATCAAGTCAGATCTCGTTGTGCAGGATATGGCCCCCACACCATGACACTACCGCCTACGAATTTGTCGAATTCACGTACACAATGTGGGTCAAAACGCTCATTTCGACGACAATAAACACGTTGTCTTCCATCTCGCCGGTGAAGAAAAAATCGTTGTTCATCGCTAAACCACACTCGTCTCAAGTTTCTCAAATTCCAAGGGTGTAAGGTATGGCATCAACGCAAGCGTCGCTGTTGTTGGATCTGTTGCAAAACAGGGGCGATAACTGGTTTTCTTGGTCGGATTCCAGACTCGCGAAGATGGTTCCTGACAGTCTGGTCCGATATCCTCGTCAGACGAGGGATTCGTCCTGCAGTCTCCGTAGCTGTGACATTGCGATGACGTAGGTCGAACAGTCGAATGTAGCGATCCTGTGCAGGGCCGGTAACTCTTGGTCGGCTGGTTCTCGGACGGTCTGCAGTGGAATTGAACTGTGTTTATCGGTTACAAAGGCGGAAAATGGTGCTGTGGTCGACGTTGAAGCGGCGTGCAACAGAAGACTGCGATTCCCCTATTTGTATACGTCATATGGCGATTTTCCGATCGGCAGCGCTGAGTCTCGACATTTTCGAAGTTGAAAAATGTTGACAATTAAATGAAAAATTATTGGCTTATACTTGCCTTTTTATAGCTTCTACCACGAGTTACGGATGCCATAACTTGCACGTGCATTTTGCACGAGAACAATGCTGTTTAAGACATTGCAAATCGACAATGGCTGCGTTTTGAAGCACCGTTTGTCGAATATCAGGCCACCAACACTTTCAAATAACACATATCCAATTTATATTCCGGATTTTTATGTAGTCAGGTTCAATGAACTACATACTACCTGTGCGTTTCTTTTTTTGAAGAGTGTATGTATATTCTGTACTGTGTCACCATCCATCGAAACAATGTCATATTCTGTCAACACATCACCCATCTGGGCAATGTCAGATAATGGGAACACAAATTCTGTCATGATTTTGCCCTCATTGACATGTACCTGTCACCGACGCGTAGATGGTGTGCCCGTCGTTCAGGCGGAGGCCGTGCAGGATGGCGTGGTTCACCAAACCCTCTCTCCGTCTTGCAACCACGTCCTCCCCTCCAGGATCAGAACCTACGAAAGAGGCGTCGGAGTTACTTCACAGTTAACTGGTCACCCTGATGCAGGAAGCCATCAAGCTTACACGTGGTTAGACCCTGGTGCTTTGAAGCGACTCGGTTCTGTGATAACGACTTGTGGTAAACTATAAGACTGTAAATATTGATAATTATCTATGAATGACATAAATCACTTCCGGTCAGCAATCAGATCTGGCAGAATGTACAATGTCTCTTATTGCATAACATATTGGTGTTAAAGTCAATACTTGAAGCTGGTATACGTTTCAACACAAAAGAAATGATTCCTTTCATAAGCTGGATCTAGTTGATAGATATTGTCCCATACAAAGGTTAAAACCAATCTGCCGCCTGCCGTAACATTATTACCTTTAGTAATCTGTTCTGCCGATGTTGTGTGTAGCCTGTAGATGCCAGTAATGTGTAATCTTGTATGTTCTAGATGACCTTTATAAGATTTATTTAAGTAAACTAGAAGGGTTTTCCCCTGTTGACAACTGACATAATATCCACACTTAAAGATTTGTGCTTCGCCAAAACCACTGTCAATGTCACAATAAGAGGACAAGATATTATGTTTGTTTGTTGGTCCACCCTGCAATAAATCAGCTGAATGACGGCCGCACAATAATATGCAATCATCCAAGTCACCCAACCTAACCACTCGATCGCCCCCAGTTCGCCCCCCACGACCAGCAAAGGCTTCTTGGCGCATATTCTTAACCGGAATCACTGCAGGATGAATATTTTATAGAAACTTACCCAGAGCAACTTCATAATATGCTATCCCACTTGGATGTGGAGAAGACCCTTCCTCTTCTACATCAGTGAAGCCGTCCCAGTAGACCACCATCTCACTCGTGCTGGTCTAAATAAACATACCTGTAGTTCACAATCTCACTCAACAAAACAGCAATGATCCTGTGGGTGAGTATGGTAATGCCACAATACAAAAGCAATATAACAGTTGGGGATACCAGAAATGGTAAGCTGTCTTCGGAAAACTACCGTTGAACAAACGCTTAACAGCACTCTTGGAAATGACATATGTACCACGAGTGAGAAGGTTTCAGTGCTCAAGAACATCTTTTCACACATTCATGTATTACCTCGCTTTATGTAAACTACTTGAAACTTGTGCCAGTCTCTAGCTAATGCCAAGGTACAAAATGTATGGAAGTCAATTTCAGTCAATGAATAGACATTAAATCTTTCAAAGAGACATTAAATTCTTATGTTGAGCGTAGCTGATCGGGATGTTATCAGGAGTAAACCAGTGACGAGACTGAGCTGACTGTTGCACCTGGAAGGTGGGACTGGTGAGTCCGCCCAGAAACACCCTTCCTCCGCTCGGTGGTGTCACGTCCACCGTGACCCCGTCACTACACGAGTTGACCTCTGTTAAGTCTTCTGTCCACTTCTCGTTCTCCACGGTTCTGGCATCAGCATGAACACACACATAATACCTCCTCCCGTGGACAAGCCGCCGTTCTGTCTCGGCAAAGGCCACGTTTATAAATTCCTTGTCTGAAACACCAGACATCAATCATGCAATATTCCATTTGGCGTAAAATGCAAAATAGTCGTTAAAATTATATGAATGGACCTAATCTGCCCTACTCGAACTGCCCGGCACTAACACAATGCGCAAAAAAAACCCGTATATGACACCACATTCGGCAACTAAACACACCATAACAAATTTATTATGCCGTAAATATTACATTATCTGGTATCTATACAGCATATGTCAAGTCAAAATGAAAACTTGAAACGTTAAGGGTCAAAGGAGATTACTCCTCAAACCTTAGAGGCCAAGCCTTGTTGACAATTTTAACTTTAATCTTTATCAATTAAGTCATGAACGTGATCTTGAAAACAGATTAATGTCCTTGCACGTCACAATAATGACATAAAAACACAAAACAGTGTTTCCATGTGAAATATGTGAATTTAGTGTTACTGTATCTTACGGTATACGGTCTCATTTTATGGCAGTCACAATCATCTTGGATATTTACTGACAGTGTACGGGCTCATGTGAGGTCAGTAGTTCTGCTCTCAGATTGGTCAATCTCACTTTGAGGCATAATAAAATACTATTCATCTCTTATTCGATGCAATTCCTTTTGTATATGGAGTGACATATATTGTGTTTGGCATTGATGATTCATTGAGTGTTCATCTTTAAACTTTCACCTTCATGTAGATGTAGTGAGAACCTATGTATTTCACTTTCTTGGAAGTGTTATGTATACAGCGTCAGTTTTGAGGGTTCTCGTGGCCTGGAGGAATGAACATGGTAATTCTCGTCAATCCACTACCTGTGTGCCCGCACTTGATGACATCCGGCATGCTACAGGGGTCAGTGAAGGTCATCAGACTCTCTCTCTTGTAGTGGGAGGAGGGGTCAACCTGGTCACCTGACACCACTGCCCACGTGTAGTTCCTGTGACGGAGTGTCGGCCACACAGCAGACAGGATGTCCCTGTATGGGGTATAGTCAGCATCGGCAATGTTCCACCCTTCATTCTGCTCCAGGGTGATCGGGTGCCCGACATCACCACCTTGTCTGGCACCTGGCAGCAGGATGGTAACTTACATGACACTCGTTGATAATAATGAGTTAATAATTACAGATGACATATTTATGATATGAAACACAGGAAATATGTAAGCAACATTCGCCCCCAACTGGCAGGTTTAACTATTTATGATGAATTTATATGTGAGTTGATTACTTTCATCCTTATGTTTTTCAGATGAAAAACATATAAAAACAGCAAATGGGCCTCATGTCACACACTCGACTTTTGTACAGATTAAAATTAGAAATGCAGCAAAGAGGGTTTGGGTGATCCTGGCACAGGCTGGTACAACACGCAGCCCAGACAGTGAATGGGACTTCTCCCAGGAAGCGCTGCCAAGTCGAACACATCTGGAACGTTTCGAAACTTGTGAAGACTCCTCAATACACCAAACCTAAGGCACCGAGTACAATAGGAAGTCGGACACTTTAGTATTTCGGATGCAAGCATAATATTTCGAAAGCGAGGTCCGCATATTTGTCATGTTTTTCCTGAATATTGTCAATCACATTAGTATGTCAAAAGGGACAGGAAATTCAATGAAATAAATGATTACATTGGATTGATAAAAATGGACACGATGAGGCTTGTTGGCCTGTATAGGTCTGAGGCTGTATACGGGCCTCTTGCAAAGAATTTGTATGTATCATTTCCCATGACGCCCTCTACATATTCCGGGTCGTATCACGGACTTACCGCTGAGACAAATCATGGTGAGGAAAGGATCAAGCCATGCCATCATATCACTTTAGATACTGTGTCTGTGCCAAAGCTGGGCATCCACTGACAATGTGTTGGACAGTCCCATTAAATTCATTGCATATTCTACATCATATTTACATTTTTGATGCAAAATCACACATTGACGGTTTCGAGTGGAAAGTATTTGGACCTGTGCAGCAACAAACAGAAAGCCTTCTATTTGACTTTTTAGGCCAGCCGACTTCATCCAAGCGAACCCTTCATCTCCAGTGTTGCTGATCTTTTCAAAACACTGCACATTAACTCGATGGTCGGTCAGATAGCCTCTCACTGGAACACTGAGTCTAGGTGGACTTGATATGGCACTTCGCTTGGCTGACACTCATTTCTGTACCGACCAGCAGTACAAAACGATCAACAAAGTCAACATTGTTATGTTTAAGGAAACTCTGGAATTACTTGTTTTCAACACGAGTCTTGACACGCTTTACAAGAGAATCATCAGACAAATAAATGTGTGCAAAAGTGCACAATTCAATTTAGTCATGAAGAGCCTCCCTCGTTAATCAAACCACACCCTCCAAATTATGGTTGGTTAATATAAGCGATTTAGGGAAGAGCGATAGTGGTGGGATCTATTGTCTGACATGATTTTTCGTGTGAGGGTGTCACCACACTGAATTTCTTGTTTCGTCCAATCAACAACACCAAATGAATACAAAAGGACGGATACAGCATATGTATTTGTGGCTTTGACGTTACTGCGAGCTTTCAGCTGTGAACTCCAGATTTTTTTAAGTCTTCATTTGTATTCTGCCCAAGGTGTTTCTTTTATTTGGTCATTCTGGAATTGTGGGCCTTGCCTTCCAATAATAAACTGACTGAACCTCCTTCTTCTTTGACACGTTTCAGATGAAGAATGTTGCATTTGTCGAGTCCATTAGAAAAGGACCGGACAAGGAGAATATGTCTTTTTGGAGTTTAATCTCCTTTTGCAATACGTTCAAGGTCATCCATGTAAAGCAGGTGAGTAAGGGGTATAAGGATTTAGTGACAAACAGAATAGGATACTAAAAGAATCGCACTGAAATATTCCTCTTTTAATAGAAATGGGTTCCGATTTCATCACCTAGCTCTCAAGATGAGTTGACGAGCAATTCATTTAAGACGAGTATAGCAATTAGCCGCTCGGGGAGGTAAAAACATTCCAGTGAATTCCAAATCCATTCCTGACGTACTGAAGCGTGAGCTTTTCCGTAGTCAATACAGCACACTCAGAGGTTATGACAAGTTTTATCCTCTTCAAGGATAACTTTTGAAACAGCAATTGATCCTTACAATGTAACCCCAACATCCCTTTATTGTCCCTTTCTAACCATGTAAATAATGGAAGCGCAGTATGATCTGTTAGACACCGTGTACATATTCTGATGATGTATTCTGACAAGTAATAGGGCGGAAGTTTTTGGGATCAGTGAAATTACCTTTCTTTGTGAGAAGTATTCTTCTACCTTTACAAAACCAAGGCGGAACATCCCTGTACCCACATGAGAATTTAAACAGTGAAGTAATGGTATTTGGATACAATTTAACAGTTTCGAGTACTGATTTCGAATAGCATCATTTTAAATTACATTTTTCAGTCAATGAGGTGTAATCAAACACAGCAATGGTGATCTTATTTTTCATGTACACTACCATTGTATTCTTCTACTCATGGTTGCTCGAGATAAGAGTTGTCGGGTGTAGACCACACCTGTTTCCAAAATCTTTCACTGGAAGCCCTGGTGGGTCCTTTCTCAGCACTGCCTTTTTGGCATTTTTTTTGCCTGTAAATTACTGTTCATTAGATTTGAACAGTTTGTTTAGTTTTATCAGGTTTTTTTTGTCCCACCTTCTTTTTCTTTCTGTCCAAATCTTTAACTTTGACTTAAGAAAATCACGAATTTGTTTTAAAATTTTCCAAATTGATTGATTTGTTCTGACATTAATTGCCCTTAGGTACGTAATTTCAAGCAAAGTTCCATCCAGGATATATCTTTCCTTCTTTAACTTTTATTTGGAACTGGGTTATCATTTAATGATTTTACTTATTAACTTTGTGTGGTTCAATGTCTTGGGAAACCATTGTTTCATCCTTTGAGACTATATTTCTTACCAACAACATCGATGACGATGGCAGGGACAACAACCACAGGGTCGTATTCAGCACAGTCTCTTACGTCGGCGGATACGGTGCTGGAGAGCCCCACTTTGTTGTAGCCTCGAACAGCAAGACGACGGCACTTACTGAAGTCCAGGCGTTGGGGCAGCAGTACACGGAATGTCATCTGGAACAACCGTTGTGTGGGGTGTGTTGTGATTTATCCATAGTTGTAATCAAGAGTAGATACAATGCTACCTCGTGATTCCCCGGGTTAAAGTAGATATATAGAGAAAATATATAACGTCAACGTTACAGAATAACCAGTCTCGATTATACGATAAAACAGATTCTATTGGGAGAAGAGGCAAAATAGTGGTGACAATTAAATGAATGGACTACTGAACATCAGTGATGACAGCAGGTGTTCACGCAATAGGGTAAGCATGTCCTTTCCTCGTGGTAACACAAGCAAAGCACACGTTTCGCTACCTCGTGGGAACACTGGGTGAAATATATCCCAAGCACAGTGTTTCATGTCGGATAAGCAGTTAAATGTGATGGTAGTCAGGCTCGGTGACGTGGGACGTTCCTTACCATATCAACCACTGGTATTTACAGGCCACACTGATATAGCGTGACTTTTGCAGACTGCGGCGTACAACAACATTCACTTCCCTCATCCAACGTACCACATCCCCGCTGGTTGTGCTGTCTGACACTTGCTGCCACGTTGTCAGAAGCCTGCTGTCGTGGTCACTGTCTGTTAAACTCCATTCGTATCTGTCTACAACGCCATACGCTTCAGTCTTCACTGGCATGTCCGGGTCAGCAAACCTTGCCATGGTCACCTCAAGCTGGAACAGTGGACGCAGAGAGGTGTGGAGTCTGCTGATGCTGGGGCACGCCCGTATAGAGACTCACAGTAAAAATATTCCCGTGCCACTGAACCGTCGGCGCCGATGCGGTTCATAGTGTAAAGTATCATTTTTATTGTTAGCAATTGTGCAAAACAGTATCTCTGAGGAGCATTTTAGAAGCTGTAGCATTAATGAAGATAGAACTGGTTAAAAGTTGAAATCCATTGGTCAGCTCTCTGTTGGTGAATATAATTCTGTACACAAATCATATCATGGAATTCGCTCATATGACTCGACACATCTTTCAACATCATAATTAGAATGTTGTCAAATTGAAAGGGTTGGAAGTGTATCTTCAATGTAACCGTGATCTTAAAAGGATTGACCAAAGATATGATGTAAGTACAAGATTTCAGCTGCCCTCCGCCCCTACCTGTAAATGACATACTTTTTAGTTACTTGTAAACACAAACTTTTCAGGGTATGCCCTTTGACCAATGATCAAACCAATGCATGCATTTGTTTAGATATGCTTAACGGCGTCGGAGAATACAAGTAGAGACATCCATCAGATTTGCCCTCATCACCTTGGAGCCTGTGTCGATGTTCGTGTAGTTCACGCTGATGTCGCCGCTTACGGGTGGATGGTGTAGCACTGTAACTCCGTCACTGTACACGGCGTCAGTGCAGACGTTCACAGCACACAGCTTCACAGCCGCCCTGAACGTGTAGCCCGACATGAGATCCAGTCGCGTGGACAGTACGTGGTCGCGGTGTCCAGTGTACTCATAGTCCCTTTCTGTGTGCCAGAGGTCATCTGAACATAGACGAGAAGGTATGAAGATGATACGTAGATATGCATTCGATATGAAAGACCAAACTTTAGGCGTGTTTTTTTTTTTTACACTGAGCATGACAACACAATGATCATGACAATACGACGAGCATACAACGGAACAAGCATGACAACACAATTAGCATAACACAACGAGCAAGACAATACAGTGAGTATGACAACACAGTGAGTATGACAACACAATGAGTATGACAACACAGTGAGTATGACAACACAATAAGTATGACAACAATATGAGTATGACAACACAGTATGACAACACAGTGAGTATGACACACAATGAGCATGACAACATGACAATACAACGTACATGAATAAATAATGAGTAAACAAGCATGAAATACAATGATTCTAAAGTAGATTTTATCGTAAGGCAAAGATTGGATATTTTTATACATCTTAGGCGAGACTCTGTGTACGCTTAATATGCGCCACAATTTAGATTGGCATACACTGTCGTCTCATGGCGGAAGTACGTTGTGTACGTTATGCACATAACTTCATATTATTTAAACTATAACCTTAGTGGGGACGACTGTCACCCCAACATTACATGTTTGATACATCATGAAGGCTTATCAGTCGTGAACAGTCCTTGGGTCCGTCAATGAGAAGTCCCACTGTACAGATCGAATAAACACATTTCTACACATGTATTTACAGTTGATTTAGAAAATCTATCATGGAAAGCCTTCTGTGGCTACAGTATACACTGTACAGATAGAGCAAAGTATGACACTGGTGCCTTGTATCAGTATTTGTAAATACATATCTATACACAACCATTTAAATGTATGAACGTATCACTACAATCTGTCTTGCGTTCATGGAGCTATAAACGTAACACCTGTGTGTGGGCTGTGTACATCCACATGGCGGGTAACGCAGTGTGCACACCGGTCCTTTACGGTTATAACTCCACATGCACGAAAACATATTGAATCATATTGAGGGTGTGGTCATCAGTACCTGATAAAGCGAACCTCTTTTCCAGCTTCCACTTGACATCCGGGTACAGATGTGTATACAGTTGTGTGATGTTCCAGTGGGCGGCGAACATGGAGGTAGAGAGCTGATAATCCTGGTCCTCGTGACAGCCATACACGGCAGACTGAAACATGAAACAAGAGGACATACCAACATATACCTGTTCCTCGTGACAGCCATACATGGCAGACTGAAACATGAAACAAGAGGATATACCAACATATACCTGTTCCTCGTGACAGCCATACACGGCAGACTGAAACATGAAACAAGAGGATATACCAACATATACCTGTTCCTCGTGACAGCCATACATGGCTGACTGAAACATGAAACAAGAGGATATACCAACATATACCTGGTCCTCGTGACAGCCATACACGGAAGACTGAAACATAAAACAAGAGGTAAACCAACATTTTCCTGGTCCTCGTTACAGCCACACACGGCAGACTGAAACATGAAAGAAGATGATATACAAATATTTTCATGATATCTATACCTGAATTAAACAATAATATTGTTTACTTTAAATAATCAGAAATATTTTCAATTAAAAAGACCACAGTCGCTAACTGGCTCACCATGTTATGATGTGTAGGATTCCAAACCTGTGTCCCTGCAACATTGAAAAAAGAAAGTAGGTGGCCACAAAGTAGGCAGCATATCAGAATATGTGAAAGTCGTGGCGGACAATGGTAGCAAATGAGGCGATCGTAAAATATCAAAGTCCGATTTGAAAACACCGACTCCCTGCCAACTTCCATTACTATTCCAGACTCAAGGACTGAGCACGTGCTTCTTTAAAGATATTTGACCGTGAGAAATTCATGAGTGTACATTTGTTATAAAGACCTGATGCTTATTGATGCTGCCACTTATTTAACTTATTGTATTGTTTGTGATTGCAAGTCTAAAAGTCTGTGTGTCTCAATATATGTTTTTTTTGTCATTTGTTCATCATTATTTGTTTATCTTCTGTGGTTATTTACTGATTTCACAATTGTATTCTGTACGCATTTCAGTTTGCAAATCATCCCGTAACAAAATAGTAAAAAGTTCATCTTGAAATTCTCTTAGACAATACCTTGAATGGAATCACACCCGAGTCCATCATATATCGTCATCTCAGAGATGTCAGCGTTGTTGATGACAATGTAAACCCCATCAGAAGACTGGGTCACCTCGCCACCAGCCGACCTCGCCACGACTGTTGTGTAATATTTCTACAAAAACATTCAGACAACTTTTGTAGCAGTTATGTATATGCTGAAATTATCTCATTATTACTATTAGCATGATTAATATAAGCATAAAGTTAACTAATGGTGGTGTGGTGTGTTAACTTCCGGTTCGGTATACCGTGGACGGTGTTAATGTGACTGCACTGTGTGGAACTTTCCATTGGCTGGGTGGGTTGTATATAAGCGTCTTTACGTTTTCAACACTGTCTTTACGTTTCTCTCACGCATTTGATCACATCGGAACCAGCTTTCATGTGAGGATCGCTCATCATCCCTGCCTAGCCAACCTCGGAAGCTTGACCACTGTCGTCGCTGGGTGAATATATAGTATTATCACTGATTTTTGCTATCACCACTGTATATATGTATTTGATACTGAGCACTGCCATCATATTATACATTGCCATTGGATATCATACTACCATTCTATTGTATACGGCCATTGTAATTGCTGTGCAGTAGTTTGTATTGATTTGTAAAACTAGTTAGTTTTTGTAATACATTTGTCAATTGTATACCGCTGTTGGTAGTTTGTTGGTTTCACACTACATTCTTTTTCTTACAGATATCTGGGTTAACATCTTGATTCAATTTGGAAATCGACACGTAACAATATGTCTGAGTGTTGTATGCAGCAGAAAAAGTAGACAGTTGCTTTGCTCTTCAACCACTGAATTAACTGGTCAACCATGGATTTCATTGAAGGAACATGTGACTGTAAAATTGATCAACCTCAACTTTTGATTGATATATGTAAGTTGTTCCGTTATCTGTCTATACTGCTTTTACAGACATAATTCATTATCAAACAGATGAGTAAGAAAAACTCTCAACTACACTGCAGGTCTATGTACTAATGCAAATGTCACCTGTGACGTGTTCAGCAGGAGATTCGTAAAGTGATGCTGTAGCAAGTGCCCTGTGTCTTCATAGCCTCTCACGTCAACTACCCCGGGCCTGGTGCCAATCCCCGCCCTGTAGGTCACGTTCAACATGTCGTCATCAAACCCATACCACCTCGCCTTCAGCCCTTGTGTAGACAGTTGGTAGTCGGAGTCCCGCAGTTCCTGCAATGTTCGAGGACACTGTCACAGCCATGGTGCAAATTAATGAGGGGTTGGGTAGCCTAGTGGTGAAAGCATTCCCTCGTCACTTCGAATATCCGGGTACGATTACCCATATGGATACAATGGTGTTCCCTGCCTTGATATTGAAGGAATATTGCTAAAGGCGGAGAACTCACCAAAGAAAAGAAGCAAAACGCTTTCCACGACCACATGAAATCTCTGCTACAAGCAGAGTCGATTGTGTGATTCCGACTCATACAAATAAAATTTCTTATACTCAAAGTAAAATGAGTTCATCATTTACAGTGAGAAGGTGAACAGTCGTTAAACAGCTTCATTCTGCTTTGAAATACTATCTGTGAAGAAATTACGTTTGCTGACCGTTATCTGAAATAGTTCTTCTTCATTTACGGGGCAAACATCCATGACGACACCAGGTGAGGGCAGCGTGACGTCATGGACGTAAGGTTCTGCTACCGCCACTGTGGACAGCCCGACTGTGTTGGTGACCTTGACTGACACATAGTAGGCGTGGCTGTGATGGAGGTCCCAGTGGAGGTCCAGGAGAGCTACTGTTGTACACGTGGGCGGAGACGTCACTGTGCACCCTGCTCCTGACTGCAGGGCAATGAAGGGCAGGACCTCAGTCCCATACGGCGAGGTACCTGCACACAGTAGAGTATGTCAAATGTATGCGTGGGAATTCCATGTGATAATGTATCTGCAGTAAACCTAAGCTGGTAGTAAGAGGAGAATGAATAGGGTGATCAGGCTCTGTGACTTAGTTGATTAAGAGTCATCGTACCCTGAAGGCGTGAATTGTCAACATGAGTCACTGTAAATTCTGGTTCAAACATATAACTTGGATGCTGATGAGTGTGACGTTAAACAACAAACTAACAAACAAAGATAAGATACACAGACATGACCCTTAGGGGTGTCATCGGACAGATATGTAATAAATATATTTAAGACTATTCGAAGCATTTATGAGATTAATTAAAACGAAGACAAGACCGCCACTTCTTACCGACGTCAGCCTCATACTTGAGGTGAGCAGCATCAGGGTCCGTGACATGTGAGTTGTTCCACGTCACTAGGAGATGACTCAGACTGGGAGTGAGGGCAGCAGTGACTCCCCCGTTAAAGACAGGCTTCTGGGTGTGCACGAGGAGACGCCCCAGGACCTGAAGAAAGCAGGAAGTTAAGGAAAACATGTCATGTAGCTCATTAGGTAATGTATCATCAAATGTGCTCAAACAGGTAAATAGACTGATAAGTCTCAGAATATAAATAAACTGACGTCCAAAAGAAACTTCACTATCTGAAAAAAATAAATTTCAGACAAAGTATAATTTTTTTTCCGATGAAGTCTATCTAAAACACATAACCTAAATACAACAATAGTTTATGCAGAACATGTTAATCGTCTTTCACATGTTTGCGAGAAAACACGCGAAAATGTGAAAAACACGTGCCCCACGGACAACTGCAAATGCACGTGCGGGTAAGGGTATAAAACGATTGCAACGGCAAGTCAGACATCCACAGTGATAAAAAACACACAAAAGAAATGCCACGACTGACTTTTTCTGTGCGTCGAAGAGTTTTTGCGTGTATTGAGGCATTTGGTGGTCACACACGCTACTAATGACTTGTTATTGAACGTGAGCGATTGTTTATGTAACCTGCCTATTGTCCATGATTCTGAAAGCTCGAGTTTTGTACCACACCCAACTTTGGGGGGCTCTGACGTCATTCTCGGTCGCGGTATGATTGTCATGTTCAGTGTTGAATATGTTGATATATTGATCTTCCTAATACACTTTACTTCATGCATGTATGTTTTGATGTTTTTGAGCAAGAGTGATTTCAAACTCTGGTAAGAATTCTTTTGGACGTCAGTTTATAATTCGACAACCCAGTGGGATTTCGGGTTTGGATATGGTTGTTTGTCAAAAGAGCCAAATTAAGGATCGGGAGTCAGGAACTGTGACCTAGCTGATTTATTGATGGCATCGACAGTATGTCATGCTTTCAGTCACTGGTTTCCTCGTTTAGACTCGATACTGACTGCCATTGAACGATACAGTTCACTCATCCACGAAGAATCAGGAGGGAACATTGCTAGTCTCAGTTTACCTGAATGGTTGTAAGCCCAGCTTTGTTGATGGCCTTGATGGCTATGTAGAACTCTTGCCCCTCACTGAGACGAGGGTGGTAGCCTTGATACTGGGGATGATGATGAGTGGACGTGTACGGCAGGATGTCTGGAGCTGCTTCACCAGAAGGATCTGACATCAGCCCCACCTCGTAGTCATAGATACCGCTCTCCGCGTCAGTTCCGGTCCAGTTTACAAACAGCTGGCAAGAGCAATATGTCATCAACAGAAGCCGCATGAAGAATCTTGATATTGAATTAGCGACATGCCACATGCAGAATCATGATCTTGTTGTACGTGAGTCTCAATTTAGAGAGTTATGATGATCTTTAAACTGCATTTTTAAAAACTTGTCGATTTATTAAGAGTGTACATGCTCACTACTATCAAAGGTGGGAATAGGGTGTGGAAGTGGTGAAAAACTGAAAACCTTTGTCCCACGAGACTCACAACATACACAATGAAACACTTCAGCATTTATTACCAAGTTTAGACATGATCGTCTGTTATGTAAGCTACTATAAATATTTCTCATACGTGGTGCTGTGTAGAAATGTATATCTGGTGGAAACTTGACAACGCATCAGACTCTATGCAAAATGTTGCATTTCGTTTCAACATCGTTCCATTTCTCATCACGTGAATGGGGAACTTCTCTAACTCTCCTGCATTGATTGCTGTTCCTTTGGATCTGAAAGATTCGGCCGGGTACACCATTAACACGGAGTGGGACCTACAGCTTAAAGAGCTCAAGGGTAAAAAAAAAACCACCACAAAAGTTGCATTTAAAAATTGGTGACATAGGAATATTTATAGGTAAATCCATTACAGTCGGTGGCGAGATCACTGTCGCGATCCATTTTCTCGTACTCAATAGACACAGCCATACGTCAAACAACCATCCAGCTTTATTTGTATTCACAACAAAGGTTTGAATACCAATAAGGCGAACTCTGATCAGCAACATTATTTATGCCTGCGGCATGACAAGGACAGCACATTGTCCACACAGTTAGAGCATTATACTGAATGGAAAGATGGCACTGGATTGTGTAACGTGAGATCTAACTAAAACATGTTGGGACCCATCATATCATACCAGAGGGATATCCATAATGTCTATGCGCTGCTCCGGGACGTTTGTGCACTAAGGCGAAAAGGAACCTCAAACATTATGTTTAAAGTCTTCTTTCATAATCTATAGGCAACAAGAATTGTATTGTTATAACTTAAACAAATCTCAATATCCTAATGGTTCGTACCTGCATTGGGTATCTGGTTCAGTAATTCTGCTTCTCCTGCGGTGATTGTCTATGAACCAGACCGTGCCTGATGAGGTGGTGACCAGACCCGGGGCAATGCTAGACGAGGCTACAGCAATCTGTCCCACTGCTGGTGGTGTGTCATCAAGGGTCACTCCGTCAGAACACACAGGGTCAGATGCCTCCAGGGCCCGGTTGTAGGCCACCACTGTCACGTGATACGTCCCTGGGGAAGGTGCCGACCATGCTGCATGTGTCGAGTAGGTTTCCGTCACCTGTAATTGTGATGGTTTGAGACGCATGTATGTGATTGTCAACGAGTAAGTATGCACCCTGGAAGAAACCTTGATAAACCCTCACTCGAAGGAAGTCATACACGTACATTTAATACACTCGTATCCAAACCGAAATGCTCCTTTTGTAGACACTTGTCCGAGAACTGATACTGGTAGAACTTGACCCCACTCTCCCGGTCAAAGAAGCCGTCCCAGTGGGCGTGGAGCTGCAGACTGTCCTGGTAGTCCACTTCCGGGTGTCCAGGCTGACCATCGTGGACAACTCCAGGGTGCGGTGGGCTTGCATCTACTGTCACCTAGAGGGGCAGTAACATGATAGAATGTGTCACCTAGAGGGGCAGTAACATGATAGAATGTGTCACCTAGAGGGACAGTAACATGATAGAATGTGTCACCTACTGGGGTAGTAACATGATAGAATGTGTCATCTAGAGGCGCAGTAACATGATAGAATGTGTCACCTTGAGGGACAATAACATGATCGAATGTGTCACCCAGAGAGGCAGTAACATGATAGAATGTGTCACCTAGAGGGGCAGTAACATGATAGAATGTGTCACCTAGTGGGGCAGTAACATGATAGAATGTGTCACCTAGAGGGGCAGTAACATGACAGAATGTGTCACCTAGAGGGGCAGTAACATGATCGAATGTGTCACCCAGAGAGGCAGTAACATGATAAAATGTGTCACCTAGAGGGGCAGTAACACGACAGAATGTGTCACCTAGAGGGGCAGTAACATGACAGAATGTGTCACCTAGAGGGGCAGTAACATGATCGAATGTGTCACCCAGAGAGGCAGTAACATGACAGAATGTGTGACCTAGAGGGGCAGTAACACGACAGAATGTCTCACCTAGAGGGGCAGTAACATGACAGAATGTGGCACCTAGAGGGGCAGTAACATGATCGAATGTGTCACCCAGAGAGGCAGTTACATGACAGAATGTGTCACCTAGAGGGGCAGTAACATGATAGAATGTGTCACCTAGAGGGGCAGAAACATGACAGAATGTGTCACCTGGAGGGGCAGAAACATGATCCAATGTGTCATCTAGAGGGGCAGTAACATGATAGAATGTGTCACCTAGAGGGGCAGTAACATGATAGAATGTGTCACCTAGAGGGGCAGTAACATGATAGAATGTGTCAACTACAGGGGCAGTAACATGATACAATGTGTCACCTAGAGGGACAGTAACATGATAGAATGTGTCACCTAGAGGGACAGTAACATGATAGAATGTGTCACCTACTGGGGTAGTAACATGATAGAAAGTGTCATCTAGAGGCGCAGTAACATGATAGAATGTGTCACCTTGAGGGACAATAACATGATCGAATGTGTCACCCAGAGAGGCAGTAACATGATAGAATGTGTCACCTAGAGGGGCAGTAACATGATAGAATGTGTCACCTAGTGGGGCAGTAACATGATAGAATGTGTCACCTAGAGGGGCAGTAACATGACAGAATGTGTCACCTAGAGGGGCAGTAACATGATCGAATGTGTCACCCAGAGAGGCAGTAACATGATAGAATGTGTCACCTAGAGGGGGAGTAACACGACAGAATGTGTCACCTAGAGGGGCAGTAACATGACAGAATGTGTCACCTAGAGGGGCAGTAACATGATCGAATGTATCACCCAGAGAGGCAGTAACATGACAGAATGTGTGACCTAGAGGGGCAGTAACACGACAGAATGTGTCACCTAGAGGGGCAGTAACATGACAGAATGTGGCACCTAGAGGGGCAGTAACATGATCGAATGTGTCACCCAGAGAGGCAGTAACATGACAGAATGTGTCACCTAGAGGGGCAGTAACATGATAGAATGTGTCACCTAGAGGGGCAGAAACATGACAGAATGTGTCACCTGGAGGGGCAGAAACATGATCGAATGTGTCACCTAGAGGGGCAGTAACATGATCGAATGTGTCACCTAGAGAGGCAGTAACATGACAGAATGTGTCACCTAGAGGGGCAGTAACATGATAGAATGTGTCACCTAGAGGGGCAGTAACATCATAGAATGTGTCACCTTGAGGTGCAGTGACATCATGGAATGTGTCACCTAGAGGGGCAGTGACATCATAGAATGTGTTACCTGGAGGGGCAGTGACATCATAGAATGTGTCACCTTGAGGGGCAGTAACATGATAGAATGTGTCACCTAGAGGGGCAGTAACATGATCGAATGTGTCACCCAGAGAGGCAGTAACATGATAGAATGTGTCACCTAGAGGGGCAGTAACATTATAGAATGTGTCACCTGGAGGGGCAGTAACATGATAGAATGTGTCACCTAGAGGCGCAGTAACATCATAGAATTCGTCACCTAGAGGGGCAGTAACATGATAGAATGTGTCACCTAAAGGGGCAGTAACATGATAAGATGTGTCACCTAGTGGGGCAGTAACATCATAGAATGTGTCACCTAGAGGGACAGTAACATGATAGAATGTGTCACCTGGAGGGGCAGTAACATCATAGAATGTGTCACCTAGAGGGGCAGTAACATGATAGAATGTGTCACCTAAAGGGGCAGTAACATGATAAGATGTGTCACCTAGTGGGGCAGTAACATCATAGAATGTGTCACCTAGAGAGGCAGTAACATGATCGAATTTGTCACCTAGAGGGGCAGTAACACGATAGAATGTATCACCTGGAGGGACAGTAACATCATAGAATGTGTCACCTAGAGGGGCAGTAACATGATAGAATGTGTCACCTAAAGGGGCAGTAACATGATAAGATGTGTCACCTAGTGGGGCAGTAACATCATAGAATGTGTCACCTAGAGGGACAGTAACATGATAGAATGTGTCACCTAAAGGGGCAGTAACATGATAAGATGTGTCACCTAGTGGGGCAGTAAAATCACAGAATGTGTCACCTAGAGGGACAGTGACATGATAGAATGTGTCACCTAGAGAGGCAGTGACATCATGAAATGTGTCATCTAGAGGGACAGTAACATCAGAGAATGTGTCACCTAGTGGGGCAGTAACATCATAGAATGTGTCACCTTGAGGGGCAGTAACATGATAGAATGTGTCACCTAGAGGGGCAGTAACATGATAGAATGTGTCACCTAAAGGGGCAGTAACATGATAAGATGTGTCACCTAGTGGGGCAGTAACATCATAGAATGTGTCACCTAGAGGGACAGTAACATGATAGAATGTGTCACCTAGAGAGGCAGTAACATGATAGAATGTGTCACCTAGAGGGGCAGTAACATGATAGAATGTGTCACCTAGAGGGGCAGTAACATGACAGAATGTGTCACCTCAAGGGGCAGTAACATGATAAGATGTGTCACCTAGTGGGGCAGTAACATCACAGAATGTGTCACCTAGAGGGGCAGTAACATCATATAATGTGTGACCTAGACGCGCAGTAACATAATAGAATGTGTCACCTAGAGAGGCAGTGACATCATGAAATGTGTCATCTAGAGGGACAGTAACATCACAGAATGTGTCACCTAGTGGGGCAGTAACATCATATAATATGTGACCTAGAGGCGCAGTAACATCATAGAATGTGTCACCTAGAGGGGCAGTAACATGATAGAATGTGTCACCTAGTGGGGCAGTAACATCACAGAATGTGTCACCTAGAGGGACAGTAACATGATAGAATGTGTCACCTTGAGGGGCAGGAACATGATAGAATGTGACACCTAGAGAGGCAGTAACATGATAGAATGTGTCACCTAGAGGGGCAGTAACATCATAGAATGTGTCACCTAAAGGGGCAGTAACATGATATGATGTGTCACCTAGTGGGGCAGTAACATCATAGAATGTGTCACCTAGAGGGACAGTAACATGATAGAATGTGTCACCTAGAGAGGCAGTAACATGATAAGATGTGTCACCTAATTGGGCAGTAACATCATGAAATGTGTCATCTAGAGGGACAGTAACATCACAGAATGTGTCACCTAGTGGGGCAGTAACATCATAGAGTGTGTCATCTAGAGGGACAGTAACATCACAGAATGTGTCATCTAGAGGGGCAGTAACATCATAGAATGTGTCACCCAGAGGGGCAGTAACATCATGAAATGTGTCATCTAGAGGGACAGTAACATCACAGAATGTGTCACCTAGAGAGGCAGTAACATCATGGGATGTGTCACCTAGAGGGGCAGTAGCGTAATGTGTAATGTGTGTTTAATTAACGTTACATGTATGTTAAGTAGTATCATCGTTACATTAAGATTCAAGAACTGTCAAACACTCGTTCAATCAGGCGCATGCACACATTGTTCGCTGATGCTTTAAAAAAAACTTACAGGAAAGAATTATCCTCACCTTGATTGCAAGCGACGTGTTTAGTTTTGCGTGGTTCATTACTGTAATCTCGATGAAGTAGTCGGAGTCGTGAACGCCCTTGTGCATGTCGTGGAACACGCCACCATGACTGAGATTAGACGAGATTATGCGTGGTTTGATCTGGAAGTGTCTGTGGTAACACCCTGTCCCTGGCGTACAGTAGCAGTTGGCACCCCGTGCATAGTCGCTGTACCTCGCTGTGCAGTTGGCCAGTGTCTGGGGGTAATTAAAGACAACTGAATAAATGCAATACAAACAGCAAGATTGGACCTCCCAGAGACGAAGAAAACATTGATATTAACAGAACAAAGCATCCAATGACAGAGGAAGGTATGTACTTGCGTGTCTCCTTGAGCTGATAGATGTTCTTCTCCGTGGTAGATGTCTGAGCCGGTGATGTTGTCGTAGAGTCTCCACGACACAGTCTCTAGACCACTGTGGTCATCAAACGCCAGCCACTCAAATCTTAAATGCAAGACATGATACTTTTTTGAACGAGGGATTGAGTTTGGTTTAACGCGCCTTTGAACAGCATTTTAGTTATTTTCACGGCGTGTCAGCTTCACGGAGTGATGTGAATCCTGTGAGCACGGGCATGGTACTGACAAACCTAGAAACATAGTTAATGAAAAGTTGGATTTGAACCCATGAGCATAAGTTTCACGAACGCAAGAGGGACGCAACTTAGAACTGCAAATTGCGGCGGATGAGACAAATGGGTCACCCGTTGCCATTGCTTTACGTTGGAGGTGCTGTTTACTTACTTAACATGCAGAAAGAGAAACTTACGTCATTTCATTGAATTCCTCTACTCTATGAACACTGATGTTGAGTCTGTCTCCCCTGGTGAGCCACAGGTTCTCTATGACTGGAGGCGATGTGTCCACGTGGACTGTCACGCTCTCCTCAAGGAGTTCGCGCCTGATGTCGTACGCCCTGACCCAGAACCTGACGGTGTCTCCGTCCACGAGGACCGGTGTGACTGTCTGGTGCTGATTCAGACCCTGGCTCTGATAGTTGGCGTCAGGAGGGGGAGAGAGGATGCTGCTGCCGCCACTGTGGTCAATCAGGAAGGCGGTGCGGTATTCAACTATGCCTGGAACATGGACGCCATTTCTCTCACTGACGTGTCAGCTAACTGTGGGGAGGTGGTTTGTGACACAAAACTATTATAAACAGAACAATTATACAAGACACCAGTTGTGACATAATCATGTGTATTGAAGCAGGGGTGATTGCTTATTCAGTTAAATGACATTTGATAAAACTCAAAACAATTTTTCATAAACGACATTTAACTACTTGCTCACGCTATCAACCACTGATTGTCTCCCCGACGGCATAGGTCATTGCTCACGCTATCAACCACTGATTGTCTCCCCGACGGCATAGATCATAGTTCAAGCTATCACCTGCTATCATCTGTCCCGAAGTCGTCACGTTAAAGCCCAACCACCTTGAGGGAATTGTGATAATTTCGACTACTGTGTAAATCAGGGCGCAGTCAATCAATCCATCACAAATGCTTCAAGTTCATTCATAAAAGGCAGGTATTGAGGAAATGAAATTCTATAAACACTTCCTCACCCTGCACGTGATCAATGGCGTCTATTCCCCTGGAGTGGTTGTTATCGTCGTAGTGCGGTGTTACGTCATGCAAGGAGGCTGCTTGCTTCAGCCACCCGTTGTTGTAATGGAGGGTGTTGATGTACCTGCAGAGTGTATACGGATGTGTTATATTGTTATACATTTGTGTGTCACAAGTAATTTGCATCGTGCTTGATTAAGTGACAATATATATTATCATTATTATTATTATTATTATTATTATTATTATTATTATTATATATATACTATTATATATTCAGATTTGAATAAATAAATGCAGCAATGACAGTTTGGGTGATCCTGGCACAGTCAGGATGGTTAGGCTCATCAGCTCATGGCCCTTGCCCCCTCTACACGCAGCCCACACAGCGAATGGGACTTATCCCAGGAATCGCTTGCCTGGTCGAATCCACCCAGAACTTTTCAGAGAATGTGAAGACCCCCCGACACTGCAGCCTTCTGCATTACCCAGGTTGGCAGAAGGGTTATATTCCTGGTAGCAAACCCGGGTACTCTCCCAATGTCAGTCAACAGACTGGGAGGCACGGAGAACAATGAGGAGTCGGACAACTTGGTGCTTGGGATGCAAGCGGGATATTTCGTAAGCGAGGTCCGCATATTTGCCATGTTTTTCCTGAATCTTTCCAGCCTACTTCATTTAAGCGAAGGATTCTACGGGGTGACTGCCCTTCTCAACACACTGTACATAAAATCGATGCAGTATTTGTTCAAATAGCCTCTCCTTGACAAACTGGCCGATTTGATTTGGCACTTCGCTTGGTCGACACTCATTTCTGTACCGTCTAGCAGTGCAGAACCATCAACAAAATCAACACCGACATTGAGATTATGTCCTTGGCTCGTTTCAAGAAAACTCCGGAATACTTTCTTTTCATCATGAGTCTTAACATGCTTCACAAGAGGATCATCAGACAAATAATGTCTGCAAAAGTGCACAATACAATTCTATCATGTAGAACCCCACGTTAATCAAACCACGCCTTCCCATTATCATTGGTAAATATAAGCGATTGAGGGAAGAACGTGGGTAATTGGATTTATTTTCTGACATGATTCACGGAGTCCAATTTTGAACAAGGTTACTTGCCAAGACAAGCACTACAGTGATACAGGTCACACGAGTTGGTTGATGCATGCTTCCTTACCTCTTCTCCCAGTCGACAGACACGTCCGTCGTATTCCACTGCCAGCGGTGGGTTGTTATAGAAGCCGATGACGTCACTAGAAGCTTCGTGTCATGGACCACGCCCACTTTTGACACCTCATCATAGATGAATATTCGCCGAGCACTCTTGTGGTTTTCGGCCTTGTCGTAAGCGGTTAAAACAAGCGCATACACCCCGGGGTGTGACAGATTAAACTGGCTTGAAGATATCTGCAAACCAAGGATGAATGATGTATTATTAAGATGTGAAAGATCAGATGACAAAAAGTATTGGCTTGACAAAAAAAATCACACACAATGATCATGATATATAACTATTTCATCCATGTGAGTAATTCCCTCTAAATTTGTTGATTATACATTTGGATTAGTAATGTGACATGTAAGAACATGTTGTTATGTTTGTAGTATCATTAAGCGAACAGAGTCAGCTGATTGCGACATGAAACCCACGAGCCCGGATGAGGTGTCGAGACCAAGGATCAAATTCGTTCCGAATCTGCCCTTCCAACCATCCCTTCAATGATCCTGGCTTTCTAAGGGACGCAGTCCTGTGAGTGAGTGAAAGCATATAATCTGTCACAATAGCATACCTCGCCTCTGTATCTGTCAGGTGCAAAGGCTAGGAAGTTCTCCACGAGCTGAGAGTCACTGATGTTGGGATGTTTGTCATAAAGTTCAAATATCGACACCAAGTAGGAGAACACCAGGACATCGTCCCTCCATCCCTGCCACGTGACACTGATCGGAGCCTGAAGTCAGACGGATACATTACATGTGTATATGACACTCATCAACACATGGACATCACTGACATGTGAACATCATGTAACAAACAGGCCGATTACTGGCCAGCCAAGCAGCATCCAGCACAGTGCAGGTTTTGCTCCTGTATTCACTGTATCCATAAGTCTGGAGACCAAGAGTACATACATGTATAACCATGTTATGCCATGCACCTTTAACAGACTAGAAAATAATTACAATATTCAGCAATAGTCTATGACGTCACATAAGGTCATTCCTACAAATATATATTTATTGGACTACATTCTACAATCTTACAAAACTAGAATAATAACGAGATTACTATTCTCGCATTTTACAATTACAGAGTTCCCAGGTTCCCAATATATAAAATTATTTAATTAAGCAACTATAATCTATAATCTATCCCTATTTGGTTTTCATGTACACTGATTCAGAAATTGGACTCGTTGTTAAACTCAGTATTGAGAACAATAATCGTTCTTCACAAGTTCTCAAATGACCTGTGTGTGGGTCTTGGCCAGCGACATCATGTCATCTGTGCAGTTCTCCTCCAGATCTACACTGCAGTGATGTGGGTCTATGAAGTCAAACCCGAGGATATAACGATTGATTTGTGTCTTCCCTTCGTAGTAGTAAGTCACGAGAATGTCGCTCTCCTTGTTCCTCACTTTAACGTAGCCACCATTAGTTGCCTCAAATGTAAATTCCATTCTGAGAAAAAACAAGACGGATGATCAAAGAAGTGCAAGAAGCTTGCGTAAAATGTAACCGGCTATTATTTCTGTCATAGCAAATTTAAACGATAAGTTTAGCTTGATTATTGCAAAAAATGTTCGTTTTTCAAGGCCTTCTACCATGTCACGTCACTCACATATCTCCACTCTCCACTGGTAGGGAGAGAAACGTGTCCGCAGTCACGTCCTCCTCACAGGTCAACTTAGTTTGACGAGGTGCCGTCTTACTGGGGCCATCGCAAGGTCGTACAGAGCTCAGTATGACAGAGTCGTCTGGAACAAACTTACAACCTTAGATCTGCTTACATTAATCGGACTACTCACACACAGGCTATTGAGAAATCTCAACGGTTTACCATTAAAACATTGCTTTTGAGAGGACCAAAGGTGAACCCAAAGTGAACATGTTTATCAAATAGCAACTAACTATGGATAGCTATTGATGTCAATTGAAGCCACAAAACCGTTTAAATAACCATAAGAAGCATAAGAGTCAAGAGTACAATTCCGTCTGTATCATGAGAATGTGTTTTTTAATCACTCTCAAGTGATGATGATACCAGGGACGTGGGAAAAGGTGAGCGCCTCGGTCACATTGTGAACACCAGTAGAAAACACATACAAAGGCAAGTCGACTGCTCATCTGAACAAACACGTGATCATGTGATAAAGTCAAAATAGCAATGACATCGGGCATAATATTAGTCAATGATCATGAAGGAATACACTTTAAAAGAACACAGAGTTCATACTTCGTGTAACTTCAAATGTTGCTTTGGCGTTGATGATGCCAACAGCAAATCCCTCAACATAGGCCTGTCTGGGTAGTGGAGTCGCAGTCATGATGAACTTGGTCTCGAATTTGTAGTAGATCATCCTGGTGTCGTTGATGTTGGCCCAGGACTCGTCTTGGGGAGCTCCTTCATTGGGGTTGTCTGGGGCTTCCACCTTGTCCAGGCCCGGGCCGGTCACCTTCAGTGTGTTGGACAAAATAGACGGGAACGTGTCGACTGGAAATACAAGGTGAGTGAGTGAATGTATCCTCGATGATCTAGTGTATCATGCATCCATTTCCTTTGCCCACCAAGTCAGTAGCCAATGAACGAAGAGTAGCATCAAACAAAGTTGATAGGACCTGTCAATCAAGGCAGGTAGCTTAAATAACTGTAGCTATCAGACTGTAACGAACTGTAACATATATGTCAGGTGGAAGGCGGATGGTCAGTTACCGCCAGATTCATCAGTTTCCCTATGACGGGAAGACAGTTGGAAAAATGCCCCAAGGAAACTATTTCCATGGATAATCAAAATTGGTTATTCTCTGACGTTTCTCTACATACATTCGCAACCATATCTTAATTTTAAACCCTTTACGAATAACACAAGCCAAAAGAGTCTGTGCTGAGCTACAGACAGGAGCGATGGAGGTGGTGATGTAATTTCAGAAACTAAACAATGTTGAACTGGATCACATTCTGCAGCAAACCCAAGAGGTATTTATAGAAAAGAGTGGATAAGTGAATGTTGTTTAAACAGCAGGCAAAAATAGATATATCAACGGCCTGGACCCGGCAAACCCGTGACATCACCAACTATCCACGCACGAGGTCCTGCAATCAACCAAGTCACCCAAATGATTCCTGATCGTCTCTAGGACAAGAATGGGCCACTTGCGTCCTACTCTGACCCAGGCAGCAAGGACAGAGATATGGCTGAGTGGAAACCGTTCACCTCACTGTGTGCAGGCCGTCATTCACACATTTAATGTTTTCAGGAAAACAAGAAAACTATTGATTGGAAAATATTGTAATACTTTATAATTAACGTTTGTGCCAATATGTTCCTCTCGGAACTAAGGTGCAACATTGATTTTGTATGTGTATTTCGTTCCTACTTTTCTCGCAGTGACTGCCGCTAAACTCTGTTGTACAGATACAATTCGTTGCATATTCCTCTGCACATTGTCCTGGGTAGCACCGTGTACTGTCACTGCGCCACGAACATGCCTCTGAAAAACACACAGCATACTCGTGTCAGTCATACATTCGAATTAGGTCGCATTTTATATAGCTACAGGCACCATTATAGCTGTAAACTAAAATAGATTATATATTTGATTAAATTTTCAAAATCACCAAGTAACTCTCACACTGGAACCTCACTACTTTTGTCATAAAATATATCTGCACCAGTCAGTTAAGGCAGAAACTCTAAAACCTTTATCTGGTTATTATGTAAAATAATTAGGACTAGGTATTAAATTAAATTTAAAGGTTTTGAAAACATTTTGCAATGTTTGTCTCAAAATAAATCAGGCATGTTCGATTGGTTGGCAATTGGCCTTTCTTCTTCCTTAAATGTGCAATACTTTCATTCTGACATGATGAGAAAAGTAGGTATGGCTAAAGTGAGTGAGAGGGCTCATTTTTCGAATTTGAAGTCCCTGACCCAAGATTACTTCTTACCTACATGTCCAATACCAATCAGAATGGCTCAAATACACGATCATCATTAAATGTTTGATAAAGGTAACAAAGGGCGTTTGTAATCGCAGGAAACGTAAGAGCCCGAAGATTACGCCTATTCCGTGAGCATTTGTTTATTGGTCCAGCCAATGTACCACGAAATCCCTGTCTCAACGATGAACCATAATTCTTAATACAATCGATGGAGGACTTTCTTAATATGCACAAAAAGTATTTGATACAAGTGGAATAGTGTGGTATGAAGTTGAAAAATCAAAACTTCTTAGAGAATCGCACAGATTCACGCTAAAGCTTTGACTTTTGTGAATCCCCTTCATCACCAGGTCCTCACTCTAAAACTATATTAACTGTGAATATAAAGAAGTTCTTCCTGCATTAAGGATTATGGTTAATCTCTGAGATAGGGGCCATCTTTGGTGGTACATTTGCTGAGCCCTGCAATTTATTCACCTCATCAAAAGTATCTCATCACCAAATTGGAATTTGATTTTTTGACTGTTCAGAGGACTCTAAATGGTCAAAAGTACCAACATACAATATTGGACGGTTTTGTTGAGCCTCATTTTGATAACCATGCACTAGCAACACGTCCTGTCTCTTTGGACAACGATGCCCTACCTCACCGACTACTGACCATCTCCAGAACAACGCCGCTGAGACTCTGCCTTTGGCATACCTGAATCCAGTCGAGTATCTAGGGATCAGTTGGGTCATTCAGGGATCTCCAAAAAATGACCCAGACATTGCATCAGGAATTGCAACACATACCTCAGTCGTCAGGCGCCTGAGTTTGAGCATGAGGAGGTGTCTTGTGGATGTGGTCCGTGCATAGGGTGGCTGCACCAGATATTGGCTTACACTATTGATCATTTAGCTGTGACATGGGTACAACATTACTGAGACATGTACGTTTTGATCTACCCATCTCATTCCTGACAGTTATCATATTTACCCAGTTCCAGTCCTTGTAGTAGCTGGCGAATAAAGTTGTTTCTTTTCTTTGCAAATGCTAATTTTTCCTTTTATTCATGAATTAACATCTTATGTGACGTTAAATAACACTTTTGTTTTGCTTTCAAGCTTCTCTTTACACTTTTCTTTTCTGATTATTAACAACTTATGGTGGTGAGATACTTTTGATGAGGTGTATATTTCTCGTTGTATGGAATGTTATGGAGCTTTGGAATGCAGTACAAAAGAGAACTGGACATGTCTTCAGCCCAAAGTTGATAATACACGCACGGACCTGTTTTTGATTTTAACCAAATGTTTCAAGGCAATATCAAGTACTATACTTACTTTTCGATATTTGGGACTATTACTGTTTATACCCCCATCCACCAGCACAAGTTGTTAAAGGTCTTTCAAACACACTTCTTAAAAACTTCTAAAACCAGCCTGTTTGAAACATTAAATGTCGTCACAAGTCACAAATGTTCAAAATGAACAAAGTCCTTTTCTCATTATATGAACAACTGATACGACAATTTCTACATTTGATTTTTAAATAGGTTGTTATTGTCATCAATTACGGAGATCCTGTGAGCAAAGGAGGCATTTGTAACACCTTGTCCAATGGAAATATGCAACATTTTTCTGTGTTTGTGTACTGTTGAAGCCAGTATTAAATAACAAGCATGTCATAGATGATGTGTGGGTGTCCACAATTCCCGATACTTACGGATACAGGATTTCTTGTCTGTGGTGACGGCGTAAGCTCGTTCCCCAGCCAGCTCCCTGTACACCCCTTCACACCGGGAACACACCTGGTCAGAGGGCGACGTACATTCCTCCAGGTCACAGTTGGAGATGGCCGAGCACACTGTCCATAGAAAACAGGGCATACAAACACTACCGACCTGAGAACTGCAGGTAACCAAGTGACCAGAAGGAATTTTAGACTTTGTCAACGTATTTAAGATATCCAGTTGTGATGTATGTATCATGATTATTAAAACAGGTCAGCGCCCTATTATTGATTTATTTCCATTAACCAGCCAGGGCTGCCAATTTGCAAAGCCTCTCTTCAGGAAAATGAAACTAAATGTAATTCTACAGATCATCCCACTACCGTGGTTATTTAAGTTGGCTGTATGTGGATCTGTGAGCACTCGGTCACTGAGGAATACGTGTGCATTTTAGAAAAGTACACAGTTAACAACTCACTCCGGCATCTGTTTGGGCTGGCATAGAAGCCCATCTTGCAGCTGGTACATATCTCGGGGAGGCTGCAGGTGCCCCCGCTACTGTATTGGGTCACGCCATCGCTGTAGATGATGTGGGACGTAGGGTAGTCAATGTTGCAGGCGCCGGTGGGGTTGATGGCGTTGTCGCAGATGGCTACAGATGGGATGAAGTCAAATTAAGTATAAGATGTCATAATTGTTTCCGACAGTTATCCAACGATATATTTCAGCTCACTGATTCATATCAATTTACTTAATGTTCTCTTACAGTTGTCGCAGATAGCGACGGATGTGGTGATGAAGTCAATAAAGTACATGTCAATCAATGACAGAGCCTTTTTCAGATTACATATTCATATGAATGTACTGAATAGTCCCTTAAATATATTTGTGATTAGTATGCAATGTTTCCGTAAAGGTAGTTTTACCGTGGGGACAGCCATGGTTATTGGTAGATCTGTATCCAGATTGGCACACATGCTGCTTGTAGTACACTGTCCTGTTGGAGAGATAGATCACATGTATGTACAACCTATGCTGGCTTTCTGGACACAGAGAGATAGATCCCATGTATGTACAACCTACACTATATGTACACAGAGAGATAGATCCCATGTATGTACAACCTACACTATCTGTACACAGAGAGATAAATCCCATGTATGTACACCCTACACTACCTGTACACAGAGAGATAGATCCCATGCATGTACAACCTACACTACCTGTTCACAGAGAGACAGATCCGATGTAATTACAACCTACACTATCTGTACACAGAGAGACAGATCCCATGTATGTACAACCTACACTACCTGTTCACAGAGAGACAATTCCCATGTATGTACAACCTATATAATCTGTACACAAAGAGATAGATCCCATGTATGTACAACCTACACTACCTTTACACAGAGAGATAGATCCCATATATGTACAACCTACAATACCTGTACACAGAAAGATAGATCCCATGTTTGTACACCCTACACTACCTGTACACAGAGAGATAGATGCCATGTATGTACAACCTACACTACCTGTTCACAGAGAGACAGATCCCATGTATGTACACCCTACACTACCTGTACACAGAGAGATAGATCCCATGTATGTACACCCTACACTACCTGTACACAGAGAGATAGATGCCATGCATGTACAACCTACACTATCTGTAAATAGAGAGATAGATCCCATGTATGTACACCCAACACTATATTTACACAGAGAGATAGATCCTATGTATGTACAACCTACACTACCTGTTCACAGAGAGATAGATCCCATGTATGTACAACCTACACTACCTGTTCACAGAGAGATAGATCCCATGTATGTACAACCTACACTACCTGTTCACAGAGAGATAGATCCCATGTATGTACAACCTACACTACCTGTTCACAGAGAGACAGAACCCATGTATGTACAACCTACACTATCTGTACACAGAGAGATAGATCCCATGTATGTACAACCTACACTACCTGTTCACAGAGAGACAGAACCCATGTATGTACAACCTACACTATCTGTACACAGAGAGATAGGTCCCATGTATGTACAACCTACACTACCTGTACACAGAGAGATAGGTCCCATGTATGTACAACCTGCACTACCTGTACACAGAGAGATAGGTCCCATGTATGTACAACCTGCACTATCTGTACACAGAGAGATAGATCCTATGTATGTACAACCTACACTACCTGTTCACAGAGAGACAGAACCCATGTATGTACAACCTACACTACCTGTTCACAGAGAGATAGATGCCATGTATGTACAACCTACACTATCTGTCCTGAGAGAGAGATAGATCCCATGTATGTACAACCTACACTACCTGTTCACAGAGAGACAGATCCCATGAATGTACAACCTACACTATCTGTACACAGAGAGATAGATCACATGTATGTACAACCTACACTACCTGTTCACAGAGAGACAGAACCCATGTATGTACAACCTACACTATCTGTACACAGAGAGACAGAACCCATGTATGTACAACCTACACTATCTGTACACAGAGAGATAGATCCCATGCATGTACAACCTACACTACCTGTTCACAGAGAGATAGATCCCATCTATTTACAACCTACACTACCTGTACACAGAGAAATAGAACCCATGTATGTACAACCTACACTATCTGCTCACAGAGAGATAGATCCCATGTATGTACACCCTACACTACCTGTACACAGAGAGATAGATCCCATGTATGTACACCCTACTACCTGTACACAGAGAGATAGATCCCATGTATGTACAACCTACACTACCTGTACACAGAGATATAGATCCCATGTATGTACAACCTACACTACCTGTACACAGAGATATAGATCCCATGTATGTACACCCTACACTACCTGTAAACAGAGATATAGATCCCATGTATGTACAACCTACACTACCTGTACACAGAGATATAGATCCCATGTATGTACACCCTACTACCTGTACACAGAGAGATAGATCCAGTGTATGTACAACCTACACTACCTGTACACAGAGATATAGATCCCATGTATGTACAACCTACACTACCTGTACACAGAGAGATAGATCCCATGTATGTACACCCTACACTACCTGTACACAGAGATATAGATCCCATGTATGTACAACCTACACTACCTGTACACAGAGATATAGATCCCATGTATGTACACCCTACTACCTGTACACAGAGAGATAGATCCAATGTATGTACAACCTACACTACCTGTTCACAGAGAGATAGATCCCATGTATGTACAACCTACACTACCTGTACACAGAGAGATAGATCCCATGTATGTACAACCTACACTACCTGTTCATAGAGAGATAGGTCCCATGTATGTACAACCTACACTATCTGTACACAGAGAGATAGATCCTATGTATGTACAACCTATACAATATGTACACAGAGAGATAGATCCCATGTATGTACAACCGACACTACCTGTACATAGAGAGATAGATCCCATGTATGAACAACCCACACTACCTGTACACAGAGAGATAGATCCCATGTTTGTACAACCTACACTACCTGTACACAGAGAGATAGGTCCCATGTATGTACAACCTGCACTATCTGTACACAGAGAGATAGATGCCATGTATGTACACCCTACACTACCTGTACACAGAGAGATAGATCCAATGTATGTACAACCTGCACTATCTGTACACAGAGAGATAGATCCCATGTATGTACAACCGACACTACCTGTACATAGAGAGATAGATCCCATGTATGTACAACCTACACTACCTGTACACAGAGAGATAGGTCCCATGTATGAACAACCTACACTACCTGTACACAGAGAGAGAGATCCCATGTATATACAACCTACACTACCTGTACACAGAGAGATAGATGAAATGTATATACAACCTACACTACCTGTACACAGAGAGATAGATTACATGTATGTACAACCTATAGAATCTGTACACAGAGAGATAGATCCCATGTATGTACAACCTACACTACCTGTTCACAGAGAGATAGATCCCATGTATGTACAACCTACACTACCTGTTCACAGAGAGATAGATCCCATGTATGTACAACCTATACAATCTGTACACACAGAGATAGATCCCCTGTATGTACAACCTACACTACTTGTGCACAGAGAGATACTTGTATATATATTTTGGGAATTTGGGGTGACAGTTATTGATTACCTTCATGTCTGCTAGTTATTACTTGTTTGCAGTTTTTGGAAATATTCTTTTTTTTTCTCTCGTTATTATCGTACAGTCCAAACACCTTCATATCACACATGCGCTCATCGTGAACTCCGAGTTGTAGCTTCACCAAATTAGGCGGAATCTGAACGGAAATGACCAATCAGGCACCACTTACTGTACAGCATCTCATAATTCCACAGCCAGAAATACACACAAAGCCATTACATTTTGGGTTTACATTCGATTTTAACATAATAAAAGTATACAGTCGTTTTTATATAAGACCGGAGATCGTGCATTGAGCCAAAATTTAATGTGAAGTTTTACCTATTTTAGCTGTTACCTGTTTGCAGTTACTGAATACCTGTATGGCGATTAGTGATTACTTGTCTGGCAATTGTTATGGCGTATATCACAGTTAGTGATTACCTGTATGGCAGTTACTGAATACCTGCATGGCAGTTAGTGATTATATGAATGATAGTTGGTCATTATCTGTATGGCATTTAGTGATTATATGTATGACAGTTGGTCATTATCTGTATGGCAATGTGTGATTATATGCATCACAGTTGGTCATTATCTGTATGGCATTTAGTGAGTATCTGTATGAAAGTTAGTGAATATCTGTTTGGCAATTAGTGTTTTACTTGTATAACGGTTGGTCATTATCTGTATAACAGTTGCTGACTACCTGTATGGCAGTTGGTCAATACCTATATGACAATATATGTTTGGCAGTGATAGCTGGCTTTTACCTGTGTCTGGTGCACCGATCCATGTCCAAGAAACCGCACTTCTGTTGTATCGAGACTGTCGTGAGAGTTCGTTATTACCTGTATGACGGTTGGTGATTATCTGGATTACAGTTAGTGAATATCTGTATGGCAGTTAGTTATTTACCTGAATGGCAGTTGGTCACCACTTGTACAGCTGTGAGTGATTATCTGTATAATAGTTGATCGATACTAGTTGCTGACTACCTGTATGGCAGTTGGTCAATACCTATATGGCAATATGTGTTTGGCAGTGAATACCTGTATGGCATTTGATCAATACCTGTATGACAGCTGGCTATTACCTGTGTCTGCTGCACCGATCCCAGTTAAATAACCCGCAACTCGTATAGTATTTCGACCGGCGAGACTTGACGTTCGTGATGACATTTATCCTGCGACAAAAATAAACGTGAATGTGACTTATAACATACTTGCACAATATGGTAGGACTTTGTTCATATATGAGTTCACACATAATTAGGTAAGACTTACACGTACATCTAACAGATCATGGCAATGGTGTTCAAAGCGGTTTTTCTCATGAAAAAATACGTAGCCAACTTCCAATTGGGTTTCCAGAGTTCATGCAAATAGTTCAGATACTTCTGCATTGATGTGTCCCTTGTATTAACCGGAAATATTGAGTACCGTGCGGCACAACAACGTAGCAGCATCAGAACAGGACACCAATCACTGAATTTAAACAATGCATTTCTTTGAAAATTTGAATGGTTAACATACATGTATTTACAATTTTATGTCTTATGTCAACTGTTTTAATTATTTGATTTCAAACTACACCAATACGTTGTGCAAATAACCTACATGTTTTATATATCCATATCATCTCGAGATAAAAAAAAGTACAGCACGAAATAATTTTTTATGCGAAATTTACACGATATACGATTTACACGTCACATGACCGCAAAACTGACGTTCCTTAGTGTCGACAAATAGTGACGGGAATGTGTATTTGAAATTACGTCAACACTGTCGGAAAACGTCTACAAATAAATACTCAGCGTTTTTTAGTGTACATCGGGGAAATGTCAGAGAGTTTGACTTCATGCTCGTTGACGAATATCCTCGCTGCGACCCATCCAAGTGAACAAAATGAATTAAAGTGACAAAATCCTTTCCATATTCATAAGAAAAGTCACATTATGAGTATGTGTTTCTGAATCAAATATTGATGAAGCTAGGTGTTTGCGGAATGGTGCACGTATCCTGCTCCTACAGCTACACCCGTCACAAACACATACAAACCCAGTCAAATGTTCACAGGCAAGGCAACTAACTATTTCTGAATTTCAGTGAAACAATGTAGCTTAGGTAACTGCAAAGGCAAGTCAATGCTTTATGTAAAACAACAACATATGTTACAAGTGACAAAAATGAATTGCATCGGGCATAAGTTTTGTCATTGATGGGCAAATTTGGAAATGTCCTCCACATCCACAGGCCTTGGATGCTGTAACAGCTTTTGAGCAAGCGTTGTAGGATGCGCTTTGAAATCTTCGAAGAATAAGCATGCTCGGTTGTACCTCAAAACTAAGGAAATGAAGACACCAAAGGCAGGAGAGCCTGAAATATTGGTCGACATGATTGTTAAATTGACAATTAGAAAGTTACAATGGAGAGTGTTTTGCCACTCTGAATCCTTATACACAGACCAAATTATGACACAGATGATCACAACTATTGTCTCAATCCGTACCAAGACTGACAGTGAAAGTCAAAGGAAATCTATCAGATGTACACACCTACACAACGAACGTACAAGAAAAGCTTGATCAAACGTCAGTTTTTAACAATAGACTTGAAGAATAGGTATAATGGCTTTTGTACGGACATCGTCAATGAAATTAAAGGCAACCAAGTGTTGCTGATGTCGAGATACGTACATGTAGATTTGACGATAATACATTGAATCGGTTTCTGGCACGAAGGTAACGCAACCCTTCATTTAACACAAGGTGTTCCTCTCCATTTACTCAGGGCCTACTCATAATGCCGTTGTGTGTCAACACCAAACTCACTGAAGGCCTTACATGTATTCCAGGAAACCGATGAGAACATCATTCGTCATTCTATCGAGAAGGTTATTCTCTGGCTTTGACGTTTTGTATTTATTAACTCGCCTGTACTATTTCTGGTTTTGGTAGTGCTGCAGCAACGTTGTGGCCTCAATAATTAAATCTGACATTAGCCCAACATATTTTGGGCATGACCCGGAGTGATCCCGGGTATTGTCTCCGTATTTGGAAACTGCTCGTTCTTCCCCCAGTGCCATGCATCATGCACCCGGAAGCAGTACAGCTCACACCCGACAGGCACTTTCTGTCAAAAGTTAAATAAATCCAACCTACATATTACTGGCGAACGCACAAAGATTATACGTGGGCCGAGAGCTAGGTACTGGGTTATTGTGTATTTACTGTGGATGACCTCACAAGGTGATAAGAGAGAAAATATACATGTAATGTTCTGCAGTATGTATTTAGCGTTAAAACACTCAACATGTTCAGCTGACTTCTCATGCGAGTGAAAATACATTTCATGCTGGAACAATTTTCAGTATGCTTCAATGATCAGATGAGTTAGAAAATACATTATAAATAGAATATTCGTCCTGTTAAATAAATGTTCATCTGATCTCGTGATAGAATAGGTCTTCAGCAACCCATGCTTGCCGTAAAAGGCGACTATGCTTGTCGAATAAGGCGACTAACGGGATCAGGTCGTCAGGCTCGCTGACCCAATTGCGTGGGTCGATGTTCATGACATCAATCACTGGATCCAGACTCGATTATTTACAGACTGCCGTCATATAGCTGGAATATTACTGTTTGTGGCGTAAAACAACAAACCAAACCAAACCAAAAAACTAATCTCGTGACCTGAAAAAGTTGGCTGCTTCATAGATATCGATTTTGTGAGGTCACTCGATGAGATAAACATGTCAATTAAACACGCAAAGCTAATTATATTAATCATCTATGTATTCAAACACTTGAAATTAAGTTTTTTCCTTTATCCTCTTAAAAAACCTACTACATTTCAGCATAATCTAAACTTGATTGCCACTTACCCATTTTCCGCAAGTCCTTCAACGCCGTGGAACTGGAGGAGACATAAGAGAAAACCACAGAGTACCAGCTTCATCGCCATCCTTCACCACTCACCTCTTCCCCGTCAACTGAACAGCCGCGATCCAGAACTCCTTAACCAGGAAGTTGTGACGTTACCAGGGTCGACTTGCATGCTCATGACATACCTGGAACCTTTGACTGCATTTAGGGTTACGTCTGAGTTATGCGCAGGAATGTTTACAACATGAATAAATCATGACTGCCCGCGTGGTGGTTCCTGGTAAGAATAGGTCCCCATAATTCGCGGTATTGAGTTGGCAAGCTCGGTGACAGACTAGAATGAGCCTTCCTAACGGACACCTGGGACGTTAATGTTATCAGTGACCATGTTATATAGTATAGCCTCGCGATAAATCACAAAGAACAATGAAGAACGAAGCGTGGTTTATTTCACGATAAAACAGTGTTCTATCATGACGTCACTTTTGGTTTGGAAATACCAAACTTAATCCACCTGTCAAGAGGTCGGATTTTATTCAGGGAGTTATCATTATTAAGATTTGGATGAATATTTTTAAAGCTTATACATTTCATCAACCTCCCTACAAAGGCTGTACATCATGTTGATATCCCATGTAAGAAGAGGTGCGTTCTTTTGCACGTCGCTATATAAGTGCAATGATCTTAGACGCGACGTAAACCCCATTTCACCTCACCTCTGATGTGGAAAGCGCATTTGGTGAAGTTGTTAAATTCAATTCAGTGTGCTGGAGTGACAAGTTCTCGCACACCCTTTTCCACTTCACAAGATCGGTATTTTCTGCGGTGGTCGTGAGCTACCAGGAAGTGTACCATACCACTTGAGTGTACGTTCTGTGTTTAAAAAGAGTTGAGGCCACATTTGAGTTATTGGTGTTGACATATCATAAACACAGCACGGGTACATTTCTAGATTTTTTGCATAAACTATTGATTTTGTGAAGGTGTTACGTTATTTGGTCAGCAATAATAAGGGAATGTTTACATGCAATGATCATGACCACTGAATACGAGACGTGTAGCAGCGCTACCTGATACTCCACTTCTTTCATTCGCTTGCCACCCGTGAAGATCAATGAATATACACGTAATCGTATACCAATTACGTTGATCGATGCAAATGGAGGCGAGGCGTGAGCCGAGCCCAATATTTTCCTGCTAACCTAATAAGACACCGTATACGGCAACTGAAGACACCGTAACGAATTTATTATGTCGAAAGATTTACACTATTTGGTACCATTGTCGCACATGTCATGTCAAAATGAAAATTTGACACTAACAACCGGTGTAAATGACATGATCAGTACATATGTTTTCGATATACAACGCTTTAACGCAAACATAAATGTTAACAATTGAATATATAATGCACTAAATGTGAACGTTTAAAGTATTATCGCTAAAATGGATAGAATTGTTATAGAAAATGCCCTCATATTAACAGAAATCTGCGGGCCACTGCACCTTTATATAAGTTTCCCAACCCATAACGACGTCTTCGTTATTACTTTGTGACGTCATTAGCGTTGCGTGTCTTGTTTGTGACGTCATCCTATATTATGTTTTTAATGAAGTTGCGATTTGTAACTCAGTGTAAGCTTTCTTCTCTGTACCTTTGTTTTATCAAGTCAGGAACGTGTTTTTTTTTAAAAAAGGAATGCATTTGCGCATCGCAATTGATTATATTAAAAGAAAAAACAGTGTCGAATAACGAATTTCTGTACCCAAATATTCATGTGAAATATGTGAGGCGGGAGTTGCAAAATCCAAAATGTATGTCATATATTAGGTCAGTAGCAATCATTTTGAATTTTTACTGACGTATACCGGCTCATATGGGATTAGTAGTTCTGCTTTCTGATTGGTCAGTCTCACTGTGAGGCATAATAAGTAGCTATATGCCTGCCTGTTCGCATTTCCCGACCAACCAGTAGAGCGAAGAGGATATATACTCACACGCAAAAGAAACGCAAGTCGAGTATGCAGTATGCATGTTATTTATTTTCAACAGTAAAGACAAGAAATACTTATAGGGCAAGATTGACAAAAAAATGACTGAAGTCAGTTTAATGGCTTTAAAGGCATTTGACACAATTGTTTTTTTCAAATGTTAAGGGCTTACACAGTTTCGGATCAATACCCAGACTGTCAGTCAATACCTGGTGTGACCACCATTAGCATTGATCACTGCCACACATTGTACATTGAGTGGATCAGAAGTTTTGTGAAGGCCCTAGGGATCTTCCTGCACACATCCAGAGCAACTGTGCGTAGTTTATCGGCAGTTGTAAGGACTGGGCGCACATTGTGCAGACGCCTTTGCAACTTATCCCACAAGTGTTCAATTGGGTTCAGATCAGGGCTGAGGGCTTGCCACAGTAGAACACGGATGTTGTGTTTTTGCAGAAAGGCCATATTAGCTCTGGCGTTGTCCTGTTGGAAAATGTGCTGTTGATGTTGTGCAAAAAATGGAACAACGTTGGGTCTGATCACTTGGTCGATATACCGCTGAGCAGTGACGCCGTGTCCCCGACCTTGACAAACATTCAGAAAGCACATGGGTCGAAGTCTCGCATTAAGTTCAATCCCTGCCCATATCATGACGCTAGGTCCACCCCATGGATCCCTTTCCACAACGTTTCTGTCAGTGAAACGACCACCTCGACGCCGCCAAATTCTGACTCTTCCGTCTGCATGGGAGACACAAAAGCAACTTTCATCAGAGGCGCTGACACGCCTCAGCTCACGATGACGCCAATTGTGATGACCCTATGCCCACTGAAGTCGTGCTTGTCGATGCCGTGGTTGGAGAACAGGACGACGTGCTTGTCGGCGACATCTGAGGTTGTTGGAAGGGAGACTTCGGATCACAGTGTCCCGGCTAATGTGTCGATTATGTGTTCCTATGGTCTGTTGAGCACTTTCACTTGCAGTTAGGAACGGATGTCGCTGGTGTTGACGGGTAATCTGCCGCTCCTGTCGAGGTGTGGTGACCCTAGGACGACCGCTCCGAGGAAGGTCATCTTTGGTCTGTGTGGCATTGTATCGATGCAGGAGACGGTAAATTGTGGTTATGTTAACGTTGAAATGACGGGCAACATCTTGGACAGACTCCCCAGCTTCCAAACGCCAAATAGCCTGGTTTCTCTGAATTTGAGTTAGGCATTGTTGACCAAGGAGTGGTAGGTCCAAGAATAGGCCACAGTTTTATACCCACAGTTCTTGCGTTTTCGATTTCGCGAGAAATGGGTGCATGATACCCCATATTCATTGGAATGGTGCGTTTTGGCGATTCGTTTTTTATGTTGCGTTTTTACTCCAAAATGCAAAAAAAAAATTGATAACACCATCAGGCTTCACTACATGTTAAAACTCGTATCAATTTATGGTTCCGTGTTTGTTACCTATTTGCTTAAAACCACTTGCGTTTCATTTGCGTATGAGTATATATGACGTATGTCCTATAACCTGTCCTGTCTTATAACGGGTGTTTTATACAATTGTTTTATAAAATTAACTAGGTTTACGAGCAATACACATTTCTGCAAAGTAATTACAATGGCAGTACACAATAGAGTAGCTGAACAAAACTCAATGGTAGTACAATTCCAATGGAAGTATAAAATACAGTAGCAGTGGTAATAGCAAGACACGGAATGATAAATATAGTTGAGACCAGAGATGCGGGGTCCCCGACATACAGAAATAAATAGCGGGATCCTGGTTTACATTCATGGAAGTCTAGTCACAATGTCTCACTTTGTTATAAAGAGTACTAAACCACTGAAACCGAGTTCTTAGTGACCCTTATGTATTACCATTAAGGCATTTTCCCTGTTGTCTTATAAGTAACTTTCGGTATCAGGAAGGATATGTGCACTACTGGGTATGGTTATAATATGGTCGTGATTATCAATGGGATATGTCACTCGCCCGTTTTGACTGGGAAAAATGTCCGTTTTTGAGCTGGTCCAGTTGGGATGTAGGTGACTTTTTGTTGTAGATGGCAGGAAATGGATTTTGACATTTGACACGTGCTCAGGGATAAGATGGCTTGAGGCATTGTCTAACAGTAACAACACATGTCGGCCACCTCTTGTCATCTTCTTGTTAAAGGAATTCAACCAATCAGCAAACAAAGCTCAATTCATCAAAACTTTCTTGTTAGTAAAGTTGAAAAAAAGTGTAAGCTGTAAACGCAATGGAGATCAATGCCCTTAAGAGAGGAACAGGTTTCTAAAATATAAACGATAATGATTCTGGTTGACAATACTTCCTAAAGTTACATGAAGAGTTTAGATCAAACTGAAAATCAAATTACATAACACCCAACTTCAACATGCACCCAAGAACAAAAATTGAACAACTTTAGTGTTTTCGATGCAGAACAGTTGGAGATAAGTGTTTTAATGCTCTAGGTTTCTATAAGGAAGGGAATATATGGATGCCAACTTCTTTCTTATGAGGAACATACTTTCCATTCATGCCATGCTGAATTATTCTATAGTATAGCTGATTCCAGATTGACTTTAAAAGCATAAGATAGTGAGACATTCTTAGTTCTAATTATTGTCATAACACAATGTTATAAAATTCTACTGAATCTGAACAGACCAGACAGTCCAGAGATTTAAATCATGAGCATCGATCTATTTGGATACGATGACATGCATCAACCAAGTCAGCGAGTCTAACCACCCGATCCCGTTACGTTAGTCGCCTCTTATGACAAGCATATATGAGACTCTTTCCGTTGTGTTGAGATTGGGACAAGGGGAAACTCACATACCGCTTGTATTTCAGTGATCCATTCATAGTTTTTGACCATGTCATTTTGCCCTTTACGGCGGAAAACCAACACAGGTCATTCTTTTGTATTGACAATATATATTTCCAAACTATTTTTTTTATTCATTATCTTCCATTTTTCTGTGACCGAAATATAGGATGACGCTTAATCTTGTTATACATCTGCCCTCTACGTGAGGATAAAACATGTCCGAGGGTGTTTATGAAATCTAAAACCAATATCCGAGGCTTATCAAATGTTTTCATGCCTGAATGTTATGTATCATGCCAGATACCAAGTGCATAATTGAGTGGAGTGTGGGAGACAAGGATTTACAAAAAGAGCGTTTACTCACACGTCACCATTCACATTAGGTATTACCAGTTTGTTGGGCTCTTCAGTGTAGTGTTAAACTCTAGACTCTTCAGTCTATCAGGTTTTGTAAAGTTATAAGTGGAACTATGAAAATAATTGTACTTCTACATCGCTTTAGGTTTCTACTTCTAATTTGCATGGGTTCGTGTGTTGTCTAACTTCATTACAGTGATACAAGTACAATACAGTAAGCGAGATGTTGCACATTTGTGTATTATTCACTGCAGTAGACTTCTTGTATACACGATGCCTGCATTCATTCAGTGAGAAAAGATCTGTAAAGGCATTGGTGTTCGCAAGCTGAAAACATTAGGTAATGACGCACAGTGTTGTTATACTGTTAGGTTATCTGATTTCTGACAGCAAGCAACTCAAATGGGACAGACAGACAGACAGACAATTGTTTATTAACGTCTCACTTCTGTACAACATACTTCATACATATATACATAGAACATAGATAAAAGTACAGAACCACTCAATATGAGTTACGAGAGACGAGGTCACATAAAAATCAATACAAGTAGAATATATAAGTGGTAAAATATATCACGAAGGTAAATCTAAGCATTAATGGGTATGTTGATTTACAAATGTGGTTTCCGACCCAAATACGCATCTTATCTGGAGCTCTGGAAACGTATGAATACATTAACATCTTGTTCAGATCCCTCCTTCACCTTTTCATGCCTGCCGACAATGATTATAAAAAAGAGTACTATTCTTTGAATATTAACTTGAGCGGTGATGCGGCAGTGAAAGGCTGTTTCAATCAGAAGGGGTTTATTGTGATTTGACAACCTCCGACTGACCAATCAGAATCGAGTAATTTCCAAATTCATGGTAGAATAATTCATAATATAGCTCCTACCTGTGGCACGACTATCATCAGAATACCGACAAAGGGTGATGGATGATATTTTTTCCTGATGTACAATACTCATTCAAATCAGTGATGTATATATTTTCTCGCAACACGTGACTGTCAATGTAGCCCAACCCTGTTGGGTTTTATCAGCGCGTGAGGATCTTCTTTACAAACCTGTACTTGAAGTAAGGATACTGCCCTGTCTCGCCTGTGTGGTGGTCGCCCACGGAACGTAAGCAGTAAAGCTCCTGTCAACTAATTTGAGGTTAGCTTTATAATAATACTTTTGTTCAACTATTGAGGAAAGTGTGGCATACATGCATATAACTCATATCCACTTCGACTAGTCCTGCTTAATTAAGTGGGTAGGTGTACTACTTTCCTACTGCATGTGGGGCTTGGTAAGGTCCCTACATAGATGAATGAAAGTCACATTTTTGCCAGTAAATTCTCTTGCATTGACAATTTATATTTAAAATGAATTAGCTTGATATTTCTGCTGGTGGTCTGAAGTCCCCGAGTTTCATCAAAAGCATTTATCTGTGCTGAGTCAATAAAGGAAATGTTTGGGCCTAGACATTAAAACCGTCCCCCACTCTGTTGCAAAGCGAATACAGTTCTTAAACCTTTTTCTTCACATAAGCAGCAGCATTTCTGCACTTGTACACAGCAGACGTAATTCAATATTATCATACCGTTTTAAATAGTTTCAACAAAAGCAGAGAGTGCACTATAGCGTGACTTGATTTTCTGGTTCATCGATCACTTGATCGCCTGGTTTGTTTACTGGCCGCCGTCGCATGACAGGGGTACTGCTGCGGCGTTGACTGTCAATAAATACTTACTGCAAATTGAAATTGTGTGAATGGCGGTGAACATTGTTCGACATGACATGCTTACCCTTTTCGCGAACACCTGGTGTCATCACTGATTTTCAGCGGTCCATTCATATTATAATTTTCACAGCTATTTGCCCTGTACAGCTAATTAATTCTGTTTCGGCGGATAATCTAGACTGGTTATTCTTTTGCATTGACAATTGTTATTAGACTTTTGTCCGTTTCCAAATTTATGTTCTGAAACGTTTTACGAAAACTTACATGGACAGACAATAACTATATGCTGCCAGTATAACATAGGAATGTGTTCAAGCCCTGTGTTGTTACCATTTTGTATGTGTTACCAATATTGGTTCGGTTTATGAGCTTTTAAAATTAAACATTAAACTCATCAATGCTCTTAACGACAATATCCTTTGGTTCAAGGTCATCCATGTTAAGGAGGTGAGTAAGGGGTGTTGGGAATCTGTGCTGAGGGGGTCCACGATGATAACCTTCTTCTTCTCAGCAAAAAGCTTAAATGATTTAGTCTCAAACAGAAAAACAACGGACTAAAAGAAGCGCCCTGAAATATTCCCCTTTCAATAGAAATGAGATCCGAAGTCACCACCTGCCCCTGCGAATACGTCTCAAGTTCAGTTGACCAGCAATTCATTACAGACTTGAGTAAAACAAGTAATCGCTCGGGGAGGTCAATGCATTCCAGTGACTTCAGAATCCATTCGTGTGGTACAGAAGCAGAATCTTTTCTGAAGCCACTTTGAGAACTTGCAGTTTAACCAACAGGTGATCCTTGCAACCCCAACATCTCTTTCTGGCTGCTTTCTGCTCCATGTAAATGATATCATTGGAAGCGCAGTCAGCTGAACACGATAGGTAAGACACCTGTAAATATTTCGTATTGTGTGTTCAAACAAGGAATAGGGCGGACGTTGCTGGGATCAGTCAAATCACCTTTCTTTGGCAGAAGTAATCCACATGCAACGTGGAACATCCCCTGTATCAAAAGAGAATGTAAACGGTGAAGTAATGGAGTTTGGGTACAAGGGAACAGTTTCTAATTCCAATTCCAACATCACTTGCACAGTCCACGATTACAAAGGTTCATGTTCTCTGAAAACTGTTCTGCATTAATGACTAATCTCTGAAGCGTTATATAAGTAATAATTACACGTTCGCAGGGAGCCGTGCAGGACCTTTACGTCAGTCATCTTTTGCAGCACATTTTGTGTTCTGCAAATAAAATAATATGATAGAATAAGTTAAGTTTATTATAGACGAACCTCATTTCATAGAAGCTTAGGGATCGATGATGAATTAGTTTTGTTACTAGAAAAATTACGTTTGTGTTTCTCCTAAGTATTCATAAATGACATCACATTAGATAACAAACTTATATTTACATTTTTAAATACAATAGTCTGCTCTGACAATAAACCCTGACGAGTTGTCTCCCTTTAACTGTATTGGACTTGAGCCTGATCAACATACACGCTGACCCAATCCTGTCTCAGAAAAACAAACCTTGTTCAGTTCAGGGGAGGCAACTCGTCACGGATTAATGTCTTCCGCAAAATGTCTGAGCGCATCTTTACTTGTCAGTATATTGTTAACCTCAATGGGTGGTATGTACAACATTTACTTACTCCAATTACTTTATATTTCAAACTTGATTAAAAAGAGTGTAACCGATATGCATTATCATGCTTGATATCAAACAATAAATTATGACACTTATTTATATGGAACTAAACATGACTTGAGTCGCCATAGTTTTTGTCAAGCACTATGTACTTCTTTAGATGTAAGTATACATGCCATATCGCCATACCGTTAGTATTATATTTTTAAATGCATTGATATACCGCCGCTGTCCTAGTACTAGTATCTGCTCACATGCCGGTTGATTTGTTCCCCGACCAGTGGATCCGTTTGCATTCCAGTTATCATTCTCACCTCCCTGGGGAGCATACAACCCAAGCAGCCTAGGGCAGCTAGACGGTTCTTACATCCACCTGACATGTCGGGTACCCATTCTCTGCTGAGTGAACAGAATCATATTTGAACTTAGTCACTTGCCCAGGGTGACACCACACGTTTTGACACTTTTTTCAGGTGCATGTACGTATTCGTGTTTCCACCATCTGGAAATCAACAAACGGACGAGTTGGTTCTTTTGTCGTGACAACTCTGTAAGGACCTGACTGCCATTGTACAAAGCGATCGTAGAGCTAAGGTGATCGATATCGTAGCTCCCATACCTTAACATAGACTTACGAAGTCGTAGCCCTAAGGTTGTCTTGTACAGCGGCGCCCTTGAAACGTTGTTGGTCCCTTGGCTGAATAACAACCCGGTCACTACCGGGAGAGATCTCAGCACCTGGCGCTTGCTGGCCTGGCGCTTTTGACAACTTGTCATCTCCGCCCCTCAAACTATAAACAGTACTGGTATCGTCATACTTTATGCGAAACAACGTACGATACTTGTTATATGGAACTAAACATTACTAGTATAGCCACACTTTACGCCCAACAATATACGATACTCGCTTTCATTGAAGTGAACATGACGACGTGTATATCCACACCTTTGTCAAAGAAAATATGATACTTGCTTATGTGGAACTAAACATGACTAGTATAATCATACTTTATGTCAAACAATATATGATACTTGTTATATGGAACTAAACATGACTAGTATCGCCACACCTTATGCCAAATAATATACGATACTTGCATATGTGGAACTAAACATGACTAGTATAGCCATACTGTATGTCAAACAATATACGATACTTGTTATATGGAACTAAACATGACTAGTATAGCCATACTTTATGTCAAACAATATATGACACTTGTTATATGGAACTAAACATGACTAGTATCCCCATACTTTATGTCACACAATATACGATACTTGTTATATGGAACTAAACATGACTTGTATAGCCATACTTCATGTCAAACAATATACAATACTTCCTTATGTGGAACTAAACATGACTAGTATAGCCATACTTTATGTCAAGCAATATACGATGCTTCTTATATGGAACTAAACATGACTAGTATAGCCATACTTTATGTCAAACAATATACGATACTTGTTATATGGAACTAAACATGACTAGTGTAGCCATACTTTATGTCAAACAATATGTCATACTTTATGTCAAACAATATACGATACTTGCTATATGGAACTAAACATGACTAGTATAGCTATACTGTATGTCAAACAATATACGCTACTTGTTATATGGAACTAAACATGACTAGTATAGCCATACTTTATGTCAAACAATGTACGATACTTGTTATATGGAACCTCGCGTTTGAGGTCTGTTCTGTAAGAGCTGTAAGTGATACCCTTTATTGGGTTTTGAATATCGGGTATCCTGACTATTATGGCATACATAATGGGTTAGTCCACTCCCGCGGAGACTTGTTGAGATTAGGGTGTCAGTGAAAAGCCCCTATAGCCTGCATTGAAATGTTGTGTCTGTAGGCAGAACATGTCAGTGATCGCTGTTACTCTGCCCCTGATCTCCCGCCACAGGGCAAGAGTATTCCACTATGTGAATCCAGTTCATCAATATTAACCTCACAACTAATCATAAGCGTTTTTCATTCATGACAACAGTGAACACATTTTAACTGTTATCACTGATTACAAATAAGTGCTTTTCTTAATTCATGAAGTATTAACTGTATTATAACTGTGTCATTGGTACATGTAACTGGTAAACGGTTAACATTTAACGAACATCGTTATTCCAGGATTTATAACATTGCATAGACCACCTGCAAATAACACAAATTGTTACTCTATGCCGAGTTATCTCTTAAAACGCAAATCACCGTCTGCTACACTCACTTTCTCACTCATACTGTCTTACACCCTCTTTCTCACTCACCGTCTCATACTCTCTGTCTCTAATCTCCTTCTCATACTCTCTGTCTCCCAATCTTCCTCTCATACTCTCTGTCTCCCTATCTCAGTCTCATACTCTCTGTCTCCCATTCTCCCTCTCATACTCTCTGTCTCCCAATCTCCGTCTCATACTATCTGACTTCCAATCTCCTTCTCATACTCTCTGTCTCCCAATATCCGTCTCATACTCTCTGTCTCCCTATCTCAGTCTCATACTCTCTGTCTCCCATTCTCCCTCTCATACTCTCTGTCTCCCAATATCCGTCTCATACTATCTGACTTCCAATCTCCTTCTCATACTCTCTGTCTCCCAATATCCGTCTCATACTCTCTGTCTCCCTATCTCAGTCTCATACTCTCTGTCTCCCAATCTTCCTCTCATACTCTCTGTCTCCCTATCTCAGTCTCATACTCTCTGTCTCCCTATCTCAGTCTCATACTCTCTGTCTCCCAATCTCCGTCTCATACTATCTGACTTCCAATTTCCTTCTCATACTCTCTGTCTCCCACTCTCCTTCTCATACTCTCTGTCTCCCAATCTCCGTCTCATACTCACTGTCGCCCAATATCCGTCTCATACTCTCTGTCTCCCAATTTCCGTCTCATACTCTCTGTCTCCCAATCTCCGTCTCATACTCTCCGTTACACATACTGTCTTGGACTTAACGCTTTCCACTCACCGTCTCAATGTCTCCCAATCTCCGTCTCCAACCCACCGTCTGAGTGTCTCGCAATCTCCGTCTCTTAATCACCACCTCTCACTCACCATCTCATACTCTCCGTCCCAATATCTCCCAATCTCCGTCTCCTACCCACCGGCTGAGTGTCTCGCAATCTCCGTCTCCTACTCACCACCTCTCATTCACCATCTCATACTCTCCGTCTCAATGTCTCCCAATCTCCGTCTCCTACCCACAATCCTTCGCTCACAATCTCAAACTCCCCGTCTCAATATCTCCCAATCTCCGTCTCCTACCAACTTTCTCTCACTCAACACCTCAACACCCCTGTCTCTACCTCACCGTCGATTACTAGGGAAATATTTTCATGATCAGAAAGACATAACTATATACCCGCGATTCGTTAATCTGGACGAGTTTACTTTAAACTCTACCTTCCGGAGTAACATGGTTTAACTGTGTTCATATCCGTGTCTTCAGACAGCATTCCAGTAAACATAGGCTTAGAATCGCGTCCCGTTATTTTCGTCATTGTTGGCGTGTGACGAGGGGTTATTCTTTCGTTTGAAATCAATTGCCTCCATCGAACTCAATATATTCCTGACATGCTTCAGCTTAGCCCGCCCCCGTTATAAGACACCCGTGATAAATACCTGCAGAGGCATAGCTGATGGATCATGACGACTACATATAGCTGCGTATTCATGAAGAGATCTTGCCTAATAAAACAGTTTACTGTCAATATATGTTTCGAATCTGTAAGTATAAAAACAGGTGCGTGGCAAGCGAATGAAAGTATAGTGTGCCTGACAGTGCTTTTATACGTAATGGCCCTGATCATGTGTATGTAAACTTTTCTTTTTGTTGCTGACATTAACGTAACATCATCACAAAATAAATAGTTTATGTCATAACTCTAGAAAGGTACTCGTGCTGTGTTTACACTATAACATACAATAGTACAATCATGAGATTCAAAAGTGGCGTTAAATCTTTTGGAATACAGAACGTACATTTAAGTGCTGTGGTGACAGCTCATCAGCACGGCTCTAAACACCGGCCTTCTGTGTGGAACAGGTGAGGGCAGGTGAAATCGGGCTGTGCGTGCGTGCGTGCTTGCGTGCGTGCGTGCGTGCGTGTGTGCGTTATTGTACTAGTCCTGACTGATGCCGATTTATAGTGCTAGCTCACTGAGATACCATGCCGCAGTTTAACATGAATACCCCACTCAGACACAGTATACAGACTCCGAGCCGACCAGTCCTTGCTTTAGCCCCTTAATGTCGAGCGCCTGCCATGTAACAACAAGCACCATATGCAAATGTCTTTTGGTATGACGCGGCCGGGGATCGAAACCCGAACCTTCCGCTCTGTGGGCGGACGCTCTACCACTGGACCACGGGCCGGTCGGATTTGTCAGTGAACATGGTGTGCATCAGACTCTCGCTTCATCACATTGGACTGAATTGCAGTACCTTCCACAAACACGCTTACAACGTCAGAACAGCATTACTTTGTAACACCTTCACCAAATACCCTACAATATGATTACAGCAGAATGGCATTAACAGTCCCACTCAAATACCCATGCTATAGCGCAATACCATTACTTTACCTTCACCAAACACCCCGGCTACATTAGTGAGTGCGTTGGGTTTAACGCTGCTTGGAACACAGAGGGGGGAAAGTCCGAAGTATTGCAGGTATCACTTTGGTGAAATCCACGAGTACGGGTTTCGTGGTGAACCTGGATTCGAACCTACGATTATATATTTCTGGTGTGCCTCTAAATCGACCTGCTTTAGACGACTTTGCCACCCGAGCCCCCCCACACCAACAGACTAGCATTACGCCCGCACAGAGTGAATAGAGCATTGAATTCATATCACCTTCACCCACATACCCCTACAATGTCAATATTGCATTACGGTCGGCGAACCTCTACTGCTTCATAATGGCTGAGAGGGTAACAGTGCATTAGTACACAACTCATATATGGCTGAAAATTGTATTGCTCAAATACACATCTTCAGACTTATGTTGTTCTGGAACATGGACTGAACATTAATATATTGACAACAATTGTGCAACACATCTGTGCATGCCCACATACCCAACAAATTATAAACATCTGAGCGGCCAAATTCGTCTAAATAGCAGGTGCATCGATGCGTTGAATTCTACTGTTTGTATTTAGACGTTTGACAGTAAATAATTGAATTGGTATTGATGTGTATGTTTCCCAAACCCAGACCCGTGCCATGTGAGAACAGACTGCTGACACTCTCTGCACAACAAAGATTGACGTGGGTTTATATAAAGAAGAATTACGCTAACCAACATAAGTAATGTCAAATCTGAAAATTTCCTCATTTCTCACTGAAACATTGATTGGTAATTGAGACACGTGGACGAACATAATCTTTGATGCTCAGAAACTCGAATGGTGGTGACGCAACCTTGTGTTGCGTGTTAGAAAAAGAATGTGGTTCATCTCTACAAAAATCAAACCTTAGCAGTCATTAAGTTAAGATTTACGTTGCCGTCAGCAATATTCCAGCTATAACATGGCGGTCTAAAATAATATAGGGCTAGGCCAACCAGTGGTTGATAACAATAACGTCCCAGGTGCCGGATACGATGACTCACAATCTACCCTGACACAGAGCTTGCCAACCCAATTCCACGAATTGGTTATTTGGGCCGATCCTTACCGGGAACCACCACGGGGGACACATTATTTATGTCCTAAACAAAACTGCGCATAACTCAGATGTAGTCCAAGGTTCCACGTATGTCGCGAGCGGGCAGGTTGCCCCTGGTAACGTCATAACTTCCTGGTTTCAGGAGTTCTATACCGCGACTGTTCAGTTGACGGGGAAGAGGTGAGTGGTGAAGGATGGCGATGAAGCTGGTACTCTGTGGTATTGGTTTAATGCTCCTCCAGTTTCACGGCGTTGACGGACTTGCGGAAAATGCGTAAGTGGCAATTGTGTTTAGATAATGTTGAAATGCCGTCAGATTTTTGTTAAAGGATAATGGAAAATTAAGGATAGTTTCTAGTGGTTGAAGACATCGCGGATAAAAATATTTAGCTTTTCGTGTTCAACTGACAAATTATCTCATCGAATCACCGCACAAAATCGATGTTTTCACGATTAGCGCAACCACGAGTTAAAGTGTCAACAATTTTTTGGTCACGAGAAAACATGTATTTTGAAAAGAGGAAAATATTCTATTGACTATGTATCGCTCTAATTGATTTTTTCGATCATGCCATTGAGTCACCGAGGCAGACTGAAAATAATTGCTGATAACGTGTTTTTTCACTCACGTGAGATGTCCATTATCCATGCGACTGAACATTACATGTATATTGTTTTTCATATGACCTTGTCGAGGTCATTCACAACCTACATCCGATAGCCATTGCACACTTTACGATCTACGTTTATTCATTGAGCGTTCGCCCGGAGAGCGGAAGGTCCGGGATTCGATCCCGGGCCGCGTCATACCAAAAGACGTTAAAAGATGGTACTTGTTGTTACCCTGTCTGGCGCTCGGCATTAAGGGGCTAAAACAAGGACTGGTCGGCTCGGAGTCAGTATACTGTGTCTGAGTGGTGTATTCATGTTAAACTGTGGCATGGTATCCTCAGTGAGCTGGCACTATAAATCGGCATCAGTCCGGACTAGTACAAGCAGCCACACACTAACGTACATGCACGTCGCTATATAAGTGCAATAATCTTGGACGCGACGTTAAACCCAATTTCACCTCACCTCATTATGCACTTGACAGGAATATATGTCGGTGGTGTTCAAACACTTGACTGTGAAAGTACTGGTGTGTATATCTTGTCTTATCTCGGCCGCCATGCGTCCCTTGAGTTGTTTATGATCCATCGAGACAGTGAATCGCAGACAACTGGTAAACACAGGAAGAAGTTGGGCCTTTCGACTGACCTCGGTATATATGGATGAGCGGCATAGCTCACTTACATTTCACGGGTGTGGGGTAGGGGTGTGGTTTGATATGATGAAACTGAAGGGGTACATAAGGTGTATGCAGGTGTCGATGTGCACTGTTGCGCTGCTGGTGTGAGTGTTACTGCCATATGCTCGTAGGGACGAGACTGCCACATGGTCACGTTTAGCTCGATTTCTGCGTTCATATTCCAACCAACCCCACATTCACTTGTGGACTCGTCCACAACACGTGTTACGCCACTGACTCGACTATCGCGTACTTCTGTGGCAGAAAGGGGCACATCTGGCTCTCCATGTCGTCTGAGGTACCACAATCCGCTGTAAGCTCACCAAGTTGCAATACTTATATAATTTCAATGCCTGTCATATGTTCAAGTGAAGTGCTACGATGTAAACAAACTGCTTGAGTATATACAGCGCCATATTTTGTTTAAATTCTGTTGTCGGTTATTCCGTCATTCAGATCGACAACCAACTTAAAACACTGGACTCAACTCGTGCCGCGTCACTCAATGTATGTTTGCTTTATTTAGTCATGGAGGGGCGGTCGGGTAGCCTAGTGGTTAAAGCTTACGCTCGTCGCTCCGAAGACCCGGATTCGATTCCCGACATGGGTACAATGTGTGGAGCCCATTTCGGGTGATATTGCTTGAATATTGCTAAAAGCGGCGTAGAACCATACTGACTCACTCACTATTTAGTCATTGTAGAATGGAGGTTAACATACTGTGCTTTCAATCTAGCGCAGTTAAATCTACAGGTAGCCTAGCTCTGCATTGCAATTGAAAACACGATATGTTTATCTCAGGACTCATTACCTAGTTCTCATCCCGATAAGGCTGCAGTTTTGCCGAAGTGATGTAAAATATATCACACTAAATCACTCCAAACATTCGGCCATGGCTTGTGCAAAATACAATGAAAAAATACTCAATTTCTTCTATTCTTTTATAGAGTTTTCTATATTGCTAAAAGCGGTTTTAAACTCAGTCACTCACTCAGTCGGGGGGCACGGGGGGCCCAGTCGTTCGAGGCGCCGAGATTCGCTGTGCAGAGTTGCCTTGGCACGCCAGTTACCTGTGATTGTAGGTTCGAATCCCGGTTCGCCCCGATTATGTTTCTAGGTTTGTCAGCACCATACCCGTGCTCGTGGGTTTCACCGAAGCTGTAAACGTCCGAGACCCGCATCACTTCGGGCTTCACTCCAACATTAAGCTGACACGCCGCGATATAACTGGAATACTGTTAAAAGCGACGTTAAACCAAACTCACTCACTCCCTCATCCACTCACTCACCCAGTCTCCCACCCACCCACTCACTCACTCACTTACCCACCCACCCACTCACTCACTCACTCACTCACGCACTCACTCTCACCCAACCACTCACTCCCTCACTCACTCCCTCACTCACTCCCTCACTCACTCACTCACTCACTCACTCACTCACTCACTCACTCACTCGCTCGCTCACTCACTCACTCACTCACTCACTCACTCACTCACTCACTCACTCACCCACCAACCCACCAACCCACTCACTCACTCACTCACTCACTCACTCACTCACTCACTCACACACTCACAAACCCACCCACTCACTCACTCACTCACTCACCCACTCACTCACTCACAGTTGCAAGCCGTACTGCTTCCGGGTGAATGATTCCTTCATACGACATTAAGGGAAAACCGAGCAGTTTCCAAATAAGGAGGCACTTCCAGGAATCACTCCGGGTCAAGCCCATTACAGGTGGGGCGACTGTAAGAATTATTTAATTACCCCTGGCTTCAACGCTGTCAAAAGCAGTAAGACTACACGCGAGTTGATACTTACAAAACGACTGGGGCAGAGAATAACCGTCTCGATAATTTGACGAACGATTCAATTGCGGATGAAAGGCAAAACAAGGTCACTTCTGACCACAACCCTCCCCACCCCTGTGGGCGAGTTCACCCGTTTCATGGAATACATGTAAGGCCTCAGTAAGCTTTGTGTTGACACGCAGCGGTATTAGGAGAAAGTCATGGGTAAACGGAGAGGAACACATTGTGTTAAATGAAGTGTTGCGTTACCTTCGTGCCAGATACCGATTCAATGTATTATCGTCAAATCTACATGTACATATCTCGACATTGACAACACTTTGTTGCCTTTAACTATATTGACCACGTCCGTACAAAGGTCAATATACCTGTTCTTCAAGTCGTATTGACCTATGTGCGTTCGTTGTGTATGTGTTAAGTGTAGTGCCTTGCGTATATATGTGTACGTTTTGTGTGTCTTAACTGTTATTAGATGTTACCGACCTGTCCTTACTGTTTCCGACCTGTCCTTACAGTTACCGACATGTCCTCACTGCTGCCCTCCTGTCCTCACTGCTGCCCTCCTGTCCTTACTGTTACCGACTTCTCCTTACAGTTACCGACATGTCCTCACTGCTGCCCTCCTGTCCTTACTGTTACCGACCTCTCCTTACAGTTACCGACATGTCCTCACTGCTGCCCTCCTGTCCTCACTGCTGCCCTCCTGTCCTTACTGTTACCGGCCTCTCCTTACAGTTACCGACATGTCCTCACTGCTGCCCTCCTGTCCTTACTGTTACCGACCTCTCCTTACAGTTACCGACATGTCCTCACTGCTGCCCTCCTGTCCTCACTGCTGCCCTCCTGTCCTTACTGTTACCGACCTCTCCTTACAGTTACCGACATGTCCTCACTGCTGCCCTCCTGTCCTTACAGTTACCGACCTCTCCTTACAGTTACCGACATGTCCTCACTGCTGCCCTCCTGTCCTTACTGTTACCGACCTCTCCTTACAGTTACCGACATGTCCTCACTGCTGCCCTCCTGTCCTTACTGTTACCGACCTGTCCGTACAGGTACCGACCTCTCCTTACAGTTACCGACATGTCCTCACTGCTGCCCTCCTGTCCTTACTGTTACCGACCTCTCCTTACAGTTACCGACATGTCCTCACTGCTGCCCTCCTGTCCTTACTGTTACCGACCTCTCCGTACAGTTACCGACCTCTCCTTACAGTTACCGACATGTCCTCACTGCTGCCCTCCTGTCCTTACTGTTACCGACCTCTCCTTACAGTTACCGACATGTCCTCACTGCTGCCCTCCTGTCCTTACTGTTACCGACCTGTCCCCACTGTTGTCGACATGTCCTCACTGCTGCCCTCCTGTCCTTACTGTTACCGACCTGTCCGTACAGTTACCGACCTCTCCTTACAGTTACCGACATGTCCTCACTGCTGCCCTCCTGTCCTTACTGTTACCGACCTGTCCCCACTGTTGTCGACCTGTGCTTACTGTTGCCGACCAGTCCTTTCTGTTATCGACCTTTGCTTAGTGTTACCGACCTCTCCTTACAGTTACCGACATGTCCTCACTGCTGCCCTCCTGTCCTTACTGTTACCGACCTCTCCTTACAGTTACCGACATGTCCTCACTGCTGCCCTCCTGTCCTTACTGCTACCGACCTCTCCTTACAGTTACCGACATGTCCTCACTGCTGCCCTCCTGTCCTTACTGTTACCGACCTCTCCTTACAGTTACCGACATGTCCTCACTGCTGCCCTCCTGTCCTTACTGTTACCGACCTGTCCCCACTGTTACCGACCTCTCCTTACAGTTACCGACATGTCCTCACTGCTGCCCTCCTGTCCTTACTGTTACCGACCTCTCCTTACAGTTACCGACATGTCCTCACTGCTGCCCTCCTGTCCTTACTGTTACCGACCTGTCCCCACTGTTACCGACCTCTCCTTACAGTTACCGGCATGTCCTCACTGCTGCCCTCCTGTCCTTACTGTTACCGACCTCTCCTTACAGTTACCGACATGTCCTCACTGCTGCCCTCCTGTCCTTACTGTTACCGACCTCTCCTTACAGTTACCGACATGTCCTCACTGCTGCCCTCCTGTCCTTACTGTTACCGACCTGTCCCCACTGTTACCGACCTGTCCCCACTGTTACCGACCTGTCCTTACTGTTACCGACCTGTCCCCACTGTTGTCGACCTGTGCTTACTGTTGCCGACCAGTCCTTTCTGTTATCGACCTTTGCTTAGTGTTACCGACCTCTCCTTACAGTTACCGACCTGTCCTCACTGTTACCGACCTCGGTCCAGATACTGATCGAGTCGACACTTGCAGTGTTCATTTCTTCAGTTTGTTCTCAAGGGTGGGTCTTAGCAAGGATATTCATAAACAAGCATGCAGGCAAACTCTCTATCTCCCCACTTTATGCTTCAACGCTGAGTATTTATTTGTGCTAGGGAATTCCCGGGGGTTTCCCCAAGTATGTGGGAGTAGTCCGTCAGTGTTTACTTTATGGTCAGCTGAAAAAACACAATCTCGTGAAAAACGCATAGACGTCAAAATGTGTCGTTCATATGCTAATGAATGTTAGTTTCGCGGTCATGTGACCGGAATCACGTCATACGAAACACCCGTATATCATGTAAATTTCATATGCAAAATTAATTCGTGCTATACTTTTTATGATCGAAAGATGGAATGGATGGAGCAAACATGTTGATTTTTTCCATTATGTAAGGTTTGAAATGCAACATTTATAAAGTTGACACAAAGACATAAAGTGTAAATATGTAAACAATTCAAATTTTCAAAGTATAAATTCTGTTACTGGTGTCCTTGTGTTCTGGTATTGCAACATCGTTGTGCCGCACGATGCTCAATACAGTAAAGTACGGTTATAACGAACTCGAAGGGACCACTATGTTTAGTGCGTAATAACCGTAGTTCGTTATGAGCATATATTTAAACAACAAATGGTCGGGACTATAAAATAAGTTCGATATATCGGTCAGTTCGTTATAAGCGTGTTCGTTATAAACGTAGTTTACTGTATTTACACATAACAGAAGGGACACTCGTACATCAATCAGAAGTATCGGAGCAATCTGTGTACATCTTACCTAATTTTGTATTGACTCATATATCAACATAGTCCTTCCAGTTTGTGCAAGTATGTTATAAGTCAAATTCACGTTCACTTTTGTCGCAGGATAAATGTCATCACGAACGTCCGGTCTCGTCAACATCGATACAGTGAGAGATGCGGCAGTTGGAGGAAATGGCTGCGTTGCACCAGACACAGGTAATGACAAGCTGATCAACTGTCACACAGTTAATGATCAACTATCAACCAGGTATTGACCATCTGTCATACAGGTATTGGCCAACTTTCATACAGGTATTTGCCAACTTTCATACAGGTAATGATCAACTGTCAACCAGGTATTGACCATCTGTAATACAGGTATTGATCAACTGTTAACCAGGTATTGACCAACTGTCACACATGTATTGATCAACTGTCAAGTAGGTATTGGCCAACTGTCATACAGGTATTGACCAACTGTCACACAGGAATTGATCAACTGTCATACATGTATTGACCATCTGTCATACAGGTATTGATCAACTGTCATACAGGTATTGACCATCTGTCATACAGGTATTGACCAACCGTCACACAGGAATTGATCAACTGTCAACCAGGTATTGACCATCTGTCATACAGGTATTTGCCAACTTTCATACAGGTAATGATCAACTGTCAACCAGGTATTGACCATCTGTAATACAGGTATTGATCAACTGTTAACCAGGTATTGACCAACTGTCACACATGTATTGATCAACTGTCAAGTAGGTATTGGCCAACTGTCATACAGGTATTGACCAACTGTCACACAGGAATTGATCAACTGTCATACAGGTATTGACCATCTGTCATACAGGTATTGACCATCTGTCAACCAGGTATTGACCATCTGTCATACAGGTATTTGCCAACTTTCATACAGGTAATGATCAACTGTCAACCAGGTATTGACCATCTGTAATACATGTATTGATCAACTGTCAACCAGGTATTGACCAAATGTCATACAGGTATTGATCAGCTGTCAACCAGGTATTGACCAACTGTCATACAGGTATTGACCAACTGCCACACAGGAACTGATCAACTGTCACACAGGTATTGATCAACTGTCATACAGGTATTGACCATCTGTCATACAGGTATTGACCAACTGTCACACAGAAATTGATCAACTGTCACACAGGAATCGATCAACTGTCATACAGGTATTGACCATCTGTCATCCAGGTATAGATCAACTGTCATACAGGTATTGATAAACTGTCATACAGGTATAGGCCATCTGTCATACAGGTATTGATCATCTGTCATACAGGTATCGACCTACTGTCACACATATATTGACTAACTGCGAACAGGTAGTGTAGGGTGTACATACATGGGAATTATCTCTCTGTGTACAGGTAGTGTAGGTTGTACATACATGGGATCTATCTCTCTGTGTACATATAGTGTAGGTTGTATATACATGGGATATATCTCTCTGTGAACAGGTAGTGTAGGTTTTACATACATCGGATCTGTCTCTCTCTGTACAGATAGTGTAGGTTGTACATACACCGGATCTCTCTCTCTCTCTCTATACAGGTAGTGTAGGGTGTACATACGTGGTATCTATCTCTCTGTGTACAGGTAGTGTAGGGTGTACATACATTGGATCTATCTCTCTGTACAGATATTGTAGGGTGTACATACATGGGATCTATCTCTCTGTGGACAGATAGTGTAGGTTTTACATACATGGAATCTATCTCTCTGTGTACAGATAGTGTAGGGTGTACATACATTGGATCTATCTCTCTGTACAGGTAGTGTAGGGTGTACATACGTGGGATCTATCTCTCTGTGGACAGATAGTGTAGGTTTTACATACATGGGATCTGTCTCTCTGTGTACAGGTAACCAGTGTAGGTTGTACATACATGGGATCTATCTCTCTGTACAGATAGTGTAGGTTGTACATACATGGGATCTATCTCTCTGTACAGATAGTGTAGGTTGTACATACATGGGATCTATCACTCTGTGAACAGATAGTGTAGGTTGTACATACATGGGATCTATCTCTCTGTGTACAGGTAGTGTAGGGTGTACATACATGGGATCTATCTCTCTGTGTACAGGTAGTGTAGGGTGTACATACATGGGATCTATCTCTCTGTGAACAGGTAGTGTAGGGTGTACATACGTGGGATCTCTTTCTCTGTGAAGAGGTAGTGTAGGTTGTACATACATGGGATCTATCTCTCTGTGAACAGGTAGTGTCGGTTGTACATACATGGGATCTATCTCTCTGTGTACAGGTAGTGTAGGGTGTACATACATGGGATCTATCTCTCTGTGAACAGGTAGTGTAGGGTGTACATACGTGGGATCTCTTTCTCTGTGAACAGGTAGTGTAGGGTGTACATACGTGGGATCTCTTTCTCTGTGAACAGGTAGTGTAGGGTGTACATACATGGGATCTATCTTTCTGTGGACAGATAGTGTAGGTTGTACATGCATGGGATCTGTCTCTCTGTGTACAGGTAACCAGTGTAGGTTGTACATACATGGGATCTATCTCTCTTTACAGATAGTGTAGGTTGTACATACGTGGGATCTATCTCTCTGTGTACAGGTAGCGTAGGTTCTACATACATGGGATCTCTCTCTCTGTGAACAGATAGTGTAGGGTGTACATACATTGGATCTCTTTCTCTGTGAACAGGTAGTGTAGGATGTACATACATGGGATCTCTTTCTCTGTGAACAGGTAGTGTAGGGTGTACATACATGGGATCTCTTTCTCTTTGTACAGGCAGTGTAGGGTGTACATACGTGGGATCTGTCTCTCTGTGTACAGATAGTGTTGGTTGTACGTACATGGGTTCTATTTCTCCAACAGGACAGTGTACTACAAGGAGCATGTGTGCAAATCTGGATACAGATCTACCGATAACCATGGATGTCCATACGGTAAAACTACTTCTATAAACATTTTGGATAATCAAAGTTATATTTTAAGAGAGCATTTAGTACATTGATATGAATCAGTGAGCTTAAATATATCGTCAGATAACTGACAGAAACAATTATGACAACATATACTTTATTTGACTTCATCCCCACATCTGTAGCCATCTGCGACAACGACATCAACCCCAGCGGTGCCTGCAACATTGACTACACTACGTCCCACATCATCTACAGCAACGGCGTGACCCAATACAGTAGCGGGGGAACCTGCAGCCTCCCCGAGATATGCACAAACTGCAAGATGGGCTTCTATGCCAACCCAAACAGATGCCGGAGTGAGTGGTTAACTGTGAACTTATCCAATATGCACACGTATTCCTCAGTGACCGTGTGCTCACAGATCCACATACAGTCAACTTATATGACCATGATAGTGACATGCGCTTTAGGGTTATATGTTGTTTCAGTTTCTAAAAGAGTGGCTTTGCAAATGGGCAGCCCTATCTAGTTCGTGCAAATATATCATTAATAGGGTGCTGATCTAAGTTTTAATAATCTGTTAACTTGGTATCTTTTTACGTTGACAAAGTCTGAAATTCATTCTGGTCACTTGGTTACCTGTAGTTCCAATGTCGGTAGTGTCTGTATGTCCTGTTTTCTACGGACAGTGTGCTCGGCCATCTCCAACTGTGACCTGGAGGAATGTACGTCGCCCTCTGACCAGGTGTGTTCCCGGTGTGAAGGGGTGTACAGGGAGCTGCCTGGGGAACGAGCGTACACCGTCACCACAGACAAGAAATCCTGTATACGTAAGTAAGCTCCCCGCCTTGCTGTTTTTTGTCTTTATGCATCCGCATAGGAATTTCTGCACGGCTTGGCAATATCAAAACTCAGTATTTTGACCAAAATGTTTTACTTAAGCTTCAGTAACAACGATCATATGAAATCGTTCTATAATGTCAAAGAGCCAGTTCACTTCCACTGATTCATAAACACGAACTAGAAATAGAAGAGAGCAGTGAAACCGCTTTATCTATTTCACATTTAGATCAATGCATAAATATTCACAACCCACATAGCTACCCACATGTCTGGATGACGTCAACTTTCAAATACTCAACTTTCGCCTCAGCATGTGAGCAGGACAATTGCACCCAGGGCAATTCCCACCAATACATATCTATTTCATTAACATCTTTATGATTCCTTTATTCAGTAAGTAACCGGGTAATATTGTGGATAAAAGTCGCTATCGAACGTTCAAACGTTCAAGTAAAACTTCAACCGTTACAATACAACCAGATCATTTAGGGCGTGTCCCCTCCTTAGGACATCCAAGAAACCATCCAGATGTTAAAATTTAACATCAAATGCCATCAACTAAACACTTACGACGACTATGAATAAATATGTTTAAAACATAAAAATGAATCAAAAACAGTTTCATACAACTTTAAAAAAAATAATCTTCATTGTCAATTAAACAGACCTCTTCCTTATTTTTCGTTGTCCCTATTATATCGATAACGTTGGAGTGCCTCTGCCTTAACTGACTTCTGAGGATATTGTGTTAAGAAATTAATGACGATCGGGATGTGTTTATCGTTCAATCGTTTATCGTAGTTATATGTTATAACAGAATACCTGGTCACGTCACTGAGTGAAAGTGATTCACATACAATCTTCTTTTTGTTAACGGTTGTAATGGTGCCTGGAGTTATATAAAATGCGACCTAATTCGCCTGTATGACTGACACGAGTATGCTGTGTGTTTTTCAGAGGCATGTTCGTGGCGCAGTGACAGTACACGATGCTACCCGGGAGTATGTGCAGAGGAATATGCAAGGAATTGTATCTGTACAACAGAGTTTAGCGGCAGACACTGCGAGAAAAGTAGGAACGGAATAAACATACAAAACCAATTTACACTTTAGATCCGATTGCCAAATATTGAAAGAAACATTAATTATAAAAGTATTATGATATTTTTAGTAAATGGTTTTCTTGTTATCCTGAAAACATGTGTCAATGACGGCCTGCACACATTGAGGTGAACGGTTTCCACTCAACCATATCTCTGTCCTTGCTGCCTGGGTCACAGTGAACGCCAGTACCCCATCCACCCCATCCAAGAGAGAAACCAGGGGAACTTGGGTGATTGCAGGTACTCGAACCTCCAAGGCGTGAATAGTTGATGATGTCACTCATTCACGGGTTTGCCTGGTCCAGACTGGAACATGTCCAGGACGTTGATTTATCTTTTGTAAACAACATTCACTTACCCGTTCTTAACTGTACATACCTCGTGGATTGGCTGCAGAATGCCATCGGGTACGACATTGTTTTGTTTTGGAAAATAGTTCACCACCTTCATCACTCAGACCTGTAGCCCAGCAAAGGCTTTCACTCAGCCCTGAGTGGGTCATATTAGCGTTTTGCTATTCGTAAAGGGTTCAAAACAATGACACAGTAGCGAATGGGTCCAGAGTATTTATCAACAACATGGCACGTTAACGCCAGAGAAAAACGAGTTTCAATTATTCGCCAAAACTGTTACCCTTGGGAGTAAAAGGCAAACTAGCGAAAGAAATGGAGATCTGTTACACTATATCATCGAGGATACATTCACTCACTCACATTTTATTTCCAGTCGACACGCTCCCGTCCATTTTGTACAACACACTGAAGGTGACCGGTCCGGGCCTGGACAAGGTGGAAGCCCCAGACAACCCCAACGAAGGAGCTCCCCAAGACGAGTCCTGGACCAACATCAACGACACCAGGATGATCTACTACAAATTCGAGACCAAGTTCATCATGACTGCGACTCCACCACCCAGACAGGCCTATGTTGAGGGTTTTGCTGTTGGCATCATCAACGCCAAAGCAACATTTGAAGTTACAAGAAGTATGAACTCTGTGTTCTTTAAAAGTGTATTCCTTCCTCATCATTGATTAATATTACGCCCGATGTCATGGCTATTTTGACTTTATCACGTGATCACGTGTTTGTTCACATGAGCAATTGACTTGCCTGTGCATGTGTTTCTACTGGTGCCACCGGTGGGACCGGATACATTCACCTTTTCCAAAGCACCTGCCATCATTATCAGCTGATAGTGATTCATCAGCACATTCTCATGATACAGTCAAATTGTAGATTAACGTTTATGCTTCGTATGGATATTTAAAGGGGTTTGTGGCTTTCATTGACATCATATGTCGCCATAGTTAGTTGGTAATTGTTAATATTTTCACTTTGGTCTTATTCACCTTTGGTCCTTTGAAAAAGAATGTTTTAATGATATACCGTTTAGCCTGTGTGTGAGTAGTCCGATTAATGAACACAGATCTAAAGTTTTAAGTTTGTTCCAGACGACTCTGTCATAATGAGCTCCGTACGACCTTGCAATGGCCCAAGTAAGAAGGCACCTCATCAAACTAAGTTGACCTGTGAGGAGGACGTGACTGCGGAGACGTTTCTGTCCCTACCAGTGGAGAGTGGAGATGTGTGAGTCACATGACATGAGAGGTCTTGAACAACCAACTTATTGTTACAATAATCAATTCAAGCTAAACTTATCGAATACCCATTGAGTAAGTTTGCAATGACAAATATAATAGCACTTATATATTATGCAAGCTAACTGAACTTCTCTGATTATCCGGGTTGTTTCAGAATGGAATTCACATTTGAGGCAACTAATGGTGGCTACGTTAAAGTGAGGAACAAGGAGAGCGACATTCTCGTGACTTACTACTACGAAGGGAAGACACAAATCAATCGTTATATCCTCGGGTTTGACTTTATAGACCCACATCACTGCAGTGTAGATCTGGAGGAGATCTGCACAGATGACATGATATCTCTGGCCAAGACCCACACACAGGTCATTTGAGAACTTGTGAAGAACAATTATTGTCCTCAACAACAATTATATTCCAAATTTCGAATATGCAAACCAAATATTGATAGATTATTAATTATAGCGGCTTGATTAAATAACCTTTTATGTTGGGAACCTGAGGTATTGAAACTCTGCATGTACTCTTGGTCTCCAGGCTAATGGACACATTGAATGCAGGAGTAAAACCTGCACAGTGCTGGATGCTGCTTGACTGGCCAGTAATTGGCCTGATTGTTACATGATGTTCACATGTCAGTGATGTCCATGTGTTGATGAGTGTCATATACACATGTAATGTATCCGTCTGACTCCAGGCTCCGATCAGTGTCACGTGGCAGGGATGGAGGGACGACGTCCTGGTGTTCTCCTACTTGGTGTCGATATTTGAACTTTATGACCAACATCCCAACAGAAGTGACTCTCAGCTCGTGGAGAAATCACTAGCCTTTGAATCTGACAGATACAGTGGCGAGGTATGCTATTATGACAGATAATGTGCTTTCACTCACTCACAGGATTGCGTCCCTTTGAGGTGTCAGGATCATTGTGTCGCTGGATGGAGTCGCAGATTCGCTACGATAACGGTCCTTATTTTCGACACCTCGTCTGGGCTCGTGGGTTTCAAGACCTGTATCGCTTTCAGCTTTCCTCCCACATTTTACCTGGCAAGTGGGGTTGATGCCAGCTAACTGAGTTTGCTTAATCATGCTACAAACAGAATGTTCTTACATGTCACCTTGCTAGTCAAAGTGTACGGTAAACAAGTTCACGGGGGAGGGGGATGAAATCAGATAATTTATCATGATAATTATGTGTGATTGTTTATTGTCAAGCCAAAATAGTTGTGTCATCTGATCTTTCACATCTAAATATTACATCATTCATCCTTGGTTTGCAGATATCTTCGAGCCAGTTTCATCTGTCACATCCCGGGGTGTATGCTCTTGTGTTAACTGCTTACGACAAGGCGGAAAACCACAAGAGTGCTCGGCGAATATTCATCTATGATGAGGTGTCAAATGTGGGCGTGGTCCATGACACAAGGCTGCTAGTGACGTCATCGGCTTCTATAACAACCCACCGCTAGCAGTGGAATACGACGGACGTGTCTGTCGACTGGGAGAAGAGGTAAGGAAGCTTGCATCAACCACCTCGTGTCATCTGCATCACTGAAGTGCTTCTCTTGTCAAGTGACTTTGTTCCGGATTGTACTCCGGAATCTTGTCAGAAAATAAATCCCATCACCCTCGTTCTTCCCTCAATCGTTTATATTTACCAATCATGATGGGAGGACGTGATGTGATTAACGTGGGGGATCTCCGAGATAGAGCTGAAGAATTTGTCTGATGATCCTCTTGCGAAACATGTCAAGACTCAAGAAAAAAACCAAAGTATTCCACAATTTTCTTAAAACGAGCCTAGGACAATGGCAATGTTGATCTTGTTTATGGTCCTGTACTGTTCGAGGGTACGGAAATAAGTTTCAGTCAACGAACTGCCATATCAAATCGGCCAGTTTTTGACGGGGAGGCTGAACGACCACTGCATCGAGTTTATGTATAGTGTGTTGAGAATAACATTAACCCTCTGGAGTCCTGATTGAGACATGGCAAATGTGTGGACCACGCTTACGAAATATCACGCTTGCATCCCAGATACCAAGTTGTACGACTCCCCATTGTCCTTGGTGCCTTAGACTGGTTACCTCCAAACCTGTTGACCGTCATACAGTACTGGGAGAGTACCCAGGTTTGCTTGCGTACAACCCATTTGCCAATCTGGGTAATGTTGAAGGTTGCAGTGTTGGTTAGTCTCCACATTCCAAAACGTTCTGGGTGGTTGATGATCATTTGGAGAGTACTCGGGTTTGCTGCAAAGATTACAGCCCCTCTGACAATCTGTGTAATGCAGTGTTGGGGAGTGTTGGGGAGTCTTGACATTCTCCGAAAAGTTCTGGGTAGATTCGACCAGGCAGCCATTCCCGATGATGAGCCTAACCAGCCTGAGTGTGCCAGGTCCACCCAAACCCTCATGCTGCATTTATTAATCTTAATCTGTATAAATAATAATATATTTCGCTTTTATAATAATAATAATAATATATTTTGTCACTTAATCAAGCACGATGTTAATGTACTTGTGACACACATGTGTATAACAATATAACATCCCTATACACTGTACAGGTACATCAACACCCTCCATTACAACAACGGGTGGCTGAAGCAAGCGGCCTCCACGCATGACGTAACACCGGACTACGACGATAACAACCACTCCAGGGGAATCGACGCTATTGATCACGTGCAGGGTGAGGAACTCCTGTGTTTATAGAGTTGTATTTTCTCAATACCTTCCTAATTAAGGATTAACTTGAAGCATTTGTGATGGGTTGCGTGAGCAATGACCTATGCTGTCGGGGAGACAATCAGTGGTTGATAGCGTGAGCAATGACCTATACCATCGGGGAGACAATCAGTGGTTGATAGCGTGAGCAATGACCTATACCGTCGAAGAGACACTCAGTGGTTGATAGCGTGAGCTATGATCTATACCGTCGGGGAAACAATCAGTGGTTGATAGTGGTTGACCTATTTCTTTACTTTCAACATTTATGATAAGATGTAGCTCCAATCCTCATTCCTACTCCAACATCTGGGCTCATATGTTGATGTAAATCTGCTATCCTCACACCAGGAAGGTAATGATTAGGCCTTCCAAAATAATATTTTTATTTACGATCGCAATTCGCTAGATGTGTTTTATGTCCAATTATTAATCACGTCATATGAGTTTTATCTATCAATTGTTATTTGACCGAATAAGCAATCACCCCTGCTTCAAAACACATGATTATGTCACAGACTCACAGCTGGTGTCTTGTATCAATGTTCTGTTTATAATAGTTTTCTGTCACAAACCACCTCCCCACAGTTAGCTAACGCGTCAGTCAGAGAAATGGCTTCCATGTTCCAGGCATAGTTGAATACCGCACCGCCTTCCTGATTGACCACAGTGGCGGCAGCAGCATCCTCTCTCCTCCTCCTGACGCCAACTTCCAGAGCCAGGGTTTGACTCAGCACCAGACAGTCACACCGGTCCTCGTGGACGGAGACACCGTCAGGTTCTGGGTCAGGGCGTACGACATCAGGCGCGAACTCCTTGAGGAGAGCGTGACAGTCCACGTGGACACATCGCCTCCTGTCATAGAGAACCTGTGGCTCACCAGGGTCAACATCAGTGTTCATAGAGTAGAGGAATTCAATGAAATGACGTAAGTTTCTCTTTCTACATGTTAAGTAAGTAAACAGCACCTTCAACGTAAAGCAATAGCAACGGGTGACCTATTTGTCTCATCCGCCGCAATTTGCAGTTCTAAGTTGCGTCACTCCTGCGTTCGTGAAACTTATGGTCATGGGTTCAAATCCTACTTTTCATTAACTATGTTTCTTGGTTTGGGAGCACCATGCCCGTGCTCGCGGAATTCACATCACTCCGCGAAGCTGACACGCTGTGAAAATAACTAAAATACTGCTCAAAGGCTCGTCAAACCAATCTCAGTCACACGTGCAACTAAGTACCATGTCTTGCATTTAAGATTTGAATGGCTGGCGTTTGACGACCACAGTGGTCTAGAGACTGTGTCGTGGAGACTCTACGACAACATCACCGGCTCAGACATCTTCCACGGCGAAGAACATCTATCAGCTCAAGGAGACACGCAAGTACATACCCTCCTCTGTCATCGGTTGCTTTGTTTTGTTAATATAAATGTTTTCTTCTTCTTAGGCAGGTCAAATCTTGCTGTTGTATTGCAAATAGGGCACGAATACCTTATTATTTATTCATTTGTGTTTAATAACCCCCAGACACTGGCCAACTGCACAGCGAGGTACGGCGACTATGCACGGGGCGCCAACTGTTACTGTACGCCAGGGACAGGGTGTTACCACAGACACTTCCAGATCAAACCACGCATAATCTCGTCTAATCTCAGTCATGGTGGTGTGTTCCACGACATGCACAAGGGCGTCCACGACTCCGACTACTTCATCGAGATTACAGTAATGAACCACGCCAAACTAAACACGTCGCTTGCAATCAAGGTGAGGATAATTCTTTCCTATATGTTTATTTTTAAAGCATGAGCGAACAAATATATTCAACAACAAAAGTTCCTGTGACACCAATATTTTAGTGCATTTTTCAAACAAGTAAAGTTTGGTTTTCAATATTGTAGTACATGTATGGAATCAAGTGCAACTGCTACAGAAAAGCATTCATTCCATGCAAAAGTTGACTTTTATGCAAGCCCCTTGCATTTCCCTACCCAAGAATGGGTATAAAAACATGTGCGTTAACGGGATTCCATATGCATTGTTTAGCATCTTGCTGATAACAACCACTCAGAAAAACAACAAAATTACGCAATTATTCAACAGTATGAAATGCCACGCCTGTCCGACAATGAGCGACTGCGAGCCATTGGCATGCTTGAAGCAGGATCGAGTCAACGTGATGTTGCAAGACAATTTAACGTCCACAGAAACACCATTTGGTGTTTATGGCAACGTTGGCAACAGACGAATGCATCCAGAGACCATCCTCGGAGTTGGCAGGCCACGCATAACCAATAATCGACAAGGACGATCGACTGGATTCGACAACACACCTACGAAATCGATTCCAGCCAGCAACAGTGACTGCAAAATGCATCTCTGGCCTTCGACGAATATCTTCACAAACCGTACGTCGTCGCCTCAGATGTGCAGGGATTGTCGCCAGAAGACCCATCAGACGTCCCATTTTGACAGGAAACCACTGTCAAGCACGTCTACAGTGGTGCAGACAGCGTCTACGCTGGACGGCCATGCAGTGGGGACAAGTTCTATTCACCGACGAGTCTCGTTTTCACCTCAGCCACAGCGATGGACGGATTCGAGTGTACCGACGTCGAGGTGAACGTTACGTCAATCGTTGTGCCATGGAAGAAGATCGGTTCGGGGGCGGCAGCGTTATGGTATGGGTTGGGATTACAGCAAGACAGAGGACCCGTTTCATTGTGGTAGAAGGAAATCTCAATGGACAGCGCTACCGCGACGAGATCATAGGCCCTGTTGTTCTACCATTTTTGCGTCGTCAAGGCCCAGGCATTACCTTTCAACATGACAACGCCCGGCCTCATATTGCTCGACTTGTTCAGAATTCTCTTCAACAAAACAACGTGAATGTCATCCCCTGGCCGCTGGCTCGCTCCCCTGATCTCTTACCAATCGAGCACACGTGGGATGAGATGGATTGGCGCCTTCGACGTCAACCACGTGTTCCACAGACACTCCAGGAACTTTAAAACATTGCTCCCGCATATATGGACAGATATCCCACAGGACCTTGTGCGACGGATGGTCCATTTAATGAGACGAAGATGTGTTGCTTGCATCGCAACCAGAGATGGACACACACGCTTTTGATTTGTAAATTGACATTTTGCTATATTCATGTTGTTTTTTTATGAAATCACGCATTTTCTGAAGTCAGTATGGCAAATTAAACCATTTGAACACTTACAGGAGTCGTTTATCTGTTGCAAACCGAAATTGTTTCAGATTTGGTAAATAAAATAACTTTGCATTAAATCTTGTTCAATGTCACAGGAACTTTTGTTGTTCAGTATATGTGCATGCGCCTGGTTGAACGAGTGTCCGACAGTGTTCTGAGTAGATTCTTAATGTAACGGTGATACTGCTAAACATACATGTAACTAAAAACACATCATCCATTCTATCATGTTACTGCCCCTCTAGGTGACACATTCTCTGATGTTACTAACCCTCCAGGTGACACATTCTATGATTTTACTGTCCCTCTAGGTGACACATTCTATCATTTTACTGTCCATCTAGGTGACACATTCTATCATTTTACTGTCCCTCTAGGTGACACATTCTATCATGTTACTGCCCCTCTAGGTGACACATTCTATCATTTTACTGTCCCTCTAGGTGACACATTCTATCATGTTACTGTCCCTCTAGGTGACACATTCTTTGATGTTACTGCCCCTCTAGATGACAATTTCTATGATGTTACTGTCCCTCTAGGTGACACATTCTATGATGTTACTGCCCCTCCAGGTGACACATTCTATCATGTTACTACCCCTCTAGATGACAATTTCTATGATGTTACTGTCCCTCTAGGTGACACATTCTATGATGTTACTGTCCCTCCAGATGACACATTCTATCATGTTACTACCCCTCCAGATGACACATTCTATGATGTTACTGCCCCTCTAGGTGACACATTCTATCATTTTACTGTCCCTCTAGGTGACACATTCTCTGGTGTTACTAACCCTCCAGGTGACACATTCTATGATTTTACTGTCCCTCTAGGTGACACATTCTCTGATGTTACTAACCCTCCAGGTGACACATTCTATGATTTTACTGTCCCTCTAGGTGACACATTCTATCATTTTACTGTCCATCTAGGTGACACATTCTATCATTTTACTGTCCCTCTAGGTGACACATTCTATCATGTTACTGCCCCTCTAGGTGACACATTCTCTGATGTTACTAACCCTCCAGGTGACACATTCTATGATTTTACTGTCCCTCTAGGTGACACATTCTATCATTTTACTGTCCATCTAGGTGACACATTCTATCATTTTACTGTCCCTCTAGGTGACACATTCTATCATGTTACTGCCCCTCTAGGTGACACATTCTATCATTTTACTGTCCCTCTAGGTGACACATTCTATCATGTTACTGTCCCTCTAGGTGACACATTCTTTGATGTTACTGCCCCTCTAGATGACAATTTCTATGATGTTACTGTCCCTCTAGGTGACACATTCTATGATGTTACTGCCCCTCCAGGTGACACATTCTATCATGTTACTACCCCTCTAGATGACCATTTCTATGATGTTACTGTCCCTCTAGGTGACACATTCTATGATGTTACTGTCCCTCCAGATGACACATTCTATCATGTTACTACCCCTCCAGATGACACATTCTATGATGTTACTGCCCCTCTAGGTGACACATTCTATCATTTTACTGTCCCTCTAGGTGACACATTCTCTGATGTTACTAACCCTCCAGGTGACACATTCTATGATTTTACTGTCCCTCTAGGTGACACATTCTATCATTTTACTGTCCATCTAGGTGACACATTCTATCAGTTTACTGTCCCTCTAGGTGACACATTCTATCATGTTACTGCCCCTCTAGGTGACACATTCTATCATTTTACTGTCCCTCTAGGTGACACATTCTATCATGTTACTGTCCCTCTAGGTGACACATTCTTTGATGTTACTGCCCCTCTAGATGACAATTTCTATGATGTTACTGTCCCTCTAGGTGACACATTCTATGATGTTACTGCCCCTCCAGGTGACACATTCTATCATGTTACTACCCCTCTAGATGATCATTTCTATGATGTTACTGTCCCTCTAGGTGACACATTCTATGATGTTACTGTCCCTCCAGATGACACATTCTATCATGTTACTACCCCTCCAGATGACACATTCTATGATGTTACTGCCCCTCTAGGTGACACATTCTATCATTTTACTGTCCCTCTAGATGACACATTCTATCATGTTACTGTCCCTCTAGGTGACACATTCTTTGATGTTACTGCCCCTCTAGATGGCAATTTCTATGATGTTACTGTCCCTGTAGGTGACACATTCTATGATGTTACTGCCCCTCCAGGTGACACATTCTATCATGTTACTACCCCTCTAGATGACAATTTCTATGATGTTACTGTCCCTCTAGGTGACACATTATATGATGTAACTGTCCCTCCAGATGACACATTCTATCATGTTACTACCCCTCTAGATGACACATTCTATGATGTTACTGCCCCTCTAGATGACACATTCTATGATGTTACTGCCCCTCTAGGTGACGTATTCTATCATGTTACTGCCCCTCTAGGTGACAATTTCTATGATGTTACTGTCCCTCTAGGTGACACATTATATGATGTTACTGTCCCTCCAGATGACACATTCTATCATGTTACTACCCCTCTAGATGACACATTCTATGATGTTACTGCCCCTCTAGATGACACATTCTATGATGTTACTGCCCCTCTAGGTGACGTATTCTATCATGTTACTGCCCCTCTAGGTGACCCATTCTATGATGCAACGGCCCCTGTTGATGACCAATTCTATGATGTTACTGTCCCTCCAGATGACACATTCTATCATGTTACTGTCCCTCTAGATGACAATTTCTATGATGTTACTGTCCCTCTAGGTGACACATTCTATGATGTTACTGCCCCTCTAGATGACACATTCTATCATGTTACTGCCCCTCTAGGTGACACATTCTATGATGTTACTGCCCCTCTAGGTGACACATTCTATCATGTTACTGCCCCTCTAGGTGACACATTCTATGATGTTACTGCCCCTCTAGATGACACATTCTATGATGTTACTACCCCTCTAGATGACACATTCTATGATGTAACTGTCCCTCTAGGTGACACATTCTATCATGTTACTGCCCCTCTAGATGACACATTCTATGATGTTACTGTCCCTCTAGGTGACACATTCTTTGATGTTACTGCCCCTCTAGATGACAATTTCTATGATGTTACTGTCCCTCTAGGTGACACATTCTATGATGTTACTGCCCCTCCAGGTGACACATTCTATCATGTTACTACCCCTCTAGATGACAATTTCTATGATGTTACTGTCCCTCTAGGTGACACATTCTATGATGTTACTGTCCCTCCAGATGACACATTCTATCATGTTACTACCCCTCCAGATGACACATTCTATGATGTTACTGCCCCTCTAGGTGACACATTCTATCATTTTACTGTCCCTCTAGGTGACACATTCTCTGGTGTTACTAACCCTCCAGGTGACACATTCTATGATTTTACTGTCCCTCTAGGTGACACATTCTCTGATGTTACTAACCCTCCAGGTGACACATTCTATGATTTTACTGTCCCTCTAGGTGACACATTCTATCATTTTACTGTCCATCTAGGTGACACATTCTATCATTTTACTGTCCCTCTAGGTGACACATTCTATGATGTTACTGCCCCTCTAGGTGACACATTCTCTGATGTTACTAACCCTCCAGGTGACACATTCTATGATTTTACTGTCCCTCTAGGTGACACATTCTATCATTTTACTGTCCATCTAGGTGACACATTCTATCATTTTACTGTCCCTCTAGGTGACACATTCTATCATGTTACTGCCCCTCTAGGTGACACATTCTATCATTTTACTGTCCCTCTAGGTGACACATTCTATCATGTTACTGTCCCTCTAGGTGATACATTCTTTGATGTTACTGCCCCTCTAGATGACAATTTCTATGATGTTACTGTCCCTCTAGGTGACACATTCTATGATGTTACTGCCCCTCCAGGTGACACATTCTATCATGTTACTACCCCTCTAGATGACCATTTCTATGATGTTACTGTCCCTCTAGGTGACACATTCTATGATGTTACTGTCCCTCCAGATGACACATTCTATCATGTTACTACCCCTCCAGATGACACATTCTATGATGTTACTGCCCCTCTAGGTGACACATTCTATCATTTTACTGTCCCTCTAGGTGACACATTCTCTGATGTTACTAACCCTCCAGGTGACACATTCTATGATTTTACTGTCCCTCTAGGTGACACATTCTATCATTTTACTGTCCATCTAGGTGACACATTCTATCAGTTTACTGTCCCTCTAGGTGACACATTCTATCATGTTACTGCCCCTCTAGGTGACACATTCTATCATTGTACTGTCCCTCTAGGTGACACATTCTATCATGTTACTGTCCCTCTAGGTGACACATTCTTTGATGTTACTGCCCCTCTAGATGACAATTTCTATGATGTTACTGTCCCTCTAGGTGACACATTCTATGATGTTACTGCCCCTCCAGGTGACACATTCTATCATGTTACTACCCCTCTAGATGACAATTTCTATGATGTTACTGTCCCTCTAGGTGACACATTCTATGATGTTACTGTCCCTCCAGATGACACATTCTATCATGTTACTACCCCTCCAGATGACACATTCTATGATGTTACTGCCCCTCTAGGTGACACATTCTATCATTTTACTGTCCCTCTAGATGACACATTCTATCATGTTACTGTCCCTCTAGGTGACACATTCTTTGATGTTACTGCCCCTCTAGATGGCAATTTCTATGATGTTACTGTCCCTGTAGGTGACACATTCTATGATGTTACTGCCCCTCCAGGTGACACATTCTATCATGTTACTACCCCTCTAGATGACAATTTCTATGATGTTACTGTCCCTCTAGGTGACACATTATATGATGTTACTGTCCCTCCAGATGACACATTCTATGATGTTACTACCCCTCCAGATGACACATTCTATGATGTTACTGCCCCTCTAGATGACACATTCTATGATGTTACTGCCCCTCTAGGTGACGTATTCTATCATGTTACTGCCCCTCTAAGTGACAATTTCTATGATGTTACTGTCCCTCTAGGTGACACATTCTATGATGTTACTGTCCCTCCAGATGACACATTCTATCATGTTACTACCCCTCTAGATGACACATTCTATGATGTTACTGCCCCTCTAGATGACACATTCTATGATGTTACTGCCCCTCTAGGTGACGTATTCTATCATGTTACTGCCCCTCTAGGTGACCCATTCTATGATGCAACGGCCCCTGTTGATGACCAATTCTATGATGTTACTGTCCCTCCAGATGACACATTCTATCATGTTACTGTCCCTCTAGATGACAATTTCTATGATGTTACTGTCCCTCTAGGTGACACATTCTATGATGTTACTGCCCCTCTAGATGACACATTCTATCATGTTACTGCCCCTCTAGGTGACACATTCTATGATGTTACTGCCCCTCTAGGTGACACATTCTATCATGTTACTGCCCCTCTAGGTGACACATTCTATGATGTTACTGCCCCTCTAGGTGACACATTCTATGATGTTACTGTCCCTCTAGGTGACACATTATATGATGTTACTGTCCCTCCAGATGACACATTCTATCATGTTACTACCCCTCTAGATGACACATTCTATGATGTTACTGCCCCTCTAGATGACACATTCTATGATGTTACTGCCCCTCTAGGTGACGTATTCTATCATGTTACTGCCCCTCTAGGTGACACGTTCTATGATGTTACTGTCCCTCTAGATGACACATTATATGATGTTACTGTCCCTCCAGATGACACATTCTATCATGTTACTACCCCTCTAGATGACACATTCTATGATGTTACTGCCCCTCTAGATGACACATTCTATGATGTTACTGCCCCTCTAGGTGACGTATTCTATCATGTTACTGCCCCTCTAGGTGACCCATTCTATGATGCAACGGCCCCTGTTGATGACCAATTCTATGATGTTACTGTCCCTCCAGATGACACATTCTATCATGTTACTGTCCCTCTAGATGACAATTTCTATGATGTTACTGTCCCTCTAGGTGACACATTCTATGATGTTACTGCCCCTCTAGATGACACATTCTATCATGTTACTGCCCCTCTAGGTGACACATTCTATGATGTTACTGCCCCTCTAGGTGACACATTCTATCATGTTACTGCCCCTCTAGGTGACACATTCTATGATGTTACTGCCCCTCTAGATGACACATTCTATGATGTTACTACCCCTCTAGATGACACATTCTATGATGTTACTGTCCCTCTAGGTGACACATTCTATCATGTTACTGCCCCTCTAGATGACACATTCTATGATGTTACTGCCCCTCTAGATGACACATTCTATGATGTTACTGCCCCTCTAGATGACACATTCTATCATGTTACTGCTCCTCTAGCTGACACATTCTATGATGTTACGGCCCCTCTAGATGACACATTCTATGATGTTACTGCCCCTCTAGATGACACATTCTATGATGTTACTGCCCCTCTAGATGACACATTCTATCATGTTACTGCTCCTCTAGATGACACATTCTATGATGTTACTGTCCCTCTGGATGACACATTCTATGATGTTACTGCCCCTCTAGATGACACATTCTATGATGTTACTGCCCCTCTAGGTGACATATTCTATCATGTTACTACCCCTCTAGATGACACATTCTATGATGTTACTACCCCTCTAGATGACACATTCTATGATGTTACTACCCCTCTAGATGACACATTCTATGATGTTACTGTCCCTCTTGGTGACACATTCTATCATGTTACTGCCCCTCTAGGTGACACATTCTATCATGTTACTGCCCCTCTTGGTGACACATTCTGTCATGTTACTGCCCCTCTAGGTGACACATTCTATCATGTTACTGCCCCTCTTGGTGACACATTCTGTCATGTTACTGCCCCTCTAGATGACACATTCTATCATGTTACTGCCCCTCTTGGTGACACATTCTATCATGTTACTGCCCCTCTTGGTGACACATTCTGTCATGTTACTGCCCCTCTAGGTGTCACATTCTATCATGTTACTGCCCCTCTTGGTGACACATTCTGTCATGTTACTGCCCCTCTAGATGACACATTCTATCATGTTACTGCCCCTCTTGGTGACACATTCTGTCATGTTACTGCCCCTCTAGGTGACACATTCTATCATGTTACTGCCCCTCTTGGTGACACATTCTATCATGTTACTGCCCCTCTAGGTGACACATTCTATCATGTTACTGCCCCTCTTGGTGACACATTCTGTCATGTTACTGCCCCTCTAGATGACACATTCTATCATGTTACTGCCCCTCTAGATGACACATTCTATCATGTTACTGCCCCTCTAGGTGACACATTCTATCATGTTACTACCCCTGTAGTTGACACATTGTATGATGTTACTGCCCCTCTAGGTGGCACATTCTATGATGTAACTGTCCCTCTAGGTCACACATTCTATGATGTTACTGTCCCTCTAGGTGACAGTAGATGCAAGTGCACCGCACCCTTGAGTTGTCCACGATGGTCAGCCTGGACACCCGGAAGTGGACTACCAGGACAGCCTACAGCTCCACGCCCACTGGGACGGCTTCTTTGACCGGGAGAGTGGGGTCAAGTTCTACCAGTATCAGTTCTCGGACAAGTGTCTACAAAAGGAGCATTTCGGTTTGGATACGAGTGTATTAAATGTACGTCTTTGTCTCCCTCACATCAACGTTTATCAAATTCCCATGCAGGGCGCATATTTACTTACAATCACTTACATGCGTCTCAAACCATCAAACCATCAAAATTACAGGTGACGGAAACCTACTCGACACATGCAGCATGGTCGGCACCTTCCCTAGGGACGTATCACGTGACAGTGGTGGCCTACAACCGGGCCCTGGAGGCATCTGACCCTGTGTGTTCTGACGGAGTGACCCTTGATGACACATCACCAGCAGTGGGACAGATTGCTATAGCCGCGTCTAGCATTGCCCCGGGTCTGGTCACCACCTCATCAGGCACGGTCTGGTTCATAGACAATCACCGCAGGAGAAGCAGAATTACTGAACCAGATACCCAATGCAGGTACAAACAATAAGGCTATTAAGATATGTTTAAAAATAAATGTTTGTTGCCTGCACATTATGAAAACTTAAAGAACTTTAAATCTAATGTTTGACTTCTTTGTAAAACGACACAGAACAGCGCCCAGACATAATGGATATCCACCTGGAATATTATTGGTCCCAACGTGTTTTTAGTTAGAGCTCACGTTACACAATTCAGTGCCATCTTTACATGCAGTATAATACTCTAAATGTGTGAACAATGTGCTGTCCTTGTCATGTCGAAAGCATAGTTAATGTCGTTTATCAGGTTCACCCTATTGATATTCAAACCTTTACTGTGCATGCAAATAAAGCTTGATGGGGGGTGTGTGGGGTGTGTGTGGGGGTGTGTGTGTTGACGTATGGCTGTGTCTATTGTGTATGATATAATGGATAGCCTCACTTACCTCGTCTCCTAATGGATTTGTCTATAAATATCCATGTCACCAAGTTTCAAATGTAATTTTTATGAGTGTTTTTACCTTCAAGCTCTTTAAGCTGGAGGTCCCATTCTGTATTCATGGTATATCCTGACGAATCTTTCAGATCCAAAGGAACAGCAATCAATGCAGCAGAGTTAGAGAAGTTTCCCATTCACGTGATGAGGAATGGAACGATGTTGGCACGACATGCAACATTTTGCATACAGTCTGAAGCGTTGTCAAGTTTCCACCAGATATACATTTCTACACAGCACCACGTGCGAGAAATATTTATAGTAGCTTACATAACAGACGATCATGTCTAAACTTGGTGTTAAATGCTGAAGTATTTCATTGTGTATGTTGTGAGTCTCATGGGAGTCTCTACACAGAACCACGTCCGAGAAATATTTATACATTCTACCTAAGTATCTTACACACTACATGATTATGTCCACACCTTGTGTTAAATGCTGAAGTGTTTCATTGCGTATGTAATGCGTCTCATGGGTCATGGCTATGCAGTTTCACCCTATTCCTTCCCTTGATAGCAGTGGGAATTTAGTAGGTTTATAAATCGACAAGTTTAAAAAAAATGAAGTTTAAAGATCATCATAACTCGGTAGATTGAGACTCAAGTACAACAATATCAGGATTCTTCGTGCGGCTTCTGTTGATGACATATTGCTCTTGCCAGCTGTTTGTAAACTGGACCGGAACTGATGCGGAGAGCGGTATCCATGACTACGAGGTGGGACTGATGTCAGATCCTTCTGGTGAAGCAGCTCCAGACATCCTGCCGTACACGTCCACTCATCATCATCCCCAGTATCAAGGCTACCACCCTTCTTCTCTCAGTGAGGGGCAAGAGTTCTACATAGCCATCAAGGCCATCAACAAAGCTGGGCTTACAACCATTCAGGTAGACTGATACTCACGATGTTACAATCTGTTGTGTCGTAAATGAGTAAATTATATCTTTCAACAGCAATGGGTCTCGAGTCTAGATGAGCAACCCCAGTGACTGATAGCATGAACAACTGCCCATACCATCGTTGTTCTGTGACAATCAATCAGCCCGGTCACAGTTTCTGACTCCCGATCATTAAATGGGCTTTTTTCCGAACCGGAAATCCAACAGGATCCCTCTGGGTTGTCCAATTATATTTATTTTCTGAGAGTTATCTGTCCCTTTATCTGTTGAGCACATTTGATGATAACCTATTGCACGACGTGACATGACACGTTTTCCCGAACCTCCATGAACAACGCCCCTTATGTCGCCGCCATGTTTACTTCTTGTTTCTTCAGGTCCTGGGGCGTCTCCTTGTGCACACCCAGAAGCCTGTCTTTAACGGGGGAGTCACTGCTGCCCTCACTCCCAGTCTGATTCATCTCCTAGTGACGTGGAACAACTCACATGTCACGGACCCTGATACTGCTCACCTCAAGTATGAAGCTGCCGTCGGTAAGAAGTGGCGGTCTTGTCTTCGTTTTAATTAATCCCATAAATGCTTCAAATAGTCTTTATATATTTCAGATCTGTTTATTGCATTTCTGACCGAGCAGACCCCTAAGGGTCATATTTGTATATCTTATCTTTGTTATTTTGTTGTTAAACGTCACACGCAGCCCTATCCAAGTTATATGACGGTAGCCTGAAGGCATTCGAGTCTGAAACTGAAAATTCAGTGATTGATATTATAAGCAACAATCCACGCTTTCGGGGTATGAAAACACGCAATCAGCTCAGTCAGAGAGCCTAGCCACCCTATTCATTCTCCTCTTACTTCCAGTTTAGGTTAACTGCAGATCAATTCTCACCTGGAAGTCCCACGCATACATTTGACATACTCTACTGTGTGCAGGTACCTCGCCGTATGGGACTGAGATCCTGCCCTTCATTGCCCTGCAGTCAGGAGCAGGGTGCACAGTGACGTCTCCGCCCACGTGTACAGCAGTAGCTCTCCGGGACCTCCACTGGGACCTCCATCACAGCCACACCTACTATGTGTCAGTCAGGGTCACCAACACAGTCGGGCTGGCCACGGTGGCGATAGCAGAACCTTACGTCCATGACGTCACGCTGCCCTCACCTGGTGTCGTCATGGATGTTTGCCCCGAAAATGAAGAAGAATTATTTCAGACAACGGTCAGCAAACGTAATTTCTTTACAGATAGTATTTCAAAGCAGAATAAATGCGTTCAACGATTATTCACAATCTCACTGCTTCAGCGTAAATGATGAACATATTTTACTTTGAGTATAAGTAATTTAATTTGCGGATTTAAGAGTCGGACTCTTTCTGTGTGGCTGTGGAAAGCGTTTTGTTTCTTTTCTCGGCTACCCAACCCCTCCGTGACAGTGTCCACAAACATTACAGGAACTGCGGGACTCCGACTTCCAACTGTCTACCCGAGGGCTGAAGGCGAGGTGGTATGGGTTTGATGACGACATGTTGAACGTGACCTACAGGGCGGGGATTGGCACCAGGCCCGGGGTAGTTGACGTGAGAGGCTATGAAGACACAGGGCACTTGCTACAGCATCACTTCACGAATCTCCTGCTGAACACGTCACAGGTGACATTTGCATTAGTACATAGACCTGCAGTGTAGTTGAGTGTCAACACTGGTCGTTTTACTTCTTGAATACCGTACTTTTAAGGTTGTCAAGGTCTTCCTTCCCTGACAACGCTATACAGATCTAAACCGAAACGTCGCCTTTACAGTATTAAAGAAGTTGTTTTCCATAAATTGTGTCTCCGTTGTCATTCGTCAACTTCTAAGTAATGCCTATCAAACAATTCAAAAGTAGTGTAGCCAGATAACTGAACAACTGTCAATCAGAAGGGGAAGCCAGCAAAATTACAGTCACATGTTCCTTCAATGAAATCCATGGTTGACCAGTTAATTCAGTGGTCGAAGAGCGAAGCAACTGTCTGCTTTTTCTGCTGCATACAACACTCAGACATATTGATACGTGTCGATTCCCAAATTGAAACAAGATGTTAACCGAGATATATGTAAGAAAAATAATCTAGTGTGAAACCAACTAACAACTAACAAGAGGTATACAATCAACAAATGTATTACAAAAATTAACTAGGTTTATAAATCTATACAAATTACTGCACTGTAATTACAATGGCAGTACTCAATACAGTGGTAGTACAATATTCAGTGGCAATACATAACATGATGGTAGTGGACAGGATCAAATACAAAAATACAGTGGTTGTAGAAAAAGTGACAATTCTATATATTCACCCAGCGACGACAGTGGTGCTTCCGAGATGGGCTAAGCAGGGATGATGAACGATCCTCACCTGAAATCTGATTCCGATTCGATCGAATGCGTGAGACAAGTGTAAAGACGCTTATATACAACCTATCCAGCCACTGGAAAATTCAACACAGTGCCGTCATACTAACACCGCGGTATACCGAAACGGAAGTTTACACATCACACAAGCATCTTAATATATAAAGTAGCTTCCTGACGACTGATCACTGTCCAAACACAATGCAATGAACGTCAAATGTACTGTACAGTGTACACAGGTGCGTGTTCTATGATGCGTTCATGCATGACATTGATAGTTCATTGATGCACTATTTGTATCACTAAACCATTAGTAAACTTTATATTTATATTATTCACGCTTATAGTGACAATGAACTAATTTCAACATATACAGAACTGCTACATTGTCTGAATATCTTTTTGCAGAAATATTACACAACTGTTGTGGCCAAGACGGCTGGTGGCGAGGTGATCCAGTCTTCTGATGGGGTTTACATTATCATCAACAACGCTGACATCTCTGAGATGACGAAATATGATGGTCTCGGGTGTGATTCCATTCAAGGTATTGTCTAGGAGAAGTTCAAGATAAACGTTTTACTATGTTGTTACAGAGGGACTTGCAAATTGAAATGCGTACAGAATGCAATTGTGAAATCATTAAATAACCAAACAAGATAAACGAATAACAGAAAAAAACATATTGAGACACACAATTTTAGGCTTACAATCACAAATGACAACATAATGGGTTAAATAAGTAGCAGCATCAGTACGGAACAGGTCTGCATAACAAATATACACTCACGAAGTTCAGAATTTGTCACAGTCGAATATCTTGAAAGAAGCACGTGCTCTGTCTCTTGAATCCGGAATAGTGACGGAAGCTCGGAGGAAGTCGGTGTTTACCGCACTGGACAAGTAGATAAGAAGCTAGTCAGGTCAGAGAAGGCCTCGAATCGCCCTCATCTCCTTCTTATATAAGTACGGCCAGCCTTCTAGACACTGCCACCTCACCTCATTTCCCGAATGATGTAGTCTGTCCCAGAGTTCAATGATGCACACGTGGATAACTCTGAAATATTCTGGCCGTCGCAGACTGCTAAAATCTGGCCACAACACAGCTTGATATTTTACGATCGCTTCATTGTCTGCCATTGTCCGTCACAACTATCAAATATTTGTCTTGTTGAGAAATGACATGCTGCCTACTTTGTGACCACCTACTTTCTATTTTGAAATGTTACAGGAACGCAGGATTGGAATCCTACACATCATAACTTGGTGAGTCAATCAGCGACTGTGAATGTTGCATACTAATTTAAGGTTAACAATGCTCTTTATTATTATAAGTGTAGCTATCATGAAAAAATATATATTTCCTCTTGTTTCATGTTTCAGTCTGCTGTGACACGAGGACATGGTCGGTATATATTGGTATATCCTCTTGTTTCATGTTTCAGTCTGCCGTGTATGGCTGTCACGAGGACCAGGTATATGTTGGTATATCCTCTTGTTTCGTGTTTCAGTCTTCCGTTTATGGATGCCACGAGGACCAGGTGTATGATGGTATATCCTCTTGTTTCATGTTTCAATCTGTCTTGAATCACTGTCACGAGGACCAGGTATATGATGGTATATCCTCTTGTTTCATGTTTCAGTCTGCCTTGAATGGTTGTCACGAGGACCAGGTATATGATGGTATATCCTCTTGTTTCATGTTTCAGTCTGCTGTGAATGGTTGTCACGAGGACCAGGTATATGATGGTATATCCTCTTGTTTCATGTTTCAGTCTGCCGTGTATGGCTGTCACGAAGAGCAGGTATATGATGGTATATCCTCTTGTTTCATGTTTCAGTCTGCCGTGAATGGTTGTCACAAGGACCAGGTATATGATGGTATATCCTCTTGTTTCATGTTTCAGTCTTCCGTGAAGCGCTGTGACGAGGACCAGGTATATGTTGGTATATCCTCTTGTTTCATGTTTCAGTCTACCGTTTATGGCTGCCACGAGGACCAGGTATATGTTGGCATATGCTCTTGTTTCATGTTTCAGTCTGCCGTGTATGGCTGTCGAGAGGACCAGGTAAATGTTGGTATATTCTCTTGTTTCATGTTTCAGTCTGCCGTGAGTGGCTGTCACGAGGACCAGGAGTATCAGCTCTCAACCTCCATGTTCGCCGCCCACTGGAACATCACACGACAACCTACCCATCAGTACCCGGATGTCAAGTGGAAGCTGGAAAAGAAGTTCGCGTTATCAGGTATGGGTGACCACACCCTCATACTGCAGCCATAGTGATAGGTCCATGCACTTAACTGGCTGTATGTAGATATGTATTTACAAATACTGATACAAAGCACCAGTGTCATGCTTTGCTCTATCTGTACAGTTGATCCTATGCAGCCAGAGAGGGCTATCCCTGATAGATTTTCTAAATCAACTGTAAATACATGTGTAGAAATGTGTCCCCAGTATGGTTATAGTTTACATAATGTGAAGCCCCGGTATGACACTACGCAGACGACGGTGTATGCCAATCTAAATTGTGGCGCGTATTAAGTCTCGCCAAAGATGTATACAAATATACAATCTATAAACTATGTTCTGTGCCTGTATGCAATCGAATGCATATCTACGTATCATCTGCATACCTTGTCTTCTATGTTCAGATGACCTCTGGCACACAGAAAGCGACTATGAGTACACTGGACACCGCGACCACGTACTGTCCACGGGACTGGATCTCATGTCGGGCTACACGTTCAGGGCGGCTGTGAAGCTGTGTGCTGTGAACGTCTGCACCGACGCCGTGTACAGTGACGGAGTTACAGTGCTACACCATCCACCTGTAAGCGGCGACATCAGCGTGAACTACACCAACACCGACACAGGCTCCAAGGTGATGAGAACACAGCTGATGCATATATGTATGTCTCTACTTGTATTCTCCGCCGCCGTTAAGCATATCTAAAGCAATGCATGGGTTGAATCCCTTGTCAAAAGGCATACGCTGAAATGTTTGTGTTTTCAAGTAACTCGAGAGTATGTCATTTACGTGAAATATTGTACTTACATCATGGCCTTTGTCGATCCTTTAAAGGTCACCTTCAGATTGAAGATACACTTCCAATTCATTCTATTTGACAAATTTCGAATTATGATGTTGAGAGATATTTCGAGTCATATGAGCGAATTACATGATATGATTTGTGTACAGAGTGATGTTCACGAACAGATAGCTGACTAATGGATTTCAGCTTCTCTTTTCTTTCAAAAGTCGAAATGCATACGTCAGTTCTGTCTTCACTGATGCCACAGCTTCCAAATGCCTTTCAGAGATACTGCTTTGCACAATTGCTAACAATAAAAATGATACTTTACTGTGCTTATGAACAGCTTCGGCGTCCATGGTTTAGTTGCACGGGGATTATTTTACTGTAAGTCCCTACACTGGCGGCCCCAGCATCAGCAGACTCCATACGTCTCTGCGTCCACTGTTCCAGCTTGAGGTGACCATGGCAAGGTTTGCTGACCCGGACATGCCAGTGAAGACTGAAGCGTATGGCGTTGTAGACCGATATGAATGGAGTTTAACAGACAGTGACCACGACAGTAGGCTTCTGACAAAGTGGCAGCCAGTGTCAGACAGCACAACCAGCGGGAATGTGGTATGTAGGATGAGGGAAGTGAATGTTGATCTACGCCGCAACCAGCAATAGTCAAGCTTTATCAGTGCGGCCTGTAAATACCAGTGGATATTGTAAGGAACGTCCAACGTCACAGAGCCTGACCACTGACCCCATTTAACTGCTTGTCCGACATGAAATCAGTGTCCACCCAGTGTCCCCACTAGGCTGCCACATGTGTGAGTGGCTTGTGTTACGGGTAGGACAGGACATGCTTACCCTATTGCGTGAACACCTGCTGTCATCACTGATGTTCAGTAACCCATTCATATAATTGTCACAACTGTTTTGCCTCTTCTCCCAATGGAATCTGTTTTGTCTTATAATCGAGACTGGTTATTCTGTAACGTTGACGTCATATATCTACTCTAACCCGGGTAGTTATCAAGGTAACATTGCATCTAATCTTGATGACAAGTACAGATTAATCACAACACTGTTACTCCCCACACAACGGTTGTTCCAGATGACATTCCATGTACTGCTGCCCCAACGCCTGGACTTCAGTAAGTGCCGTCGTCTTGCTGTTCGAGGCTACAACAAAGTGGGGCTCTCCACCACCGTATCCGCCGACGTGAGAGACTGTGCTGCATATGACCCTGCTGTTGTAGTCCCTGCCATCGTCATCGATGTTGTCGGTAAGGAATGTAGTCTCAAAGCATGATTTAAAGACACTACCAGAATTTCCAAGTGATATTTCCAATGGTCATGGCTATGAACATGCGGCGTGTGGATAATTTCAATTTACGTGGAGACTCTTCATGATAGAACTGTTTTGTGCAATATTGCACACACATTTGTTTGTCTGATGACCCTCTTGTGAAGCATGTCAAGTCTCATGATGAAACCAAGGCATTCCACAGTTTTCTTAAACGAGCCAAGGATCTTGGACATAATCTCCAACTCAATGGCACAGACTCAAGGTTTCAGGGAGAGACTTTCTGAACGACCACTGCATCGAGTTTATGTGCAGTGTGTTGAGAAGAGAAGCAACCCTGCAGAGTGGATGAAGTCGGCTGGCCTGAAAAGTGAAACAGAAGGTTTTCTATTTGCTGCTCAGGACCAGTCACTTCCAACTCGAAACCGTTTCGAGGCATCACAATGTAGATTTTGAAATGGATTTAATGAGACTGCCCAACATATTGACGGTCGAAGCCAGGCTTTGGGACACAAACACAGTAACACAGCGACGTGATGGAGTGGCTTGATCCTTTTAATACCGTCTTCGCAATGCTTGTGGTTTGGGCACAGAGGTCCATCCCTGGCACGACCCAGAATATGTAGAGGGCGTTATGGAAAATGATAAATTAAAATTTCTTTGAAATAGGCCCGAACACAGCCTCAGATCTATCCAGGCCAACATACCTGAGTCTTGTCCTTTTTGATAAATCCAATGAAATCATTTATATCATTGAATTTTGTGTCCCTTTCGACACTGTGTCAAGATTCAGGAAAAAACATGGCAAATATGCGGACCTCGTTTCGAAATGTCACGCTTGCATCCCAAATACCAAGTTGTCCGGTCCCCTTTTGTTCTCGGTGCCTCCAAATCTGTTCACTGACTGAGTACACGGTTTGCTGCGGGGAATACAGCCCTTCTGACAATGTGGATGATGCAGAAGGCTGTAGCGTTGGGAAGTGTTCACATTCTCCGAAAAGTTCTCGGCGGGTTCGACTAGGCAGCGCTTCCTGGGAGAAGTCCCATTCGCTGTCTGGACTGTCTGTAGAAGGGGCATTGGCCCTGAGCTGTCGATGAGCCTAACCAGCCTGACTGTGCAAGGATCACGCAAACCCTCTTGCTGCATTTATTTATATGAATTTCAAAAGTAAAAAGTGTATATCCTGTGTTTCACATCATAGATATAGCTCTGTCATTATAAAATTCTTCATCTGAACCATATTGTGCTATTTTCCAAATATTCCTCCACTCAACGAGTGTCATGTAACTTATCATCCTGCTTTCAGGCGCCAGACAAGTTGCTGATGTCGGGTATCCCATCACCCTGGAGCAGAATGAAAGGTGGAACCTCGCTGATGCTGACTATACCCCCTACAGGAACATCCTGTCTGCTGTGTGGCCGACACTCCGTCACAGGAACTACACGTGGGCAGTGGTGTCAGGTGACCAGGTGGACCCCTCCTCCCACTACAAGAGAGAGAGTCTGATGACCTTCACTGACCCCTGTAGCATGCCGGATGTCATCAAGTGCGGGCACACAGGTAGTAATAAAAGAATAAGCATGTTCATTCCTCCAGACCACTAGAACACTCAGTTTACAGCATGTTTCATGAAAGTACATATATCAAAATGTACAAACATATTTGTCGTTTCTCTAGAATATGTTTCATGCTACCCAGGATATTACATGATTGGTGTCTGGTGTTTCAGACAAGGAATTTATAAACGTGGCCTTTGCCGAGACAGAACGACGGCTTGTCCACGGGAGGAGGTATTATGTGTGTGTTCATGCTGATTCCAAAACCGTGGAGAACGAGAAGTGGACAGAAGACTTACCAGAGGTCAACTCGTGTAGTGACGGGGTCACGGTGGACTTGACACAACCGAGCGGAGGAAGGGTGTTTCTGGGCGGACTCACCAGTCCCACCTTCCAGGTGCAATAGTCAGCTCAGTATCGTCACTGGTTTACTCCTGATAACATTCTGACCCGCTGTGCTCAACATAAGAATTTAAAGTTCCTTTGATAGATTTAATATCTATTCATTCCTGAAATTGACTTCCATACATTTTGTACCTTGGCATCAGCTAGAGACTGGCACAAGTCTCATGTAGTTTACAGAAAGCGAGGTAATACATGAATGTGTGAGAAGATGTTCATGAGCACTGAAACCACTCTCACTCGTGGTATATATGTCATTTCCAAGAATGTTTAAAAGTGTTGGTTCAACCGTTTCTTTACAAAAGATTTGCTGAAGACACCTTACCTCACTTTAGAACAGCAGGTTAAATTTAAAACGGGTTATCTCAACTTCAAGTTGGCCTCCATTTGAGCGTTACTCGTAGTGTTATTGGAGTGCTGTGGCCGAACACCTAGTTTCGTTTCCTGCTAGCATGTGTGTAAACCTCATTTCTGGTACCCTCCTTTGTTATATTGCTTTAACATTGACTTGTGTGGCGTTACCATATTCACCCATCCATAACGTTGTTGTTGTGTTTTGTTGAGTGAGATTGTGAACTACAGGTATGTTTATTTAGACCAGCACGAGTGAGATGGTGGTCTACTGGGACGGCTTCACTGATGTAGAAGAGGAAGGGTCTTCTCCACACCCCAGTGGGATAGCATATTATGACATTGCTCTGGGTACGTTTTCATAACATTTTCACCCTGCAGTGATTCCGGTTAAAAATAAATGTGTCAAGCAGCCTATATATGCTGACCTAAGGGTGACCTAACAGATCGAGTGCTAAGGTTGGATGACTTTGATGATCGCATGCCATCGTACCTCGACAGCGTTGATTTTTTGCTCATAATATCAATCACTGGATTGTCAGGTCAAGAATCAATCTTTTGACTGGCGGCCGTCATATAGCTGATATATTGCAGAGTTATAAAGTTAATTGCATTGCAGGCGACAGATCTCAACCTTAGTATGGGACTATAACTGTGAACTTTAACCAGCTTTCAGTGAAGAAAGAAGTACTTGTTTGTTCCAACTATACCAGTCTCAAGTATTGACACACATTTGTTATGAGAATAGAGATGCTGTGCGTTATGCCAGACCTGGCTGCTGGCTGTTTTACGGGAAGTGATGTATGCAAGTGATAGATAATTTATAATTTTTAACAGTGTCATTTGCGGCCTTCGATGTTTTGGGTCAACAGCAGTATTTGGGTCCCCACTTCGGGGGTTATATATAAGCGCGCACGCGCAAGCGTACCGAAATCCGTTAGGAGGCATTTTTTAGCAAAAAGGACCCCAAAAATGAGCTAGACGTGAAAAGTATTGTCTAAAACTCCGCCCCTGTGGGGGCCGAGAGTTTTACGATAGAAAGTGAAGCCGAATTATCGTACTGTCGACTTCTTGTTGTTTGTGGGCGGGACATAAATGACGTAAGACGTCACGTGTCTGATCATGTGACTTTCCTTATATGGACGCGTTACTACGAGAGCAACTTCGCTCATAACTTGTAAATTCATAAACTGTGGCTTGTACAAATAAAACAGAGTCGACTTGGAGTACAGTGAAAACATCTTTGCATAGGTATGGGATGAATGCGGGAATGTATGACAATTATTTTGTTCAAAACATTATCAGAAAAGAAATATTTCAGTTGTTCAATTGATCAATTTCTAAGTTCACCAGCCGTGTTTACATTTATTAAACTTAGGAAGCAAAATTATCGTTTAAGAAGAAGATGAAAAAGAAGCAGAAAAAGAAATTGAAAGAAATTGATCCACAGATATAGGGCCTATATGACAGTAAATACGAATTCAACGTTTCAAATGATTTGTTTGAATGAGAAAGTATCCATCGATGATCATTTTCCTATGAAAATTCACATGCTGTCATGAATGAAGTTATACGATAGTGCGATACCCCCCATATTTTACTTTTAAAATGTCATAAAGGTGGGGTTGTACCTGCCTTGAACCCCGCTGTGTTGTCCGCCCGCAACAATCCCAAAATATATTGTTCAAGTAACAGAATGAACTTACCGTCGTGCGAATTATTTGAAAAAAGGGGGGTATAACACCCCTTTACCCCCCAGTTGTACTTAAATATTTCGACAAGGGGGGACAAACTCCCCTTGAACCCCCCGTGTGTTGTCTGTGTAAGAAAATACTGAACTGCAGACAGCGTTCGGTAGAAAAATGGCGGCCAACAAATCCTCTCGCTTCGACCGTAAATAACGAACTGCGCATGCGTGGAACACTTTTCATTCGACAACTTCCGTAAACACGTAAAAACGTTCCTTCCGAAGTGGAGACCCAAATACTGCAGTCTACCCGATGTTTTTAATAGAAGAAGTACTTCACAGCAGCCAATTGTAATCTTGACGGCGTCCTGTACCAGGGTGACCAGTAAACTGTAAAGTAACTCCGACGTCTCTTTCGTAGGTTCTGATCCTGGAGGGGAGGACGTGGTTGCAAGACGGAGAGAGGGTTTGGTGAACCACGCCATCCTGCACGGTCTCCGGCTGCACGACGGGCACACCATCTACGCGTCGGTGATAGGTACACTTCAATGACGACAAAATCCTGACACAATTTGTGTTCCCATTATCGTAGTGTTAGCTGACATTGTATAGATGGATGGTGACACAGTATACACCTATCTGACATTGTATAGATGGATGGTGACACAGTATACACCTAGCTGACATTGTATAGATGGAGGGTAACACAGTATACACCAAGCTGGCATTGTATAGATGGATGGTGACACAGTATACACCTAGCTGACATTGTATAGATGGATGGTGACACAGTATACACCTAGATGACATTGTATAGATGGATGGTGACACAGTATACACCTAGCTGACATTGTATAGATGGATGGTGACACAGTATACACCTAGCTGACATTGTATAGATGGATGGTGACACAGTATACACCTAGCTGACATTGTATAGATGGATGGTGACACAGTATGCACCAAGCTGACATTGTATAGATGGATGGTGACACAGTATGCACCAAGCTGACATTGTATAGATGGATGGTGACACAGTATACACCTAGATGACATTGTATAGATGGATGGTGACACAGTAAACACCAAGCTGACATTGTATAGATGGATGGTGACACGGTATACACCTAGCTGACATTGTATAGATGGATGGTGACACAGTATACACCTAGCTGACATTGTATAGATTGATGGTGACACAGTATACACCTAGCTGACATTGTATAGATGGATGGTGACACAGTATACACCAAGCTGACATTGTATAGATGGATGGTGACACGGTATACACCTAGCTGACATTGTATAGATGGATGGTAACACAGTATGCACCAAGCTGACATTGTATAGATGGATGGTGACACAGTATACACCTAGCTGACATTGTACAAAATATGCATATATCTGACATTGTGTAATACAGTGTATTGTATATCTTTCAATGTGTAATGGAATTGCAGTAATAAAGGATCCATGGACAAATAAATATTATGCATAAACGCATTTCTCGACTGATCTTTCAAGTTACACATTATTGATATTTGATATAATTTTAAGAAATAGATTCCTTCTTACATATTTGATTGTGTTGATCACCGTTAGCGTCTTCTGTCACAGCCACGGACTTTGTGAACAAGAGCAGGACAGTCATATCGTCGGGGGTGTTGATTGACTCCACGCCGCCAGTGACGTCAGGGGGATCAATACATTTCTCTGGGCAATACATAACGAAGTCTGTGATAGATGTGTGGTAAGTGATATAGTTAGTGTCAACCATCTGTCTGGTGTTGCATTAACGACAGTCACTGATTGACACAACTGTTTTGTCCTGACTCTGGATGCCACACTTTGTGAATGACACACGTACGTCAATGTACTAACACTAGGTATAACAGTTAGCTATTTTCACATTCATGTTATTGTCCTACCACTGGATGCGACAGTTAGGGAATGGGATAGAGCTGTTGTTTTTCTATCACCTAATAATACAGCTAGAACCTGACACAGAAGTGAGTCTGATTGTCAGTTTCCTTTGCTGGTAAAATTGTATTCACTTGTATTGATTGGTTGGTTGGTTTGTTGTTTAATGCCGCACTCAGCAATATTCCAGCTATATGACGGCGGTCTGTAAATAATCGAGTCTGGACCAGACAGTCCAGTGATTGATATCATGAGCATCAATCCACGCATTTGGGATACGATGACATGCATCAACCAAGTCAGCGAGCCTGACCACCCGATCCCGTTAGTCGCCTTTTACGACAAGCATAGTCACCTTTTACGGCAAGCATGGGTTGCTGAAGACCTATTCTACTCCGGAATCTTCACGGGTCCAGAAAGTATTGACTGTCTGTGGTGTGCTTGTTCCAGCTGGGACGGTGCTCTGTCTGACCCAGAGAGTGGCGTCGTAAGCTATGACGTGGGGATGGGGTCGAGACCTGCCTATGACGACGTTGTCAAGTACACATCTACAACTGACCAATGTAGGGTTATCGACGGCGAGGCACCCCTAGCAGACGGGCATGTCTACTTTGTCTCAGTGAAGGTAATGTATTTATCAATGTATAGATTCTGTATTTGTACCTTCAAACCATATGAAAGCCTAACTCTCAACAAATGCACAACCTTATTTCTATGTATAAAATAGTAAAAGTGTGAACCTGAAATATATCATACTATAATATCTTAATCGTGCACTAGGGATACAACAAAGTAGGCCTGCACAGTCTCATCACTTCACGACCGGTGACGGCGGACAACACACCGCCCTCTAGGGGCCACGTGTATGATGGACAACTCACCAACGTTAGAGGCCAGGCAAAGGACGCTGACTTTGTCACCCTGATGTCGGAGATGGGTTCCTACTGGGAGGGGTTTTCTGACCCCCACTCTTCAATCAGTCACTATCTCCTCCAGGTGGGCACGTGTCGGGGATGTGACGACACACTCGCTCAGTCGCACGTGGGAGCAAGAACAGGTAAAAGCAAAACTGTTCCTTAAAAATAATTAATAAGGCAAAATAGTCTTTACATGATGAACAGTGAGTATGTTTTTATTCCGCTTTTAGTAATATTCGTCATTCTAATGGCGGGGGACACCAAAATGGGGTTTAACCACTGTACCCATGCGGAAAATCTAACCCGGGTCTTCGGCTGGACGAGGTTACGCTTTAACTACTAGGCCACCACACAACCCTCCTTACTTGGACAGTCTTGTCATGAGTTGTTTGAGGTTCGTGTTTTTGTATATCAGGAAACTGTTGGGATTATACAGAGACAGCAAATATTATGAAACAGCGATAGCCCGATGGCTTCGCGCCCAGTGTCGTCATCTGGGTTAACGAATCCTGGTTATGGAAATGCTCTATCAATGTACAGACTGTGTCCTGTTGTCCGGGGTAACGGGCTTGAGACTGACGTTATAACCTTAGTATTACATGCTACTTCTATACCCCTACAACTTATTGTTGTACTAATATCCATGAGGGTATACTGCGGTAAAATGTGCGTGTCTAATTGTTGTGCTAATATTTATGAAGGTATACTGCGGCAAAATGTGCGTGTCTAATTGTTGTACTAATATTTATGAAGGTATACTGCGGCAAAATGTGCGTGTCTAATTGTTGTACTAATGTTTATGAAGGTATACTGTGGTAAAATGTGCATGTCTAATTGTTGTATTAATATTTATGAAGGTATACTGGTGTAAAATGTGCGTGTCTAATTGTTGTACTCATATTTATGAAGATATACTGAGGCTACCCTGTGCGTATCTAATTGTTGCAGATGTGGGTTTCTATGACATTGCCTTCAAGTGCGGCATGACGTATTACGTGACGGTGACCGCGTGTAACATGGCTGGCCTGTGCACCATGGCGACAAGTGATGGTGTCATCTTAGACGTGACCGCTCCACGAACTGGAAACATCATGGACGGAACCCGAGATGAAGATGTCCAATATCAGGCTTCCAGGTGATCATGATGCAACTCAATAGTATTATCCGACTTATTTAGAAACCGTAAATAGGCTATTATTTTCATTTGTAAAATAAAATTAGTAAAAAAAGTTACTAAAGTACTATCTGTATTTCTCAGTTTGTCCGAAACTGAAGGTTGTAATTTTAAAACAAAAGAATTACTGGACCATAAGATCACATTATCCTGCCACATAGTTCTGTGTGATTATTGTTGTCAGGACATTCCTTGGTTGTAAGTGGCGAGGCTTCCAGGACCCTGAATCTGGGTTAGACCACTATGAATGGCGTGTGGGGACAACTCCAGGAGGTGACGAAATTCTCGCAGCTACGAATGCAGCCCTGGAAGAGGTCATCTTCCACACGCTACGTGACCGCCAACTTCCGGTTGGACAGACTCTGTACACGACTGTCAGGGCCTACAACAAAGCAGGTAATGAGCTATAACGCACATCATTAACATTATCTGTCAGTTGAGTTGGCTAAAGTCGAAAGAGCCTGTATGATGTATTGTAGCTGCAGTATGCACTTATTCATTCCTCGTTTGATATGAGTTTGTATATGTGGCACTACTGGAGGAAATGTGGGTTTTGTATGAGATGCCTGCCAATGTGCACTTAAGGATTAACAAAACACTTCTACCTATCCGATTAGCTACACATTTCTCCAAATATATATCCTTTATGTCATCTAATGTGAACTTTGAATGAGGATTCAAGATCGGAAGCAAAAACCGGATGTGTTTCCGAAGGAGAGCCATCTTGTTTTCCAAACCTGTACAGGTTGAGATAAAGTGTGAGAAGTTGGAGATAAGTCTTTGATAGTCATTTAGAAGGTTGAAGAACATAAAGACATGAAACTTTATGTACAACAACTTCTTTATTGTGTGAAACGACGCTTATGTGCTACTTCTTGCCCCTTCGTCAGGCGTGATACGTGTAATTAACAACGTATTTGGATGTAAGTGGCGTATGAAGAAATCAGTATAAGCATTAAAAGACAAAATATGATTTGTCTCCAATGAGAGATGTAGAAGTGTGCAGACTTTTCTTACGGGACGATCCGTACCCCCAGTTGTGATATGTAGAAAAAGGAATCAAACGAAGAAAAGTGATGCGTTTCCAAAACAGCTAGCTGTATATATGTTATCTCTTTGTTGTGGCAGGATTATACAGTGAAATTACGTCCAACGGGTTTCTGGTTGACATCACTCCACCGGAAGTTGTCGTGACACCAGGGATCCTAGATGGACACGGTTCCATTGTGGCTGGGACGTCCATCAGCAGGACGACCTTGAGGATAGGCTGGAAGTTCAAGGACGAAGAGTCTTACATTGAGAGACAATACCTCTCCATCTCATCACACCAACTGGGGGAGTTCAAGTCAAGTCTCCTGAAGGTAACCGTAATTTGTCACACATGTTCATGTTAAACATGTTTTAGTAGCACAAATGTTATATTTATCCCGATCTATATCACCTACATCTATAAGACTATAAACTCACTCAACATACGCATCTTATAACATTATAATCATGGTTTCTGTAATCAATGGATTTGATATCTCATATCAAGTGCATTTATTACAAACATAACACTAATCTATCCCTACCTTACCTAAAGCTGCCAGGACTTGTTGAAGAATACATGCTGTCACAGCTGGACCTCCACGATGGAAGCAGCTACACAGTGAAGCTCGTCGCCTGCAATATGGCTGGCTTATGTCACTCTTCAGACACTGGGGCCATGCTGGTGGACAGCTCGAAACCCTTGACAGGTAACACACAGTAATGTGTCAATGGATCATTGACAGTTAACACACAGTAATGTGTCCATGAATCTTTGACAGGTAACACACATTTCTGTGTCAATGAATCTTTGACAGGTAACACACATAGTACAGTAATGTCTCCATGAATCTTTGACAAGTAACACACAGTAATGTCTCCATGAATTATTGACAGGTAACACACAGCAATGTATCCATGAATCACTGACAGGTAACACACAGTAATGTCGCCATGAATCATTGACAGGTAACACACAGCAATTTATCCATGAATCACTGACAGGTAACACACAGTAATGTCGCCATGAATCATTGACAGGTAACACACAGCAATGTATCCATGAAACACTGACAGGTAACACACAGCAATTTATCCATGAATCACTGACAGGTAACACACAGTAATGTCGCCATGAATCACTGACAGGTAACACACAGCAATTTACCCATGAATCACTGACAGGTAACACACAGTAATGTCTCTATGAATAATTGACAGGTAACACACAGTAGTGTCTCCGTGAATCATTGACAGGTAACACACAGCAATGCATCCATGAATCACTGACAGGTAACACACAGCAATTTATCCATGAATCACTGACAGGTAACACATAGTAGTGTCTCCGTGAATCACTGACAGGTAACACACAGTAGTGTGTCCATGAATCTTTGACAGGTAAATATGTATCCACGATTGTACCACTCTTGTCTCACTAACACGGTTCTATGACTGTAATGGAGGTGCGCTAGCTGTGCACACCGACCATGCAGCGGGGTTGTCTCGACACCAGTCGGGGTGGATGACATGGAACAGGACCCGGCTGAACCTCGCCTGGCTTGGCTTCTCTGATCTCCATTCTGGAATAACGCACTACATCATCACAGCGGGGTCTGCGGAGTTCGGGACTGACCTTATTGAGGTGCATTCACGTTATACTATATAACACATTATGTATTTATTAAGTTTCGATATCAGGTTATAGAATACTCATGTGTCGTTGTTATGACGTACACACAGTTTCAAAATTAATGCAACTTTGACACATGTATGTATTTATTGGATGAACGGAAATGTAGTAGGACAACTGACACACTAGAAGAAACAACATAGATGCATAGAAGAGCACTTACAGATTTGTCAACGTGGGTGGCAAATTGTTCATAAATTGCCAAAACTGGACACAGGCCTAAAGAGACCCAAGTCACATTGTTGGTGCATTTGAGGTGGTGAGGTGTGGTGAGGTGAGGTGTGGTGTGGTGTGGTGTGGTGAGGTGAGGTGTGGTGAGGTGAGATGGGGTGAGGTGAGGTGAGGTGAGGTGTGGCTGCTTGAACTTGTCCGGACAAATGCCGATTTTAGAGTGCCAGTTCAATGAGATACAAAGCCGTAGTTTCCCCACTTAGACAGTATACTGATGCCAGCCGACAGTCCTTGTATTGTACCAAAGACCAAGCAGGCGGCCTGGTGCATATAGAAATCATCTTGACATGATTCATTATCCACTAACTGATACTTGTGTCTGTTTCAGGGAAGCACATCTGTGCTCGTACAACACAATGTGTCTGGCATTGAGCACGATGACGAAGGCAGAGTTCAGACTTGTGTTGTTGACACAAAGGACCTCTCTTCCACACCGTCTGTGTTTGTGGCAATCTGGGCTGTCAACGGGGTAGGTGTTACATGCTTCTAAACCTGTTCGCGAACACCTGGTGTCAACGCTGGTTTTCAGTGATCCATTCATATAATTGTCACCGCTAATTTGCCTTTTACTCTGAAAGGAATCTGCTTTGACATTTTATCGTCGCGTTGACGTTTTATATTTATAACTCATGAACACACAACCAACATTCATAAAACACCTCACTATCTTTCTGTGTTTCAATGTGTATTCCTTGTGACCAAGGTTGGCCTCCAGAGCGATGCGCTTCACCTGGAACTTGAACTAGGAGCCGGGGGTGAGCTGGAGCTGGTCAGGCGGTGTCAGTCGTACAACTGTGAGGGTCACTGCGTCTGTGCCGTGCAGGACGGGGCGTGCCACCACACACCCGGATGTACACAGCTGCTGAATGGTACGTCACAAGCGATTTCTCCACAGAATTCTTAACAAGGTTTGCTCACCCACGTTTGAAGATCTTAGAACATATATTTGGCCTGTGGAAAAGACGCATGACAGATGTGTTGGTATTTTAGGCTTTGGTAATAGTGTATCTCACTTTATAGCCTAATACCTACAGTATGTGGACTATCAGTTCCCTGGAAATATACATCAGCTATAACATGAACCAGTAATTGCTAGTGCATGGCGGTATATGTCACTGTTTATATCCTAGGTGGGTCAAACAATGTTCTGGGTGTGACCGATGTCACTGACCTCCGCTTCACAACATCCGGGGACATTGGCCACTCACCATCAGACACCTTCATGGCTGCCCGTTGGACGGTGCTGAAACAACAAGGGCTGCCTTTCACACAGTACAGTTTTTCTTATTACTTAATATCTACAATATTTGTAAAGGATGCTTGTAATAACTCATCGTTGTGACCACAGTGTGCCAGATATCCCAGACAGTTTGTTGTTGGCTGCAGGTATGAGGCCAGCCTTGGAGACAGTGACAGCGACTACCCCGCGGGTGTGTTTGAAAGTCACTCCCGAGTCTGGTTCAGCGTCGGGCGGCAAACATCAGCTGCCATCTCTCTGGCAAACGGTACTGACTCACCTACACATCATGCAATCCTTATATAGAAACCGACAAATCATGTAGTTCCATGACGTTGTCTCATCGCTAAGACGATCCCAACTGCCATACCTTATCATGACTTCCGGCAGTCGAAGCGCTAAGACAAATCCAACTCCCATACCTTAACATGACCTACGGCAGTCGAACCGCTGAGACGATCCCAACTCCCATACCTTAACATGACCTACGGCAGTCGAAGCGCTGACACGATCCCTACTCCCATACCTTAACATGACCTACCCGCAGTCGAAGCGCTGAGACCGCCCCAACTCCCTTATCTTAATATGACCCACGGCAGTCAAAGCGCTAAGACGATCCCAACTTCAAAGCTTATCCATTGACCTACGGCAGTCGAAAGGGGCTCAGAAGCAATGAACTAAATGTTTAATATGAAACTGTTTATTGTAGTATTCATTTACAATGTAATGGAAAAGAAATGCGTTTTGTAAGAGAGTATGAACTATAAGGGACTATTCCGACTAACTGTCATGTTTGTGACCAAGGCGAGAACCTCAGCAGCCGGCACGTGTATTCCTTCTTTGTGAGAGGCTGGTATAATGCGACGACGTACAGCATCTTCAAGTCGGACGGGGTCATGGTCGACACAGCCCCTCCCAAGACCACCTACAACCAGGCACTCGCAGTGAGTCAACACACATTGTGGTTTTGTTTTACACGTGGAGCAATGTTAATAATGCTGCAAGCATGTTGTCAGAATCTCATTGCTCGTCATAAAATCAAGCTCTCTCACTGGCCAGTCGTCGGTACAAGATGTTACTGCCCAGTCTGTATCGACAATATAACGTCATAGTGTTACATGTGACGTCATCTGCCTGTCATGGTACAACTGACTCTGTTCTACACACTAATATGCATATCGCGTGACCGGACTTTTCTCTTGTTTATTCTGAAATCAAACTGGCCGAATGCAAACCTTTGGGAGAGCTTTACAGTTTGTTTAGCATATTTATATAGATATGCTACTACAACTTCGACTGTGAGATGCATGACAATATATCTTTACCAGACCTACAGGTAGCGAAACTTTGATATACGTAGGGCTTCGATGACAGCATGTACAACCAATGTAATCTATGGATAACTACGCAAATTTAAACATTTATTTTTTTACGTTTTTGAGTATTTTCTCAATTGAAATTGACCATTCTAGGACAGATGTTCATCTAAATGTGTAGACTTGTCAAAAAACGAAGCAGATTAAAAACATATGCAATATCTTAAATGGACTTTGTAAGATGTGACGAATCCTCACATGGCGCTGACCTGTGGCAGAGGTACAATGCTGGCCACATGGAACTCTGGGTAGGACAGTGACCTCGTTCACGTTTTGAATTGCCACCACCAGTGATTTCGGTATGGTAAGGCAGATGTGATATTGTCACTCAAACATATTTGATAGAAAATACGGCTCCTCATTTGTGAACACGTAATGATAAGTTCGTTCGCCCACCAGTGACACATGTGAATGATCTCAAGATATTAAATGTTTTATATGTGCGTTCCATTTAGACTTTAATCTTAATACGTTTGCTGCCCCTTGATCAATGAAGGGTGGTTAAAAAAGGCGTATATATCTACGATAGAGTTCTACTTGCTATTAACACTCCAATATCTAGCGATCTATTTCAGTGAGTATTTAGTGAGTTTATATTTAACGTCACGTCCGCAATATTTCAGCCATAAAGTTACGAGAATATATACATTAAGTGTCCCGGTATGGCTGGAATATTTATGATTGCGGCTTTAAAAGGCATTCACCCACTCCCTTTACTATACTATATGTGAATGATTCAGGTTATTGAGCTCAGTGATGACGACGGAGTGAAGGATACAGATTTTCAGATGGAGACGGACACAATTAGGATCAGCTGGACCAACAAGTTTCTGCCGGGCGCCGCTGGGATCCTCAAGTACCGAGTCTACATTAGTACAAGCCCCGGGGGTGAGCGTTCTCAGTTTCCCAACTCCCCCAACACATAACAGATCAATATAGAAGTGTGCATGTATTTATCCTGGAAGCTAACTTCCTAGGAAGCTAATGTCCTAGGACCAACACATTACAGATCAATATAGAAGTGTGCATGTATTTATCCTAGAAGCTTATTTCCTAGGAAGCTAATGTCCTAGGACCAACACATTACAGATTAATATAGAAGTGTTCATGTATCTATCCTAGATGCTAATTTCCTAGGAAGCTAATGTCCTAGGACCAACATATTACAGATCAGTATAGAAGTGTGCATGTGTCTAACCTGGAAGCTGATGTCCTAGGACCAACATATTACAGATCAGTATAGAAGTGTGCATGTATCTGACCTTGAAGCTGATGTCCTAGGACCAACACATTACAGATTAATATAGAAGTGTTCATGTATCTATCCTAGATGCTAATTTCCTAGGAAGCTAATGTCCTAGGACCAACATATTACAGATCAATATAGAAGTGTGCATGTGTCTAACCTGGAAGCTGATGTCCTAGGACCAACATATTAGAGATCAGTATAGAAGTGTGCATGTATCTAACCTTGAAGCTGATGTCCTAGGACCAACATATTACAGATTAATATAGAAGTGTTCATGTATCTATCCTAGATGCTAATGTCCTAGGAAGCTAATGTCCTAGGACCAACATATTACAGATCAATATAGAAGTGTGCATGTGTCTAACCTGGAAGCTGATGTCCTAGGACCGACACGTCACAGATCAATATAGAAGTGTGCATGTATCTAACCTTGAAGCTGATGTCCTAGGACCAACACATTATAGATCAGTATAGAAGTGTTCATGTATCTAACCTTGAAGCTGATGTCCTAGGACCAACACATTATAGATCAGTATAGAAGTGTGCATGTGTCTAACCTAGAAGCTGATGTCCTAGGACCAACATATTACAGATTAATATAGAAGTGTGCATGTATCTAACCTGGAAGCTGATGTCCTAGGACCGACACGTCACAGATCAATATAGAAGTGTGCATGTATCTAACCTTGAAGCTGATGTCCTAGGACCAACACATTACAGATCAGTATAGAAGTGTGAATGTGTCTAACCTGGAAGCTGATGTCCTAGGACCAACAAATTACAGATCAGTATAGAAGTGTGCATGTATCTAACCTGGAAGCTGATGTCCTAGGACCGACACGTCACAGATCAATATAGAAGTGTGCATGTATCTAACCTGGAAGCTGATGTCCTAGGACCAACACATTACAGATCAGTATAGAAGTGTGCATATATCTAACCTGGAAGCTGATGTCCTAGGACCAACACATTACAGATCAAAATAGAAGTGTGCATGTATCTAACCTGGAAGCTGATGTCCTAGGACCAACACATTACAGATCAGTATAGAAGTGTGCATGTATCTACCCTGGAAGCTGATGTCCTAGGACCAACACGTTACAGATCAGTATAGAAGTGTGCATGTATCTAACCTGGAAGCTGATGCCCCAGGACCAACACATTACAGATCAGTATAGAAGTGTGCATGTATCAAAACCTGGAAGCTGATGTCCTAGGACCAACACATTACAGATCAGTATAGAAGTGTGAATGTGTCTAACCTGGAAGCAAATGTCCAAGGAAGGCGGTTACATACATAAAATGTCCTACCCCAGACATCGTTCATGGCTCACAGCCATGAGCACAGCTTGTCCTTGATGATGGCCCAGTGATGAAGTTTCACTGATTACTTTGTCTTCTTCTTATTATTATTCTGACTATTCTTATTCTTATTGAATTCGATTCTAACTCGATTTTATACAACCAAAGAGTCTTCCTTTAGTTTATGTACGAAATGTTACCTCTATGATATAGAAAATGAATACAATTTTTGTGAATTTGTCCTTTTAATAAAAATAGTAGAGAAAATGTAATTCCAAAATGTTACCATGTGCAACCATCTGTTCCAAAATTTATCAGTCTTCTATCTACCGGTAATTATTTTGTTATTAAAAACATGTCCATATATTTAAAAAGACAAATGTAAAACATATGAACGTTTGTTGTTAGAAAATATGTGCAGGTGCATAGTATACATTATTCATGTAAATGGACTCCAGGCCATGTGGCCTTCATTCATGCATAAACTTCTTCTTCTTCTTCGTTCACTTCTTCCTGGTCCATTTCTTCTTCGTCTTCTTCTTCTTATTATTATTATTACAGTTTGCTATTCACCGACAATGAAAGGATCGCAGTAACTGGCAAATTATCGAGGATCTATCGTGGCGCATAGGTTCCATTTCTGGTGTCACCCTGTCGAGATGTGGCTGACTATAACAAAACTCACTGACTCAATAACTTCACTATTTCAGGACACAGTATCCACGCGTCAGATGACCTGACCACCACGAAGTACACAGCCAGGGGCCTGAGTCTACAAGCAGCCACAGTGTACTACTCCAGTGTCCTGGCCTACAACAGAGCTGGCCTGGTCAGCTGGGCTCACTCTGACGGTGTCCGGGTGGACGTGCTTCCTCCTGTAGCGGGCAGAGTGGATGACGGACAAGGTATGTTCCCTTCTCCAGTATCAGCGCTTGAAGTGTTGTCTGTTGCTGTACGTCGCAATATCCCAGCTGTACCAGAGCGTCCTGTTTATAACAGAGTGTGGACCAAGGAATAGAATGTTGAGCGTAGGTTGACGTCCATACGATTACACAGCAGCGACGTCAGCGCCCGACCGCCGTCACACATCTTTGAGCAGGTCCCAAGTAGCCGATGCTTATTGTAGGTGGGGTCAGGTTCGGCGGTTTGGTTGATTACGTGTTGGTGAGTATCGTTGCTCATAATATGAGTCCTAAGATAGTTTGGTCCAGATTCGATTATTAACAGGCCACACTTATACAGCTCGAATAGTGTGGCGTTACAAATTGAACAAACAATCTTCAATTGACACGTGATCTCCACAGAGGTTACCATACCTGGAAATGTGGTTATTTGACTTGTGTAGTTACCTCCTCTAACTGTCTCTAATACATCCCTGTAGAGATGCACGACACGGACTACCAGAGTTCTCCATCAGAGGTCTCCGCCTCCTGGCACGGCTTCTCTGACACGGACTCCACCATCATCACGTACTTCTGGTGTGTGGGAAGAGTCAACGACACAACAGACTGCAGTGTGCTGGGCTGGCGGGATACAGGTCTTCATACCACCTTCACGGCACAACTTGCTTCACCTCTCCCTAGTGGTATGTATCCTGATCAGGTCCATCTGGCCTTATCTAAAAACCAGCACGCCTACTGTTCACGTATTGATACTCAATGATGATAAAAACTCAACCAAGCGTAAAGCGCTGACTCCTAATGCTTGAACTCACACTTCGTCACAAACTTCCCGCCGAGGACAAATTGTTACCAAAGTAAATTTTCTTTGAAACAGCAAATTGTCAAAAGCAAGTGGTGACGCAGAAATTGTCCGATAGTGACACTAAACATTAGCGAAATCTTGTTCTGTCCACAGATGTTGGAGGGTAAAGGCTATCACGCTTGGTAATGTTCTAAGAGGCGCCTAACTGTTTATTGAGAGGGCCTTCTTGAAACGCCTAATGACGGTGTTCCCTTGTTTCTAGGTACACGCTTATGGAGCAAGGTGTATGCTGTAGATGCAGTGGGTCACGCCTCAGACGTAGCTGTATCGGACGGCGTTGTCGTTGACACATCTTCCCCAGAACCACAGTCCGTGGCATACCTAGGAGGCAACTTGGTGAAAAATCCTTCGTTTGAGATACAAAATAAACCTGTAAATTCATCGACGTGTAATGAACCTCTTCCCGAGCACTGGCAGACTAACAACTCTACATGCATACACATTGTTACATCTGAGCGTCCATCAGCTAGACATGGTAACAGCTATGTTGTAATCAGCGGATCTGTTCTCCAGAGAGATATACATCTCATTGTGGGGCAAGTGTACAAAGTGAAGATTAATGTGGGGTATACAGAGAACACGGACATACATCACAGCGTTATAGAAGGCTTCGTCTCAGTTGGTATTGAAGTGATCACATTCAGCCTGGAGCCGAATTTATGTCGAGGGGTGTGTGATGTTGGGAGACATTCTGTTATCATGTGGAATCCACACACGTTTTCCTTCATTGCTCGGGAGGAATCCACACAACTTACTATTGGCACGAAGTCAAGGTCCATGGCGATGGCAGTTGATCACGTGACACTGCAGAGCGTCAAGTATGGTGGACATGACGAGGCTGGTGACACAGAGAAGCACGTGGAGGTGAACGCGGTGTTCCTGCCTCACTGGTCGTCTGTACACGTGGCCTGGCACTTCAAGGACACCGAGTCCCCTATTACCATGTACCAGTGGGCAGTAGGTGAGTCTCCAATCATGTAAGAGTTGGCAGTAGGTGAGTCTCCAATCATGTAAGAGTGGGCAGTAGGTGTGTCTCCAATCATGTAAGAGTGGGCAGTAGGTGAGTCTCCAATCATGTAAGAGTGGGCGGTAGGTGTGTCTCCAATCATGTAAGAGTGGGCAGTATGTGTGTCTCCAATCATGTAAGAGTGGGCAGTAGGTGAGTCTCCAATCATGTAAGAGTGGGCAGTAGGTGTGTCTCCGATCATGTAAGAGTGGGCAGTAGGTGAGTCTCCAATCATGTAAGAGTGGGCAGTAGGTGAGTCTCCAATCATGTAAGAGTGGGCAGTAAGTGAGTCTCCAATCATGTAAGAGTGGGCAGTAGGTGTGTCTCCAATCATGTAAGAGTGGGCAGTAGGTGTGTCTCAAATCATGTAAGAGTGGGCAGTAGATGAGTACCCAATCATGTAAGAGTGGGCAGTAGGTGTGTCTCCAATCATGTACGAGTGGGCAGTAGGTGAGTCTCCAATCATGTAAGAGTGGGCAGTAGGTGAGTCTCCAATCATGTAAGAGTGGGCAGTAGGTGAGTCTCCAATCATGTAAGAGTGGGCAGTAGGTGAGTCTCCAATCATTTAAGAGTGGGCAGTAGGTGAGTCTCCAATCATGTAAGAGTGGGCAGTAGGTGAGTCTCCAATCATGTAAGAGTGGGCAGTAGGTGAGACTCCAATCATGTAAGAGTGGGCAGTAGGTGAGTCTCCAATCATGTAAGAGTGGGCAGTAGGTGTGTCTCCAATCATGTAAGAGTGGGCAGTAGGTGTGTCTCCAATCATGTAAGAGTGGGCAGTAGGTGTGTCTCCAATCATGTAAGAGTGGGCAGTAGGTGAGTCTCCAATCATGTAAGAGTGGGCACCGTGTGCGAAATACGCTACAGTCGGAAAACGAGAGAGAGAGAGAGAGGGATTCTTTATTTCCTCCAGATGTCATTCCGAAGATTACAATGAAAATATATTCAATTATACTCAGTTAACACAATAAAAAAAGGCATAACATATTTACAATTACACATAGTTTATCAAATTCAGATACCTAAATGATGACAGGTTTTCACTAGAAGATGTATATCAAAAGATGCCTTAGTCTGTACAGATACGAGGAGAATTGAAGTATAATAGTTCCCAGGTGTGTTGATCCAGATTGTGAGTAAATTTTGTTTCAGCCCCAAATAAGACTGATAACATATCTGTTTCATCTTGCATTTCAAGATCAACATATTTTTGAACGTCAAGTACGTCCATTAGAGAAGGGAAAAACGCATTTCTTTCTGATATCAGCGCTTCACAATGTAAAATAACGTGGCTGTCATAGTCGAAAGCATGCCTATTACAGAGCATGCACTCTTTCGAAAGTTGTAAAGCAGGTCGATATTCCGGGTACAGAAAAGCTAATTGCCAAAGTACATGGTATGTTAATTTCGTATGAATTCTTTTATAACGGGACATGCTTGCGTTATTTGATACATTTGTGAGCCATGATTGTTCTTCGTATGTGCATATAGTTTCGTTAACACGATTTCTCTATTTCAATTTTGGAGGGAAAGTACCGTACTGAGTATATGTACGAAGGTAGGGACCCAGATTGTATTGATCAAGTGTTGATTTAAGTTCTCCACAGATTGTCTTTGAATTGACAGGGCTTGCAATGGACGCGCAAAAAATATCTTTTGCAAAGTTATTACAGTTCAGATTGCATAAACGACCAAGAAATAAAAGTGTGCATTTATCAATATATGCAGTAATTGTCCAAAGTCCAAGGTTCGAAATAGTAGATTCTGAAGGAGATCTTTTATCAAGACCCTGTACAATGCGTGCAAAATATCTTTGCGTGCCTTCCAACAGAGCGGCATGTTGACCCTTGATCTCATAGAGTAATTCACATCCATAAAGGCTGGTTTTGAGTATCATTCTGAGCCATATTTTCACGCTTGAAATTGGATGAAGATCATAACTATTTAATCCTAAAGATCTTAGGGAGTTAATATTTTGTCTTGCTTTCACCATGTACAAGTGGGCAGTCGGCAAGGGCTTGACTTGGATCCTTGATTAAGAATGCATGAAATTATTTATACCGTATACGAATACGTATCTGCACACTTATGGAGAAAAGCCGCCATAACAAGTGATGCAGGCCTTAGATGTGTACCCCTTTGAGGAAACCTACGCTCACGCGTTTAATGCTGTCGAAACAATGATCATGGGCGAATCTAATTTTTGAACCCGCAAGCACAGGATCGACTCACACGAGGGACGCAAATCGTGGGTAACTTCAGATTAAGATTGCCGAAGGTTCAAACGTGTTCCAAGTGAAATGAAGTAATGAAAACTATATGTTTATTTAGACATGGAGAAATACAGAAACAAAACTGTTAAAAGTCTAGTGTGACCTGAGCAGCATTCAAGCCTGTAGGTAATAACATCGACTCTCCATGCAGGTCTGGTGGAAGGCGGGACACAGGTGCAGGGCTTCACTAATGTTGGTAGAAACCCTCAAGGAACAGTTTCTGCCCAGAAACTCTCTCACAACTCCAGACTGTATGTGTCGGTACTGGCCACTAACGCTGCCGGCCTGACATCACTCACCAGAGCTGAACCAGTGACGGTGGACATGACACCACCAACTATACAACAAGTCAACGATGGTTCAGGTAAAACAGGGAATTGAAACGTGTCTCGCATTAATATTATTTGCCATTCCAAATACGTTTGTAAGGGTGTACATTCCTGCACGTCTATCTCACCTTGGCCTAATCCTTTACCTAAAGACTGTAACATTTGCGAATCATTTAATTGGATAACCACTGCATTAGTTTGTTTCTGCCAACACTGCTGTATGACCGACCGGCTATAACACTCCATTGTTCTATGATGTTCCACTTCTAGGAGTTGATGCAGACTTCCTTTCACCAGAGGACATGGCAGCTAACTGGGCTGTAGAGGATCCGGAATCGGATTCAGTCAACTGTGACATTGCTATAGGTTAGGAACAGACATATTGATAAAACATACTTGTTGTAAAAATAGACAAAAAAAATACATTAATCAACGAAACGTTAAAATCGTTCAGAAACTGCGTATGCTGATGTTGTTTTATCATTTCTTTGTGTGTCGACTGTGTGAATAGCTGTTATATCTTCTGTAGGACACATGCCCGGAGATGACGACGTTCGTAGGTTTGCTCGAACTAATCCTGGAGTAAGATTTACCAGGTGGAATCTGACTGATATAGTGACGTCATCTAGTGTCAAGGTGTACACGACAGTACGTTGCCATAACAACGCGGGACAGACCTCCGAGTCCTCATCTGATGGTGTCGTCATCGTGTCCAGGGGAGAAGTTGCGACTGTAGCTGGCTTCCAGGTCCAAGAGGAGAACCCCTCTGTGTTCTCAGACAGAGACCAGTGCCACGTAGCCCGAGACACTGTGAGACTTCGCTGGGAGGGGGGAGAAACCCAGACTCCTTACACTACGCTGGTATGTCAACGTCTTCAAAATAGCTACTTGCTCTTGTCACAACTACCATGTATGAAGCTGGCGTTTGTAACATTCTTACTTATTTGTTTTGTGTTTTTAATTAAACATATAGGTTCACATCGAGGGTAGCAGTTTGATCCACGAACAGATCGTCCCGAGTATATTCACATACACATCTGCCCAGCTGTGTGGCCTGAAACTCAGCTATCTGACAACCTACAACATCAGCGCCATGCATGTGCTGGACAAGCCAGGGTACCCGACAGACGCTTCTATCACCATGCATGGACCGCCACCAAGTCTAAACAGTAAGATATTCCTTAGAGACAATTATACAATATATAGCATATCAATGTATATATACATGCTACAAAGTTCAATATGATGTTAACCCTGTACATGTTAGTTAATGGTTGTCTGGTTTACTTCAGAGGCAGCGATGATCTCGTCTAGGACGTCCGGCAGGATGACCACTCTGTCCTGGCCTGGCCTGTTTACCTCCCCCTGGGACCAGCTTTTGTATGAAGTGATGGTGGGCAGAGTGGAGGGTGGGGCAGATGTGGTGGACGGGCTGCTGACACGCCAGGAGCAGATGAAGCTCAACCTGTCCTCACATCCACAAACTGTCACTGCCGTATATGTCTCTATAACAGGCATTGATCCGTGTGGATACACTTCTTACTACTCACAGGCTGTGGGTGTCGGCCCGTGACTCCAACTGATTCGTGGAAGGGTAAATCGTTATTAAACATTGTTTTCTAATTTTGAAAAACGTTATTTATCCCCATCCGACCATGCTCAGGCGTACAATATGTGGAGAAATTATTCGAATCTGTTCCGGAAGTAGAATCGAAAGGGAAGAGTACATTCTACTTTCCGACTCAACAGAGTAAGTTTTCTGATCATGATAACTGACACATTTAGAATGGCCCGTAGCGTTACATGTTTTAAAAATGTTGTTTTTGTGGTTTAAAGATGATGATATGACAAATATGAACAATAACAATGATATCTCGAGCTACCAATGAAATGGATATATTAACATCATGGCTAATGTGATATGAAAGGACATTGAAATACTTTATATATCAGGTGAAATGCATACGTTCTTCGTGCATTGTGAACAATAATCTCCAATGCGTGGAAGTACATAACATACATGTCGATGCAATAAGAGGTATTCACTCACAGCCAGGCCACACACAAGAATAGACTTGTATCAATAGAACCCACGGAATGCCCAAGCGTCTGACAGTAGGGGTGGTTTGCAAAGGGATTTGGCAAATAACTACAACAGGCATATTGATGATCTGATTTCGTTCAATAAGAATCAAATAACCAGTTCCCTTTTACAGATCCCTCCACGTGAACTAGAAATGAAGAAGACCAGTGAGACGGCTCGTCTGTTTAATATTGTGTGACAAAAACTACCTGCAAGACTGGATGACAACAGGGATGACTTCAACTTTCCAATAGTCAACTTCCCGATTAGAACATGTAAGGCCTTACTTAAGCTTTGAAAAAAAATTATGATAGATATGGGGAGGACATTTCCTCATTTGATGCATCAGTAACAAAAATTATGTCCGATGCAATTCGTTATTTTCAATTGTACAATATGTTCCCATATTAGTTTTGTCAGTTTTCAGGTTTCAGTCTCTGTACAGACTAATCATAAAGGACATGCATACCATCATGATATACGGTGACAATATCACTTTGTCCTTCTTTCATACACCAATCATAACATCAGCGTGGCCTTATTCCATAGAGAGGTCAAAATATCAACCTTGCTCAATTCCATACAGCCATCACAGAAAGTATACAGTTGTGTGTCTGTTAATGATCAGATTAGCAGTATGTTTAGTTGTTACTGTGGACGTATACATTTATCAGACTTGGCGTCAATATATTGTTGCCTTTAAGGATCTATAAACGTAAGAAACATTGATTTACACAATATGCACGTGTACACCGTATACAACATCGTGGTCAACTCTCAAATACACTGTAAAATAATGTACTCAAAAATCGACAGATGCTCGCGACACACACACGAGAATCCATAATTCCTCTGTTATTTCTTTCAGTAGTTTGCACCTTCACTCAACAACATTAAGTGATAATTCCCAAGATAATAGTACATCAGAATTAACAACAGTTTTTTGATTGTGTTAACGTTTATTCCAATGACACATCATTGGCAATCAGCGTGAACTTAATACTCGCATTGATACATGAGATACCCTTTTGACATATCGGGAATGCTTGTGACATCGGAATTCTTATGATAGAGCAGGACCCGTACAGTGGACTTTCAGTAGAGATTTATTATTGTTATGGAACGAGGTTTGTCACTTTTATTTATGGTAATGCAAACATGCGACTCAATATCATATTGGTAACAATACATTCGTGATATATAAGGAAGCACATACACCGTTTCATAAGCATGCTGAATATGAATACATTCTGTAATTGCATAGGTATACTGGAAGTAAACTTACTTCGACCAACTCTTTTGGTGGTATATATCTCTCCATATTAAGTAGGGGATCATGGAATAGAAATGTTATGATCGGTCATCAGAAGAAAGTTCAGCTTTGAAAAAATGACTGCCAGGTTTCAGAACCAAACACCGGAAGCATTGCACGTGAATCATGCAGTTTCTCAGTGCCCGTGTGCAGGGGATCGACCTTGAGTTTGACAGTTCAGTGAAAGTTCGTCAAATCGCTCTGAGCCATTACTATTTGTTTTCTTTATCCACGTGAGCTCTGTACTCGTAATCCAATGCAGTATTCGTGACCAGATTGGGAATGTGTTATCTGTACCAGTGGACAGTAGATGTGATTTGCAGACTTTGAGGAACATGTTTCTGCAGACACCAAATGTCAATGATCGGCCCACAGAGGGCATCCTAGGTCAAGAACACAAGTGCAGAATCTATTAATCAGAAGAAAAAAAAAAGGTTAAGAAAAAAAACAATGCAGCTTATCATTTTTGGGTAAATAAGAAACTCTGCCTCCATCTGCTTGAAAAACACAATCTCATCCCAGAAAAAGAGTCTCGACCACATTCTATCCATCCAATACAGATTATTTCATAAGCAAAGCCATAACCTTTGACATCATAAAATGAGCATGATAGACAGGATACCTTATACCAGGATCCCACAATAATTAAATCACCCATTTGAAGATGCCACATCATGCCAGTCACTGTATCGTATCCTTGGACAAGGTTGTTGACTTCACTTATCCCGCTTTGATTTGACTGGAACAGTTGTCCACTGTGATGCCCAGGTAGCATTGATTACCCGCAATTTGAAAAATATACAACATAAACATACTCATATTGTTAAAAGACTTTAATGAAATATCAACATCATCACAAGTTTTGCCATGAATGAGAAAAAAAAGAAAGATATTGTGTCCACAGTTTGGAGGATGTGGTCAGTTGTTCAGTATTCAATCTACTTCTGAAATCTACATGCTGAAATCAGCACATGAAACACACTTTAATCTTTCAGAATATCACTGTTGTCAGTCAGTATTGTTGATGTCCTACGTCTGGTCACAAGAATGGGATTCAATGTCATTCTTCTCCAAAGGTCTGAACTTATTACAATTGTGACCTTGTCATGCTCTAATTTGTCCATCATGGTGATTCCACAAATGTTCTACAGGTGATACATCTTGTGATTGTGCTGACCATGGCAGGATGTTGTATGGGGCCTTGTCTTGAAAGCGAGTTTGTCCAGTCCTGTTGCAAGAACAGCAATTCAACAGGATAGAAGGATTGTTTAATGTAATGCTGTCCAGTGACGTTTCCTTCCAAAATCACTAGATCTGTCTTGACTTGGCTAGAGATGCACTGACAGGTCTAATGATGCCACATCGACAGGACTAATGATGCCGCATTGACTTGGATACAGATGCTACCACCTCCCAACGATTCAACAACTGGGGTTGACAAAAAATATTCTGTCTGCACAGAAAAGTTCGAATCTGCCTTTTCCTGGGAACATGACACTTTGTCAGTTTTGTTCTACGAGTACATCTGTAATGTTTCGACCCCGACCGTCAAGAGTATTACGTTGCATGTTCGATTCGATCAGTTGATCAGGAAGCAACATCCGACATTCCAGACAGTCTTGGTTCTGATGTGCATTTCTGCAGCACTTAACATGAACAACTATGTGTTACAACACTGTAAGGCTACCTCCAGTTACCTCCCCTTTACTGAGATTCTGATATTTATTTTGATTTCATTACGGTTTTACAAAGACGAGTATTAATGTATCGGTGAGGAGAGGTGACATTGGGTTTAACGTCGCGTACAAGATTATTGCACTTAAACAAGCACGTATGTGTGTGTGTGGCTGCTTGTACTAGTCCGGACTGATGCTGATTTATAGTGCTAACACACTGAGATACCATGCCGCAGTTTAACATGAATACCCCACTCAGACACAGTATACTGACTCTGAGCCGACCAGTCCTTGTTTTATAGCCCCTTAATGTCGAGCGCTAGACAGGGTAACAACAAGTACCATCTTTTAACGTCTTTTGGTAAGACACAGCTGGGGATCCAACCCCTGACCTTCCGCTCTGCGGGCGGACGCTCTACCACTAGACCACGGAGGCGGTCTATTAATGTACCGTATATCGCCTACAAACAAAATAATCTGCAACACAAGTAGTGCAGCAACATGCAATATTCAAGGTGACCGAGTTGGGTTAGGAGCTTACTATTTTTAGTTACCTTACAGCATTACTACTCGTTACAGTTCCGTTAGAGCACTAGATAACAAATACATGAAAGATAATCTATAAATGTGTTCTACATAAACTATTACCATATGCCGATCAATGGTGTGAGTCATGGTGTATGTGCGATGGAGACATGTTAGTGAGGGTCATATCACAGGGGGTGTAATTAACAGACAAGTATTACAACTGACTTGGCTGAGGAGGCTTGTCAATGCATTTTGAAGAGGCGATCAGTATCAGCCCATGTTGTGAGAAATTGGAGTTACGTACCTTAGAACGTCGTCTGAAAAGGTTATTATTATATGGGATTTGAGCGTGAAACAGACACGGACGTTTGTGTGAACAAAATGAAAAACAATGACCCGGTACTTTCATTTGTACTACCAGGTCAAAAACTTATAGTTTCCAAAAAAATAAAACTTCTTTAGTTAAATGAATCAATGATTTAAAAAAAATGTAAAACATAACTTTTTAAAACATTTTACAAATCAAGAAATATAACAAGTCAAACTCATTTCATAAAAATCACTCTATAACAGACTCCGTCCGACAAGTTAAACGCTTGACTGCACCCTATACCATGGCCAGCCACCCACCCACAGATGATATAGTCTGTTCTATATAGCGTATACATTTGTAAACACATCCAACTAAGCCTTATCTTTCTTTTCTTTTTCCCTGGGAAATTAGACACAGCATAATACCACTCATTTCACCCATAAGAAGTACAATGGGAAACGGCGGATTGTACCAACTTATTACTTTTATAAATTGAACCTTGATACTTTTGTATTGTGTTTCTTTTCTCCAGTGCAAGACGATTAGCCTGAGCTGAAGGTTGAGTCACGTGATTTTGGAATGAGATGCCATTCTCCATATAAGGAAAATCATACTATGAACGCGGCGAAAGGTCCCTTTTTGAGGCAAAGCAGGCGTAAAAAGTCATATCATCCAAAAATATCTCCCACGGTAAATATCACTTTTGTGAGATCAAGCGATACCTCCTTGGAGATATCATCACAAATGATGTCATTTGATTGTAGCAATATCTCCGTATTGACATAATATCCATTGTACCATCATTTGGACGTCACAATTGTCAAGCAGCAGCATTGTTCTCGTTTATGGCAGCCCAGAAAAATGTCAGTTAAACATTTACACAATAACACTCTGAATTACCTGAGTAAACTTCTTTTCCCGAGTACGAATAATCTCTTTCACAAAAACTCCCTTCAGTGAATCTACAAGTAATGATGGACTCAAATGTTTTAATATGTAAGGACAGACATGCTTTCAGTGGATGTGTTTTGATTCATATGAATGCAACGTTTTTATCTTTTAAAACAATAATCGGTGAATGAATGTGACCAAATTGAGGGCATCAGGTATTTGTGTATACCTCAAACCAAAATCTCAAAAAGCTTTCATCAAAAAACATCTACGTCATCAAATGTTTAAAGTCTGTCTTTTCGACCGCAAGCAGAACATGGCCACATTTTATCAAATTCAATCCAAAAACAACACAGTTTTCACAGACAAAGTGGTCAAAATGGCTTTGACACCTGAAGTTGATAAGAGGTACTTGGCAGATGGGATCGAATCTCGACCCTATGGGTTAATTCTATTTATAAATTTGTAACTTCAAGAAAGTATGACAAGAGTCTTAGCAAACAATGGTTACATCATCACGAAATGAAAACCTCCAGTGGGGTGTGATCCTTGTAATGTGAAAGGTATTTATTTATTTTGTATTTGGTTGTTTGTTTGTTTATTTTTTAAATCATTAATTGTAAAAATAAAAAATGTGAAGTTCATAAAGCTAAGTTGTTGTTTTCTTATGATAGAAACATCAACTTGTATGAGTGAGTGAGTGAGTGAGTGAGTGAGTGAGTGAGTGAGTGAGTGAGTTGGGTTTAACGCCCATTTTAACAGTATTCCAATTATATCGCGGTGTGTCAGCTTAATGTTGGAGTAAAGACCGAAATGATGCAGGTCTCAGACATTTACCACTTGGGTGAAACCCACGAGCACGAGTATGGTGATGACAAACCTAGAAACATAATTGGGGTCAACTTGTATGAAACAAACTGAACAACAAAAGTTTTTGTTTGATAGAAGAAAATTCAACGAGAAAATAAAACTTGCATGAAAAAGATTATTAACAAAGTAAAATTGTTTTGCCTGATTGAAAAAAACATTCGTGCATAAAAAAATAATAATGAGTAAATTTATATATAACAGAATTTTTTTTTATAAAAGCAAAGTATTTTTTTTTGCATGATAGACAAATAAAACTTACATAAAAATAAACAATATGCTTTGTTTTCTATTCACAGAATTAGTGGGAGACAAATAAATTTGAATATAATTCAACCCATAGATATATGACATGGGAAAGGGAATGTTCCCGCGAAGAGAAGTTGGAATCCCACACCAGACAAATGGTACATTTGAAACTGTGTCTTGCCGTGAGAAAACTCACGAATAAATCCTAATCGTGGCTTCAGATTATTTAGTGAAAAAATATGTTGACGTAAAATAAATATTTTTGGGCAAACTCATTATTATGTCATAGACCAGACCAGGTCACAAGAAAGGATTGTATTCATTGACCATCCAACAAGGGTGACAGATTGTAATGCTGTAAGACAGTATAAACCGAAGCACGCAGGATTCACTGCATCAGATAACCACATTGGTGTTGCAGGCTTTCCTCCATCCATAAACCTTGCCGCCGCGATATAACTGAAACAATTCGGATAACGACGTTAAACCCTAACCCTAACTCACACCTTGCCACCACTCTCTCACTCTCTTATGCCTATGTCAAGAATATATATTTGTTGTGAAATATTAAACAATATCAGTCACATTGAGTGAAGTGAGTGAATTATTATTATTTTAGTGACGCTTCGGACAATATCACTGTCAGTCTCATAGAAAACTATCTTTTATATATTCATTTTGTAGGTACATAACTAGTCTTAGAAAATAATTGTCAAGTCTATACGGATCAGACAAATAACTCCCTCAATGGGTTACTGTCAAAAGAGATCACACAGTTTGGTCAATCAAAGCTCAATGTATGTTCAGAAACAAAAGCCAAGTTTGGAGTCCCTGGTGTAAAAAGAAACGTGTGTATTTTTTTTATACATTTAAGAATGGATAGTTATCATTTTACCTATTTTGACTTTTGTTCATGTCTGACAGTTGTCTCAACAAGAAAATGACAATCAAAAGGAGTTGATGGTTAATTATTTCCCTTAGTCTGTCATTCATGCTCATCGCTCAATGCTGCACCGATAAAGGTTGTTGTAATACTCTGTCAAATGATCAGTTGTCATAAATACTGATAATGAATTTCATAAATAGGTTAGAACCTTTTGAACTTTAAAGATAAGTCATACGATTAAGATTAGCAAGTTACAACAACCTTTATTTGACTATCATAACAAAACTAATGTCTTTTTAAAACAAAAACATTTTATTTTTTAATTTGTATAAACAACTTTTTACTTTACAGATATCAAAAATACAATGTGTAAACTAATCATAATAATTAAGATACCTTGATCTAAAAAATGTTTTTGTTATCAAAAGTATTTTGAGTGATATCATGTTTTGGTGAGAAATTTTGAGATTTTAAAATCAAACACTTGTCTTTTATTATAAATGTACATATATGGATTACAACTTTCTGATCGTTGAGTAGCCACGTTTTGATGTAAATTCTTCCACGCACAAAAATTAACCGAGTGATTGTGTTTGTGTGTACTTTTACACATCAAAGCGATAATGAAAATACATCATATTAATTATCGACCTATTTCATTTATAGATTGGTGTTATCGTTTCCTTTACCTATGGAGGTTTTTGATTTGACCTATTGAATACAATAGTCAAAGCTCGCAGATATGTACATTTCTATAAAAAGAATTGAGGTCAAGCCTGTATGTAAGATTGAATATTATGTTACAAGTTAGTTTTAGCTGGCAAATTAAGCCAAGGTTATAAATATACTCTTATTGTTAAAAGACTTAAATGAAATATCAACATAATCACAAGTTTTGCCATGAATGAGAACAAAAAAAAGGATATTGTGGAAATTTTGGAGGATGTGGTCAGTTGTTCAGTATTCAATCTACTTCTGAAATCTACATGCTGAAATCAGCACATGAAACACACTTTAATCTTTCGGAATATCACTGTTGTCAGTCAGTTTTGTTGATGTCTGACGTCTGGTCACAAGAAATGGGATTCAACGTCCTTCTTCTCAAAAGGCCTGAACTTATTACAATTGTGACCTTGTCATGCTCTAATTTGTCCATCGTGGTGATTCCACAAATGTTTTATATGTCATACATATAGTGATTGTGTTGGCCAAGGCAGGATGTTGTATGGGGCCTTGTGTTGTCTTGAAACTGAGTTTGTCCAGTCCTGTTGCAAGAACAGCAGTACAACAGGATAGAAGGATTGTTTAATGTAATGCTGTCCAGCGATGTTTCCTTCCAAAATCACTAGATCTCTCTTGACTTGGCTAGAGATGCATTGACAGGTCTAATGGTGTCGAATCGACAGGACTAATGATGCCGCATTGACTTGGCTACAGATGCTACCACCTCCCAACGATTCAACAACTGGGGTTGACACAAATTATTCTGTCTGCACAGAAAAGCTAGAATCTGTCTTTTCCTGGGAACATGACACTTTGTCAGTTTCTGTTCTATGAATACATCTGTAATGTTTCAGTGAACAGTGAGAAAATGTTAAAATTCTTTCCACATGATGAATGTAAAAAGTGACATCTCAGGTCTCTTTTACGGAGAGTAAAACAATCTCAGACACTAAAAATTAAGATCATAAAACATGACTCTACCCACAACACCATAGCCCCACCTAACTATCAAATGGTCCGCCCTTTATTCCCTATTCACTCTGGAAATGGAGTGCACAAGACTCCCACCAATTGTCATTGAAAAATAACTTCGAAACAGAATAACATGATTACTGAACACATATTCCACAACACAACTGCACCCCTTTTAAGCAAGCTGTATGCAGGCTTTAACTTTACACTTACAGGAAGAAGGGAAACCAAACTCTGGTTCACATAGATATGTGTTACCTGTTCAGGGAATCGTACACTTCGATGTGACAATTCAGTGCTATTACCACTTCGACCCCGACCGTCAAGAGTATTACGTTGCATGTTCGATTTGATCAGTTGATCAGGAAGCAACATCCGACATTCCAGACAGTCTTGGTTCTGATGTGCATTTCTGCAGCACTTGACATGAACAACTATGTGTTACAACACTGTAAGGCTACCTCCAGTTACCTCCCCTTTACTGAGATTCTGATATTTATTTTGATTTCATTACGGTTTTACAAAGGCGAGTATTAATGTACCGGTGAGGTGAGGTGAAATTGGGTTTAACGTCGCGTACAAGATTATTGCACTTATACAGCGACGTACAAGCATGTATGTGTGTGTGTGGCTGCTTGTACTAGTCCGGACTGATGCTGATTTATAGTGCTAACACACTGAGAACCATGCCGCAGTTTAACATGAATACCCCACTCAGACACAGTGTACTGACTCTGAGCCGACCAGTCCTTGTTTTAAAGCCCCTAAATGTCGAACGCTAGACAGGGTAACAACAAGTACCATCTTTTAACGTCTTTTGGTATGACGCGGTTGGGGATCGAACCCCGGACCTTCCGCTCTCCGGGCGGACTCTCTACCACTAGACCACGGAGGCGGTCTATTAATGTACCGTATATCGCCTACAAACAGAATAATCTGCAACACAAGTAGTGCAGCAACATGCAATATTCAAGGTCACCGAGTTGGGTTAGGAGCTTAGTATTTCAGTTACCTCACAGCATTACTAATCGTTACAGTTCTGGTAGAGCACTAGATAATAAATACATGAAAGATAATCTATAAATTTGTTCTACATAAGCTATTACCATATGCCTATCAATGATGTGAGGCATGGTGTATGTGCGATGGAGACATGTTAGTGAGGGTCATATCACAGGGGGTGTAATAAACTGACTTTGCTGAGGAGGCTTGTCAATGCATTTTGAAGAGGCGATCAGTATCAGCCCATGTTGTAAGAAATTGGAGTTACGTCCCTTAGAGCGTCGTCTGAAAAGGTTATTATTATATGGGATTTGAGAGTGAAACAGACACGGATGTTTTTGTGAACAAAATGAAAAACAATGACCCGGTACTTTCATTTGTACTACCAGGTCAAAAACTTATAGTTTCCCAAAAAATAAAACTTCTTTAGTTAAATGAATCAAAAATTTATAAAAAATATAAAACATAACTTTTTAAATCAATTTACAAATCAAGAAATATAACAAGTCAAACTCATTTCATAAAAATCACTCTATAACAGACTTAAATTTTTATGATGCGGACTATACAAGACTCCGTCCGACAAGTTAAACGCTTGACTGCACCCTACACCATGGCCAGCCACCCACCCGTAGATGATATAGTCTGTTCTATATAGCGTATACATTTGTAAACACATCCAACTAAGCCTTATCTTTCTTTTCTTTTTCCCTGGGAAATTAGACACAGCATAATACCACTCATTTCACCCATAAGAAGTACAATGGGAAACGGCGGAGTGTACCAACTTATTATTTTTATAAATTGAACCTTGATACTTTTGTATTGTGTTTCTTTTCTCCAGTGCAAGACGATTAGCCTGAGCTGAAGGTTGAGTCACGTGATCTATGAATGAGATGCCATTCTCCATATTAGGAAAATCATACTATGAACACAGCGAAAGGTCCCTTTTTGAGGCAAAGCAGGCGTAAAAAGTCATATCATCCAAAAATATCTCCCACGGTAGATATTACTTGTGTGAGATCAAGCGATACCTCCTTGGAGATGTCATCACAAATGATGTCATTTGATTGTAGCAATATCTCCGGCATGACATCATATCCATTGTACCATCAATGGGGAGTCACAAATGTCAAGCTGCAGCATTGTTCTGGTTTATGGCAGCCCAGAAAAATGTCAGTTAAACATTTACACAATAACACTCTGAATTACCTGAGTAAATTTCTTTTCCTGAGTACGAATAATCTCTTTCACAAAAACTCCCTTCAGTGAATCTACAAGTAATGATGGACTCAAATGTTTTAATATGTAAGGACAGACATGCTTTCAGTAGATGTGTTTTGATTCATATGAAAACAACGTTATCTTTTAAAACAATAATCGACGAATGAGTGTGACCAAATTGAGGGCATCAGGTATTTGTGTATACCTCAAACCAAAATCTCAAAAAGCTTTCATCAAAAAACATCTACGTCATCAAATGTTTAAAGTCTGTCTTTTAAATCCTTATCGTGGCTTCAGATTATTTAGTGATGATATGTTGACGTAAAATTTATATTTTTGGGCAAACTCATTATGATGTCATAGACCAGACAAGGCCACAAGAAAGGATTGTATTCATTGACCATCCCACAAGGGTGACAGATTGCAATGCTGTAAGACAGTATAAACCGAAGCACGCAGGATTCACTGCATCAGATAACCACATTGGTGTTGCAGGCTTTCCTCCATCTGTAAACCTTGCCGCCGCGATATAACTGAAACAATTCGGATAACGACGTTAAACCCTAACCCTAACTCACACCTTGCCACCACTCTCTCACTATCTCGTGCTTATGTCAAGAATATAATTTTTTTGTGAAATATTAAACAATATCAGTCACATTGAGTGAAGTGAGTGAATTATTATTATTCTAGTGACGCTTCGGACAATATCACTGTCAGTCTCATAGAAGACTAACTTTTATGTATTCATTTTGTAGGTACATAACTAGTCTTAGAAAATAATTGTCAAGTCTATACGGATCAGACAAATAACTCCCTCAATGGGTTATGGTCAAAAGAGATCACACAGTTTAGTCAATCAATGCTCAATGTATGTTCAGAAACAAAAGCCAAGTTTGGAGTCCCTGGTGTAAAAGGATTACTAAAAGAAACGTGTAAAAAAAAAATCACATTTAAGAACGGATAGTTATCATTTTACCTATTTTGACTTTTGTTCATGTCTGACAGTTGTCTCAACAAGAAAATGACAATCAAAAGGAGTTAATGATTAATTATTTCCCTTGGTCTGTCATTCATGCTCATCGCTCAATGCTGCACCGATAAAGGTTGTTGTAATACTCTGTCAAATGATCAGTTGTCATAAATACTGATAATGAATTTCATAAATAGGTTAGAACCTTTTGAACTTTAAAGATAAGTTATACGATTAAGATTAGCAAGTTACAATAACCTTTATTTGACTATCATAACAAAACTAATGTCTTTTTAAAACAAAAACATTTTATTTTTTAATTTGTATAAACAACTTTTTACTTTACAGATATCAAAAATACAATGTGAAAACTAATCATAATAATTTAAATACCTTGATCTTAAAAATGTTTTTGTTATCAAAAGTATTTTGATTGATATCATGTTTTGGTGAGAAATTTTGAGATTTTAAAATGAAACACTATTCTTTTATTATAAATGTACATATATGGATTACAACTTCTTGATCGTTGAGTAGCCACGTTTTGATGTAAATTCTTCCACGCACAGAAATTAACCGAGTGATTGTGTTTGTGTATACTTTTACACATCAAAGCGATAATGAAAATACATCATATTAATTATCGACCTATCTCATTTGTAGATTAGTGTTATCGTTTCCTTTACCTATGGAGGTTTTTGATTTGACCTATTGAATAAGAATTTCAGAAACTAAAAATTAAGATAATAAAACATGACTCTACCCACAACACCATAGCCCCACCTAACTATCAAATGGTCCGCCCCTTATTCCCTACTCACTCTGGAAAAGGAGTGGACAAGACTCCCTCTAATTGTCTCTGAAAAAAACCTTCGAACCAGAATTACATGATTACTGAACACATATTCCACAACACAAATGCACCCCTTTTAAGGAGGCTGTGTGCAGGCTTTGACTTTACACTAACAGGAAGCGGGTAAACCAAACTCTGGTTCAAATAGATATGTGTTACCTGTTCAGGGAATCGTACACTTCGATGTGACAATTCAGTGCTATTACCACTTCGACCCCGACCGTCAAGAGTGTTACGTTGCATATTCGATTTGATCAGTTGATCAGGAAGCAACATCCGACATTCCAGACAATCTTGGATCTGATGTGCATTTCTGCAGCACTTGACATGAACAATTCTGTGTTACAACACTGTAAGGCTACCTCCAGTTACCTCCCCTTCACTGAGATTCTGATATTTATTTTGATTTCATTACGGTTTTACAAAGACGAGTATTAATGTACCGGTGAGGTGAGGTGAAATTGGGTTTAACGTCGCGTCCAAGATTATTGCACTTATACAGCGACGTACAAGCACGTATGTGTGTGTGGCTGCTTGTACTAGTCCGGACTGATGCTGATTTATAGTGCTAACACACTGAGATACCATGCCACAGTTTAACATGAATACCCCACTCAGACACAGTATACTGACTCTGAGCCGACCAGTCCTTGTTTTATAGCCCCTTAATGTCGAGCGCTAGACAGGGTAACAACAAGTACCATCTTTTAACGTCTTTTGGTAAGACACAGCTGGGGATCCAACCCCTGACCTTCCGCTCTGCGGGCGGACGCTCTACCACTAGACCACGGAGGCGGTCTATTATTGTACCGTATATCGCCTACAAACAAAATAATCTGCAACACAAGTAGTGCAGCAACATGCAATATTCAAGGTGACCGAGTTGGGTTAGGAGCTTAGTATTTCAGTTACCTCACAGCATTACTAATCATTACAGTTCTGGTAGAGCACTAGATAACAAATACATGAAAGATAATCTATAAATTTGTTCTACATAAGCTATTACCATATGCCTATCAATGATGTGAGGCATGGTGTATGTGCGATGGAGACATGTTAGTGAGGGTCATATCACAGGGGGTGTAATAAACTGACTTTGCTGAGGAGGCTTGTCAATGCATTTTGAAGAGGCGGTCAGTATCAGCCCATGTTGTAAGAAATTGGAGTTACGTCCCTTAGAGCGTCGTCTGAAAAGGTTATTATTATATGGGATTTGAGAGTGAAACAGACACGGACGTTTTTGTGAACAAAATGAAAAACAATGACCCGGTACTTTCATTTGTACTACCAGGTCAAAAACTTATAGTTTCCCAAAAAATAAAACTTCTTTAGTTAAATGAATCAATAATTTATAAAAAATATAAAACATAACTTTTTAAATCAATTTACAAATCAAGAAATATAACAAGTCAAACTCATTTCATAAAAATCACTCTATAACAGACTTAAATATTTATGATGCGGACTATACAAGACTCTGTCCGACAAGTTAAACGCTTGACTGCACCCTACACCATGGCCAGCCACCCACCCGTAGATGATATAGTCTGTTCTATATAGCGTATACATTTGTAAACACATCCAACTAAGCCTTATCTTTCTTTTCTTTTTCCCTGGGAAATTAGACACAGCATAATACCACTCATTTCACCCATAAGAAGTACAATGGGAAACGGCGGAGTGTACCAACTTATTATTTTTATAAATTGAACCTTGATACTTTTGTATTGTGTTTCTTTTCTCCAGTGCAAGACGATTAGCCTGAGCTGAAGGTTGAGTCACGTGATCTATGAATGAGATGCCATTCTCCATATTAGGAAAATCATACTATGAACACAGCGAAAGGTCCCTTTTTGAGGCAAAGCAGGCGTAAAAAGTCATATCATCCAAAAATATCTCCCACGGTAGATATTACTTGTGTGAGATCAAGCGATACCTCCTTGGAGATGTCATCACAAATGATGTCATTTGATTGTAGCAATATCTCCGGCATGACATCATATCCATTGTACCATCAATGGGGAGTCACAAATGTCAAGCAGCAGCATTGTTCTGGTTTATGGCAGCCCAGAAAAATGTCAGTTAAACATTTACACAATAACACTCTGAATTACCTGAGTAAATTTCTTTTCCTGAGTACGAATAATCTCTTTCACAAAAACTCCCTTCAGTGAATCTACAAGTAATGATGGACTCAAATGTTTTAATATGTAAGGACAGACATGCTTTCAGTAGATGTGTTTTGATTCATATGAAAACAACGTTATCTTTTAAAACAATAATCGACGAATGAGTGTGACCAAATTGAGGGCATCAGGTATTTGTGTATACCTCAAACCAAAATCTCAAAAAGCTTTCATCAAAAAACATCTACGTCATCAAATGTTTAAAGTCTGTCTTTTAAATCCTTATCGTGGCTTCAGATTATTTAGTGAAAAAATATGTTGACGTAAAATTTATATTTTTGGGCAAACTCATTATAACGTCATAGACCAGACAAGGCCACAAGAAAGGATGGTATTCATTGACCATCCCACATAGGTGACAGATTGCAATGCTGTAAGACAGTATAAACCGAAGCACGCAGGATTCACTGCATCAGATAACCACATTGGTGTTGCAGGCTTTCCTCCATCCATAAACCTTGCCGCCGCGATATAACTGAAACAATTCGGATAACGACGTTAAACCCTAACTCAAACTCACACCTTGCCACCACTCTCTCTCTCTCTCATGCTTATGTCAAGAATATATATTTGTTGTGAAATATTAAACATTATCAGTCACATTGAGTGAAGTGAGTGAATTATTATTATTCTAGTGATGCTTCGGACAATATCACTGTCAGTCTCATAGAAAACTAACTTTTATATATTCAATTTGTAGGTACATAACTAGTCTTAGAAAATAATTGTCAAGTCTATACGGATCAGACAAATAACTCCCTCAATGGGTTATTGTCAAAAGAGATCACACAGTTTGGTCAATCAAAGCTCAATGTATGTTCAGAAACAAAAGCCAAGTTTAGAGTCCTTGGTGTGAAGGATTACTAAAAGAAACGTGTAATTTTTTTCACATTTAAGAACGGATAGTTATCATTTTACCAATTTTGACTTTTGTTCATGTCTGACAGTTGTCTCAACAAGAAAATGACAATCGAAAGGAGTTGATGATTAATTATTTCCCTTAGTCTGTCATTCATGCTCATCGCTCAATGCTGCACCGATAAAGGTTGTTGTAATACTCTGTCAAATAATCATAGCTGACAACGCTAGTTTTACAAAAATAGCTACCAAGCAAGAAACTTAAATCTACTTCAAATTAAATTTACAGAGGCAATACCACTCATTCTACTTTTTCCAATATAACACATCAATCTAATCATAAGTGTTGGTGGCGATATAAGCCTGAACATATGTCTACACTTGAATTGATCTCGGACATGATACAAGCCTCAAACGTTTCCGAGAACTTGTTCCATAAAAGGAATAACTCATGAATATTAATGACCCCACGACCTAGTTTGGCGATGTTCGTAGAAGTGAGTTCTGCTGTATTGCCATCTTATTTGTACATTTTAATCCAATTATAAGTCATAATACTTATTTTAGATAGACGTTCACGAGGTCGTTATACGGGTTTGTTTACGTAGTATATATTCTCCAAAAAAAGTGCGTTCAGTTTCGAATGTGGGCCCACCTCAAACTTTCGATTAGGCAAACGGAGTTAGCTCCCTTCTCGAACCACCGATAATGCGGTTTCGCCGATAATAGTGTGACCTCACATATGTCAAATGAGGTCAGAGGTCAAGGTCAGAGGTCAAGGTCAGGTCATATAGGTCAGAGGTCATATGAGGTCAGTGGTTGTGGTTATCTACTGATCTCTTTCTATCTACTAACTTGGTGTTCTGGTGTATAATAAACAGATTGTATATTACGCTCTGATTATTAAATCTACGAACTGTTTGTACATTTATTGAAGATGCATATGTGTGCACAATATTCAATGCACAATATGCCCAGGGTGTCTCAAGCATCACAATGTGTTCAAACATTTGAAACAAATTCATAAAATTACTCTTTCAGTAATGACTTTCCAGATTGATTATTGATTTTATTTGAATATTTTTTAAGTTCAATGAAATGGAAGTGTTGTTTTGGTAAAATATAATCTGCACTTTTGTAAATGTAAAGGGCTAGTGGTATAGGAAGCAAATAAATCACTTGCCCTTGGGTCTAATTTACAATTTTCAAAATTATTATATTTACATCATTTTGATCTATGTATGAGTAAGTGAGTTGGGTATAACGCCGCTTTTAACAGTTTTAGCGGCTTTGATCTATGACATACTTGGTCTGTAATTGTACAAGTCTTTTCCCTACTTGCTCATATGTATGACCTTTGTTACATGCTACCTTTGTTACATGTGTGGTTTATCCCCACCTTGGTTACATGTGTGGTGTATCCCCACCTTGGTTACATGTTTGGTTTATTCACTCTTCGGTAACATATGTGGTATATCTCCACCTTTGTTTATATGAGTGGTTTATCCCCACCTTGGTTACATGTGTGGTTTATCCCTACCTTGGTTACATGTTTGGGTTATCAACACCTTGGTTACATGTGTGGTTTATCAACACCTTGATTACATGTGTGGTTTATCCTCACCTTGGTTACATGTGTGGTTTATCAACACCTTGACTACATGTGTGGTTTATCCTCACCTTGGTTACATGTGTGGTTTATCCTCACCTTGGTTACATGTGTGGTTTATCAACACCTTGATTACATGTGTGGTTTATCCTCACCTTGGTTACATGTGTGGTTTATCCTCACCTTGGTTACATGTGTGGCTTATCAACACCTTGATTACATGTGTGGTTTATCAACACCTTGATTACATGTGTGGTTTATCCTCACCTTGGTTACATGTGTGGTTTATCCTCACCTTGGTTACATGTGTGGTTTATCAACAACTTGATTACATGTGTGGTTTATCCTCACCTTGGTTACATGTGTGGTTTATCAACACCTTGATTACATGTGTGGTTTATCAACACCTTGATTACATGTGTGGTTTATCCTCACCTTGGTTAGATGTGTGGTTTATCCTCACCTTGGTTACATGTGTGGTTTATCCCCCACCTTGTTTACATGTGTGGTTTATCCTCACCTTGATTACATGTGTGGTTTATCCTCACCTTGGTTACATGTGTGGTTTATCCCCCACCTTGTTTACATGTGTGGTTTATCCTCACCTTGATTACATGTGTGGTTTATCAACACCTTGGTTATATGTGTGGTTTATCCTCACCTTGGTTACATGTGTGATTTATCCCCCACCTTGTTTACATGTGTGGTTTATCCTCACCTTGATTACATGTGTGGTTTATCAACACCTTGGTTACATGTGTGGTTTATCCTCACCTTGGTTATATGTGTGGTTTATCCTCACCTTGGTAACATGTGTGCTGTATCCTCACCTTTGTTTACATGTGTGGTTTATTCCTTCCTTGGTTACATGTGTGGTTTATCCCCACCTTGGTAACATGTGGGGTTTATCAACACCTTGATTATATGTGTGGTTTATCCCCACCTTGTTTATATGTGTGGTTTATCCCCACCTTGGTTACATGTGTTTCTCACCTTGGTAACATGTGTGGTTTATCCCCATCTTGGTTACATGTTTTGTTTATCCCCAGTTTGCTTAAATGTGTTGTTTATCCCCACCTCGGTTACATGTGTGGTTTATCCCCACCTTGTTTACATGTGTGGTTTATCCTCACCTTGTTTACATGTGTGGTTTATCCCCACCTTGGTAACATGTGTGCTTTATTCCCACCTTGTTTAAATGTGTTGTTTATTCCTTCCTTGGTTACATGTGTGGTTTATCCCCACCTTGGTTACATGTGTGGTTTATTCCCACCTTGATTACATGTGTGGTTTATCTCCACCTTTGTTTACATGTGTGGTCTATTCCTTCCTTGGTTACATGTGTGGTTTATCCTCACCTTGTTTAAATGTGTGGTTTATCCCCACCTTGGTAACATGTGTGCTGTACCCTCACCTTTGTTTACATGTGTGGTCTATTCCTTCCTTGGTTACATGTGTGGTTTATCCCCACCTTGTTTAAATGTGTTGTTTATTCCTTCCTTGGTTACATGTGTGGTTTATCCCCACCTTGGTTACATGTGTGGTTTATTCCCACCTTGATTACATGTGTGGTTTATCCCCACCTAGGTTACATGTGTGGTTTATCCCCACCTTGCTAAAATGTGTTGTTTATCCTCACCTTGGTTACACGTTTGGTTTATCCCCCACCTTGTTTACATGTGTGGTTTATCCCTACCTTGGTTACATGTGTGGTTTATCCTCACCTTGGTTACATGTGTTGTTTTTCCCCACCTTGTTTACCTGTGTGGTTTATCCCCACCTTGGTTACATGTGTGGGGTATCATCACCTTTGTTTACATGTGTGGTCTATTCCCTCCTTGGTTATATGTGTGCTTTATCCCCACCTTGTTTTAATGTGTTGTTTATTCCTTCCTTGTTTAAATGTGTGGTTTATCCCCACCTTGGTTACATGTGTTCCTCACCTTGGCTACATGTGTGGTTTATCCCCACCTTGGTTACACGTGTGGGGTATCATCACCTTTGTTTACAGGTGTGGTCTATTCCCTCCTTGGTTATATGTGTGCTTTATCCCCACCTTGTTTTAATGTGTTGTTTATTCCTTCCTTGTTTAAATGTGTGGTTTATCCCCACCTTGGTTACATGTGTGGTTTATCCCCACCTTGGTTACATGTATGGTCTATCCGCACCTTGGTTAAATGTTTTGTTTATTCTCACCTTGGTTACATGTGTGGTTTATCTCCACTTTCGTCACATTTGTGGTTTATCCCCACCTTGTTTATATGAGTGGTTTATCCCCTACCTTGGCTATATGTGGGTTTTCTTCACACATTGGTTACATGTGGTGTATCCTAACTTTGTTACATGTATTATATGTTTTGTCTATTCCCACCTCTGTTATATGTGTAGTTATCCCAAAATCGGGTACGTGTGTAGTTTATCCTCACCTTTGGTTACATGTTTTGTCTATTCCCATTTCTGTTTTATGTGTAGTTTATCCCCACCTTGGGAACATGTGTAGTTTATCCCAACCTTGGTTACATGTGTAGTTTATCCCCACCTTTCTTCACATGTGTTGTCTATTCCCTCCTTGGTTAAATGTGTTGTTTATCGTCACCTTGGTTACATGTTTGGTTTATCCCCTACCTTGATTACATGTGTGGTTTATCCCCATCTTGGTAACATGTGTGGTTTATCCTCACCTTGGTTACATATGTGGTTTATCCCCACCTTGTTTACATGTGTGGTTTATCCCCACCTTGGTTACATGTGTTCCTCACCTGCGTTACATGTGTGGTTTATCCCCACCTTGGTTACATGTGTTTCTCACCTTGGTTTCATGTGTGGTTTATCCCCACCTTGGTTACATGTGTAGTTTATCCCCAGCTTGCTTAAATGTGTTGTTTATCCTCACCTTGGTTACATGTGTGGTTTATCCCCACCTTGTTTACATGTGTTGTTTATCCCCACCTTGGTTACATGTGTGGTTTATCCCCACCTTGTTTACAGGTGTGGTTTATCCCCACCTTGTTTACATGTGTGGTTTATCCCCACCTTGGTAACATGTGTGCTGTATCCTCACCTTTGTTTACATGTGGGGTCTATTCCTCCCTTGGTTACATGTGTGGTTTATCCCCACCTTGGTTACATGTGTGGTTGATCCCCACCTTGATTACATGTGTCGTTTATCCCCACCTTGTTTATATGTGTGGTTTATCCCCACCTTGGTTACATGTGTTTCTCACCTTGGCAACATGTGTGGTTTATCCCCACCTTGGTTACTTGTGTTGTTTATCCCCAGTTTGCTTAAATGTGTTGTTTATCCCCACCTTGGTTACATGTGTGGTTTATCCCCCCCTTGTTTACATGTGTGGTTTATCCCCACCTTGGTAACATGTGTGCTTTATTCCCACCTTGTTTAAATGTGTTGTTTATTCCTTCCTTGGTTACATGTGTGGTTTATCCCCACCTTGGTTACATGTGTGGTTGATCCCCACCTTGATTATATGTGTGGTTTATCCCCACCTTGTTTATATGTGTGGTTTATCCCCACCTTGGTTACATGTGTTTCTCACCTTGGCAACATGTGTGGTTTATCCCCACCTTGGTTACTTGTGTTGTTTATCCCCAGTTTGCTTAAATGTGTTGTTTATCCCCACCTTGGTTACATGTGTGGTTTATCCCTCCTTGGTTAAATGTGTGGTTTATCCCTCCTTGGTTACATGTGTGGTTTATCCTCACCTTTGTTTACATGTTTTGTCTTATCCCTCCTTCGTTACGTGTGTGTCTTATCCTAACCTTGGTTACATGTGTAGTTTATCCTCACCTTGGTTACATGTGTGGTTTATCCTCACCTTGGTTACATGTGTAGTTTATATTCACCTTTGTTTACATGTGTTGTCTACTCCCTCCATGGTTACATGCGTGGTTTATCCCCACTGTGGTTATATGTTTGGATTATCCCCTTCTTGGTTACATGTGTGTCTTATCCTCACCTTGGTTACATGTGTGTCTTATCCTCACCTAGTTTACATGTGTGGTTTATCCTCACCTAGTTTACATGTGTGGTTTATCCTCACCTTGGTTACATGTGTGTCTTATCCTCACCTTGTTTACATGTGTGGTTTATCCTCACCTTGTTAAGAGGTGTGTATTATCCTCACCTTGGTTACATGTGTGTCTTATCCTCACCTTGTGTACATGTGTGGTTTGCCTCACCTTGTTTACAGTCGTGTATTATCCTCACCTTGTTTACATGTGTGGTATATCCTCACCTTGGTTACATGTGTTGTTAATCCCCAGCTTGCTTAAATGTGTTGTTTATCCTCACCTTGGTTACGTGTGTGGTTTATCCCCACCTTGTTTACATGTGTTGTTTATCCCCCCCTTGTTTACATGTGTGGTTTATCCCCTCCTTGGTTACATGTGTTTTCTATCTCACCTTCGTTACATGTGTTGTTTATCCCCACCTTGGTAACATGTGTGGTTTATCCCCACCTTGTTTACAGGTTTGGTTTATCCCCAACTTGGAAACATGTGTGGTTTATCCTCACCTTGGTTACATGTGTGGGTTATCCCCACCTCGGTTACATGTGTTTCTCACCTTGGTTTCATGTGTGGTTTATCCCCACCTTGGTTACATGTGTAGTTTATCCCCACCTTGTTTACATGTGTTGTTTATCCCCAGCTTGCTTAAATGTGTTGTTTATCCTCACCTTGGTTACATGTGTGGTTTATCCCCACCTTGTTTACATGTGTTGTTTATCCCCACCTTGGTTACATGTGTGGTTTATCCCCACCTTGTTTACAGGTGTGGTTTATCCCCACCTTGTTTACATGTGTGGTTTATCCCCACCTTGGTAACATGTGTGCTGTATCCTCACTTTGTTTACATGTGTGGTCTATTCCTCCCTTGGTTACATGTGTGGTTTATCCCCACCTTGGTTACATGTGTGGTTGATCCCCACCTTGATTACATGTGTGTCTTATCCTCACCTTGTTTACATGTGTAGTTTATCCTCACCTTGTTAAGAGGTGTGTATTATCCTCACCTTGGTTACATGTGTGTCTTATCCTCACCTTGTGTACATGTGTGGTTTGCCTCACCTTGTTTACAGTCGTGTATTATCCTCACCTTGTTTACATGTGTGGTATATCCTCACCTTGGTTACATGTGTTGTTAATCCCCAGCTTGCTTAAATGTGTTGTTTATCCTCACCTTGGTTACGTGTGTGGTTTATCCCCACCTTGTTTACATGTGTTGTTTATCCCCCCCTTGTTTACATGTGTGGTTTATCCCCTCCTTGGTTACATGTGTTTTCTATCTCACCTTCGTTACATGTGTTGTTTATCCCCACCTTGGTAACATGTGTGGTTTATCCCCACCTTGTTTACAGGTTTGGTTTATCCCCAACTTGGAAACATGTGTGGTTTATCCTCACCTTGGTTACATGTGTGGGTTATCCCCACCTCGGTTACATGTGTTTCTCACCTTGGTTTCATGTGTGGTTTATCCCCACCTTGGTTACATGTGTAGTTTATCCCCAGCTTGCTTAAATGTGTTGTTTATCCTCACCTTGGTTACATGTGTGGTTTATCCCCACCTTGTTTACATGTGTTGTTTATCCCCACCTTGGTTACATGTGTGGTTTATCCCCACCTTGTTTACAGGTGTGGTTTATCCCCACCTTGTTTACATGTGTGGTTTATCCCCACCTTGGTAACATGTGTGCTGTATCCTCACCTTTGTTTACATGTGTGGTCTATTCCTCCCTTGGTTACATGTGTGGTTTATCCCCACCTTGGTTACATGTGTGGTTGATCCCCACCTTGATTACATGTGTGGTTTATCCCCACCTTGTTTATATGTGTGGTTTATCCCCACCTTGGTTACATGTGTTTCTCACCTTGGCAACATGTGTGGTTTATCCCCACCTTGGTTACTTGTGTTGTTTATCCCCAGTTTGCTTAAATGTGTTGTTTATCCCCACCTTGGTTACATGTGTGGTTTATCCCCCCCTTGTTTACATGTGTGGTTTATCCCCACCTTGGTAACATGTGTGCTTTATTCCCACCTTGTTTAAATGTGTTGTTTATTCCTTCCTTGGTTACATGTGTGGTTTATCCCCACCTTGGTTACATGTGTGGTTTATTCCCACCTTGATTACATGTCTGGTTTATTCCCACCTTGATTACAAGTGTGGTTTATCCCCACCTTGGTTACATGTGCGGTTTATCCTCACCTTGGTTAAATGCTTCGTTTATCCCCCACCTTGTTTACATGTGTTGTTTATCCCAACCTAGGTTACATGTGTGTCGTATCCTCACTTTGGTTACATGTGTGGTTTATCCCCACCTTGGTTACATGTGTTGTCTATTCCCACCTTGCTTAAATGTGTTGTTTATCCTCACCTTGGTTACATGTTTGGTTTATCCCCTACCTTGTTTACAGGTGTGGTTTATCCCCACCTTGGTTACATGTGTGGTTTATCCTCACCTTGGTTACATATGTGGTTTATCCCCACCTTGTTTACATGTGTGGTTTATCCCCACCTTGTTTACATGTGTTCCTCACCTTGGTTACATGTTTGGTTTATCCCCTACCTTGTTTACATGTGTGGTTTATCCCCACCTTGGTTACATGTGTGGTTTTTCCTCACCTTCGTTACATATGTGGTTTATCCCCACCTTGTTTACATGTGTGGTTTATCCCCACCTTGGTAACATGTGTGCTGTATCCTCACCTTTGTTTACATGTGGGGTCTATTCCTCCCTTGGTTACATGTGTGGTTTATCCCCACCTTGGTTACATGTGTGGTTGATCCCCACCTTGATTACATGTGTGGTTTATCCCCACCTTGTTTATATGTGTGGTTTATCCCCACCTTGGTTACATGTGTTTCTCACCTTGGCAACATGTGTGGTTTATCCCCACCTTGGTTACTTGTGTTGTTTATCCCCAGTTTGCTTAAATGTGTTGTTTATCCCCACCTTGGTTACATGTGTGGTTTATCCCCCCCTTGTTTACATGTGTGGTTTATCCCCACCTTGGTAACATGTGTGCTTTATTCCCACCTTGTTTAAATGTGTTGTTTATTCCTTCCTTGGTTACATGTGTGGTTTATCCCCACCTTGGTTACATGTGTGGTTGATCCCCACCTTGATTATATGTGTGGTTTATCCCCACCTTGTTTATATGTGTGGTTTATCCCCACCTTGGTTACATGTGTTTCTCACCTTGGCAACATGTGTGGTTTATCCCCACCTTGGTTACTTGTGTTGTTTATCCCCAGTTTGCTTAAATGTGTTGTTTATCCCCACCTTGGTTACATGTGTGGTTTATCCCTCCTTGGTTAAATGTGTGGTTTATCCCTCCTTGGTTACATGTGTGGTTTATCCTCACCTTTGTTTACATGTTTTGTCTTATCCCTCCTTCGTTACGTGTGTGTCTTATCCTAACCTTGGTTACATGTGTAGTTTATCCTCACCTTGGTTACATGTGTGGTTTATCCTCACCTTGGTTACATGTGTAGTTTATATTCACCTTTGTTTACATGTGTTGTCTACTCCCTCCATGGTTACACGCGTGGTTTATCCCCACTGTGGTTATATGTTTGGATTATCCCCTTCTTGGTTACATGTGTGTCTTATCCTCACCTTGGTTACATGTGTGTCTTATCCTCACCTAGTTTACATGTGTGGTTTATCCTCACCTTGGTTACATGTGTGTCTTATCCTCACCTTGTTTACATGTGTGGTTTATCCTCACCTTGTTAAGAGGTGTGTATTATCCTCACCTTGGTTACATGTGTGTCTTATCCTCACCTTGTGTACATGTGTGGTTTGCCTCACCTTGTTTACAGTCGTGTATTATCCTCACCTTGTTTACATGTGTGGTATATCCTCACCTTGGTTACATGTGTTGTTAATCCCCAGCTTGCTTAAATGTGTTGTTTATCCTCACCTTGGTTACGTGTGTGGTTTATCCCCACCTTGTTTACATGTGTTGTTTATCCCCCCCTTGTTTACATGTGTGGTTTATCCCCTCCTTGGTTACATGTGTTTTCTATCTCACCTTCGTTACATGTGTTGTTTATCCCCACCTTGGTAACATGTGTGGTTTATCCCCACCTTGTTTACAGGTTTGGTTTATCCCCAACTTGGAAACATGTGTGGTTTATCCTCACCTTGGTTACATGTGTGGGTTATCCCCACCTCGGTTACATGTGTTTCTCACCTTGGTTTCATGTGTGGTTTATCCCCACCTTGGTTACATGTGTAGTTTATCCCCACCTTGTTTACATGTGTTGTTTATCCCCAGCTTGCTTAAATGTGTTGTTTATCCTCACCTTGGTTACATGTGTGGTTTATCCCCACCTTGTTTACATGTGTTGTTTATCCCCACCTTGGTTACATGTGTGGTTTATCCCCACCTTGTTTACAGGTGTGGTTTATCCCCACCTTGTTTACATGTGTGGTTTATCCCCACCTTGGTAACATGTGTGCTGTATCCTCACTTTGTTTACATGTGTGGTCTATTCCTCCCTTGGTTACATGTGTGGTTTATCCCCACCTTGGTTACATGTGTGGTTGATCCCCACCTTGATTACATGTGTGTCTTATCCTCACCTTGTTTACATGTGTGGTTTATCCTCACCTTGTTAAGAGGTGTGTATTATCCTCACCTTGGTTACATGTGTGTCTTATCCTCACCTTGTGTACATGTGTGGTTTGCCTCACCTTGTTTACAGTCGTGTATTATCCTCACCTTGTTTACATGTGTGGTATATCCTCACCTTGGTTACATGTGTTGTTAATCCCCAGCTTGCTTAAATGTGTTGTTTATCCTCACCTTGGTTACGTGTGTGGTTTATCCCCACCTTGTTTACATGTGTTGTTTATCCCCCCCTTGTTTACATGTGTGGTTTATCCCCTCCTTGGTTACATGTGTTTTCTATCTCACCTTCGTTACATGTGTTGTTTATCCCCACCTTGGTAACATGTGTGGTTTATCCCCACCTTGTTTACAGGTTTGGTTTATCCCCAACTTGGAAACATGTGTGGTTTATCCTCACCTTGGTTACATGTGTGGGTTATCCCCACCTCGGTTACATGTGTTTCTCACCTTGGTTTCATGTGTGGTTTATCCCCACCTTGGTTACATGTGTAGTTTATCCCCAGCTTGCTTAAATGTGTTGTTTATCCTCACCTTGGTTACATGTGTGGTTTATCCCCACCTTGTTTACATGTGTTGTTTATCCCCACCTTGGTTACATGTGTGGTTTATCCCCACCTTGTTTACAGGTGTGGTTTATCCCCACCTTGTTTACATGTGTGGTTTATCCCCACCTTGGTAACATGTGTGCTGTATCCTCACCTTTGTTTACATGTGTGGTCTATTCCTCCCTTGGTTACATGTGTGGTTTATCCCCACCTTGGTTACATGTGTGGTTGATCCCCACCTTGATTACATGTGTGGTTTATCCCCACCTTGTTTATATGTGTGGTTTATCCCCACCTTGGTTACATGTGTTTCTCACCTTGGCAACATGTGTGGTTTATCCCCACCTTGGTTACTTGTGTTGTTTATCCCCAGTTTGCTTAAATGTGTTGTTTATCCCCACCTTGGTTACATGTGTGGTTTATCCCCCCCTTGTTTACATGTGTGGTTTATCCCCACCTTGGTAACATGTGTGCTTTATTCCCACCTTGTTTAAATGTGTTGTTTATTCCTTCCTTGGTTACATGTGTGGTTTATCCCCACCTTGGTTACATGTGTGGTTTATTCCCACCTTGATTACATGTCTGGTTTATTCCCACCTTGATTACAAGTGTGGTTTATCCCCACCTTGGTTACATGTGCGGTTTATCCTCACCTTGGTTAAATGCTTCGTTTATCCCCCACCTTGTTTACATGTGTTGTTTATCCCAACCTAGGTTACATGTGTGTCGTATCCTCACTTTGGTTACATGTGTGGTTTATCCCCACCTTGGTTACATGTGTTGTCTATTCCCACCTTGCTTAAATGTGTTGTTTATCCTCACCTTGGTTACATGTTTGGTTTATCCCCTACCTTTTTTACAGGTGTGGTTTATCCCCACCTTGGTTACATGTGTGGTTTATCCTCACCTTGGTTACATATGTGGTTTATCCCCACCTTGTTTACATGTGTGGTTTATCCCCACCTTGTTTACATGTGTTCCTCACCTTGGTTACATGTTTGGTTTATCCCCTACCTTGTTTACATGTGTGGTTTATCCCCACCTTGGTTACATGTGTGGTTTTTCCTCACCTTCGTTACATATGTGGTTTATCCCCACCTTGTTTACATGTGTGGTTTATCCCCACCTTGGTTACATGTGTTCCTCACCTTGGTTACATGTTTGGTTTATCCCCTACCTTCTTTACATGTGTAGTCTATCCCCACCTAGTTAAATGTGTTGTTTATTCTTCCTTGGTTACATGTGTGGTTTATCCCCACCTTGGTTACATGTGTGGTTTATCCCCACCTTGCTTACATGTGTGGTTTATTCCCACCTTGGTTACATGTGTGGTTTATCCCCACATTGGTTACATGTGTTTTCTATCTCACCTTGGTTACATGTTTGGTTTATCCTCCACCTTCTTTACATGTGTGGTTTATCCCCACCTTGGTTACATGTGTGGTTTATCCCCACCTTGCTTACATGTGTGGTTTATCCTCACCTTGGTTACATGTGTGGTTTATCCCCACATTGGTTACATGTGTTTTCTATCTCACCTTGGTTACATGTGTGGTTTATCCTCACCTTGGTTACAGTGTGGTTTATCCCCACCTTGTTTACATGTGTGGTTTATCCCCACCTTGTTTACATGTGTTCCTCACCTTGGTTACATGTTTGGTTTATCCCCTACCTTGTTTACATGTGTGGTTTATCCCCACCTTGGTTACATGTGTGGTTTTTCCTCACCTTCGTTACATATGTGGGTTATCCCCACCTCGGTTACATGTGTTTCTCACCTTGGTTTCATGTGTGGTTTATCCCCACCTTGGTTACATGTGTAGTTTATCCCCAGCTTGCTTAAATGTGTTGTTTATCCTCACCTTGGTTACATGTGTGGTTTATCCCCACCTTGTTTACATGTGTTGTTTATCCCCACCTTGGTTACATGTGTGGTTTATCCCCACCTTGTTTACAGGTGTGGTTTATCCCCACCTTGTTTACATGTGTGGTTTATCCCCACCTTGGTAACATGTGTGCTGTATCCTCACCTTTGTTTACATGTGTGGTCTATTCCTCCCTTGGTTACATGTGTGGTTTATCCCCACCTTGGTTACATGTGTGGTTGATCCCCACCTTGATTACATGTGTGGTTTATCCCCACCTTGTTTATATGTGTGGTTTATCCCCACCTTGGTTACATGTGTTTCTCACCTTGGTAACATGTGTGGTTTATCCCCACCTTGGTTACTTGTGTTGTTTATCCCCAGTTTGCTTAAATGTGTTGTTTATCCCCACCTTGGTTACATGTGTGGTTTATCCCCCCCTTGTTTACATGTGTGGTTTATCCCCACCTTGGTAACATGTGTGCTTTATTCCCACCTTGTTTAAATGTGTTGTTTATTCCTTCCTTGGTTACATGTGTGGTTTATCCCCACCTTGGTTACATGTGTGGTTTATTCCCACCTTGATTACATGTCTGGTTTATTCCCACCTTGATTACAAGTGTGGTTTATCCCCACCTTGGTTACATGTGCGGTTTATCCTCACCTTGGTTAAATGCTTCGTTTATCCCCCACCTTGTTTACATGTGTTGTTTATCCCAACCTAGGTTACATGTGTGTCGTATCCTCACTTTGGTTACATGTGTGGTTTATCCCCACCTTGGTTACATGTGTTGTCTATTCCCACCTTGCTTAAATGTGTTGTTTATCCTCACCTTGGTTACATGTTTGGTTTATCCCCTACCTTGTTTACAGGTGTGGTTTATCCCCACCTTGGTTACATGTGTGGTTTATCCTCACCTTGGTTACATATGTGGTTTATCCCCACCTTGTTTACATGTGTGGTTTATCCCCACCTTGTTTACATGTGTTCCTCACCTTGGTTACATGTTTGGTTTATCCCCTACCTTGTTTACATGTGTGGTTTATCCCCACCTTGGTTACATGTGTGGTTTTTCCTCACCTTCGTTACATATGTGGTTTATCCCCACCTTGTTTACATGTGTGGTTTATCCCCACCTTGGTTACATGTGTTCCTCACCTTGGTTACATGTTTGGTTTATCCCCTACCTTCTTTACATGTGTAGTCTATCCCCACCTAGTTAAATGTGTTGTTTATTCTTCCTTGGTTACATGTGTGGTTTATCCCCACCTTGGTTACATGTGTGGTTTATCCCCACCTTGCTTACATGTGTGGTTTATTCCCACCTTGGTTACATGTGTGTTTTATCCCCACATTGGTTACATGTGTTTTCTATCTCACCTTGGTTACATGTTTGGTTTATCCTCCACCTTCTTTACATGTGTGGTTTATCCCCACCTTGGTTACATGTGTGGTTTATCCCCACCTTGCTTACATGTGTGGTTTATCCCCACCTTGGTTACATGTGTGGTTTATCCCCACATTGGTTACATGTGTTTTCTATCTCACCTTGGTTACATGTTTGGTTTATCCTCCACCTTCTTTACATGTGTGGTTTATTCACACCTTGGTTACATGTGTGGTTTATCCCCACCTTGCTTACATGTGTGGTTTATCCCCACCTTGCTTACATGTGTGGTTTATCCCCACCTTGGTTACATGTGTGGTTTATCCCCACCTTGGTTACATGTGTGGTTTATCCCCACCTTGCTTACATGTGTGGTTTATCCCCACCTTGGTAACATGTGTGGTTTATCCCCACATTGGTTACATGTGTTTTGTATCTCACCTTGGTTACATGTTTGGTTTATCCTCCACCTTCTTTACATGTGTCGTCTATTCCCTCCTTGGTTACATGTATGGTTTATCCTCACCTTGTTTATATGTGTGGTTTATCCCCACCTTGGTTACATGTGTTTTTTGTCTTACCTTCGTTACATGTGTGGTTTATCCCCACCTTGGTTACTTGTGTTGTCTATTACCCCCTTGGTTACATGTGTGGTATATCATCACCTTGGTTACATGTGTTGTTTATCCCCACATTGGTTACATGTGTTTTCAATCTCACCTTCGTTACATGTGTGGTTTATCCTCACCTTGGTTACAAGTGTTATTGATCCTCACCTTGGTGACATGTGTGGTTTATCCCTCCTTGTTTACGTGTGTGGTTTATCCCTCCTTGGTTACACGTGTGGTTTATCCCTCCTTGGTTACATGTGTGGTTTATCCCTCATTGGTTACATGTGTGCTTTATCCCTCCTTTGTTACACATGTGGTTCATTCCCTCCCTGGTTACATGTGTGGTTTATCCCTCCTTGGTTACATGTGTGTTTTATCCCACCTTGGTTACATGTTTTGGTTATCCCTCCTTGGTTACATGTGTGGTTTATCCCTCCTTGGATACATGTGTGGTTTATCCCCACCTTGGTTTCATGTGTGGTTTCTCCCCACCTTGGTTACATGTGTTTTCTTTCTCACCTTCGTTACATGTGTGGTTTATCCCCACCTTGGTTACTTGTGTTGTGCATTCCCCCCTTGCTTACATGTGTGGTTTATCCCTCCTTTGGTACGTGTGTGGTTTATCCCTCCTTGGTTACATGTGTTGTTTATCCTCACCTTGGTTTCATGTGTTGTTTATCCCCACATTGGTTACATGTGTTTTCTATCTCACCTTCGTTACATGTGTGGTTTATCCTCACCTTGGTTACATGTGTGGTTTATCCCTCCTTATTTACATGTGTTGGTTTTTCACTACATTGGTTACATGTGTGGTGTATCCTCACCTTTGTTTACATTTGTGGTCTATTCCCTCCTTGGTTATATGTCTGCTTTATCCCCACCTTGTTTAAATGTGTTGTTTATTCCTTCCTTGGTTACATGTGTGGTTTATCCCCACCTTGGTTACATGTGTTCCTCACCTTGGTTACATGAGTAGTAGATCCTCACCTTTGTTTACATGTGTTGTCTATATTCCCATCTCTGTCATATGTCTAGTTATCCCCACCTATGGTACATGTGTAGTTTATCCCCACCTTGGTTACATGTGTGGTTTACCCTCACTTTGGTTACATGTGTAGTTAATCCTCACCTTTGTTCACATGGGTTGTCTATTACCTCCTAGGTTACATGTGTGGTTTATCCCCACCTTGGTTACATGTGTTCCTCACCTGCGTTACATGTGTGGTTTATCCCCACCTTGGTTACATGTGTGGTTTTTCCTCACCTTGGTTACATGTGTGGTTTACCCCCCACCTTGGTTACATGTGTTGTCTATTCCCTCCTTGGTTACATGTGTAGTCTATCCCCACCTTGGTTAAATGTGTTGTTTATTCTTCCTTGGTTACATGTGTGGTTTATCCCCACCTTGGTTACATGTGTGGTTTATCCCCACCTTGGTTACATGTGTTTTCTGTCTCACCTTCGTTACATGTGTTGTCTATTCCCCACCTTGGTTACATGTGTGGTATATCCTCACCTTGGTTACATGTGTTGTTTATCCCCACATTGGTTACATGTGTTTTCTATCTCACCTTCGTTACATGTGTGGTTTATCCTCACCTTGGTTACATGTGTTGTTTATACCCCACCTTGTTTACATGAGTGGTTTATCCCTCCTTTGTTACGTGTGAGGTTTATCCCTCCTTGGTTACATGTGTTGTTTATCCTCACCTTGGTTACATATGTGGTTTATCCCCACCTTGTTTACATGTGTGGTTTATCCCCACCTTGGTTACATGTGTTCCTCACCTTGGTTACATGTTTGGTTTATCCCCTACCTTCTTTACATGTGTAGTCTATCCCCACCTAGTTAAATGTGTTGTTTATTCTTCCTTGGTTACATGTGTGGTTTATCCCCACCTTGGTTACATGTGTGGTTTATCCCCACCTTGCTTACATGTGTGGTTTATCCCCACCATGGTTACATGTGTGGTTTATCCCCACATTGGTTACATGTGTTTTCTATCTCACCTTGGTTACATGTTTGGTTTATCCTCACCTTCTTTACATGTGTGGTTTATCCCCATCTTGGTTACATGTGTGGTTTATCCCCACCTTGCTTACATGTGTGGTTTATCCCCACCTTGGTTACATGTGTGGTTTATCCCCACATTGGTTACATGTGTTTTCTATCTCACCTTGGTTACATGTTTGGTTTATCCTCCACCTTCTTTGCATGTGTGGTTTATTCCCACCTTGGTTACATGTGTGGTTTATCCCCACCTTGCTTACATGTGTGGTTTATCCCCACCTTGGTTACATGTGTGGTTTTTCCTCACCTTGCCTACATGTGTGGTTTATCCCCCATCTTGGTTACATGTGTTGTCTATTCCCTCCTTGGTTACATGTGTAGGCTATCCCCACCTTGGTTAAATGTGTTGTTTATTCTTCCTTGGTTACATGTGTGGTTTATCCCCACCTTGCTGACATGTGTGGTTTATCCCCACCTTGGTTACATGTGTGGTTTATCCCCACCTTGGTTACATGTATGGTTTATCCCTCCTTGGTTACATGTTTTGGTTATCCTTCATTGGTTACATGTGTGGTTTATCCCTCCTTGGTTACATATGTGGTTCATTCCCTACCTGGTTACATGTGTGGTTTATCCCTCCTTGGTTAAATGTGTGGTTTATCCCTCCTTGGTTACATGTGTGGTTTATCCTCACCTTTCTTTACATGTGTTGTCTATTTTTCCTTGTTTATATGAGTGGTTTGTCTTCACCTTGGTTACACGTCTGGTTTATCCCCACCTTGGTTACATGTTTGGTTTATCCCCACCTTGGTTACATGAGTGGTTTATCCCCACCTTGCTTAAATGTGTTGTTTATCCCCACCTTGTTTACATGTGTGGTTTATTCCTCCTTATTTACATGTGTTGGTTTTTCACTACATTGGTTACATGTGTGGTGTATCCTCACCTTTGTTTACATTTGTGGTCTATTCCCTCCTTGGTTATATGTGTGCTTTATCCCCACCTTGTTTAAATGTGTTGTTTATTCCTTCCTTGGTTACATGTGTGGTTTATCCCCACCTTGGTTACATGTGTTCCTCACCTTGGTTACATGAGTAGTAGATCCTCACCTTTGTTTACATGTGTTGTCTATATTCCCATCTCTGTCATATGTCTAGTTATCCCCACCTATGGTACATGTGTAGTTTATCCCCACCTTGGTTACATGTGTGGTTTACCCTCACTTTGGTTACATGTGTAGTTAATCCTCACCTTTGTTCACATGGGTTGTCTATTACCTCCTAGGTTACATGTGTGGTTTATCCCCACCTTGGTTACATGTGTTCCTCACCTGCGTTACATGTGTGGTTTATCCCCACCTTGGTTACATGTGTGGTTTTTCCTCACCTTGCCTACATGTGTGGTTTATCCCCCACCTTGGTTACATGTGTTGTCTATTCCCTCCTTGGTTACATGTGTAGTCTATCCCCACCTTGGTTAAATGTGTTGTTTATTCTTCCTTGGTTACATGTGTGGTTTATCCCCACCTTGGTTACATGTGTGGTTTATCCCCACCTTGGTTACATGTGTTTTCTGTCTCACCTTCGTTACATGTGTTGTCTATTCCCCACCTTGGTTACATGTGTGGTATATCCTCACCTTGGTTACATGTGTTGTTTATCCCCACATTGGTTACATGTGTTTTCTATCTCACCTTCGTTACATGTGTGGTTTATCCTCACCTTGGTTACATGTGTTGTTTATCCCCCACCTTGTTTACATGAGTGGTTTATCCCTCCTTTGTTACGTGTGTGGTTTATCCCTCCTTGGTTACATGTGTTGTTTATCCTCACCTTGGTTACATATGTGGTTTATCCCCACCTTGTTTACATGTGTGGTTTATCCCCACCTTGGTTACATGTGTTCCTCACCTTGGTTACATGTTTGGTTTATCCCCTACCTTCTTTACATGTGTAGTCTATCCCCACATTGGTTAAATGTGTTGTTTATTCTTCCTTGGTTACATGTGTGGTTTATCCCCAGCTTGGTTACATGTGTGGTTTATCCCCACCTTGCTTACATGTGTGGTTTATCCTCACCTTGGTTACATGTGTGGTTTTTCCTCACCTTGCCTACATTTGTGGTTTATCCCCCACCTTGGTTACATGTGTTGTCTATTCCCTCCTTGGTTACATGTGTAGTCTATCCCCACCTTGGTTAAATGTGTTGTTTATTCTTCCTTGGTTACATGTGTGGTTTATCCCCACCTTGGTTACATGTGTGGTTTATCCCCACCTTGCTTAAATGTGTGGTTTATCCCCACCTTGGTTACATGTGTGGTTTATCCCCACCTTGCTTACATGTGTGGTTTATCCCCACCTTGGTTACATGTGTTTTCTATCTCACCTTGGTTACATGTTTGGTTTATCCTCCACCTTCTTTACATGTGTTGTCTATTCCCTCCTTGGTTACATGTATGGTTTATCCCCACCTTGCTTAAATGTGTGGTTTATCCCCACCTTGGTTACATGTGTGGTTTATCCCCACCTTGTTTATATGTGTGGTTTATCCCCACATTGGTTACATGTGTTTTCTATCTCACCTTCGTTACATATGTGGTTTATCCTCACCTTGGTTACATGTGTTGTTTATCCCCCACCTTGTTTACATGTGTGGTTTATCCCTCCTTTGTTACGTGTGTGGTTTATCCCTCCTTGGTTACATGTGTTGTTTATCCTCACCTTGGTTACATGTGTTTTCTATCTCACCTTCGTTACATATGTGGTTTATCCTCACCTTGTTTACATGTGTTGTTTATCCCCCACCTTGTTTACATGTGTGGTTTATCCCCACCTTGCTTAAATGTGTGGTTTATCCCCACCTTGGTTACATGTGTGGTTTATCCCCACCTTGCTTACATGTGTGGTTTATCCCCACCTTGGTTACATGTGTTTTCTATCTCACCTTGGTTACATGTTTGGTTTATCCTCCACCTTCTTTACATGTGTTGTCTATTCCCTCCTTGGTTACATGTATGGTTTATCCTCACCTTGTTTATATGTGTGGTTTATCCCCACATTGGTTACATGTGTTTTCTATCTCACCTTCGTTACATATGTGGTTTATCCTCACCTTGGTTACATGTGTTGTTTATCCCCCACCTTGTTTACATGTGTGGTTTATCCCCCACCTTGTTTACATGTGTGGTTTATCCCCCACCTTGTTTACATGTGTGGTTTATCCCCACATTGGTTACATGTGTTTTCTATCTCACCTTCGTTACATATGTGGTTTATCCTCACCTTGGTTACATGTGTTGTTTATCCCCCACCTTGTTTACATGTGTGGTTTATCCCTCCTTTGTTACGTGTGTGGTTTATCCCTCCTTGGTTACATGTGTTGTTTATCCCCACATTGGTTACATGTGTTTTCTATCTCACCTTCGTTACATATGTGGTTGATCCTCACCTTGGTTACATGTGTGGTTTATCCCTCCTTGTTTACGTGTGTGGTTTATCCCTCCTTGGTTACATGTGTGGTTTATCCCTCCTTGGTTAAATGTGTGGTTTATCCCTCATTGGTTACATGTGTGCTTTATCCCTCCTTTGTTACACATGTGGTTCATTCCCTCCCTGGTTACATGTGTGGTTTATCCCTCCTTGGATACATGTGTGGTTTATCCTCACCTTGGTTTCATGTGTGGTTTCTCCCCACCTTGTTTATATGTGTGGTTTATCCCCACATTGGTTAAATGTGTTTTCTATCTCACCTTCGTTACATGTGTGGTTTATCCTCACCTTGGTTACATGTGTTGTTTATCCCCCATCTTGTTTACATGTGTGGTTTATCCCTCCTTTGGTACGTGTGTGGTTTATCCCTCCTTGGTTACATGTGTTGTTTATCCTCACCTTGGTTGCATGTGTTGTTTATCCCCACATTGGTTACATGTGTTTTCTATCTCACCTTCGTTACATGTGTGGTTTATCCTCACCTTGGTTACATGTGTGGTTGATCCTCACCTTGGTTACATGTGTGGTTTATCCCTCCTTGTTTACGTGTGTGGTTTATCCCTCCTTGGTTACATGTGTGGTTTATCCCTCCCTGGTTACATGTATGGTTTATCCCTCCTTGGTTACATGTGTTGTTTATCCCACCTTGGTTACATGTTTTGGTTATCCCTCCTTGGTTACATGTGTGGTTTGTCCCTCCTTCGTTACATGTGTGGTTTATCCCTCCTTTGTTACATATGTGGTTCATTCCCTCCTTGGTTACATGTGTGGTTTATCCCTCCTTGGTTACATGTATGCTTTATCCCTCCTTTGTTACATATGTGGTTCATTTCCTCCCTGGTTAGATGTGTGGTTTATCCCTCCTTGGATAAATGTGTGGTTTATCCCTCCTTGGTTACATGTGTGGTTTATCCCTCCTTGGTTAAATGTGTGGTTTATCCCTCCTTGGTTACATGTTTGCTTTATCCATCCTTTGTTACACATGTGGTTCATTCCCTCCCTGGTTACATGTATGGTTTATCCCTCCTTGGTTACATATGTTGTTTATCCCACCTTGGTTACATGTTTTGGTTATCCCTCCTTGGTTACATGTGTGGTTTATCCCTCCTTGGTTACATGTGTGGTTTATCCCTGATTGGTTACATGTGTTCTTTATCCCTCCTTTGTTACATATGTGGTTCATTCCCTCCTTGGTTACATGTGTGGTTTATCCCTCCTTGGTTACATGTGTGGTTTATCCCTCCTTGGTTACATATGTGGTTCATTCCCTCCTTCGTTACATGTGTGGTTTATCCCTCCTTTGTTACATATGTGGTTCATTCCCTCCTTGGTTACATGTGTGGTTTATCCCTCCTTGGTTAAATGTGTGGTTTATCCCTCCTTGGTTACATGTGTGGTTTATCCCTCCTTGGTTAAATGTGTGGTTTATCCCTCCCTGGTTACATGTGTGGTTTATCTCTCCCTGGTTACATGTGTGGTTTATCCCTCCCTGGTTACATGTGTGGTTTATCCCTCCCTGGTTACATGTGTGGTTTATCCCTCCCTGGTTACATGTGTGGTTTATCCCTCTTTGGTAGCCACTTTCCTACCACATAGTATTATTTAATTTTCAATATTAACATATGTTACATAAAACAGGATTGTACCGATCTTAATCACACAAAAGCATTTAAAAACATTAATTTGCAAGTCTACTGCGCGTAGGGGTAATCGTGATTGTGCACCGCGTAACCGACATCATGCACAGCCTCTTAGATTACACACGTCTCGCTAGAGGGTGTTTGACTGTAGGGCGGGTCGTGGGAATGATGGCTGTTAGCTGTATAGGGCGGGTAGTTTCTGTTGTGTGCAACCCCTGGAATCACTGAGGTAGACATAATCACCAGTCGGCATGGCATGTATCCGTGTAGTTGACGACAGTCGCTTTTGAAAGCATTTCAAAACTAATTGCAATGTACCAAATAGCACTTTAAAGATATATAATCTCAAAGGCACATTCACTGAAGGATCCGGTTACATGATCTGGTGTCAAAGCTTTAGATACAAACGAAAGTGATTTTTTGTTGGGACTGTCACATGCCCATGACTAATATAAAGACGTCACTTTGTGCAAATAATAATGTCTTTTTAAGAAGATGTGGTTTCTCTTGTTAAATGAATTGCCATTTCCAAACCACATACAGCCTTTTCGTCTCTGCCCACTTGTAAATGCAAAATATATACAAATCTTAATGGTAGTCCTGCTGACTTAATGGTCGCATTATAACATGAAACATTTATCCAGTCATAATATACTTGAACCAGAATTAACATGATCATACATAGAGGTCGTGAGAACCGATTTGTGCATCTCCGCAGTTTATCATGGCATTGTAATTATCTTAATAGCGAGATTTCCCGCTCGAACCTGAACTAACATAATGCTATGTGCCGTCCATGAGAATCCTTTCTTGTGCCCGGCATGCATTGGCGTTATTATGATCTGAATTCGAAAAGTGCGACTTCCAACAGGATGTCAAATCGAAGTTAATTATTCATGGTTATACAAAGGTCAACGCCGGAGAATAAGCAGTCTCGCTTATCCGCCGAAACAGATTCCATTGTCGTAAAGGGGTAGAATAGGTCTTCAGCAAGCCATGTTTGTCGAAAAAGGCGACTATGCTTGTCGTAAGATGCAACCAACGGGATTAGGTGGTAAGGCTCGCTGACCTGGTTCATGCATGTCATCGTATCCCAATTGCGTGGATATGCGATGATGAATTTGCAAATATACCGTTGACAACTATCTGTTTTACACAACACACGTTTGCTACGAAATAGTTTTTTTACTTCATTACCCTTCAATATTTTGATCAAATGTTTATGTGAAGCTATGTTTTCAGCAGGCGTTTTTCTGATATTTAAATATAAGCAAGGCTTTGGGTCGGTCACTTTTATACTGTGATAAAGTCTAACAAAGGACAAACATATTTTGAAATATTCACAGGGCTTGGTCATGACTATTCCTTTTTTCCCGACGTTCCACCCACGTTAACCTCGTCTCTGTGCATACTCCTTGGCCTATGTGACAAACATTTAAAATATATGCATTATTTGGCTTAGAGCTGGTCAAAAAAACATGTTAACTCTAAACATAACTAAATGCATATGGTTAGATCGAATACCGTAAGTTTACTAAATGGAATCTGTTTAAGAATGTTGCAATTGCAAAACATCAACATTTGATATAAAAAGTTAGTTCTCATTATTTAAAAAACTGCACTGATTTAAACATTTCAATATGAGTTAAGTCACTATTGAAAGTTATTTTCAAATTATAACCATGGGTGTAAAAATGCATATTATTTCTGATATTTATTAGTATTTGCTTGTAAATAGAAAATGTATAGCACCTTCAAAATGATAACAACATAAGCAATCTTATCTCCCCCATACATGTCAGTTAGATTTATCAGCGTTTCACTCGCTACAACAGAGCCTGTGGCAACAATGAATAAGGTAACAAGTTCAAGTGTGTTGTTTCAGGTAGGGGAAATTCTCGTAAATTTTCTGTGTCTTACAGTTGATTGTCTGGATATCAGATCTATTTCTCAGGTTAAAATTACTGTTTTGCTGAAACAAGACATGGAAACACTTCATTTAGATATTCAGGCGAAATACCTGTAATAAAATTGGTTTCGTTATACTTTTTGTCATGACTGTTACAGCGACCTGCACCGCAAATTGTTCTCAGTGCGTTCAAATATATATTTTAAAATGAATAGTGACTGTTCGTTTTTGGCAGTGTATCATATATGAAAACACTAGTAACTTAAAAGACACTACAAAATCAATCTCTCACATTTTTCCATATTACCTAAACTTATACACCTGAAGCAGCTGATTTTTACATTTATCTTTTAGCAATATCATAACTATGCCTTGTCCATGAACGATAGTTTTGAAGTGGAATACGGCTTATTTATGTCATTCTGCTTCTCAAATGGAATGCTCTGCACTGACCGCTACCACCTACAGAACACTGCAGTGTCCTGTGTATGTTGCTAGTTGTTAACCCATACTTTATCGCCGCATTGCATCAGTAACTTAAGCATGGCTTTGGGGGAGTTTAATGTGAAGTTTGTGAGGTGTGAGACTTTTGCCATTATAGTGCTGTGCACATGATTTTGATCGATTCACCTGCACAAAAACGGGCGTTATCTGAAGACAATACGTGGCCATTACTGTTTAAATACACAATAAGAGCCCACATTGATAACTGGTCAAAATGTTAAAATGTTAGGATTATGAAGTTTTTAATTTGGTTCAGTATATGTTCAATCATAAGTGACAATAACGGACATGAAGTAGTAACCAAATTGTTACGTCATAGTTTCCTAAATGTTATGACGTCACGTAACTATATGTTACTACTTCATGTCCGTTATTCAGTTATGGCCTATTATAACTGTGTTCAATCTTACTCCACTTATTTAATTATTACTATATTGTGCCTGAGAGTTAGAACTTTACTGTGTTTTTTAATATATATATATATATATATATATATATATATATATATGTATCAGATATGTATTAGCGCCTATTACCGTTCATACAACGTGTATATTGTCCGTTGTATCATAGTTTAATCGACAATATCTAGGGCAGCAATTTAAAGTGCTGAAACAAAAAACACTAGTGCAAGCATGTGATTGACCGCCAAAATGTGATGACGTCAGAAACACAGTTTCTTGCAGATGGGCTTAGAAAAGCTACAATTTACTAATGGTAGAACGTAGACAATTTTTGTTAATACTGAAGACCAACACATATATTCAGTTTCAATTGAAGTAAAGAAATTTCACTTATACTCGAATATTAGTAACATTCATCAGTTTTGCTAATTTGACAACCTTGTTTTCACATTGTTGCCGGATTACCGACCTGACAAGTCTGTCATACAGACCTTGAAAAACAACGATGAAAAGGAAACCTATGGGTAAGTTTATAATAGTATAGCAAGTCTAGGTGTCATTTACGTCAAACAATTCTTTTGCTTTTATCATACTTATGCGATTTCGTGTATTATTTTCATTTGAGTGACTCAAGTTAAGTCTACGTGCTGGCGCTTAAAGGCAACCTGGTGATGAACGCTCGTATACCTTTTGCGAGGATCTGACAATCTGAACAACCTTACATCTTGAAAGAGTTCGTAGCGGAATTGAATATTTTCAACTGTGTCTGTATCCAGGAGTGGTGAGGTGAAGAAATAAGGTGTGTGTGTGTGTGTGTGTGTGTGTGTGTGTGTTTGTGTGTGTGTGTGTGTGTGTGTGTGTGTGTGTGCGTGCGTGCGTGCGTGCTTGCTTGCGTGCGTGCATGCGTGCGTGCGTGCGTGCGCGTGCGTGTGTGTGCTTGTACTAATTAGGGCAGATTTATATATTTTTTTATTTTCTAAAATACATGTTACGTATTTATCAATACCAATTGAGATGAACATCAGAAAATGATTGAATTAACAAATGAGTGTTTTTCGCCACGTCATATGGTTTGCTGGTACACAGTCTACCAGGTCGCACAATATGGACACCCGATCATCATTTAATCCCCTCTGTTGATACTCCAGCTGACGAAAAGGCCACCTGTTCCTGGCATTCTCGCTAATGTTTGGCATTTGGCTACCTCAAGAGAATCAAAGTTATCATGTAAACTTAAAATGAAATATTCTTTGTTATAGCCACCAATCCACGCATGCACGCACGCACGCACGCACGCACGCACACACACACACACACACACACACACACACACACACGCACGCACGCACGCACGCACGCACGCACACACACACCTCGGATATTATGGATGCATCAATTTCAGAGTTGAACACTGGATGTGGATGAGCTGAGCAGGGGATGAGAGTGAAATAGGGGTGAATTTTATGTTTTACTGTATATATCCTCGAGAATCAGTAGGGTCAAGAAAATAACATCCTTTGTTCTGTCTACTTTGTGGAATAAGGGTTACAATTGTAAAAATGATCTCTCTCTCATCTGTACCGTCAACTTAACTGCCCTCCGCAAACACCAGCCTCTCACCCCGTCATTTCCTCAACCATCCGTATCAAGCCGGACCCCACAATGTGCCAGATGGTGAGCGAAGCGAAGGTCCGTCCCTTCCAGCTCTATTGTGCCAAACGCAACGTGTAGAGAATGGGCAGTCTTATCCCCTAGCTCTAAATATTTTGTAACAATTTAGCAAACTTTGATATATGATACAGTTTTATGTCATCTTAATATATTAAGCGTCATACGAGTGTCGACACCTGACCTAAGATGCGTCATGAAATCAATGCGATAACCCTGCCTTTGAACTTAAAAAAATAATGAACAATCGATAGCACCAAGACTGTAGACTTAGAATTCCATGATTTAGTATTGGCCGAGAGAAGATCGATTGAATACATATCATTTAATTTCCAACTGTTGACCTGACTTCTATGAATTCAAAAGCAGGAAATTTCACATTAATGCATATTCAAATTAGGCACCAAGCGTTGATGAAAAGCACAATATGTAACTATATATTATTTCCAGTGAGTGAAAAAATGAATGGACAATATTCTTCAGTCAACTTTAATCAAATTGATAATGATATGTTAGGATGTTAACAAGGAACGTTCAAAGGATTCTTCACTGAATGTACAATGAAGAGAACTACTTCTGGTCAGGACTAGTAATATAATGTCATTATATTATACTTTTATAACAAATAGAGAGGTATGGATATTATGAAATAATTTCTTACATTGTAAATATTATTCTTATTATTAATTCTTATCTAAATTTAGTTTGTTTAGTTAAATGTGTATTACTTTAAAATTGTTACAGAGACTTGTTAAAGTGATAATAAAATGTATAGTCCCAATGCTTATTTATGTTCTTTTTCAATGTACTTGAGATAGTCTGCCGTCTTCTAGTCCAGCTAGAGCCATCTGGTAACACTAAACATTTACTAAACAACCTTTTGATCCATACATACAAGCCATCTGTTAATCTCTCTCTGACGTTAGTGTTGAAACTTTCCTTAAAAGCGACACGGCTGTTTTATCACGATTCTGATTCTGAAGATTATAACCCCGTGTGTCTAAAGACGGCTGCTAGGAAAGGCCGATGCCAAAATGGCTGACCTTAATGGCGCAACGGCTTGCAATGAAGTGACATGAAGCGCTGACTTGGACAGAAGACTAAATGTGAACTGACCATGCCTAAATAACATTTTACTTAAAAGATATCACTGGTGGTAACGTGTATGCGTTTGTTTTGTATTATTTTGGCATTTCTTATATTTGGGCTCCAAGGTACCATTTGCAATGGTGTCAGTGTTAAACACATGCGTTTTATACATTTCATCATATTCTGATGTACATAGAATCATAATATTGCTCAGAACATATTATGTATGGACATTGATCGCAGATGACTGTAGAACGTGCATAAAGAAATTGTAATAATTGTGTGAGTAATCTGGTCCATACTAGGTTCAGCAATATCAACCCATATTAGAATATTGCTACAAGACATACAGGACAGACTATGAAAAACCTACTTGACCTACTTTTAACCTGTCTTTCTAGTGTAATATAATCACTCGGCTTTACCCCATAACTTCCCTATAGAAACAGATACAAAAACACGAATATAGATCACGGGGAGACCATTAAGATAACGTATGTTTTTGAGTGATGTTGATGCGAGGATTTGTTCAGGAAAAATTATTTTTTTTAATGTTGATTCCTAGCTATCTGTTGATCCCTATAAATTCGGAAATTGTATTTGAAGAACGTAAGTGATGAAATTGACATTCGATGTAAATCCTTCAGTCAATGATTTACACAATGAGCTGCAGTTTCTCGAGGATGAATAAATCAGAGACGTTCAGGGGTATTGATTCTAATCCCAGGTGTCGCTACTATATCGGATTTCCGGCTCGATTGATATTTTGAATAATTTGGAAGCAAGAACAATAGGTATTTTGATTAAAATGGTCGACTGAAGCTTGTGGTAGGCAAAAGGGCCTTCTAAGGAGATATTTACCACTATTTTAAGTTTACCATTTGCTTCATATGTAATTCCTTAGTATTAATATCTGTCCGTAACCAGCTGTTTTGTATCCCCAAGTCCAAGTATTCTTTTCGTCTATTTTAGGTGATTTTCCAAACACTGCAACGTTTGTTTTGTCACCATTAATCTTTAGGTTTTTCGTTATACAAAATATACTTAGACCACCAAGCAGCACTTGTAGGGTTGTTTTAATCGGCAAATTGTGATAAGTCATCGCAAACAAGAAATGAATAATGATTAAACCAGTAAGTGTTATATTATTACCATCAGATCTGATATAAAGTGGATGATCATTGAAGAATATATCAAATAATGTGGGAGATTTGTGATTTGTGATTATATTATTTTTAACACGTTTTTATTTGATAATAGCAGTGTTAAGAGTGATGATATGTCAACTGAATCAAAGGCATTTTGATGTCCACAAAGCAAGTGTCAAGTCTTTTCTTTTTACTCTTTGTAGAATATTTAATGTTTAAAGAACAAATACATGATCTAATGAATTAATCCTACTTTTGATTTATTTTTGCATGGCTTTGTTGATTTTTTGTTGACGGTTTGTAAAGTATCAGAGAAGGCACCAACGAGTGTTTCACATTCAGAACTATCTTGTGGGTTGGAGGCTAACATAACAATCTTTCTGCGCTACACCATAGCCTATTGAACGACATATGTATATGATCTCTATTTGAACAGGATACTTAGCTACAGCTTGAAAAAGTACGTGTGTATCGTTTACGCCGTACTCAGCAATATTCCAGTTATTTGACGGCGGTCTCCACATAATTGAGATCGGATCAAAAGATTGATTCAGTCATTGACTATGAGCAGCGATTTACGCCTTCGGGGTATGTACAGATTTTCTGTAGCGAGCGTTACTCGTTAGGTAATGTAACAGATGTCGTATTTGGGATAACACTTTCTCAGTAAAGTACAGACGAGAGAGAGAGAGAGAGAGAGAGAGAGAGAGAGAGAGGGAGAGAGAGATAGAGAGAGAGAGAGAGAGAGAGAGACAGAAACAGAGACAGACAGAGACAGAGAGAGACAGAGAGGGAGAGACACAGAGAGAGATACACACACAGAGACAGAGAGAGGCAGAGACAGAGAGACAGAGACAGAGAGACAGAGAGACAGAGAGACAGAGACAGAGAGACATAGAGAGAGAGAGACAGAGACTTAATATCTTGCACTAGGGTGTATTTGACTATTAAAATATATCACTATAAACCAGAACTTTGACGTAGAGCATGGTGAGTGAGTAATAGAAATATGGTCTTTTGTTAGGCATTCTAATGAGGGCGAATAACAGTTAGGCGAATGATCGCTTTTATGCGTCCAATCGATACAAATACCGCTGTCCCGAGAATAATGAAACTTGATGTGTCAGCTGGCGATGTTTTGACGGAACGTGTGTCTCAAGTGGGCTGTGGTTCAGTATAATAGCGGGTCCGCCCAGGGGCTCTTTAGGTATTGGAATTCTAAAATAGCCATTAATACAAATACCGCTGTCATGAATCCCCATTTCCCGTGAAACATGCACAAAAGGTGCATGAGTAGGGTGTGTGGTGTGTGGGTGTAGTGTGGAGGGGATTAAACTTGATTTTGTCATTTAAGAGAAAGGTCATCAAATCCCTCTGAGCCCTTAGCGTCTTTGATTTTCATTATCCAAAGTCCCTACTCTTGCCTCAATGAAGAATTTGTGATCGGATTTGGAATGCATTGTTTACAAGGTTATGAACGCCTACGGGCTATTGACATGATTTAAACTTGTAGAGTGAGTGAGTGAGGGATTAATTCCAGTTATACCATGGCGTATCAGCTGACGGCTCGATATGATCCAGGTCTCAGACGTATATCACTTTGGTGAAAGCCACAAGCTTAGTGCGGGCAAACGTAAACATATTCGGGGCGAACGGGATTCCGACCTAGTCAGTCTGACAGACCCATGCAAGTCTATAATGTTTGACAAGTCTAGATTGCTTCAGTATCTGAAAACGAAGAGAGTCTCTGGGCTCCCTTTTATTATATTTGTATGAAGATAATTGAACAACTATTTTTTTTGGTACGATATCTTCATTTCAGAGACTGGATGTCAGTCTAGATTCGGACCCACAATCACAGGTTACTGGCATGCACAAGGAACGAAGTCTACACAGCAAATTGTCATGTCTTAGGCGACTGGGCCACCCGTGCCCTCTCAACGTTTTGAAGTAAACTCGAGGCAGCCAATATGTTCAGTGTCTCTCAGTCTTTCCAGATTTTTGAAAAGGTTTCTGCATACACAACATGTTAACGACAGGCAACGCATCGTGCGCCCTCGGTCAAAAACAAGTCAAGTCCATATTTGAATTATCAGAAACCAGGCTTTCAGAAACCGAGCCAAAACAGGATTTTCAAATCGCTATTCACTTCACCCGGCCACAGGAATTAAAGTTACTCACCAGGCGATTAGTAATATTCCGCATGATCGCCGATCACGTGATGTCCCACTGTCACCCCATGATCCACTATAAGACAAGTCATCCTCAACGTTAATTTGTTGGATCATCGCACCTGTTGTCATTCTTGGTTGTTTGACAATACACCGTCGACATGCTGGGGTTTGATTGCCATGTTGCGCACAAGTCCTTCTCTCTTATCCAGCCCTTATCGTCACTCCAATAAATCAATCAACTTTATTCCTGTAATATTGTAGGTAATACAGGTAGTCGGAGACTAAGAGTTCCAGTTTATTTCTTATACACATTGCTTAATATATGTACATCAACCGTTTTTGTATTGTGTATTCGTTAGTGGACGTTAGTTACATTAAGCTTGTGTCTAGAGTAGGTATACTATGTTAGTGCTATTAATTGGGCTCTAAGATCATTTATTTTTCACATAAAAATATAATGATATTCGTCTTCTATGTAGCTGTCTTTACAAATAACACATATTCTGGCTTCTCGCTAGTAAATCTTCCTGATTGAATTCAGGATGGTCGATGGGCACTGCATCTTATCGTGCCATTTACAACACGCTAGGGCTAAGATATAGTATTCGGTATTGAAGTTAAATTTATACAATGAGTACTCATATGATTGTGTGTCATCGGTTAACGCCCCATGCCAATCCTGATTGAATGACAGTTTGAAAGAAATTGATGCGTTTGTTCCAACAGATAGCCAACACCTGCACATAAAAATAGCTGTAATTTTAGAGGCCCAGTTTGTTTGACCATTTTGCGCAGCATTAAGTAACAATATAAAGGACTTTCTAACAAACCTTGAGTGAGGCATATATGCATTTTTACACCAATATTTCGTGACGCGTTTACAGGTATAAATATATAGTAGGTATCTTTCACATTCACCATGTTGTCAGAGTTTGCAGTTGGAGATTATACACTAAGGAAGCGCGTACAGGCCAACAAATATACAGTTTCAATTTCTTCAAATAATTCACGATTTACGCCCCATATTTCTGCCCCAGAAATTAAAAATGCCTTATCTTTGTGTCAAATATTTTGAAAAATATATGAAATGGTAATGGTTTTAGTATCGACAATAATTTAGATTATGGAATACCTTTAAAACATTCTCCAAGCTATAGTCACTCAATACCACCGGCCGTTTTCGAATACACCCTATTACTTTTGGAGAGTGTACTATCCCGCATTTGTTTGTTTATGGAAGTTGGTGTAGGTGCAATTCGTAAATTAACATTGGTTAAATGTAATTATCTGCTTAACTAGTCAATACTGAGAAGGCCAAAAGCGGAACAATCTTTATTGGTGTCGGCAAAATACTATCCTGACTTTACTTTCACCATATAGTTGCCTTTTTTGGAACAGGAGACGACGGTGACAGGCTGTGGACGCATAACGTCGATCACATACTAGCTACTGAGAGTATTTCTGGGGGACAATACATTCTCTTCGTATATTTTGACGTTCCAGATTAAGTTAGATCCTCTCATTTTGACGGTTGATATGCCCGATTATTGGTCACATGTTGTTTGTTGGCATTGTGTATCTCAATTGTGGATTTCGAATCAGCCAAACCGGCCTGCTCCGATTGTTAATGTAAAATAATAAACACGTTATGTACAGTTATTCTGTAGCGAGCGGTAATGAGTATACACATTAATACAAAATATGATATATATATATGTTTTTGTGTGTGTGTGTGAGTGTGTGTGTGTGTGTGTGTGTGTGTGTGTGAGTGTGTGAGTGTGTGTGTATCATATGTACAACTTTGCGCTGTTACACCTATATGGTTAATATACAAATACCGCTCTCACGAAAAACAATTTTCCGAGAATCATAAAACTTGATGTGTCAGCACAGGCGATGTTTTGACGGAACGTGTGTCTCAAGTAAGCTGTGGCGGCTCTTTTCACTTAAGTATTGTGCAAACCATATTGAAATTCTAAAGTAGCCATCATTTCAAATACCGCTGTCATGAATCACCATTCCCCGAGAAACATGCACAAGAGGTTTTATATTATCCACGGCCTCGCGCACACCCACTTAGATTACAAATAACAGCGGGTTGTTTGCTAACTAAAACCTCACGCCCCAGCACGCCCTAAACAATATTCATGGACCATGCAATTCCCCCGTGGTGTGGGTGTGTTGTGGTGTAGGTTGGAGGGGATTAATCTTGATTTTGACATTTAAGAGAAAGGTCATCAAATCGCTCTGAGCCCTTAGCGTCTTTGATTGGCATTATCCTCACTCCCTACTCCTGCCTCAATGCAGTATTTGTGATCAGATTTGGAAGACACTGTTTACAAGGTTAGGAAGGCCTATTGAACGGGCTACTGACATGTTCAAAAAGCGTAAGTGAGTGAGTGAGTGAGTGATTAGTTCTAGTTATACCATGGCGTATCAGCTGAAGGCTCGATATGATCCAGGTCTCAGACGTATATCATTTTGGTGAAAGCCACGAGCATAGTGTGGGCAAACCTAGAAACATATTCGGGGCGAACGGAATTCAGACCCACAATCACAGGTTACTGGCCTGTACAAGGGACGAAGTCTGCACAGCGAATTGTCATACCTCAGACGACTGTGTTTTGAAGTTTTGAAGTAAACTCGAGGCAGCCAAAATGTTCAGTGTATCTCAGTCAATCCAGATTTTTGAAAGGGTTTCTCTAAACACAACATGTTAACGACAGGCCCCGCATCGTGCACCCTCGGTCAACAACAATTGAATTTATCAGAAACCAGGCCTTGAGAAATCGAGCCCAAACAGGCATTCAAATCGCTGTTCACTTTACCAGGTTACTCATTAGTAATTAGTTACTGATTAGATTAGTAATAATTTGCATGCTCGGGGACCACGTGGTATCCCACCGTTACCATATGACCCACTATTGATCAAGTCTTCTCTAACGTTCATATTTTGATGACTCGCTCCTGTCGTCTTTCCTGGTTGTTTGCACCCTGACAATACACCGTCGACATGTGGGATTTTGATTGCCAAGGTACACCTGGTCCTTCCTTCTTAACCATCCATTATCGTCACTCACTACCACTTTGTATTTCTGTAACCATCTGTTGTTTTTGAATATCCCCTACTCGTTTTGGAGATTATACTATCCCGCATTTGCTTTTTTTTAATATTAAAGTTGGTGTAGGTACACTTCGTAAACTAACATTGGTCAAAATGAATTATCTGTCTAATTAATCAATACTGACGAGGGCAAAAGAGAAGTAATCTTTATCGAAATCCTCAAAATACTCTCCTGACTTTACATTCACCATAAACAATGGTTGCAATACAAATTAAGAAGGAGAGATATCGTGTGGGGACATATTTCACATTCTTACACTCCCGCGTCGTCATGCCTTGTCGCGTAAGTGGGCGTATTCGGGACACAACAAGATCATACATTTCCAACACATGTCGCAAAAGATTTCCCGAGAATCGTGTTAGCCTTCATTCAATATAACTAGGTCAAATGTGGTTCGGAGTTAGGCAAATGTTGCCCCATGTGATCACGTAAACGACGAGTACACTCTAACAACAAACGTGTAGTACAGATATGTTGAAGTGATATCATATACTAGCCACATAAAGTGAGTGAGTGAGTGAGTATGGTTTTACGCCGCTTTTAGCAATATTCCAGCAATATCACGGCGGGGGACACCAGAAATGGGCTTCACACATTGTACCCATGTGTGGAATCGAACCCGGGTCTTCTGCGTGACGAGCGAACGCTTAAACCACTAGGCTACCCGACCGCCCCAGCCACATAAAGAAACAGTGCACGAGAAAATATATTCTGGATTGAAATACAACACAGCAAGAACAAAATGATGCAGACTCTGTAGCAGCTGATCGGACCATAAGAAAATGTCAACGGGACCTGAACAACCTCTGTTACGATGACGTCAGAAGATCAAAATGGAGTAGGGGGTCAAACGACAAAGTCACAAAGTCAATAACAAGTATGACCACCCTGTGCGTGAATCACAGCAGTGCATCGGCGACAGATGGAGTCCACCAAATGGGCATGGAAGGCCTGGGGAATGCCCTGCCATATCCTCCTCAAATCCTGTGCCAAGTCACGGACGTTATCTGGAGGATGTGGAAGACGACGCAGACGGCGCTCCATTTCATCCCACACATGCTCTATTGGGGAAGATGTGGAGAATTTGCAGGCCATGGCAGTAACATGACATTGTTATGGTGAAGGAAATCCATTACGACCCTAGTCTGGTGAGGACGAGCGTTGTCCTGTTGAAATGTCAATCCCGGGCCATGACGTTGCAGGAAAGGAATGACCACAGGCCTCAGAATCTGATCTCTGTAGCCAACACCGGTGAGATTGCCCTGAACAACCACCAAAGGGGTTCGGTGCCGTGCTGTTATCCCACCCCAAATCATCACAGAGCCACCTCCAAAACGGTTCCTCTCCACAATACAGTTGCGTCATAACGTTCTCCCAAACGCCGGTAGACACGTTGTCGCCCGTCACTGTGGGAAATGTTGAACCGCGATTCATCTGTAAAGACAACATTTCTCCACCATATTCGAGGTTGGCGAACATGATTTCGACACCATCTTAGACGGTTGACTCGATGACGGTGTGTCAGGATGGGACGTATGGCAGGGCGTCGTGGTCGAATCCCGTACTGACGTAAACGTTTCCTGACAGTGTTGGGATGGATACGGCGCAGTCCAGGAATTGTCTGGGACGTTGTTACTGCCGTTTGGAACCTGTGTCGGAGATGTGTAACTCGAATCCATCTGTCCTGTCTTGGCGTCGTTACTCGGGGACGTCCTGAACGTGGGTGGTCGGCAACGTCTTTTGTGTTCTGATAACGCCTCGCCAATGCCGATATCGTGTTACGATGGCATTGGAAATGTGTTGCCACTTGTTGTTGCCTCATTCCCGCTCGGATCATTCCAATGGCTTCATGACGCTGTGCAGCTATCAATCTTGGCATGATTTGCTTGTGATATGCTTGTGTCTGCGCCTGAGAAGTTTTGAATTTTTTAATGGCCACAGATCATGCTTTCCAAAGTGACAGCGAATTTTGAGTTGCACAAGCTGTGTACAGCTGCACAGGAGCACGTGCAGTAACACATTGCATGTGCATGGGCCCCCATCAATGACGTCATATCGCATGGCACGTGCATGAGCGTTTGAATGTCTCCAATAATTGCTCAAACCTATATTTCATATATGGACGGTGTGCCCTTATATCTATCACAGTTTCTTTATGTGGCTGGTATATATCATTTGTGATTACTAATCATCACAGCTTGCCAAAAAGTTTACAGGTCTGTTTGTTATTCATACCACCACAGCAAACATTTCGTACAGACAACTAGGAGTGTTTGTTCCTGAAGGCAAATGGATGTTTTATGTCAATGGTGTAAAACATGTTTGAGAGACAATATACCCACAGACCAAGTTTTCAACGCACATCCGTTTGTTAATAATACAATTTTAATCATCGTAATAAAAATAGCTTTTGTGACTGTTATTTCGAAATTATTTATGAACCAGCTAATTTTACATGAACTGAGTGCTACCTTTAAGAAACAAACATGATTGAGATAATCAATGTATTCATCTGAAGCCCTGGACTTCACACCTCACCTAATATGTTTCCACTGACCACATATGATTCCTTCTTTGTCATATAGAGTGAGTGAATATTATTTTACGTCGGTTTCAGCAATATTCGATCAAAATCACGGCGGGGGACATGTCGGGATCGAACCCGGGTCTTCGACGTGACGAGCGAACGCTTTAACTACTATGCTACCATACCGCCCCTTTTTGTCATATAGAGACACCGTGACTAATAGGTGATACAAAGTGTTATTACTAGATATTCTCTTAGTGTGCCGTATGCAACGTCTAACAAGATACCCATGCAGACACGTTGATACGAGTGTATATCCTAAACAAAAAAAGTCAAGGATAATTTCATATTTCTTTTGATAATTATTTTAAATGTGGACTGAGCAGAAACTTAAAAAAAACATCCACCAAAGCATTTACGATCCCAATTTTTGTTTTTTCAGGATATAAAATCTGTTTGGAAAGAAATTGACGTCTCCAGTGTTGTCCTTGGTTGTCTGTACACAATTACTACTATAATACTATAATTGCAAAATGTACTAACGGAAAAAGGTAACTGGGCTTCATTTTAAGTTCAATAAATGTACATTTATCCTGAAATCAAATAAATCATCTATCCATACATGTTCAGGAAAACATCTCACAGTTTGCATCTGTACGAGTATGTTCACACACGGCGCACAACTTTGTGATACTCAGACACGTGTTTTATTAAATATGAACGTTAAACACTGATTCTGTAGTTATCAGGTGCTCATAAAAAAACACTTTGTTTGATGTGTGTATACTAGTATTCTTAATTTTCCAAAAAACTTCCAACATCTCGTCTTTATTTTAGGTAGACTTATTGACACATATGGGTATTGCTCACTTCACCCAAAACTGTTGAATTTTACAGAAGCTCTTCATCATCATTATCTGCATAATTTAGTTACGGTTTGAATCAAATAACCGAGATATCCCTGTTCATTCACATCCCCCAAACCTGTCAAGAGAATTATCCTTATACCATTTGTACAATTTTTAATTCCCACCACCCATAGATGCTTCCAGTCAAATTCCGTTAATTTCCAATCAGTGGTACAGAAGAGTGTGTGAGTTAGCTGGTTTTTACGCAGCTGTTAACAGTATTCCAGTTATATCACGGCGTGACAGCTTAATGTTGGAGGAAAGCCCGAAGTGATGCAGTTCTCAGACGCTTACAACTTCGGTGAAACCCACGAGCACGGGTATGGCGCTGACAAACCTAAAAACATAATTGGGGCGAACAGGGATTCGAACCCACAATCATAGATTCTGGCGTGCCCAAGGGACGCAACTCTGCACAGAGAATATTGGCGCCTCAGACGACTTGGCTACCCGTGCCCCGAGTTCAGAAGAAGAAGTCGTTTGAAAAAAATGTTGACGTACGGACGACGGACTTACGGACTTACGGACGCCACGGTATGGCAAAGTTAACATAAAGTTAACATATTCACAATTGAGTCATTTATGCAAAGTGTTGATGAATCATATTTGAGCATAACAATATCAAATATTCAGTTTTAAAACATGGGCTATAAGCCATATGTAACCAAAGCAAGGCAACCTTACTGGGGATCATGGGAACTTATAGTACCACGGCTTCCTGCATGAGAACCCAGCAGGACTTACGTCATCACTCCAGCTTCTGGTGGTTGTGCAAAATACTAGCCAATATTTCTAAAAAAATCTCAGCATTGACTTGGCTTAAAGATACCGGTTCATGATAGTTACATGAAACGTGTGACCTGGAATGAGCCTTTAATAATGTCAGTTGATAATAGCATCACACCAAATTTAAAAACAAGCATTTAATTATTCACATACATATTTAAACTTTATTATACAGAGCCATTTCTTTCAAGTTTCTTAAGATGAGATGCCTGCTGACAGGGGAAAAAGAGATCTTTCACATTTACGCTTTGATAATGTGAATCCCTTGCGATTCCTAAATTCACACAGTCAAGCAATATATGCTTGACGGTGAACCTTTCATCACAAGTGATAAACTTAGGAGGTTCGTCATCACCTGTCTTCAACAGATATTTGTGGGTAAAACGACTGTGGTCATTAACACATCGTCGTAAAACGACCTCGTCATGTCTTGACTGACAACCCAAGTAGGTATGACCAATTGCTTTTTTAATTGAGAAGGTTATTGCTTCCAACCTGGGCGTCCCACATCTTTTGCATGAGATCCCGAGTATTACTCTTGAAAGTTGTTTTGAAATCACTGTACGGCATCAATATTGGAGATAACGGTTTGTCAAGAGCTGCTTTAGCTGCAGCATCGGCTTTTGAGCTACCTGTTATGCCTACATGACTTGGTTACAGCAAAAGACAATGTCATATTGGCCAGTAGAAAGATCATTGAAAAGTTCTAAAATATCAAGGATTATGGGATGATTTTAGGAGACACTTTTAAGTGCCCGAAGGCAAGACAACGAATCAGAAAAAAAATGACTGTTAAGATAGCTTTGCCCTGAGCAGAAAAAGATAGAACTAGAACCGGGGATTCTCAACTTTGCCACCATCCTTGGACCCGTCTGTAAAAATTGCCCTGTGGGTGAGTGAGTTTAGATTTACAGTCACATCGGCAGTATTTCAGCCATATCGTGACTACAGCAATTTATTTACATACATACGAAATATGTGTAAACTTTCCAAAATACCTGTCAGAAAAGAACAGTAAAATAACTAGAGTAACACAGATATATTTTAAACTAGTATGGGACGATAAAACGATATAACGATACATAACAATACATGACAAAAACGAGCTAGAGAAGTTCTGAAGGATCCAAGGCAAAGCCGTTGTCCTTGGTGATGTATAGAATCAATAATTTTTAGATTGCTTTTGCATGCTCCCCCATAAGCGATGGAGCTGTAATCCAGTTTTGAACAGATGAGAGTTTTAAGGTATTTGATATGGGATTTAAATGTCAAATGGCTATCAAAAATAAGTCCTAGGAATTTGGCTTCCTTTACAATTTTGATAGGTGTGCCATCCAAATATAACACAGGGTCGTGATGTGGCCTATATTTACAACAAAAATGTATACAATTAATCTTGGCTTTAGAAAATTTAAAGCCATTTTCCAGTGACCATTTTTGAATTTTATTAAGACATAACTGTAATTGCCTTTCAATTGAATGCATATTTTGACCTAGACAAGATATGTTAAAATCATCCACGAAAAGTGATCCATTTACAGAATCATTTGAAACCTTAGACAGGCTATTTATCTTAATACTTAATAGTGTAACAGACACTAACTGCCTCATGGGACATCCTGATCCTGATTATAATGATCAGACTGTGTTGTCTAGGAGTTCAAAATTTGGATATAAATTGAGGCAAACAGCTTCTCAATTCAAAAGCATGAAAATCCTTTAAAATCCCATGTTTCCATGTAGTGTTGTCAGCCTTTTCTAGATCGAAAAAGATAGACACTGCATGCTGGTGTTAATGATTTGTATTTATAAATGACTCTAATCTAACTAAATGGTCAATAGTTCTCAGGTTTTTACGAAAAACACATTACATATTTGTGATTAAGTTATTGGATTCCAAGTACCATGTAAATCTATTGTTGACCATGCGTTCCATGATTTTGCAAACGCAGCTAGTCAATGAAATGGGTCGGTAGTTTGAGGGATCGGTATGACCACCGTCCAGGATTTGGTATGGGAACAGCGATGGCGTTGTGCCATGATGAAGGAAATGTACCAGAGGTCCACATGTCATCGAATATATTCAACAAGGTTCCTAAACAAGGTTCTGGTTAATGTTTCGGGAGCTGATAATGAGCTTGCCTAAGGGCAATATGGAGTTAAGGAAGAGAAAATACTTCATTATGATCTTCACCATTATCTGAATTAAAATTAATAGTATTCTTTTCCTGCTGTTGTTTTGTATTTCTGGAATTGACGAGCATAGTTAGATGAGGAAGAATGTTTAGCTAAAGTTTCAACAAGTTTATTAGCAATATCGGATTTTGTCAGTTAACATATCATTCCCATTTTGAAGATGGTGGATACCAGATTTAGATTCCTTACCTTTGACTTTTGTTAATCATGTTCAATATATTCGATATCGGCGTACGTGAATTTAGTTTTGAAACGTTCGCTTGCCAAGACATGCGATTATTTTGTTTAAACGTACGTCATGCCTTGGCATTTATGATTTTGAATTAAATGAATTATGAACCATAGTATGACGATGGAAATAATTCTCAGCCTTCTTCCGTGCCTTCCTAGCTTGTTTGCAGGCTATGGTTTACGGATGTGTGGATTTGCAGAGGACTTTGGAAAACATTCATCAGCTATATTACGGAGTGCATTTGAGAAACATTTGATAGGGTCAGGAACATCAAGAAACAATTCATGTTTAAGTTGGTTTGCACAAAGAGTTTCATACAAAGGCCAGTTAACCTTTTGGAAATTCGATCTTGTTGATGGAGGAACGTCAGATGGGGTCACAGTCTTGAAAATGGTAGGGAAATGGTCACTTCCACAGAGGTCGTTGTGGACCGACCACTCAAACTAATCAAGCAAATCTGAATCTGAAATTTACAAATCAATGGTCGAGTATGTCCCAGTACCAGTATGAAGATATGTTTTGGAATTATCGTTGAAAATACATGAATCATTATTTGACATAAAATCTTCCAGCAGCTTTCCTTTAGTGTTGGTATGCGTACTGCCCCATAAGGGATTAGGTCCATTTAAATGAGCCAGTATGACACAGGGCTTTGGTAGTTGGGCTTAACGGGCTTGGAGATCAGTTTGCTGAAGAGAATATGATGGAGGAATATAAAGAGAGCTTAAAGTGAAGACAATGTGCAGAGTCTTGAAAATGGTAGGGAAATGGTCACTTCCACAGAGGTCGTTGTGGACCGACCACTCAAACTAATCAAGCAAATCTGAATCTGAAATTTACAAATCAATGGTCGAGTATGTCCCAGTACCAGTATGAAGATATGTTTTGGAATTATCGTTGAAAATACATGAATCATTATTTGACATAAAATCTTCCAGCAGCTTTCCTTTAGTGTTGGTATGCGTACTGCCCCATAAGGGATTAGGTCCATTTAAATGAGCCAGTATGACACAGGGCTTTGGTAGTTGGGCTTAACGGGCTTGGAGATCAGTTTGCTGAAGAGAATATGATGGAGGAATATAAAGAGAGCTTAAAGTGAAGACAATGTGCAGAGTTTGGAATCGAAAGCGTCAAGCATAACATGGTCATCTTTGTTCCACGAGATGTCGGTTTGACACAAAATGAAGACAGTAGATGGTTTAGGAACTGGAGTTGGGGAGGAAATTGCTGCTGTGTATGTTTTTACAGGAGGTGGAGCTGCAGATTGTACTAATTCTTTTGGATCCTGGATAGGTGGTATTGGTTGTATGTTTTATTTTCAAGATTTTGGACTCAAATACAAAAGTTGGACAGGGCTTGGAGGAACCTATATGCTCACCGCCACAGTTGGAGCACTTCATGTCACTCGTGCACTCTGATGTGTCATGAGCTCCACTGTAACGGCAGCACATGACCGCCTTACCACGACAGAATTTGGTTCCATGACCAAACTTTTGACATTTGAAATATCGAAGTGGATGAGGTACATAAACCTCCACTCGAATGTTGAAGTAACCAGCTTTTTTGTATTTGGGATTCTGGGTAGGGAGAAGCTTAAAAGGTAAGTTTGAGTATTCACAATGTTGCCTTCTTGTGTTTTCCTTGTGAAGCTTTTAACATTGACGACTCCTTGGATTTTCAGTTCAGCAGCAATCTCTTCCTCGCTCATATAGGAAAGACAGCGAGCTAGGTCTCTGACGATGCGTCTTGCTTGAGTTCAGTGTCTTGTGCACGGAAACACCAACCTGAGTATTAACAAGCTGCTGTAAACCCAGCAGATTGACAGATGGTTGCCTCCTTGCACATTCCACTAGAATGGAACCAGTCCGAAGGCGCGTAAGATTCTTCACTTCTCCGCAGGCACTTGGAGATAGCGAACGGATTTAATTTCAATGGAAGTCCAACAGAAAAGGATATAACTATAAACCGAGGCCAAGCATCCTTAACTTCAGGCGAAACTTCTTCATCTGACGAAGTTGACTCTAAATGTCGACGTTTGTTCGTCTTCTTAGAACCAGAAGTGAGTGAGTGAGACATGGTGGGATAATATGCTTCCCAATTGCCCCCGAGTGTCAACAAAGACGATATCGCAGTGGAAGCCAGCCTGCAACACCAGGGTTACAGAGGTGTTATACTCTAGTAAATATCGACTTGAATAGCTATGAGATCCAAAAGAAGAAGTGTCAGGCTGGTTCGGCCCAAAATACTATTCCTTAGAATCACAGAATTCAGAGGTCTCTATCACCAGATTGGCCCATGAGCCACAGCCTCCTGGCAAAAGACTCTAGGCAATTTTGTATATCAATAAGTAGTTTATTCCAAGTCCGAAAGATTACATTTTTGAAATATCAAAGATTGGCAGACCGTTTTCTTTGCACAGGGCTTGGCATGACCAGCAGATTGATAGAACCGGGCCCATTCTACCACCCGTCTAGGTGGTGCTGAGGACACATTCTACCCCGGGTCCACACGGGGGAAGAGCTATTAGCGTTACCCAGCACTCACCACGAGGGGGTTGCTCTTCACGAGTGACTGGGCCTGTGAGAATTATATTGAGTTCGCATTTATTTGTAAGCTTGTTGATAAACCAAAGGATTTGTTTCTGATTTTTTTAGTTGGGTTAGAGTGAGGTTTACCTCTGGCGACACCATCTGCCAAAGATTAGAAGACAGAAGTCGGGAAGGGTATATTGTATTTAGATCTATTTTAGATGCAGTGATCTGGTGAGAATTTTGATTCCAAGTGGTGGAACCAGGTTTGACAGATTTGGAAACAGGTTTTCATATTGAGCGTGGAAAACAACAATAGTAATTATCATTAAGACCGAGCTGTAGCTGTCTTTCTATTGTATTCATATTCGTACCACAACAAGAAATGTTGAAATCGTCCACAAAAAGTGAACCATCAAATATTTTAATAACGCCACAAATTAGTTGATAGAGTTAAAATGAGTTCAATGTGTTACGATGCTCGAAGAGAAACATTTATGTATGTGCTAAAGTAAAACATGAGTTTTGAGCAAAGGAACATTTTCTCTTACATGGGTCTGCCATTCTTCTCCCATGGGCGACATAGTTTACATTTTGAGTTTTCAAAACTATAGTTTACATTTTTTCGTTCTTTTTATATGCCCATGAGAACATGTTCAATTTTGTAAACACCTTTGACAGAGACTGACCACAGAATGGAAAGTTTCTGGACAAATTGTTTTCCAGAATTAAAATGGGACATGTTACTTTCATTTTGATATGTAACTTGCTGAAGTTATGTGCATCACATTCGAAATTTATCCCCTGCCCCGATTGTGTTTTCTTGTATACAATCGGCAATCTAAAGGCAAGAGCGTTTATTGTATTGGAGATGCGGGATGCACTACGACACATTGAACTTTCAGATTTCATATAGAGTGGAAGATAATTGAGCAATATATTAAATAATTAGGGAGACAAAATGCATTCTTGTCTTACCCCAATGTTGGAGTTAAAGGATTGTGAAATGCCCTTGTCAGTTTTCACTTCATAAGAGATATTGTGATGATATTATTTTTCATACATTTCCTCAGATTTTATTTGATAAAAAATCTTTGTTAGGAGCAGTGATCTGTCAATTGAACCAAAGACCTTTGGAAAGTCTACAAAGCAACTTAAATAATTTTCTTTTTACTTTTTGTAGCATATACTGATGTTTAATGAACAAATACATTATCTGATGTTCGATATCCGCCTGTTAAAGGTTTTTCCAAAATTTATCATTTCTTCTTGCCCAGGTATTACCAATGCAACATTAAATTGAACTTCACTCACTCAGCAAGGCAGATAAACGAGTCTCCCATTCGTCATATTTTGTTATCATTGTCAATGGCTGACTAATGTCATGAAACGTGTTTCTGGTATGCTTGCTGTGACATGATTAAATAGTCACCTCTACGTTTGCTTAGTGCACGCTTCTGACGAGTATCATTACACAGACACTGACACTCACATTTTAAGCGACCCTGGGTAATGAGTCATTTGCTCAACGCATTTGAAAAACATTTATCAATAATTCTACTGCATGTAAGTGTTTAATGAGTAACTGAAATCGTGCACACCCTCAGCGATTACACAAGCACCACGGTTACCTCGCAGGGAAAGTATATATGATCTTATTGTTTACCCGAATAGGGGCGAGGTTTGTTCAATGATATCTAAAGTCCTTAAACTGTGGGCTTAATCGTACTACACTTCATGGCCTGTCCCCATGCGTTAGTCTGTCATGGAAATGTTGTTCAGAGTTAGACATTCTAACAAAGGCATCAGTCAGGCGAAAATTCGCTACCTGGCAGCTAACGTCCATGTAAGACATCCAGAATAAAAAAAAACTCGTCTATAATGAATCGCCTCTTCCCGAGAATCATGAGTCAGCACGCAAACTAATATTATACCCACGACCTCGCGCATACCCACTTAACCAGGCAGACATGCAAAGCCTTAAAAACACTTGCCAAGAGGCAATGTAAATATTGCATTCTATCCAATAATATTTTTATGGATATGGTAGATGAATGTTATGTCTTAACCCAATGCTACTATTATGATGACCTGCATTTTAATCTTTTAAAGGCTCGTGTCGAAAGAATCCTTTAATTTATTATTTTATTGACGAAGATTCTCTCATCACAAGTGATACTAAATTGAGGAGACGACGGTGCCAGGCTGTGGACGCATAACGTCGATCACATACTAGCTACTAAGAGTATTTCTGTGGGACAATACATTGTCTTCGTATATTTTGACGCTTCTGTTTAAGTTAGATACTCTCATTTTTACCGTTGATCTGCTCCGATTATGAATGTAAAATAATAAACGAGTTAAGCACAGTTTTTCTGTAGCGAGCGTTACTCGTTAGGTAATGTAACAAATGTTTTATTTTGGATAACACTTTCTTTGTAAAGTACACATTAATACAAAATATGATTGATATATATATTATATATAAAATGTACACCTATATGGTCCACCTACATGGTTAATATCTTGCACCAGGGTGTATTTGAAAATTATAATATCTGACTATATACTAGAACTTTGACGTGGAGTATGGTGAGTGAGTAATAGAAATATGGTCAATAGTTAGTCATTCTTAGACAAAGGCGAATAACAGTTAGGCGAATGATCGCTTTTATCCGTCCAATCCATACAAATACCGCTGTCATGAATCACCATTTCCCGAGAATCATGAAACTTGATGTGTCAGTGGGCTGTGGTTCAGTATTAGAGCGGGTCCGCCTGGGGGCTCTTTTCACTAAGGTATTGTGCAATCCACATTGGAATTCTAAAGTAGCCATCAATACAAATACTGCTGTCATGAATCACCATTTCCCGAGAAACATGCACAAAAGGTGCAGGAGTAGGGTGTGTGGTGTGTTGGTGGAGGTTGGATGGTGGAGGTGATTAAATACAGTATATTATATATAATATGTACAACTTCGTAATGTTCCACATGGTTAATATCTTGCACCACGGAGTATTTGACTATTAAAATATGTGACTATAAACCAGAACTTTGACGTAGAGTATGGTGAGTGAGTAATAGAAATATGGTCTTTTGTTATGCATTCTAATGAGGGCGAATGACAGTTAGGCGAATGATCGCTCTTATGCGTCCAATCGATACAAATACCGCTGTCCCGAGAATCATGAAACTTGATGCGTCAGCTGGCGATGTTTTGACGGAACTTGTGTCTCAAGTGGGCTGTGGTTCAGTATAATAGCGGGTCCGCCCAGGGGCTCTTTACGTATTGGAATTCTAAAATAGCCATCAATACAAATACCGCTGTCATGAATCCCAATTTCCCGTGAAACATGCACAAAAGGTGCATGAGTAGGATGTGTGGGTGTAGTGTGGAGGGGATTAAACTTGATTTTGTCATTTAAGAGAAAGGTCATCAAATCCCTCTGAGCCCTTAGCGTCTTTGATTTTCATTATCCACAGTCCCTACTCTTGCCTCAATGCAGTATTTGTGATCGGATTTGGAATGCATTGTTTACAAGGTTATGAACGCCTATTTACATGATTTAAACTCGTAGAGTGAGTGAGTGATTAATTCCAGTTATACCATGGCGTATCAGCTGAAGGCTCGATATGATCCAGGTCTCAGACGTATATCACTTTGATGAAAGACACGAGCATCGTGCGGGCAAACCTAGAAACATATTCGGGGCGAACAGGACTCGGACCTAGTCGTCTTACAGACCCTGATACAAATATATCAAATACAGCCCGTGCAAGTCTATAATGTTTGACAAGTCTAGATTACTGCAGTATCTGAAAATGCAGAGAGTCTCGGGGCTTATATTTTTATTAAGACAATTGAACAACTATTAGACTAGATTTGTCATGCCTTAGACGACTGGGCCACCCGTGCCCCCTCAACGTTTTGAAGTAAACTCGAGGCAGCCAATATGTACAGTGTCTCTCAGTCTTTCAAGATTTTGGAAAAGATTTCTGCATACACAACATGTTAAGTCCAGAATCGAATAATCAGAAACCAGGCTTTAAGAAACCGAGCCCAAACAGGCATTCAAACTGCTATTCACTTCACCCGGACACAGGAGTTAAAGTTACACATCAGGCGATTAGTAATATTCTGCATGATCGCCGATCACGTGTTGTCCCACTGTCACCCCATGACCCACTATTAGACAAGTCATCCCCAACGTTCATTTTTTGGATCATCGCACCTGTTGTCATTCTTGGTTGTTTGACAATACACCGTCGACATGCTGGGGATTGATTGACTTGTTGCGCACTAGTCCTTTTTTCGTCTCCCCCCTTATCGTCACTCCAATCAATCAGTCAATCAACTTTATTCCTTCAGTATTGTAGGTCATATACAATGGTATTACAGGTCGTCGGAGACTAAGGATTCCAGATTTTTTATAATACACATTGCTTAATATATGTACATCAACCGTTTTTGTATTGTGTATTCTTTAGTGGACGATATAAATACATTAAGCTTGTGTCTAAGATAGGTATAATATGTTGGTGCTATTAATTGGGCTCTTAGATCATATTCATCTTCTTTATAGCTCTCTTTACAAATAACACATATTTTAGCTTCTCTCTGGTATATCTTCCTGATACAACTCAGGATGGTCGATGGGCACTGCATCTAAACGTGCTATGTTAGGGCTACGATATAGTATTCGGTAAATTTATACAATGTGTACTTATATGATTTTGTGCATTCAGTTAACGCCCCGTGCCAATCCTGATTGTAAGACAGTTTGAAAGAACTTGATACGTTCGTTCAAACTGATAGCCAAAACCTGCACATAAAAATAACTGTAACTTTAAAGGCCCAGTTTGTTTGACCATTTTGCACAGCATTAAATAACAAAATATAGGACTTTCTAGCAAACCTTGAGTGAGGCATATATACATTTTTACACCAATATTTCATAACGCGTTTACAGGCATTAATAGATAGTAGGTATCTTCCACATTCACCTCTATGTTGTTAGAGTTTGCAGTTGTAGATTATACACTAAGGAAGAGCGTACAGGCCAACATATGTACAGTTTCAATTTCTTCAAATAATTCACGATTTACGCCCCATATTTCTGCCCCAGAAAGTAAAAATGTGTCAAATATTTTGAAAAATAAATGAAATGTTAATGGTTTTAGTATCGACAATCATTTCGATTATGGAATATCTTTAAAAAATTATCCAAGCTATAGTCACTTTATACCACTTTGGTAACCATCGGCCGTTTTCGAATACCCCCTATTACTTTTGGAGAGTGTGCTATCCCGCATTTGTTTGTTTATGGAAGTTGGTGTAGGTGCAATTCGTAAATTAACATTGGTTAAATGTAATTATCTGTCTAATTAGTCAATACTGAGAAGGCCAAAAGCGGAATAATCTTTATTGGTATAGGCAAAATACTCTCCTGACTTTACTTTCACCATTAACTATTGTTGCAATACAAATAAAGAAGGAGAGATATTGTGTGTCGTTATATTTCACATTCTTACACTCCCGTGTCGTCATGCCTTGTCTCGAGCTCGTATTTGATATTCGGGACACTCAACGAGGTCATACCTGTCTAATGCCCCCATTACACTACAACCACGAATATCCCGAATCACCCTGAATAGGAAATTGTTCATGTTCGTAGATAAATCTCAGTCATTTCTTAAAGTTCTTAAATGAATCGTATTGGATTCCCAAACATTCGTACAGTTCGCGGGAGTTCGGTCGAATCGGCGAGAAAGTTTATCAGCAACTTTCGTGGAAGAATCCCGAATTGCAATTTCGTGTCTGTATCGTAATCAATTGGTTATTAATTCTTATGTTCCGTAGCAGCTTCGTAATCGATTCTTTTGCATTCTTGGCTATTCTTAGCGATTCGTGGCTCCCAAAACTTCTTGTCCTCAACCCGAAAAAATCCCAAAACAGCATAAATGTCCCGAGTCAACTACGAATCATGTAAACAATACGATTCCCCAAGGACCAGGACCAGAGCAACACATGCTCTCAGTTTTTGGCAATTTGCACGTATGTTCACACACAGCGCACAATTTGGTGATACACATATTTTTTTTAATATGAACATTACATAATGATTGTGTAGCTTTGAGGTGCTCATAAAAAAACAACTTTTGTTAAAACGTAAATTGCAATGCCAACGTTTACCGCGCCGTGGGTATGCTGCAAACAGGAGTTGCGCAAAACGAAGTTAAAAGAAATATTAATGTTCAACGAATCACAGATCCGAATTCAACCGGTTGAGGGAGCACAACATCCGGCCCCAACGTCCAGCGTTTCGCCTAATTTTACTTGCACGTCAACGTCAGTCTCGCCTAGCATCATCTAAGAATCAGAAGAACCAATGGAGACAGTATAGTGCTAAATGATGAATCCACATCACCAACACATGTCAAGAGATTAAGAATGATTATTTTTTTATCAAGATCTCTTGTCTGAAGAAGAATATTCCCTCAACCTCAACAACCTTAAAGCTGAATGGGACAAGCAAATTCACGTAACACCCCCTTCAAGCTGCTCCTTAAGTACCAACGTCTCAACAGAAATGCCCGGAAATAGATTAAATGGCGGTCATAGGAAAAGCTCAAGTCAATCTTTAGTGTCCATACAGATTGCCTCTCAGTGCATGAAATATAAGAGAGTCTGGGGTCAAAACGATCTTTTCACCTGCATAGTTACAGTAACCCGTGACCCATGAAGTCTTTGAACATTATTCATAATATGAAAATGACCACCTGCCGTTCATTAGTATCAGATATTCTTTTAGTATATAAAGATTTTTTTCACAAATCTACTGAAGTGAGTGAGTATGGTTTCAGTCATAATCGTTTGGCGCTTCTAATTTAATGTAAATGTATAAACAATAATTAATCATTCAATATTTTAAAGTGGCGTAAAACCTTACTCACTCACTCACTCAACCTGGTTGAAGCGTGTGGCGCCCATTTGCGGTGTTCCATGTCAATATATATGCTTGAATGTAAGATGTGTCATTACGCTAGAAGTGCACGTGTGTTTGTTGCGTAGGTACCCGGGGCATGTCACTTTATGTTTTAAAGTTCGTTGGACATATGTTCAGTAAAATAGAAGGATATGTAACTGAACCAAAGGTGATGAGCGGCAAAACCTTCAGATATTAGTTGATCTTATTGATGCAAGTAAACAAAACTGTAAGGAAAACACCAACGGCTTGGTATAAAAGCAAACTGTGAAAATCCGCAAGAAAAGAATAGCAGAAACTTAATGTGGGTGTTTCGGGTTAAAATATGACATGGATTTCGTTCATGGAATGGGGTAATATAGATATCGTTTAAGAATTGCACATGATATTAACGATATAAATGAACGCATCTACTTTCAGACCCGATTTAGTCATTGCATGTAGATACAGAAAAGAATAAACTTTCACTTTCTTAGGCGACATCAACTGCACACAACCTTTGTATTATTGATATTCCACCAAATAAAGGGTGCTGTACCAATGTGTTGATATTCTACATGAATGTGTTTTACAAACAACAGCCAAACGTATATATATATATTTGAATAATCACGTTTACCCAACAGTTCAGCAGTAAAAAAAACCCATAACAGGAATTTAATATTTATTAAAAACCCATTGAATCAAATACAAGCGACAAAACGGGTGTTAGTGAAAAGGTGAGCTCATCCTGCCCGGACCGTTGGCACCAGTCACAAACACATGCAATGGAAAGTCAATTGTTCCCCTGAAAAACACGGGAACATATGTGCAAGTCTCCTGTGATCTTATTTCCTTTTCTGGTTTCTTTCATATCTATTTTATTTTTTATTTTTCACACAATGCTGATTGACTGAAACAAATGAGTACCTGTGTTAGAGTTTAGCAAAAACAAACAATTGAATGTATATTTGTTTTAAACATAAAGAGATAAAAACTCTGAAAGTAGGCAGACATTTGAACTCGACCCGCAAGTATGGTAAGGATAGATGCAACAGGCCAGTTAAAACAAACTGAGAACTTTAAACGAAATGGGAATATTACAAATTGGCAAAAGAAAAGAAAAATGAATGTATCCTTTCAGAACGCTAACATGAAAATGGGTGAATTTTTACCACTTCAAGTAAAAGATATGGAATGACATCCGACATAAGATTTGCCACTTAAGTTTGGAAATGGCATCCACATGTCTACCATAAAACTTCTTAAAAGTTGTACTCTTGAACTCTCAAGCATTAAAACAACGTAGGCATCTGGTCAACTATGTGTTTAACATTCTGAAATAAACGTGGACATGATAACTCAAAGGCGTACCTAGAGAGTAATGTCAGAGTAACTCTCCATTCCTTAAAATATTGGAGCAGAGGCCCCACAGGGGCCGCGGCCAATTATTTTTAAGGAAAGGAGAGTTACAAGGATATTCCCCAACTTAAAACTCCTCCCTACTTTTAAACTTTGACAACATATTCTGTATTCTATATTCCAGAACTCTTTTTAGACTGTATTTGTACTGTGTGAGTCGCCCTTGAGTGATGCACTTGGAATACGTTCTCTGCCACAGTTGCAAGTATGACAAGCTCCGTCGCTAGCTGACATTGACAATGCCAGGTTTACAGTTCTTTATAATTTCGTTGGGTCCTCAACCAGTATCTATCAGTAACGCCTGCACATTGTCAATACATGCTGACGAGAATAATAGGAACTATAGAGCCCCGAATAGTGAGTGAGTGAGTATGGTTTTACGCCGCTTTTAGCAATATTCCAGCAATATCAAGTTGGGGACACCAGAAATGGGCTTCACACATTGTACATTGAATCGAAATAAGGATATATATATATATATATATATATATAAAATCTGATTTGTTTCTTCTCATCAAAGGTTTATCTAATGGCTTTAAATATGAACATTGTTGTAGGTAATCTGTTCTACCACAAAATATATACATATTGAGCACACAATTACACGTCCCTAAATCAAACGATGCGGGTTCGAACCTCGCTGATGACACGTTTTCGGGAAAGAAATGAAATTATTCACTTGTCAATAAATGTAAAAAATAGTTCCGTCCATTCCAAGTGGAAATTTAAATTTATTAAAATGTTGGTTCAAGATAATGTATAGTTGACAAACAACTCTCCATTCATGACTGCGTAGGGATCTCTAACGCTTTTATTATCATCCACTATTTCCTATCAGGGTCCCATATGCTTTGACATGTGACACTATGACTTGGGACTGAAACCAACTTACTATTGCCTTGGATGTATTAAGAAATATCCCTCATATATCATATGACTACGTGCATGGTTGTCACATTTCCATAATGTCATACTACTGAGAGTTGTACCCTCCTACACTTATACAGGTCACTAATCCGTTCAAAACTTGATTATGGCTCGATCATAACTGGTGGAGCCTGCAAAAGTAATTTACAAAAACTCGATACCATCCATCATCAAGGCCTGAGGCTTTGCCTTGGAGCCTTTAGAACGTCTCCCATTCACAGTCTCTATATAGAAGCAGATGAGCCTTCTCTTAAACAACGCCGTTTAAAATTATCTTTACAATACATCACTAAATTATATTCTAATCAGTCCAATCCAGCTTTTGAATGCATATTCAATCCTCTCTACGAAGATCTTTACAATAAGAAATCAACACTCACTCCACCACTCGGAATCAGAATAAAATCTGCAATATCAGCTTCTAATATTCAACTCCAAGATATAGCTCCTACTAAACTTTGCTCATCTCCTCTTTGGCAAATGGTAAAGCCAGAGGTAGACCTTACATTAACAAAACTAAAGAAATCAGACACTAACGAATTAATTTACCAACAAGAATACAGTCAATTAAGAAACAATTATGACACTTATAAATCTATCTTTACAGATGGATCCAAGGATGGTGGCGCAGTTGCTAGTGCCACCGTCATTGGATCCAGAACTATATCTTCACGTTTACCTGATAACAGTTCCATATTCACTGCAGAAGCAAACGCCAGTTTTACAGCACTTAAATATATCAGTAATCAATCTAAAAATAAACAATTCATGCTGTTTTCAGATTCTCTTTCATGCCTTCAGGCGATTAAAAATATGTCACCCTAACATCCACTTTTAATCGAAATTCTTGAATTATTTAATGATCTTGCTACTGGCCAATACGACATCGTCTTTTGTTGGTTACCAAGCCATGTTGGTATCATTGGTAACACAATGGCTGATGCTGCTGCAAAGGCAGCACTCAACAAATCTGTGTCACCACTTCTGGTCCCCTACAATGATTTTAAACCTGCAATTAGATCTTACATCCGTGATCTGTTGCAAAAGAAGTGGGACACTCAAGTAGGTATCAATAAATTACATGAAATTTAACAAACTATGGTTACACCTACTTGGGCTGTCAGTCCAGATTTGAAGAGGTCATAATACGACGATGTCGTATTTGCCACAGCAGATATACACATGAGTATTTATTAAAAGGTGAGGATCCTCCGTTTTGTGTCCCTTGTGATGAAAGAATCACGGTCAAGCATGTCCTGCTTGACTGCATTGATTTTTCCATCACAAGGGATAAATATTATAGTGTCAAAACAGTCAAGGACCTTTTTAGTCAAGTTAATTCTCATTTAGTATTGCACTTTTTAAAGGAAATTGATTTAATACATAAATTTGGATGTACATAATATGTTTTTATATATTGGTAGTGCTAACATATAACTTAGATTGTTAGTGGCTGTACCCTCGAGGGGGGTTGAAGTAGCGTAAAAATGTTGTCCCCCTAAGAGGGTATGTATGTTCCACGTCATTCGAATTATTTTTATGCATACCAGACTTTTAAAACGTAGCATTTTTGTCATTTTTAATCTTAGGCTTAACTGGTAATCTATCGCCAGTGACTGCAGGGATGATATAAATCCTGCCGAACTTCCCACAATATGACAGAAATATAACATCTTTTAGCCTCACTACTTACACTATCAGTAATTCACATCACTAATGGATATTCAAATGTGTTTTGACCAAGAATACAGGTTTAAGCTTCAGAGTTAACAGACGCCTTTCCCATATGGGACTAGTGGCCTGAAACCCTCTTCTTAATCTGAACAATTAGTATAGGGCTGCAGTCTTTGGTTTAAATTCATGGAGTCATTCCGCGGTATGTTTGCAATAAAATTAATAAGATGGAAGCAGCATTCACATAGGTTTAAAGCAGAAGCTAAAAATATAAAGTAAAGATATAAAGTGTGACAAAACACTCAGTCTTGAGCAGCTGCAGCTGCTGCAAATTCTGCCCTTTTCTCTTCCTGTTCACATGCAGCATTGATAATCTGTTTGAAGGCATGAAGAAACAGGACGTCTGAATTGATATCACTTTGTGTTTCATAGCAATAGTTGCGGACAAAGCTGATGGTATTCGGTGGTGTTCCTACTTGTTTAGAAATATACTCGACCTTCTTCTGTACTACCGGTGATGAAAACAGTTTGTTCAAATTCTGTGTATCTTTGAAGCAATGGTCTACTTCATCCAGATGGGTGAGTATCACATGGTACCCTAATTCTGCAAAATATAATAAAGAGTGAGTGAGTTAATATTTAAAGTCACAGCGGCAATATTATAGCCATATAGTGACTAAATCAAGTTATATATTAATACATAGAGACATTAAAATTTGTCGACAAAGGACAATAAAAACACTAGACTATCACAGATGTAGATTTAAAACTAGCATATCAGAATAAAATTCATAACAATTCAGAACAGTACACAATACAAATGGGCTATAGATCACCAATAACCAAAGGTAGGTCACCATACTAGGTACCATGGGGACTTACGGTACTTCTGCTACCTACATGGTAACCCAGCAGGATTTACACCATCCCTCTGGCAAATATAATAAAGAAATATATATTCAAGAAATATATTATTGAGAAATAAATAGTGTCACACAACCTCAGTTCACCTGGGGTACGTAGTCAACAGTATCACTTGTCAATAAAGACAGCCACTTGGCAAATATTTCTGTCAGCATTTATATTATTTTCTGATATATAAACACTGAGGACTAATTACGTTATATATATGCAAAAGTAACTTCCTTTCAACACCTTTTTCTTAATCTGCACAGTTTTATTATTTACAAAATAAGTAACTGATTTAACTTTTAGATTTAAAACACTTCAGCCATATCTAAATTGGTTCAACCGTTTCTGAGGAGACAAAATCTTGCCACGGCAATGTAGCTCACCTAGATATGAAGTCAACAGTTAAAAATATCAACAGCCGCTCAACAAAAGTTGGACCACTCAGTCTGTAGTGCATGTGGTAGCTGTGACAGTGTCTGCAGTTCATTAAGACGCTGTTGTAGGTGACTACACAACTCTTACTTAATGTATTCTTTGATTTTAAATCTAGTGATTTATAGGGCCATGGGAGGAACTGTACATTAAGATTCATAGGAATTCTGCTGTTGCACATGGTGTATGCAGTCAAGCATTGCCATGTTAAAAGGTGACATTAATAAGATGTGTTGCTGTAGGATTTCATCACAATAGAGTTGGGAAGTTATACTCCTGCACTAGCACTAGGTTAGTTGAAAGTGTTGGGGAATTCCGCCCACATCATTCCTATTACTGTTCAAATTGTTCATCGGGTACACCCTTGATCAAGCTGGATGCAGCATAAATATTGACTCATTGTTGAGTTAAACAGTTTTCCGTCGCTCGCTAGACCGTACTCTAAATGCTTCACAACACAGTCTTAGCAGTTTACAATGTTGTTGCATCAAAACAACACCTTTGAAATGCTATCTGGCTCTGAGACCTGCCTGAGGACATCTTTGCTGCAAATGGCATAGGCGGTGTTTTATGTTCTCCCATTAGATGGCATGAGTGTGGTGGTTCCACACCTGAGGATCAAGGATGGGAGATACTGAGATACCTGGTGGTGTAGCAGTCGATGTCTGGGCAAGGGCAACGTGGGCAAAATCATTGGTTGGAGAAGCCATGCTGTTGGTGATGGTTGGTCTGGTCGGGAGAGGGATTTGGCTATGACATTGTTTATCCAGGGAATGTGCCTCTCTTAGACCTTGACGTTCAGGGAGTTGATCAGCCAGTAGAAGTCGTGTGTCAGCGACAGGAGTGACAAAAGTGGTGAGGCCAACCATGTTGACATACCAGATGACCAATAGATTGTCCAACTGGATCATGAGGTGTTACGCATGAAGGAGCTCGGACCAGATAGACAGTGACTTGAATTCGAGGTTGTTGACATGGAGTCGTTTTTCGTTGATGGACCAGCGCCCTGTCACCTGTAGAGTGTGGAAGTGAGCTCCCAAGGAAATGTGCAGGAACTTTGTGATCACCTTGGTAATACGAGTGAAAAGCCATGGGGACGAAGAAATCAAAATCAGGAGCACCTTCCATTGTTGATAGAGGCCTTGAAAATTGAACCATAGGAAATGGCAGTGCTTCCGTATGATGGGTATGTGTAGATAAAGGTCTTGAGGATCAAGACTGTCTATGTAATCGCCTTGCCAGGTGATCTTTCAAAGAAGCAAAATAGACATCATGTGAGTGGCTTCACACATTGTACACATGTGGGTAATCAAACCTGGGTGTTCTGCGTGATGAGTGAACACTTTAACCACTAGGCGACCCCACTGGCAAGACGTCATGAGAAAATGTGGTGGATTTTGTAGATACAACGCGTTGAACGTCTTCATGTTGATGATCATCAGGAGCTTCAAGCTGTCTTTCTTCAGGACCATCAGCTGGAGACACTCCCTGATGAGATGTGGATGTTGTTGGAGGAGTCAACCAATGACATCCTGTATTTATTCCGCAGACGGAGAGTGACAAAGGGATCTGCTAGCATGGATCAGTTCGCAGAAAAAGACAAAAATGGTAGGTATGGGGGTGAAGTGAGTCATTTAGAGGAGCAGTCGCCTGGCTTGGCTGACTCCATGATGTCCTTGGAAGCAGTGAAGGAGACGGAACACCTGGTGGAAAAATTGTGACCCCGTCGTCCTGGACGACCACGACCTTGTCCTTGAAGAAGCATTTCTGTGCTCCAAAGAACCTCACTGAGGACTCACTGGGAAGAAATGAATTGAGGTCGAGGGGTGAGGGGTATCGTAGGAGGGGGAACTATCCCGACGATGCCAATGATCCGAGTGACTCATAGAAGGGGAGTGATACTGAGATGACGATTGATCAGCTGAAGTGGCATATGATTCATCCTCAAAATGATGGCGATCATCATGTCGAACAGGAGAGGTCAGTAACGAATCTGTAGCTCCATTACTAAGCCGTGTCGTTCCCTCGGACGTTTAGCGTCGAATTGAGAGTTGCAATCGTTAGAACAGGAACGCCGATCCTCCGATAAGAAATGCCCCTAAAGTTGATCCCTAGAACGTCGATACTAAGATGAAGCACGGACATCCTAGTCAAATTTTAGTTGAGGACAAACTTGTACAACTGATCTGGGGCAATGGCAAAACCTGCTCCATTAACGTGAAAGTGACTAAGTCCTGCGGCGAATCTTTCAGCACAGCTATGCCTGGAACATCGCCTCGAGGAATGGAGGATGATAGGCTGACTGTCGGAAAGTGCTGGCAAGGACGACTGTCGAGTCTGTCGAAACTGGCTGGGTCTATAGAGACGCACACGCGGACGTCTAAGGCTGCTGGCTGCTCTGATGTAGGTATTGACGTAGACACACTGGTGAAAGCTGGTTGATCCAATGTGACGGGAACATCGTTAGTGAGGAAACTGTCTGAGACACCATCATCTTCAATTGACAAGGCAGGATGGTATTCATCCCGCATGTGGCACTTGCAATGGTCGTGAGGGTCAGCAGTGGAGTAAGTGTAGTGATCATGTGGATAGGCTTGACGTTGATCATGTTTGGTATCCATCCTCACATCAAAACGTGTTGTAAATTGTGTAATTAATGTGGAGGTAGCTTACTCAAAGTAATAAAGTAAATTCATGTATTCTCAATAAGTCAATACATGTCACCACAGGGTGGCGATTGGAAGAAATTTACATGGCAAGGGTAGTCAGGTGATCAGGTCATGCAAAGTCACAATGCACAGGATTAAAGTGTGTGACCCATTTGTTTGGGTGGTGACATTGGTGATGCTGGGATGTGTTTGGATGTTTGGTTTTTAGAAGCAGGAAACTTTTTTACATATGGATCGAAAGAAGAAGGCAGAAATGAAAAGTGTGAGATAGGATAAGTTAATACATTACTAAATGATAAACATTTGGAAGTCCTTATGAAAACTTTGATCCTATTTTTTCACACTTCCAAAAAGCAATTAAAGTTTACAGACACAATACAAAGTAGAATTCCGTACACGAAACATTTCCATATGCATATTCCTGTTGATGAAGCTTTAAACATATTGATTATTAGATTAAAACTTTACCACAAACCACAGATAACTGCATCCAGAAAACTCATTCAAGAATCACATTTAACAAATCTTATTTATGTTTATGTAATGTTAAGGGGTGACTTCCAAATTGAAACACAAATGTTAACCAAGAAACCGGTACACATAGAACTAAATTGTGAAATCAGTAAATGACCTGACAAGATCAGTAAATAATCCAAAACTCAAAAGCACAGTTTCAGGTTTACAATAAAAAATGGCACTACAATGTCACAAATAAGTGGCAGCAGCAAAGTGTACATGAAGTTACAGGCCCACAAGTGTTGTTTAATCCTGTTACATGTTGACTTCCTGATTGATACAATAACTTTACCCAGAAATCATTACGCAAGAGAATTCAGTGTGAAACTAACAAACAACAAATGAATGGGAAAATTAACTAGGTTTACAAATCAATCCAAATTACTGGAAAGTTATTACAATGGCAGAAGACAATAGAGAGGCAGAACAAAATTCAATGACAGTACAATTACTAGGGTAGTAGTGAATATAATAGCAGTGGTTCTAGCAAAAAAAAGGTCAGTGATAATAATATTTGCCTAGCAGCGACAGTGTTCAAGCTTCCTCCGCTAGATATCCAGGGTGAAAACAAGGATCTTCACATAACTGCTGGTCTTTATGTATTGTGATATGAGAGAGGCATGCTCTTGCCCCCCTTACATAGTCTAAATACCTTCTGAGAGGTTCTGTACAATTCGAATTCTTTATTCGAATAACAGATTACACTTGACTCCAAAAGCATCTACATATGATTTTAGTTATCCTGACTCATACTAATGTGCTTATCTCTTCTTATTCCCGAAAAGTAGTGCAAAGTTTCCTGTGCTGTGTTCTCAGAGAACAGAAACACATCTCACTCAACTCACATGCAGGCACACCGGAACCACGCAACCAACCCGTCAGACACATCAGTCGTTATTTACCCCTAAGATTCTTAAGTCAAAATCACAATAGAGGGAGCGGAGACAGCTGGGTAGAAGCTTCAGCGTACGAGTCAGGATGAGTATTATGGACATTTTTACCATAAAAATAAATATTTTATCTTATCCTGACTCATACTAATTTCCTTGAATCTCACAGTTGGTGGCTGGTCTCACCTCGCTGTATGATTCTGACGTGGTCTCTTCTGTTTAAAATACCCATGGGAACATGGTCAGACATCTTTTAGGCTCTGTTGTTGTTATATGATGCCTGTATTGGGGTACCACCTCCTCTTTGGAAAGAAAGGAGAAAATCATATGATTTGTGGATTTTGTAAAGCATGCATAGAATGTCATTCTATGCTCTGAATTAAACTGTAACACAGGGGAATTCTCAGTCGGTGGTTATGGTAAAGTGTCCTGACGTCACCAAGACAACGTGTGAATGTACATCTAAAACTTGTTAGTTTGTTGCTGTGTTACTACCAATGGTCCGAATTGGTGTATGCCAGCAACATCTTGTGCCGAAGTCTCTGACGTAATGATCCGTAAAGACAGAATCTGATCTCCAGAAGGATCCTTTCATAATAGTTAGAATAGAGCAATTCCCATGTAGGCCTAGATTCGATGCTATCACATTGACTTCATTTAGGTTGGACGCTTTAGGTGGGTCCAGACCTGTTGTCCTGCAAGCTCTGAGGATTACTGCTCTCATCCAGAAGGAAATAGTTGTCATGGAAACTTTGGAGGAAGCATTTCTCATCTACAGGATGTTAATCTTCGCAGTCTTTGTCTTCTAGAGCTTGTCTTTTGAAGATTAGATGATACATAGGGCCCTAACTTGGCAAAGGCATAAGTCCCAGTTGTCCTCTGATCCTAGAATGGATGAAAGCACTGTGACATGACTTTGCCTATCTGGCTGTCCAGGGACCTGTTTTTTCACAACGAAATCCAATCTCAAGCCGGGATGGGCCGATGCATGTTCACCATTGTCAAACCTTGTAGGACTAAAGCCGAGTGCGTGTGTTTCTGACATTCTGGCTGCTGCAGCTAGTGCCAGAATGAACAAGGTCTTATGCGTCAGATGTTCGAAATCAGCTTCTTTTGATGGTTTGTAAACATTGCCAGTAAGATGGGGCAGCACTGTGTCTCAGTCCCATCCCAACTTTGTGGGATCTCAGTAGGGGCATCAGTTTGGGAACTTTAGAGAGCTTTTCTCCGTGTGGCGTCTACAAATAGATGTTGATTGTATTCCAGCTCGTTCACGTAAGTTCCTCCTCTTTGGAGATGTTCTTCAGGTGTTGTGTAAGTTGAAAGTTTGAGTTGTTTGATATCTAAGAAAGGTTTGAGAAATTTGTGTATGGGGTGAAGGTGAAGTCTGGCCGATACTGTCAGAACTTTGGCGGAAGTGAGTAGACCTGAAGTCACTCGCCATTGGTTGTTCGACATCTGTTTGTGAATTTCTGAAATTCGACAATATGTGTCACTAGCCGTGCATCTGATGTTGAACTCATTCTAAAGACAAATAGCATAAGGACACCCACAAAAGAAACTCGCAATACTGATTTACAAAGAAGGCTTTGCATAACATTTTTATTACGTATGACATGCATAAACGCTCAGCTGTCTCAATGTCAAAACTTTCAGTAGTTTATTTACCCTAAAAAAGAAATTTCGTGAATTAAAAAAGTTCTGGCCAAATTTCTCGACAAACAAATATTAGAGACGGCCATTGTTGACTTTTGGCGCTTCACGTTGAGCAGAATGCAGTCCTATTTTTTGTTTATAATGTTATCATTTTTAACATTCGATCATACGCTTTGGTTAGCTGATGGAAAAGAAAACACTCAAGTGCCTTAATTTCTTAAAATAAGCCACTTCCAGAATATTTAATTGAACACAAAAACAATCTGAATCATAAAATAATCCACTGGATGAAAGTTGTATGATCATGGCAAGGCCAGTAAACAAACAACTTCACATGCATCATGATATCTTTATAGCATTACAATCATTCAGTTACATTTAAATTAATTTTCTAGAACTCTAACACGGATGCATAACTCTTTGGGAAAAAATATATAAACTTTCTGACATTGGCCTCCTGTTGACAAGCCGACCAAAGTAAGAAACATTGTTTAGTTGAACAAAGTTAACAAACGATGAGAATAACTAAAATATTTTTTGATACACAAAATATGATCTGATATACATTCTACGTAAACCATTCATGTGTAAAATAATGCTGATTACGAAAAATTCACATTTTTATATATATTGCGAACAATAGAAAATGAGCAGAACATATAACAAAACATTTCATCAAGTTCATAATATGATTATGACTGTGATCCTTGAAATTGTTTGGTTTATTTTGATAGAAAAGTGATGTCTTGTCACTGAAGAAGAGGCCGGTTAAGTTGGTTAAACCCAAGTTAATCGTATTTTTTTTTATAGGAAAGTGATAGAAAATTAACTTTATGATATCAAAAGTTAATGTATATCTTTGAAACTTAGGCAATATTATTCTAAGTAGATCTACAAAATCATATACCTATTTGTGTACCAAATCGCTGGAACTTTTGGGTAAACAAACCACTACATTCTACCTGGATTTCGTGAAACGATGGGATAAAAAACAAACTTTTCTCATCTGAATGATTACTTTTCACAATCTAAGACAAGAATTTGTTTTAACAGAACAGGTAGATCTACACGACTCATCTTTTGTCCTAAAAATAGAAAAAAATGGACACCTCAGAAATGAAGGCTTAAAAAGTTATAATTCTACCTGTCTAAGGTGTGACAAGGTCTATCAAAGAAAAATCATTATGAAAATCTTTTTCATTTTTTTTATGACACTTACAATTTCTGTCACTTAACAAAAGAGAACACAAGGAAAGACAAATATGTTTTTGATTGAAAATACGACTTTCCTTCACAATTATTATTTCATTATGGCATGTTGCGATACGGTGATTGCATACAAAGGAAAAACAGGTTTGCAGCAGTACATGTATGTGCAAGTTAGGCCACATAAGCTGAACTAAAGTCATGGGGCATGGGTGAAAAAATGCATCTGGCAAGGGTTACCATGTATACAGGCACATTTTACTTCACTCCAACCACAAGACAGACATATAGAACAAGATAAGAAGACTGAGAAATATGGAACATGATGAGGACCTTTTCTGACTGGATATTCAGAAATCCATCAAATGATCAAGGATGTCAGATCCAAGGCAAGTGATGATCTGCATTTATCTAAAATTCTTTACACATCACACTGACTGATAGGCAAAAACCTGCTGACCACAGGGACACGAGGCTCACTGCCAGACATCCGAGCATACTGCAAACACACTGTACAGTCCTGCCAGACGAATTACACATTATTTCATTGGTGGGAACCCCGAAAAAAAATACATAAGGTAGGATATCTCCAACAGAACAGAACTGCAGGAATTGTCAATGTGCCCTACTACTTTTTCAAAAGATAGCATTCTCTTAAAAACATGTGGCTAACTCACCAGCTTAAAGGGCAAGTTCACACGGCAATGAACCTAATTTTCTTGTACTTTTTCCACAATAAAAGTGTTAACCTAGAAGTGTCATAGACAAAAATATAAAAATATCACAATTAATTAACATATGTTTTGCATTAAAACGATTTATATTTTTCACATTTACCAAGTGTTCTATTTCCATAACAAAAACACCATGGCTTATGCCCCTTGCAATATGACGTCATTGGTGCCAATTGATAAACATTATGACGTCATCATGCTTTGTTAGAGCCGCTTCACGTGGTGTAGGTCCAGGTGTGTGATTCTAGCGTCTCAGATGCCAGCCAGCATAGCGTTATGCTGAGTCACCACTGCGTCGGAGTGTGTCGTAGGCCATGTTGTTTTACCGAAAACTTGTACTTGATATCTTTTGCGTTGAGAATAGACATGGACCCAGTTGAATTGGCACCAATTACGTCATAATCTAAGGGGGATAACTCAGGCCTGTTGAGCTCGAAAAACGAAGGCCTCATAACGGCATATCATTTTCACACTATTGTGAGCTTCCTACTTTCACTGAAAAAAATGAGTGTATATTTTCAAACACGGGTGGCCCAGTCGTCTAAGGCGCCGCAATTCGCACGCCAGAAACCTATGATTGTGGGTTCGAATCCCGGTTTGCCCCGATTATGTTTCTAGGTTTGTGAGCACCATACCCGTGTTTGTGGGTTTCACCGAAGTGGTAAACGTCTAGGACCTGCATCACTTTGGGCTTTCCTCCCACATTAAGCTGACACGCCGTGATATAACTGGAATACTGTTAAAAGCGGCGTTATACCCAACTCACTCACTCACTCTAAAATTATGCTACACTCTATACATGTAATAAAAGGAAAACTATCCTAAATTTAATGAAAATATGTAGCATTTTATTTATATATATAATATATATATCACGCACTTGAAACACATTTTTTCACACCCATTTTCGCGCACCTGCTGTGGAGGGTGATCATTGCTAATCGACGATATCCACGTATTGCGTGGGACACAATTATTATAGTGAAAACAAAATTATATAACTAAATATAACTTTGAATGGTGATCCTTAAATTTCAACAAAAGTTCAAATAAAAGATACCCAGAAACTTGCGTGTGGCATGTTGATTTATCGTCGACCGTTTCCATGTCAAGGTCAAACTGATTAAATAATACGCCAATTATATCGTCAAAAACACTTTGTTATTTCATATTAGTGGTGATTACTGATACTATGTAGTGATTATTGTTTATGTTGAATGTGACAGGCGAAATATTTCAAAAAGAAAGATTGTCAGTGGACTACACCTGTCTGTGACAACACTTCCGGTGACCTTTGCACTTACTGAAATAATGCTTCAGACAATCTTTATTTTCGTTTTTCTCTTGTCATATTAAACGGAAAATGACAAAAAACATTTTTTAATTGAGAAGATTGTCAGATTTTGCCAAGGCATTTACGTGTAGGCAATGTAAACTTTGTTGATATTAAAAAAGTTCTGCTGAGGTTGGGCGAAGCGCGCCATGTTTGATTTTCGTACGTTTGCTAGCATCATGACATGGGATTTGTATTTTCATATATCGTAAATATTTAACCAAAACGCTTGAAATTAGGATTGGTGAATATTTATAAGTCACTGTTTCCTGCAAATTTTATAACATGACACCTTAGATTAACCCGAATGTTCGTATTTGTGCAATTGGCATGGTGATCTCGAAAATGAAGGTTTTTTGGTTAACGTTTGGATAATAAATTTACTGAAATGAAAAAATAAAAAATCTAATTTATACACAGTTCAAATAAAGATATTGGAGATATCATTATTGAAATAAATGTGTACAAATATAATGATTTAAAAAGGTTCCTAGCATGAAACGCAAACAACATTCAATAACATAATTCAGTAAAATAAAATTTACCAATTTTGTGCTAGCTTTAGTCTGATTGAAAACATCAGGACATTTTTATGTAGTATAGATTTTTATCAGGAATACATGTGCCAAATATTCCTTCAATTGGCCCTTGTCTTATGATGTTTAATGAAGCACATACTGTTTGAAATCACCCACCCTCTTTAGAGCGTCTTAGAATTTATCCAGCAGGCAGGAGTAAGAAGTCTGAAAACAATTCAGCAGGCTAAAGGTGAAGGTTCTGTCCCGTCAGGAACATGATGCTCAAGAACTTGAGTTCTTGGGACAGTTGGAAGTCGAACTTCTGATAATTTACTAACCTCCCTAACTATGTTAGTAATTTACAAGTGAAATCCAGTTGAAGTAGCTTTACTTGTTCATGATCCTGAATCCCGTCATCCAAGTAGAATGTGCAACGGATCTTTTTCTTGTGCAGAAAGGCCATACATGGCTTGATCACCCATGTAAATAACCACCGGTCGTTGAAAGGGTAGGACGGTACATTGGTAATGTATACCTTTGTATAGGAAATACTGAATTTCCTGGAGGCTGGATGAATGGGGATGTGAAGTTCAGCATCGTGAGGATTGATGCTTGCCAGAGTGTATAATCATTTTTTGTTGTTGTGGCAGGCGGATCATTCTTTTGAACATACTTCTTGTTGAATTCTTTCATGTCGTAAATTAAAAGGAACTTTTTGTTTGTGTTCTTTTTTTGTGACAAAAGAGATAGGTGAATACAAACTTGGAGTTTTTCGTGTCTCTACTGCTACTTCTATAACAAGTGTACAGATTGTGTCTGTCAGCATGGATTGCATTGTCTCCTGATATTGAACAATCAGCGGATTGAGAGAGAGGGGAGGTTCCTTGCATACAACTGGACTGTAACCTTTTCTGAGAAAGTTTGATACGAACAGGTCGTCCAGGATGCCCCAAATTATCCAATTATCTTGCCAGTCATCCACCGACATAAGATTGCTGTTACTGACAGGCTTGTGGTGAAGGTCATTCAACAGCTCCCTTTCAACAATAGGCATTGGATCCTCTGGATCCCTGGCCTCCGTCGGACTGATCATGTGGTCTGTCCTGGGGCCTTCGAACGGCTGTGGTCTTGTCTCCTCAATAGCCGGTGGATCTTGTCCTTCACATTGATTATTTGAACTGATTTGATGAGCATCTGGTCCTTGCAGTCCTTGGAGCACCTCCTTAATGATTCAGATGTGGCCATCAAAGAATCCCATGACTGACGTAAAAGAGGTAGTTTGAAGACAAGTTAAGCATGAACAAATAGCTGAAACAGACAGCTTGAACACAATTTGCTTGGTGGAGAAAAAAAAGTATGACATTGCACCAATAAGTTTGATAATAGCAATGATCAACCATCTCAGAAAGAGGTAAGGGATGTAGAAAAAATGAATGCTCATTTTATAAAAGCAATGGATGTTATGAAAGAGATGTTAAAGATTTATATTAAACTCGAAGAATGGGAGAATGTCAAAAAGTTGGATCAAGAAATTAACAATTTGGAGGAGGAAAGCAACTTAGTTCTTGACTCTGTTAAGGGATATCTGCAAAGCTTTTTAGAATCAAAGAGATCAGGAAAAGGGATATCTGCAAAGCATATCAGAATCAAACAGATCAGGAAATAGCTCTGTGTCCATGAGAAGGTTACACAGGATATTCAATAAGGACCAAAGGTCCAGAATTATTCAACAACAAGTGTTGCATCTCAGCAACAATCTGAAGTAGCTGACCATGAACGTTTGATCTCTGAAGGACATATTGATCAATCATCAGCAACACCTGAGTACAAGTTGTTGCAACTGCACCAATATCTCTTGGGCGAAGCATTGAACTCAATTCAGTCTGTAGGTCACAGCTCAGTAGCTGATGATGTTGCTCTGAATGTCTGAGGAAGAGAGCTTTGTGGGAAGCGGCAGCAGATTGCAATTCCAAAATGAGGAAATTTGTAATTTTAAGCCAATTTGTGAAGGTCTTGTTGAGGATCCTGAGAAATGTGCTGATATTTAGAATGTTGCAGTCACAAACATCAGAGAATCTGACAGGGTAGAGGAGTCCTGCTTTATCCCACTTTGTTAAAAAAGATGACTGAACCTGTAATAATACAATATCAAAGGTGGATGTTTGAAAGGGACAGATAGGAGAAAGTAGAAGCAGAATTTCAGATTGTAGCAAAGGAAGCAGTAAATGGATTGCCTACACCAGGAAAACGACCACAGCCAAAACAGAAGATGTCTAGCATTTTTGTCAATGATTTTATTATTTATGGTGTATGATCTGAACAGCATGAAATTTGGAACTGCAAACTTTTCAAAGGTATGCTTGTTTCTGATAGATGGAATGTAGCCCAAAGATTGAAGCTTTGTTTTCCTTGTCTTAGGGGCATGGATGAACAACTTCTTTATTACAATTAGTGCGACGTTTCGGTGTAGATCCTAACACGTTTATCAAGCAAGGGATGGATAGGGCTAAACAACATAGGTATATATACACTTATTGACATCTAAGTTGTTACAGTGACTAGTTGATGGACACAGAGAGGTGATTAAGCTAATTGGAAGCCAGTGGATGACTAATGAACACAGAGTATACAAGCAGGGTAAACAAGCAGACTGATGGAGATGATGATGTATTAATTCAGGATGATGGACAAAGGGATTTAGCAATTAGGTGATGGTAAGCAGGCGGGATGTAATAGCCTCGTTCTCTGTTCATTGCTGGCTGGATCCTTTTGATGTAGATGGCTTCTAGGAGTTTTCTGATTTTGTAGTCTGATTGGTTGTTGGCCAGGATCTTGATTAATACAATTCCTCTATTCAATCTGACTTTAATGTGACTGACAACTTGAGATGCCACAATATTACCACCCACACATCCTCGGATTCCTTACCAGTGGTAAATACATATCCGCCTGACACAAAAACAAACAGTGACAGTATATCTAAAACTGATCCCAGTATATCAAAGGGTCTGACAAACACATCTGCTACTGATAATGTTACCCTGGAATATCCTAACCGCAGTACTGGTATTTGTATCTGGGACATCCATGGCTTGAAATCAAAAGTTAAGTATTCTGAGTTCATAACATTCTGCAAACAGTGTAATATCTTCTGTTTCTTAGAAACAATGTGTACTGATGCATTAGATATCTTGCTAAACATATTTAATGAGTATGATGTATTTGTCTGTAATGCCAAAAGATCTGCAACTAAAGGTCGGTTTTCAGGTGGCATAGCTGTATGCATACAGAAATATCTATCGTCACAGTACAAACAAGTTTACTGCCAGTGGGATAATGCCCTTTTTTTTAGATTGACAAACCCAACCTCTTCTCTGCAATTATTCCTGATTTTCATCGATATTCCCCCTGAACATTCTCCTGTCTATGTTAATGAAGATGGAACTGAAATTGACAAGTTGGAAGAGCAGCTCTGTCAAATAATCCATGACTATGGGGAGGGGATTACATTCATCTTACGTGGTGATTTCAATGCTAGAACAGGAAGTGAAGAGGATTTTATCATGAATGATGAGACTGACTATTTACCTATTAATAAAGACCATAAATCTGATAATTTCTCTTTACCCCGTGCGTCATGTGATACACAAATCAATAATGTTGGTAGATCATTGCTAGACCTATGTAAAATATTAGGTATCCATATTGTAAATGGTTGATCTTCATCTGATAGAAATGGAGATTTTACTTTTGTTTCCCATACTGGGTGTAGTACTGTTGACTACTTTATTGTATCATCTGAGGTTTTCTCTAGGGTTATTGATTTGGTGGTTCTTAACAGAACCGAGTCTGACCACTTGCCGGTTCTATGTAATATGGAACATGTCTTCACGTCAGAGTTCCAGAATAAGCAAGCTACAGAGAACACTGTTGGTACTACCCTCACTCCTGTTCCTAAATATAGGCTTCCTATGGACAGAATACCAGCATATCAAGAATATGTTTTTAGCAGAGAAAGCAGTAGAATGTATGACGATTTTATTTCTGTTTTGCAAACTGACATAACTGCTGCAGTTAGGAAATTAGCTGATATACTGATCTACTGTGGGGAAAAGGCGGGGGCAGTCTGTAGATGGTCTAGAAATAAAACCTTTGAAGAGCAACCGTTATGGTTTGATGCATGGGAGTGCTGTCAACTTAAATCTAAGAAATACATGCTACTAAGTCATTCAAGAGTGACTCAAACTTAAAAGACTATTTATGTGCAAAAACTGAATTCAGAAAGAAGTGTAAAACTAAACAAAATAAGTATAAAAAACATATGAGTAAAAAAATAACCGAGGCTGCAAATATGAGTGATTGTAAAGAGTTCTGGAATACTTTAAAGCACTATTTGAGAAGTAACGCAAGACAAGGTGATATAACCCCTGACACTTGGTTTAGATATTTTAAGAATTTATTAAATCCCGATTTTAACAGAGATGTAAATGAATTTGATAAATCAGTTCAGGATTTTTTAGATTCCCATTCATGTCAACATTGTAATTATATGCCTTTTACTGACCAGCTCCTATCAGGTGAAATTACTGAAAAAGAAATTAAACAAGCTTTAAATTGGTTAAAAGTTGGTAAAGCAGCCGGTGAGGATGGTATACCCCCTGAATATCTGAAAAGTATAACAAATTTCATAAAGCCGTATCTTAGGCAGTTTTTTTTTATAAAATTCTAGATACTGGTGTTTTTCCAGACTCCTGGAATATAGGAATGATTATTTCTCTACATGAATCTGGAAACATATCTGATCCAAGCAACTACCGAGGTATTTCTCTCTTAAATGTGACTGGCAAATTGTTTTCTGTTGTAATTGAAAAACGTATTAGAACATGGTTAGATGTGAATGACCTGTTATCAGAATCCCAAGCTGGATTTAGACCCAACTATTCTCCATCAGACAATATATTTATTCTTCAATCTTTGTGTACAAAATAGCTTATCAAACCAAAGGGCCGTTTTTATTGTTCCTTTATCGATTTCAAAAAGGCTTTTCATTATGTGGATAGAAAGAAAATGATGTTTTTTATTAATTACTAAAGGATTAACAGGCAAATTGTCAAATGTTCTACAGAGCATGTACTCATCAGTTAAAGCATGTATGAAGACAGATAAAGGAATCACTGAATGTTTCAGAACTTCAGCTGGTGTAAGGCAGGGTTGTGTACTCAGCCCTGTCCTATTTATATTTTTCATAAATGAACTTGTAACTGAAATGTATCATGAATGTGATTACGGAGTTTTTGTGTCACAGGATATAATTGATATAATGCTGTTACTATTTGCTGATGATATTGCTTTATTATCATTTTCAGTTAGTGGCCTCCAGAAACACCTAAATGTTCTCCAACTATATTGTGAGAAATGGGGCCTTGAAGTAAATTTGAAAAAAGCCAAATGTTATTGTTTTCAGAAAAGGTGGTATTCTAAATACAATTGAAAAATGGACGTATTGTAATATTGTTTCATATTATAAATATTTAGGATTGACTGTATCTTCTCGATTAGCATGGTCAACAGCTTGTAAGCAGTTGGCTCTGCAAGCATCTAAAGCCTTGAATCCTGTCTATAGAGTTTTTAAAGAAAACAAATTTATATCTTTCCGAGTTGTTTCGGCCATTTTTGACAGAAAAATAGCACCAATTCTGCTGTATGGTTCAGAAATATGGGGATGTCATTATAATGATTCCATAGAAAAAAATCATGCCATGTACTTTAAACGTTTTTTAGGTGTAGGTAAATATGCCTCTAACAAAGCCATTCTAGGAGAAACTGGTCGTACCAGTCATTTTGTTTCATCCCAGCTACGGGCAGTTAAATATTGGATAAAGCTACTTCGTATGATTTCAAATAGATTTTCTCTTCATTGTTATAATATGTTAAAAGCCTTGGATGAAAAGGTTTTTATGCCATTATACGAATATAAAATCTTTACTTGTTCCTGAAAAATATGTATCTGTACTTCAGGATAGAACTTTGAGAAGATCTTTGTGTAAATTACGTATATCATTACATAATTTTAATGTTAACAATGTCAGAAAGAAAAATGTACAAGATAAAGAAAGTAGTTTATGCCGTTATTGTAATGAAGTCTATGTTGAGGTCGAGTTTCATGTACTTCTCATTTGTAAATATTATCAGTTTCTTAGAAATAGATACCTCCCTGTGATTTCAACTATGTACAAAGATGAACAATGGATGGAAAATTTGTTAAACTCCTGCAATGCAAATACAATATCATCTCTGTCAATATTCCTGAAGAAGATGTTTGAAATTAGACGTTAATATTTTATGTAAACTTATTATTACCTACGCGTGACTGTACAATGTTGATACATAAAACCACTACTGTACTATAGGTCATATGGCCTAAAATATTGAATAAACTTCTGTCTGTCTGTCTGTCTGTAACAACTTAGATGTCAATGAGTGTTTTATATACCTATGTTGTTTAGCCCTATCCATCACTTGCTTGATAAAGGTGTTAGGATCTACACCGAAACGTCGCACTAATTGTAATAAAGAAGTTGTTCATCCATAGAACTCGTCTTACTTCATCACTCCAACTTCTAAATGCCACTCAAAGAAGGTAGTATATCGGGTTGTTCAAAGGACCAGAACAGATTATTACATATGAAAACTCCATAAAGAATGAGTTCCTTGACAAATATACTTGTGCCTACAAAGACAGAAATAACACTGAACCAAAGTTGATGAGTTCTGTTAGTTTGGGTCACGATACAGGACACACAAAATCTCAAAAACATGATGAAACTGAAAGAGATCATGCAACAATGCCACCAATGTCCAATACTTTGATAGTTCTTCACACAGTTCAAATGGTATTAAAAATAGGACTGAGAGCATTTCAGTACCATGTTGGATGATGCGAGCACAAAGTCATACATCAACGCTGACATTGCCCCTGAGTTTGGTTTACAGGGTGAACTACAGAAGACGTTGCAAATGTTCTAAACAGTCGCACATAATCGCTTGAGACAAAACCAGTAGAATTTGAGCTTGGAAGTATCAGTGGTGTCCTTAGTGTGCAGATGTCGGCAATGACAACTTATGCTGTGGCTGGTACTTTGAAAGAGATTGAATGGCAAAAGCATGGAAACAAATGGACATATTTGCAAAATAAATATACCATTCCATACGAAATTTGCAAGGTTGATTTGCTTATTGGTGTCAACCATCAAACAATTGTTATCATTGTTAATAATTCTAAGAATACTACCTCATCATAGCCTTAAATCCTGTATTTTGGCTGCAGACACACTATTACGAAATCTTCAGTTGATGGTTGAGACAGGTCGCAAAGAGGTCCAGATGCGGGCTGTCCAAAACGGAGGTTATCCAGGTAAAAGCGTCTGTGCAAACAGTCCACTCTGTAGGTACATTCCTCCCCCTCCGGGATAGGCTGCCCCCTAGTGTGTTCAGTTTGCCTGGAATATGTCTTGCTTCTATCCGGCAGGTGAATGAGTTGGCGAAGGCAAATAGCTGAGTAGTTTGCGTCATCAGCGAACTGAATTTGGTTCCGCCTTGCTTCTGAATGAAGGCCACCACTGTCGTGTTGTCTGTGGCAATCAGGATGGATGATTTGATGAGGCGATCTTTCCACGTCTGGAGAACATAATAGATTGCTTTAATCTCTCTGCAGTTTATGTGTAGAGCTGTTTCCACCTCGACCATCAACCCTGAACTTGGAGGTCATTCATGTGAGCTCCCCAACCTGAATCTGATGCATCTGTGAACGGGTTGTGTTTGAGAGCATGTAGTCTGAGATGAATCCCCCTCATTACATGATCTCGTCAAGTTCACGAGGTTAGATCTTGGCTCAGGTGGGGAGGTATGAGTACCTGTGTATCCAGGGTCTGAGATCGTAGGGAGTTGATCCAATTCTGTAGCGAGTGTAATTGTAATCTTCCTCTGTGAGTCATATTTTGTAGAGTGGACAGCGTTCCCATGAGAGACAAGCACCATCTGATCAATCTGGTAGGTTGGTCTTGGACTGAGTTGATCATGGCTATGGACTTGTTTAACCAGTCCTCCGGGGGGCAAAGATATCCTGTATGTAGAAGAAATCTGGCCCCGATGTAGGCTATGTTTTGTCCCGGATAAATCTCTGACTTGGTCGGATGGCTAAGGAAACCAAGATAAGACATAAGTTGGGTTAGGAATGTCACATCCTGAAGAAGCTGGGTGTGTTCCTGATTGACGGCCAGGAAATTGTCTAGGTATCCATGAAGTCGTACCATCTGTAAATGGGCGAAGTTGATGACCGGCACCATTATCCTGGTGAAAAACCAAAGGGTTACTGATATGCCAGACAGTAGGACCCAGAACTTGTACCAACGGTCGTTTGCTGCGAAATGGAGTTACTTTCGTGATGAGCGGTGGATTGGCACATGGCGATATGCATCCTGAAGGTCAAGGCTGATGACCCAATATCCTGTTCCGAGTGAAGAAGGGGCGGTCAGGTAGCCTGGTGGTTAAAGCCTTCGCTCATCAAGCTGAAGACCCGGATTCGATTCCCATCATGGGTACAATGTGTGAAGCCCATTTCTGGTGTCCCCAGCTGTGATATTGCTGAAATATTGCTAAAAGCGGTGTAAAACCATACTCACTCACTCACCGAAGTGAAGAACGTAGTTTCCTGACTTATTCAAACTGAAATCGTGGTGGTGGGACCATGTACTTCTTGTTGAGCATTTTGAGGTCTATACTCAATCTCCGAATGGCCCGTTTGGTGAGGAGGGTCTTGATGGCAAGGTCAGCTGCATCCAGTTTCGCACCTTTCAGGTGAAACCTGTGTCCCTCCAGATGGGATACAATTTGAGGGCGCTTGAGAAAATGTATCTTGTACCAATGATGTATAACGTCTAAAAAGTTGTCGGCCGTAATGTGTTTCCAATTTGCTGCGTATGACAAAAGATGCCCTCCCACTGGACCCTGTTATGTTGAATGGCGGGAGTCATGTATCGTAATCCAAACTAGTTTGATAGGATCTGCGACCTGGAGGGGGGAGTAACAAATCATCTTCTATCCCCGCAACCTCCGAACCTCTATGGCCAGATCCATGGCGTTTGGAGTCTGAGTTCAGAAAAAGAGTCTGGCTTGTCATAATGCCGTGATGCCTGGTAGGATTCTTCTTTTCCTGATGGGATTATATATACTTCTTTCATGGTGGTTCATGGAAAGAGGAATCCCTGGCTGGTTCTCATGCTCTTTGGGCGGGTGCTGTGGTCCATGTGCTTTGACTGCAAGGTTGATGATAGACACTTGAAATCTTTCTGTCGTGTCCTGTCTGACCTCGTCTAGGATCGTGCCCAGCTTGTTGTTAAAGACCGTCAGTGATGTGACTTTACCCAGCTTGCTGAACTAGTCATCCAGTGGCTGTGATACATGTGTCTGATGCAGCTTCTTCCTCATAGTCGGAAGTGGAAGCTGATCATTGTGACGGACCTTCTGCACGTGTGTAACTCATTTGGTCTAGGATCCTGGAGGTAACTTGGCCATGGTAAAGTACGGTGGATGTGGGATGACGAAGACGGAGCATGGCTTCCGGCATACTTGAGCATCTCCAGAGGAGGCGACTGTTCATTCTGTGGCTGGGTGGTCGGTATGTAGTGATATATTGATTCTATCATGTCTAAAAAGGACAACGCCGGTCCATACTCCCACGGAGGTGACGTGACCGGTTGATCTGCGCTCTCTCATTGTGACGCCCCAGGTGTGTGCAGGAACCTTTGGCTTGTCTAGCCATGCCTATGGAGCCTGTGCGGGACTGGCTTGCTCTAGTGACTGTAGCAGACGATTCAGTTCGGTCCATGCTGCCCATGCGGTTTCTTTGACGGCTCAGCTGGTCGGCTCTGGGGTAAGGCATTCTTGCCACTTCCCTGGTCGTCTCGAGATATGGGTGTGCTGGACTTCCTTGATAGCCTAGGCTTTGATGATTGCTTAACCCCGTCTGGCCTCATGGCCGGGGAAGACTTCTTAGCCTGCCACTTCTTTAGCTACCTCTGAACTGATGTCCACCAGATGGGTGTTAATTATATCTTCGATGGAGGCCTGTTGTTGGGCGAAAAGTCTCTCCAGCATGCTGATTTGAGAACCCAATGCTTGAGCTAATTTGGGAGTTGAAGGGGTTGAAGGCCTAGAGATCGTCTCTGCAGGGGCCGATAAGATTGAGTGGACTTTCTTCTTCGCAGCTTCCTTGTGCTTCGCCTTGAGCATGGAGGCGTCTAACTTCATGACACAAGTCACATCTCGCCTCTGCCGAACATGAAGTCTCCCTACACTTCCAACAGAAGTTATGTGGATCTCCAGTTTATCCTGAACTGGCCACACTTCTGGCATGTCAGCAGGGAAGAGGAGGATGCCATCGTGAGAAATACACAAAAACAAACCCTAGTTTACGCACGTTGTCCATCCAGATTGTAATAATATTTCTGACGAAATTAATAAAAGAGTGTGACTACCTTATACCAGGTGCTAGATGATAACAAAAAAACAGGTGTTGACTCACACACAGGGAAGAAATGACGTTGTCCCCCCCCCCCCCCCTTTTTGCACAGATGAGCTGAAGACCTACATGTGTTATTAGGGGAACAACTTGTTGTGTGTAGTTGACAATGAAGAGGACTTCTGTTGAAAATCTGACGATTTCGTTATAGTGTGTCTATAGTGTCTATAGTGTCTATAGTGGACAATACAGGATTTATGGCCATGATGCAATAGAGGTTAAGGATTCGTAGGAATTATTTCGATTTGCACCAGTCATTAAGAGACTAACTCCATTTGGATGGACATGCATAGGTCGCTTGTCTGATCAAGGTATCACATGGCTGTTAAATGTCTTCACACACTGAAAGAATGTTGACAAAAAAACAGAAATAGCCAAGGCCTACGAAGGCATTATTTGTGAGTACCTGTCAAAAAGGATACATTCGCTAAGTTCCACATGATGAGCCATTCAGTAAAACAAAGTGTTATCTTCCTCACTTTCCCATTTTATGACCTCATGGAGTACCACAAAGGTTCGTATTGTGTTTGATGCTTAGATAAACACAATGATCTCTCTTTAAAAGAAGCAATGCATGCAGGACCAAAGTTGCAAAGTGAGTTTTTTGATGGTTTGCTTTGCTTCAGTGGATATGATAAGAAATCCTGAATTCAGCAGTGTGGTATTTGGAGTTATTGGCCCATCAGCTCTCTGACTTTGCATACCTATGTTGATGCCTCACAGATTGCATATGAAGATCTGGGGTAGAATAGGTCTTCAGCAACAAATTCTTGCTGTAAAAGGTGACGATGCTTGTAATAAAAGGCGACTAATGGGATGGGTGGTCAGGCTCACTGACTTAGTTGATGCATGAAAGCTATCAGTATTCCCAGAATAGAGTTAATGCCAGCGATTCTAGGTCTATGATCGACACAGAATATCATGGAAGCCTTTGATGTTGACCTTAAAAAGGTGGTCTTCTAGTAAGACAACATGAACTTGTTCTGCTGGATTAGAAATAACAGCAGAATTTTTAAATCTTTCATAGCCAACAGGGTAGGTCAAATCCAGGAAGTTACAAGTCCTTCACAGTGGAGATATACTCCTACAGAAGCCAGACCAACTGACCAACAGCTCAACAGTTGGTCGCTAGTTCATGGTGGTGTTCAAGTGCCTCTTATTTAGCATGAAAAGTCCATTTACATGCACCCACACTGACTGTCACGGTGAGCAAATAACCATTCTAGTTTGTTTTTTTATGTTTTACAGTGTTTACTTATTTTTTTCTCCATAGTGTGAAGAGTTTTACAGTCCACTGTGTCACAAATAGATTGTGGAAGAATAAATTATATTCTCCACTCATGCCTGACAGTTAAAATATCAATAAATTGTTAAAACAAATATTCTGTACGTACCTCCTTCACCGGCAGTCTTATGAATTTGTTCAATGATTCTCTTTAAGTGCACAGGAAGTTCCATTCCTGGCTTCAAAACAAGAACCAGACATGACACATTGTTTTGTGCTTCTGAAGTGGCTGGCGGTGTGGGATTCATAAAATCATCAATCTGAAATTAAAAGGAAATCCAAAGCTTTGGAGGGTGCTATGTTCTAAAGTTCTTCATACATCAACCAAATTTAAGCTCACCATTACATGGAACCATCAAGGTATCTAGTTCTAAGTCTTCAGAACCTAACTTATCAAAACAATATATGTTATATAACTGTATAGTATTCACGACCGTCCGTACGTACGTCCGTACGTCCCACCTTTGTTGCCTCGATATCTCAAGAACTAAACACTGGATTGTCTTCATATTTGGAACTATGGTGTATATACAGACTCCGCAGACACCAGTTGGTTTTGGTGACCTTGACCTCATTTTCAAGATCACAGCAGGCAAATCTGCTTTTGGAGTTGGAAAAGGGTGTTGCCGCGATATCTCAAGCACTAAACACTGGATTGTCTTCATATTTGGAACCATGGTGTATATACAGACTCCGCAGACACCAGTCGGTTTTGGTGACCTTGACCCCATTTTTAAGGTCACAGCAGGCAAATCTGCTTTTGGAGTTTGAAAACGATGTTGCCGCGATATCTCAAGAACTAATCGCTGGATTGTCTTCATATTTGGAACTACGGTGTATATACAGACACCGCAGACACCAGTCGGTTTTGATGACCTTGACCCCATTTCCCAAGGTCACAGCAGGCAAATCTGCTTTGGAGTTGGAAAACAGTGTTGCCACAATATCTCAAGAACTAATTGCTGGATTGTGTTCATATTTGGTACTATGGTGATTATACAGGCAGGGGACAATGCTTCTTATCCTTTCAACAATGAATTAATAGTGTATTCTAAGATGCTTCACTAAGATTAAAGGAACTGACTGTACTTTACCTTAGCAAGATATCACACACTAGATAGATAGATTAAAAACTAACCATTACAAATATTCAAAGAGTCTAATCTACACATGCATCAATGTCACTTTTTATACTATCAAAATACAAGCTATAGACCACTAACAACCAAAGCTAGACCACCTAACTGGGGTCCCCTTGGTCTAACAAGGAAATACTTTCTTCCTGAGGTCCCCTTGATCTAACAAAGCTTGACCACCTTATTTGGGTCCCCTTGATCTAACAAAGCTAGACCCCCTTACTGGGGTCCCCTTGACCTAACAAAGCAAGACCACCTTATTGGGGTCCCCTTGATCTAACAAATCCTTTGTAGAATCGTTCTGTCATCACTGTCAATCAAGATGACGCATCCATATCAATAAAATGATTATTGAAAATTGGTGAAATTATTTCTTTAAACATGGACTATTCCCTGGGAAGAAATATGTAAAGATGACCTCAACTGATCCTTGGGTATTGCCAAACATATGAAAACCACTGTCTGTGCCACAGCAACAACAAAGTTGTTGGAGGCGGGTGCTGGTATGGCTGTCACTGGACACAGCAATCCTTGAACAGTTTTATAACATGTACACCAGTGGCTAAAAAAATGACCATTGTTGCTCTTTTCTCGCCATGCTCATCCTGCAGTGACGCCATTTCACACCTCAAGCATTCGAAAACGATGTTATGTTATCCAACCAACTCGTTAAGCCGCTCCATTCATGGCTTGTAGTTGCTGATGTCTGCGCACATTTGTGGTGAAAACAAAGTTGGAACTTTTACAACGTAGTGATTGAGTAAGTGAGCTGGGCATAATGCCACTTTGAACAGTATTCCAGTTATATCACAGCGTGTCAGTTTAATGTGGGAGGAAAGCCTGAAAGGATGCAGGTTATTTACCACTTTGACGTCTTTGATAAGCAATTAGAAAATTAGAAGTTTCACCTGATGAAGGGGCAAGAGGTAAATCTAAACATTGTTACAAAAAACAAAAGGATTTGTTCTCCATAAAAAGTGTCATGTATTCATGTATTCACTACAGGTATGGTGCTGACTAATCTTGAAACATGTTCGGGGTGAACTGGGGTTCAAAACCACAAACATAGGAACAATGGTTGTCATAGTTGATAATTCAAAGAACACTACCTTTATTACATCATTGCCAAATTCCTGTATATGGGCTGCACTAACACTAAAACTGAAGTTTTAGATTTTCAACAAGTCCCTGCCACACTTGACAACCAAATCAGTGATCTCAAATCACTGTGTAATGGACTTGAATATGCCTGTGGTATAGAAAACTCCACGCTATGGTGCATACACTATTTGTTTTTCATGGATTTTATGCTTGTAAATAAAAACCTATTGTTGCATATGGAACAATCTCTTAATGTATTTTTTAATTTCCGATGAATGTCATCAATCGTCACTCCCACTTATAATGGTGTCGGTATTAGATAAGTAAGGAGGTGCATGAATCAATATATTCATAGATATATCATGTCAATGGGATTCCCGGACAATCAGCATCAATTATGTCGGTCGCTTGTAATCAAATTGATAGTACTGAATCTTATGTCTACTGGGCAGGATACAAGGAGAAAGTGATGTTGAAGATGTAGCCTGTTTCCCCTCTGAAATTACATCGAGAATCCAATGGTCAGACTCAGATGTGATTTGCGTCCAATGTTCAGTGTATGACAAAAGAAGCAGACATGAGTGTTATGTTGAAAGATTGAAAAATAATCCCTAATAGTCTTTAATAGAAATGAATCCTTCCGTGACGTCATTATTTTCTTCCCAGCAGGCTCTCCAAAGGCTCCTTAGGGCATTTGGATTGGAAAGCTTTTGCCACCAATATTAAATGTTGATACTTGGAAATGTTCCATTGTATATTGACTTGTCGAGCTTGTCATTAAGGTCTTTTGTTGCTGTCACAGGTTCAGACACAACCATCCTTCTTGACAGATTGCAGACAGCTCTTGAGCATATCTGATATAGGAGCTGCTGTGTTATGTGTTGATTCCCAAATGGAAACACTATGTTAACCCAGAAGTCTGTACGTAAAATTGTGAAACCAACATCCAACAAACAAATGGTATACAATTAACAATTTTATTACAAAATTAACTACATTTACAAATCAACACAAATTACTGAACTGCAATGACGATGCCAGAAAACATTAGAGTTGTAGTACTATATTAAATGGCATTATATAGAATGATGGCAGTGGTCAAAAGTCAGTGATAATGATGTATATTCACCCAGTGGTGACAGTGGTCAAACTTAAAAGATGGCCAAGGCAGGGAATCTGGGGTGATCTTAACATGAAAGCCTCTCTTGATGTAATATCCAACGAATTGTGAAATGAAATGTGAGAGATGCGAGAAGCATGCTCTTGTCCCCTTATATATACACTAACTAGCTTCCGGAATATTTTACACAGTGTCAGACCAGTCCACTGTTACTTGAAACGTAAATGCTCCGCCTGCACGACTGGTTATTAATACCAATCTCAGATTACCTCCTGAACTGAACTTGCATGCTGGTAATCTCGCTGAGAATTTTAGGATCTGGAAACGTCATATTGACTTCTATATGACAGCATCTGACTGTGCTTAAACAGTACCTGAAGCTCAAGTGGGAACTATTATCAATCTTGGAATTGAGGCTCTCTTGAAAGCTTATGAACATTTTGAATGGTGTGAAAGAGATAAGGATGATCCCCAGTATGTGTTTGCGGTGATTAAGGACTATTGTAACCCTCGTCAAAACGAAGTGGTAGAATCCTACTAGTTCCTGACAGCTCCATATTTTGAATCTTTGAATCAAGTTGTCACTGAACTTCGATTTATGACGGCACTATGGTGATAAAGAAGAACGATTGATCCGTGTCAAGATAGTGTTCAGCATGTCCGGAAAAACTTAACAACTTCTCTTGCCAGATGACAACCTATATCTGAAGAAAGCTATTAACATATGTCAGTCCAAACAGGCAAATGTCATGAAAGAACCAAATAAAGACAGTAAACTGAACAAAATCAAATCAAAACCTTAGCCACCTAAAACTAAATCAAACAAAAGAAAGGAAAATGGGAAAACTTGCATATTCTGATCAAACAATCATCCTTTGACCAGTTCAAAATGTAAAAGACAAAACCATTTTGCAAACTGTTGCAAAACCAAGAATGTGAGAACTGTTGGTGCAGAAGTTAGCGACATCAATGATGATTCCTCTGATGATGCAAGGTAATCGTCGAGAATGATCACAAGTCACTAGAAGTAATCCTATGAAAACCCCTGAGTAATGCTCCTCGTAGACTCCAGGAGAACATGATGAAACTACATCGCTACGATCTTGACTTCAGTTACAAGAAAGGTACATCACTTGTGATAGCTGATACTCTGAATAGAGCGTATCTCACTGATGACGAGTATCGACCAAGAATCATAAACATCAAGGTGAATGACAACATCAATGATTCCAGGCAACGGGCAAATCCTGAAGTTGAAAATCTGCAAATACTGATCGCAGTCATCACATCAGGCTGGCCGAATAGTAAGGGCCAAGTACAATAAGTTTGTACACCATATTTTAATGAGAGAGATGTCATTGTTAAGGGAGAGGCAATTGTCATCCCTAAGAAGTTATGTCCTGACATCAAGCAGAAACTTCACAAGTCGCACAGCGGAACTGATGATTCGACAGGTGAGAGGAATGGTGTATTGGCCCAGATTGACCCAAGAACTGAAACAATTGGCTCAAAGTTGTGAAGCCTGTCAGGAAATGGCAGCTCGTACTACCAAACCACTTCTGAAACAGCACACGGATGGTGATGCTCCCTGGATGAAGATCGGACTTGATCTCTTCGAAATCAAAGGTAGACGGTACCTGATCTCGGTCGACTATTACTAAAACTTTATAGAAGTTGACTATCACAAGAGAACAACTTCCAGTGTGGTAGTTGTGATTCTCAAGAAACAGTTTGCCTGATTTGGGATTCCAGAAACCATTGTGTCTGACGGTGGACACCATTTCACATCTGGTGAATGTGAACAGTTTATCAAGAAGTGGTAAATCTCACACAACACTTCATCACCTCTTATCAATGACAAATGGAAAGGCAGAGTCTGCGGATATAGTCATGAAACACATGATGCTGATATGTTTGAAAATGGTTAGGATCAATTTGAAGTTCTAATGGAACAGAGAAACACACCTAGTCAGGATACAGGACTTAGTCCCTGTCAAATGATGTTTGGCTGACAGACAAGAACACTACTTCCAACACAAGAGCAAAAAGTTGGAAATGATGACGTCAAGCATAAACAGCAACAGAGAAAGGAGAGTGTATGGAAATACTACAACAAAACAGCTCATGACTTGCCATTCCTGTCAATTGGACAGAATGTATATTTCCAGAGGAAGGATAATGGTAGGTGGGTTCTGGGTAAAGTGATAGACTGTCTTGAAAATGATGCTTACAGAGTTCATGCACAGGACGGTGCTCAATTCAGACGAAGCAGGATTCATACCCGTCTAAACAAATTGGAAGCTGTTATCTATGACAAGTCTCCAAACATGGTGAACATGAAATGACAGACCCGGGGCATGGCAACCTTGGAGGGAGGGATGATGACGGGTGGTGTTGGAAAGGCCCATGGGACCCTGGCTGTTCCCGTGCAGTTTGTTATCCAGTGGTGACAAAGACTCTGGTATGCTATGAGCACGTGGAGGCTGTGCTGTCATGCTGGCGTCACTAATAGGGTTGTTGACGGCAAGCTTAGCATCTCTACTGATGACTGGGGTTTAATCCGAACGTTTTGGGTTTGATACATCTAACTTGGACTGGCGACTGCTTGTTGTGGCTTTGTAGTGTGCACCGTCAGGTGTTCGTGCGGCTTTGCTGTTGGTGAAAGATGGACCAGACCCGTCCCCTATACAGCCTCTTGGTAGGGGATTCTTCTAGGCCTATTGTTCTTTGTACTGTTTGAGCTCAGTCGATAGCGTAGTCATGGCCGGCTTCTTCCAACATGCTGATGGAGAAGCTGGGGGGCGGCCGAGGCTGGTTAGGTGCCTTAGAGACGTGGGGGAAGGAGTGTCCTGGCTCCCAGGAGCGAATGGGTTCACATCATGCTTGTCCATGGTCACATGGTGACCGTGGTGGTCAGGATTCACCAGGTACAGCTTGGGAGTTGCTATCCTGGCTACTGCCTGTTGTCTTGCTGTCTGTCCCGCCTTGTGTCTACCTCAGGGTTAATAAATGGAAGTGAGGTAGTATAATAAAATATTCTACCAAGAAATCTGACTTCGAATCTTTAGCATCGTGGAAAGGAGGTATGACGACGAGTGGTCTATGGAGTCAATGTGGACCCTGTGTGGTTCATCATCCAACCCTGACCAGGACTCATTATAGTACTACATGGGTCCTGTCATGTTGTGGCTAACGGAACCTGTAGGCTGATGGCCCGCTACGGTTGCCAATGGTGACTGTGGATAATGTATGTTTCTGTGAAGCCTGTGCAGGGTTGGAGTAGGATCTGTGCGGAGGCTGGGGTGATCCTGTAATGGTAGGCAACTTGTTGCTCGCATAGTCCATGCGGGAACCATGTGGTGGCCACAGTGATCCCCGCATGGTTGGCAGAGAGTCTGGGCCCCATGGGATTACCTGCAGACTGACTGTCTTGAGGACCATGTGGAGACTGCGACTGTCGGGAATCTCAACTTGGTAAAGCATGGGAGATTCTATCTTGATGACAAGCTGTTGTTGTCTTCTCATGTGTGCTGTTCAGTGGCAATAGAGGAGGAGGATCTTGGCTTGGGGATTCTTCTGAGCCTGTTCATCCTGTGACAGTAGCATGAGTGTCAGCATGTAGCACAGAGCATGACAGACTGTCTTGAGTACCGCGTGGATACCATGGCAGTCAGGAACATGCCTTACCAAGTAAATACCTGGTAGAGAGTACCAGGATTCTGGGATGATAATAGTCTCTGGAGTCTGCGATATTGTGCTGTAACTCACAGAGGCTGGACAGTTACATTGGTCATCCAAACACCCGCAAAGGAGTAGGAGGATCCGTTCCCGGTCGGCATGGTTGTCGTTCTTCTGTGGTCACAGGTACTGATCCGAGCAGAATGCAGAGATCATGACATCCTGAAATTTAAGGTCGAGCCAAATTGATGTTTTCTTAACACTTGGTATCATCACTATTTGGCAGTGATTCATACACATATGACCAAGTCAGAATCGTACGGGACTGATCTTAGCATGAAGGCAATGTTCAGAAGTACAACGAAGCGTAAAAACTGATGTTGACTTGTGTTGCCCTTTTTTTCAATACAATAAATATTTGCTATCAAGATAATTACTGCATTTTGAGTCAATCTAAATAAGTGCAGAATGACAGATCTCAACAGTTATGAATGACATATGAAACTACAAAGTAATATTTCATTCAAAAACATGATTCATATGAAAGCTTTCATAATTTTTTTTAGTAAAATCATAACGATCGATAATTAAGTATTAATTCAATATTCACTTTCCTAATTGTGTTGTGCTTGAGGAAGATTGCCACTTTACAGAGCTAGCCATGTACTACAATTCTTCGGAGAAAGTGGTGACATGTTTTTACCTTTCCAGTGAATTTGACCCTTCCTTGGATAATACTCAATATGTCTTCAGTTTTGATGTGGCGGGATTCAAACACTCCAGCCATGTCATACAGAGTAACGCAATCTCCCAAGGTTGTAAACTGAAACTGAAGTACAATACTAATAAGAAGGGATCAGTGAAGATATCCTAAAATAGTTTCAAAATAAGTCAAGATTAAATAAATTTCTAACAATCCTGCGAACATTGCTGGTATAATCGTGTAGCTATACTCAATATTGTCCCATCACTGTAGCTCACATGCCCCTGGTATTGACGTCAACAAACGTCAGCATCAATATTATAGTATCTCAGGTGAGGTAAAATGGGGTTCAACGTCGCGTCCAAGATTATTGCACTTACATAGCGACGTGTGTGCATGCGTGTGTGTGGTGTATTATATCTCAGAGCTCGGTGTATTGTCTGTGCCCGAGTGTCCCAAATGTTGTAGGTTCGGCTGTAATGCATGAATGAGAGTCATATCTGCTGTGGAGCACCTTTTACACCACGAGAGGAGGCCTTCTATACCAATTGGTAGAAGTGTGTGGACTTTAGAGAGTATTGAGTTGAAAACAAAGTAGCAATCAATTCCATCAATGCACTCCATCTAAGGCTGAGAACTTTTCAGCCACCCCTCATCACTATATTAAAATATAGGACTGCAATTTCATAGTTGAGATGGTGCTCTCACCATCTTCAAATAGAGTGACTGAGTTAAAATTTAACGACGCATTGGCAGTATTTCAGCCATATAGCGACGAGACCAAACTAATATATACACAATTAAGTTATTTATGCAATGACATATTTAAAAACAATTTATGAAACATATTGGAGCATACTATATTTAAAAACAATAGATGAAACATATGAGCATTACAAAATCATTAATACAGTTTTAACAGGCTATAGGCCACCAGCAACCAAAGCTAGACCACCTCGCTGGGGATCATGGGGACTTACAGTACTTCTGCTTCCTGCATGATACCCTAGCAGGATTTACGTCATCACTTTAGCCACTGGTGGTTGTGCACAATACTAGCCAATATTAAAAAATACTCATCAATGAGTTGGCTTAAAACACTGGTTGATGATAGTTACATCAATTACTATAGGATTACGTGTCACACAGGGGGACAATATTTTTACGCTACGTTTACCTCCTGGACAGAGCCTTTAATAATGTCAGTTGCTAAAAGCATCACACCAAATTTAAAAACAAGCATTTGATTATTCACATACACATTTTAAATTTATTATACAGACCGATTTCTTTTAAGTAATTAATGATGAGATGCCCGCTGATACGGGAAAAGAGATCTTTTAGATTTACACTTTGATAATGTGAATCCCTCGCGATTGCAAAGTCCAGACAGTCAAGCAATATATGCTTGACGGTGAACCTTTCATCACAAGGGATACACTTAGGAGGTTCGTCCTCATCTGTCTTAAGCAGATATTTGTGTGTCAACCGACTGTGGCCAATACGACACCGTCGTAAAACGACCTCGTCATGTCTTGACTGACAACCCAAGTAGGTATGACCGATTGTTGGTTTCAATTCGTGGATTTTATTGCTTCCTACTTGGGTGTCCGACCTCTTTTGCATAAGATCCTGAGTATAAGATTTGATGGTAGGTTTGAAATCACTGTACGGGATACGAAGTGGAGATAACGGTTTGTCAGGAGCTGCTTTAGCTGCAGCATCGGCTTTTGAGTTACCTGTTATGCCTACATGACTTGGTAATCAGCAAAAGACGATGTCACATTGGCTAGTGGAAAGATCATTATAGAGTTCTAAAATGTCAAGGATAATAGGGTGATATGGTGAGACACTTTTACGTGCCTGAAGGCAAGATAACGAATCAGAGAAGATGATGAAATTTTTAGATTGGTTTTGTTGTTTAATATAGGTCAAAGCTGTTAGGATAGCTTTGGCCTCAGCAGTAAAAAGTGAACTAAAATCTGGGATTCTTAAGGATACAGTTCTGGATCCAACGATGGTGGCACTTGCAACTTTCCCACCATCCTTGGACCCGTCTGTAAAAATGGACCTGTGAGAATTATATTTGGAGCGTAATTGGTTATATGATTGTTGATATACCAAAGAATTGGTATCCAACTATTTTAGATTGGTTAGAGTGAGGTCAACTTCTGGCTTCACCATCTGCCAGGGAGGAGAAGACAGAAGACGATTGGGTGATATAATATTTAAGTCTATTTTAGCTGCAGTGATGTGTGGTTGAATTCTGATCCCAAGTGGTGGAACCAAGTTTGATAGATTTCGAAACAGGTTTTCATATTGAGGATGGAAAACACAATTGAATGCAATTTTATGATATATTGCAGTGAAATTTTAATGCGGCGCAGTTCGAGTGAAGTTTCATCGGCCTCCACATACAAACTGTCCATGGGAGAGGTCCGAAAAGCTCCAAGACAGTCTTAGGCCTTGATGGTGTATAGTGTCCAATTTTTCTAAATTGCTTTTGCAGGCTCCACCATAGACAATGGAACCATAGTCCAGTTTGGAGCGTATTAATGATCTGTACAAGTGAAGGAGGGTGGTCTGATCCCCTCCCCACTCGGAATTTGAAACGACTTTCAACAAGTCGAGAGCCTTCAGGCACTTTGCCTTGAGATATTTAATGTGTGGTAAAAGTGTTAGATGACGGTCAAATATGAGGCCCAGGAATTTGGCCTCCTCTACTACCTTGATAGGAGTACCATCTAAAAATAAATCTAGATCCTTGTGAGGTTTGTATTTACGACAAAAGTGAATACAGTTTGTTTTGGATTTAGAAAATTTGAAGCCGTTTTCGTTTGCCCATTATTGAATTTTGTTAAGACAGAGCTGTAGCTGTCTTTCTATTGTATTCATATTATTACCACGAACAGAAATGTTGAAATCGTCCACAAAAAGTGAACCATCAATGCTATTGTTTAATACTTTAGTGAGACTATTAATTTTGATGATGAAAAGGGTGAATAATAGTATGCTGCCTTGAGGACGCCCTGATCTTGATCAAAATGATCAGACAGGGTAGAGCCCACTCGTACTTGAAATTGTCTGTTGTTTAAAAATTGAGATATGAACTGAGGTAATCTGCCCCTCAATCCAAATTCATGCAAATCTTTTAAAATACCATGTTTCCACGTTGTATCATATGCTTTCTCTAGAACGAAAAAGATTGATACAGTATGTTGTCTGTTGACAATGGAATTTTTTTATAAATGATTCTAAACGCACCAAATGGTCAATGGTACTTCTGTTTTTTCGGAAACCACACTGGATGTCACTCAGGAGGTTATTGGTCTCCAGGTACCAGACTAATCGATTGTTGACCATGCGCTCCATGGTTTTACAAACACAGCTAGTTAATGATATTGGACGGTAGTTGGAATGATCTGTATGATCCCGTCCTGGCTTTGGAATAGGAATTATAATAGCATTGTGCCACGAAGAAGGGAAATTTCCTGTTGTCCATATTTCATCAAATATACTAAGTAACGTTTCCAAACCTGAGTCGGGCAAGTGTTTCAGGAGCTGATAGTGGATGTTGTCGGCTCCTGCTGCAGTGTCATGAGATTGCCCTAGGGCAGTAGATAATTCATGGAGTGAAAATGTTTCATTATAGTCCTCACCATTATCAGAGTTAAAATTGACTTTTTTCTTTTCCTGCTGTTTTTGAAACCTCTGAAATTGAGGATTATAGTTTGATGATGAGGAATGATTTGCCAAAGTGTCACCAAGTTTGTTGGCAATTTCGGATTTAGTAGTTAAAAGTGTATTACCATCTTTAAGATGGTGAACTCCAGATTTAGATCCTTTGCCCTTAATCTTTTGAACCATGTTCCACACCTTGAACATAGGTGTGCGGGAATTAATTTTTGAAACATAGTTCCTCCAGGATTCACGTTAATTCTGTTTAAAGGTGCGTCTCGCTTTAGCGCCCGTGATTTTAACATTATTCAAATTGTGGACAGTTGGATGTCGTCGGAAATATTTTTCAGCTTTCTTCCTATTTCTTCTAGCTTGTTTACAATTATTATCGAACCATGGTTTACGTATATGAGGGTTTACAGAGGACTTAGGAATGCTTTCGTCTCCAATAGCATTCAATATATCTGAAAAAAGTTGTATAGGATCAGGAACATTCCTGAAACTTTCGGGTTTTAGTTTTTCAGAACATAGTGTTTGGAATAAAGACCAATCGGCCTTTGTAAAGTTCCACCTTGTTGAAGGTGGTTCGTCAGACGGATTTATAGTTGTAAGTATTGTTGGAAAATGGTCACTTCCACAAAGAATATCATGGACCGACCATTCGAATTCATTTAAAATATTTGAATCTGTCAGTGAAAGGTCAAGGGCAGAGTATGTGCCAGTGGCGGGATGAAGATAGGTATTATTACCATTATTGAAGATGCATAAATCATTGTTTGAGATAAAATCTTCAAGGACTTTTCCCTTATTATTTATGTCAGTACTCCCCCATAGGGGAATATGACCATTTAAATCGCCCATGATGATACAGGGCTTCGGGAGCTGATCGTACAAAGTCTGAAGATCTGATTGACGGATAGTTGAGGAAGGTGGAAGATACAGTGAACACAATGTAAACACTATGTTCAAAGTAACACGGACAGCAACAGCTTGAAGAGTAGTGTTGAGTGGAACAGGGCTATGGATTATGTTCTGCTTCACCAGGATAGAAGAACCTCCTGTAGCCCTATCACCAGGAGGGGAAAACGAGTGGTAAGAACTGTACTGGCGGATATCAAATAGATCTGTGTGTTTCAGATATGTTTCTTGGAGACAAAAAGCTGACGGTTTAAAATTTTGGATCAAAAGTTGTATTTCATGAAAATTCTTCCTGAGACCTCCGCAATTCCATTGTACAATGTTTTGTGGATTCATGGTGGGGCTTTCACAGGAGAAATGTCACGCGAACGTGAGGAAGACTTTGTGGTACTCCTATCGGTATCATATGGAGATGGAGGTATCATATGGTTCCCACCGCAGTTTGAACACTTCACATCCTTCCTTCAAAATGAGACTATAATCAGAATGCTATGTGTGCGATAAAGAGTGTGTTTTTTGGTGTGTTTTTTGTGTGTGTTTTTTAATACTTACCTCAGGAGATGATGTTTCATGTTTTCACATGATGTAACATGACACGTAATATTATACTTATAGATAACAGACAACAAATTACAGCTGGCAGCCGCGTACATATCATTATTATGCCTCAAAGTGAGTTTGGCCAATCAGAGAGCAGAACTACTAATCCCATATGAGCCCGTATACTGTCAGTAAAAATCCAATATGGTTGTTACTGACCTATTATGAGACTTTTCCAACACCAACCTCACATATATCTTACATGAAAATTCTGGTACAGAAATTCGTTATTTAACAGTTTTTTGTGTTTTAATATCATTAATTTGTGCAAGGACGTTATTTATTTTTTTAGATCACGTTCATGGTTTAAAAAAAGATTAAATAAAGTGTAAATTAAATTAAATTAAAGTTTGACCTCTGAGGTTTGAAGAGTAGTCTCCCCTTGACCCGTAACGTCTTAGGTTGTAAGTGTTTAGCTTTGAGTTTTAAGTTTTGACATGACATGTGCGACAAAGATACCAAATAGCGTAAAATTTTCAGCATACTATTTTTGTAATGGTGTCTTTCGTTGCCGTATATGGTGTCATATTAGGTTAGCTGAAAAATATTATATTTTCTGCTAACCAAATATGACACCGTATACGGTAACTAAAAACACCATAACTTATAAAATCATGTCAACAGGTGGTGAAACATTTGGCTACATTTGCCATGCTTACGAAGGTCTTCATTTACGAAATGCGAAGCTAAATCCTATAAGTGCGATGAAAGAGTATAAAACATACTACCATGACATTGATGAATGCTTGATTCTGATTGGTTAAAAAGAGGTTTCCTTTTTGCTACGGAAACCTCTTTCAAATATATTTAGCCTTTTCACAAAAAAACCTGTGCGTATGAATACATAGATAGCCTACATTTCGATTCACAGAAAATGGCTGCCGATCGATCACCCCCATATGAACTGTAAATCATATCTATATTTCCTCTAATACACGCTGGGTCTCTAATACCAGACAGGTCTCTAATACACGCTGAGTCAAGGGCTCTCGCGAAATTAATAGACGGCGTATAGTGTCAAATAGAGGAAATACGGTAGTTTGATATCGGATGTTCAGGGCGTTCTAGGCCGCAACCCTAACTGCTTCGATGATGACATTAAGAGATTTGACGAGGGCATATCTTTTGCATACAAATGAAATTTTAATGAAACTGTTAGAGAAATGTTCTATGGTGACCAGAATCGGAACAATTTAACCTATTTCCTCATTGAAACAACCGACAATGAAAGTAAAATATAACATTATAAAAATTGTTTGAAAAAACAATATCACATCAGCAGGGACAGTTAGTCAACGTGTTAATGTTGAACAGCATCACACTGTGCATCATTGCTGGGTTGTCTTCTGGCTTCCTGCAATTCTTTAACAGCACTGTTACTATTAACAATTTCTTTGGCAGCCATAACTGAGAGTGCAGTGCAGATACAGTGACAACCGGGACACGTTAGGACGGTTCTCATTTCAGGGTGGGGAGGTATAATTCAAAGATTCACACATTCAAAATAAGTGAAAGAGTTTTTTTGGTAACTTTTTCTGAAACTCACGAACAGGTAATATTGAAATAACCTACAATGAAAAGTGAAATATAACATAATAAAATGTGTTTGAAGACATTTTATTCATGACAACATAGTGTTTACAAACCTTTTTCTGATCGATATCCATTACCATCTCCATCAACCACCACCGTTAGAATTTGGCAGGAGGGGATTTGAAAGTGCATCAGAAAACACTCCCTTTCAAAAGTCCATGAAAACAATGTCCCAACTAAAGTGACATCTTATCAAACTTGATTAAATTCATTTCAGAACACCACAATTATGAAAATTATACACGACCTACTACTAGTATTTCTGGACCAGAAATGTCTAAGTTCTGTCACTATTTGGCTTTAGATCCGTGAAATCTTGTAATTGACAGGTCACACCATGCAGATTCATCTTTTTTTTAAATATCCGGCTCGTCTGCAGCCTAAACAGCAGCTGTTCAATCATACTCAGTTCCATTAGTAATCATATGGATGTACCAGCAGGCTCGATCAATCCCAGTAAATCTACAGGTAAATGTTGAACCACACCATAGATCGGGGTTGTCATCTTGCTTCTTTTAACTAGATCAAGTTAATGTAAACACATGATTGTCAGCCATTGACAGCTGTGAGGTGTGAGTAACCGTCATTTAGGTCAAGTTCTGACACATCCAAGTTCAGGGTGGAGAGGCATTTACTTTGATGTTATTTTTTTTTACTGGAGGTAATTGCTGTCTAACTGATAACTCTTAGACATGTTAAATCTATATTAGAATGTTAATTCATAAAGTTTGCTGTAGAAATATATTCGTTTAGCATTTTAAAACCTTTTTCTATTACCCGTCACCCCTACAATAGAAATGATGGCATGTTCGATTTCCAAGAAATGACCTCTCGCACAAATTTCAGAGAAACGACAGCCAGTCCACAGTGTTCAACAGTGTGCAACAGTTTGATAGAAATTAAACATCTCTCTTTGGATTAGATTAGGAGTGTTATTTGTCAACTTCGTTTGAACCACTATGTGTTTTGAACACTTATTCTGAACTACATGTACTCACGACTTTGGTGTTTTTTAATCTTGAACATTAGTAATATTTGTTATATACCATATTCGACGTAATAAGCGCCCCGCTCTAATAAGCGCCCAAGGCTTTATTTGCTAATATATTGGCTAGTGAACAATCCCAGTTAGTACCCTTTCCCATTGATCAATGTACACAAGACTTATTTATTTGTGTATAATACACACACGTTTGTTATATGTACCCTTAACTATGGGCATTTAAATTCTCGAAAATATATCTATTGTGTATAATACACACAGATACTTATTTTATATCATTTCAGTCTGTCAGCATAAACCACAAAATTTACAATCTTTCAACCTCGTTAATTTTTTAATCTCACCAAAATGATATTCTAATAAGAGCCCCCTATTTCTAATTTTGAGAGCGCCCTGGACGCTTATTACGTCGAATACGGTATATAACTACCTGTGAACACTTTTCGGAATGTTCTAAGATCGCGGACCTGTGCACCTGTGTTATTGCCGTTGCAAGAGAGCGCCGTTTTCAAAGCGTTGTTGCAGTCATGGTAGAATGGAGATAAACCTACTGTGGTTTGAAATTTGATGTAGTCCCACTGTAGAATAGAAACCTCTGTATTATAATTTGGAACCTCGCGCTAAAGCGCTCGGTTCAAAATTATAATAAAGAGGTATCTATTCTACAGTGGGACTACATCAAATTTCAAAACACAGTAGGTTTATCTCCTAAACACTACACCAGCTTTCGGTCCTGTGCTCATGGTTGACTAATTATATTTCATAGTTCTATATCTGCCATGAGCCCCATTTGAACATTCTTTCAAAAGTTCGGAAGAGTTCACCATATCCAACCACTGGTAAATTTAGACAAAGTAACAAAGTAAACATGTGTTGTTTGTGGTGACATGTCATGTACACTATACAGCATTTAAGACTGCATTCTCACTAATAAGAGAGTTGACTGATTGATGATGACATCTGATCCTGATAACAAAAGGAAAAAGGAAGTAGTAGTTTAGGTAATGGAGGTTCTGGCTCACTTCAAATGGAGCCAGATTTATATACGTATACTGCTACTACAGGGGGGATTTTTTATGCAAGAATGATGATGCGATTCAATGTTCGTCATGAGACTAATTAAAGAAACATCAATATTAATTAATAATGAATAAAATTTACTATAGCCCACGAGGATATTGGAAAGGTATAGGAGCAATAAAAAAACTATCCACCGTGGCTAAGGTATCTAAAGATGTGGCCAAGGATTGGCTAAAGAAACAAGCGTTGTGGCAAATATACATACTGGCACGCACTATATAACGAGGAAGAAGTTTAATATTTTTACAACGAATGAAGGCTGACCTCTTGTTTCTTCCCCATGATAAGGTAAGACGCAAGACGTATAAATACGCTTTAACCGTAGTGGATGTGGCCAGTCGCTACAAAGAGGCTGTGCCATTAACCTCGAAAGATTCAACAGAAATAGCTAATGCACGGAGTCGCATATATAAACGCGGACCACTAAAATGGCCTAAGCTATTTCAAGTAGATCCTGGTCGCGAGTTTATGGGATCAATAGCTAAACTGTTAACAAAGCATGATGTCGAAATCAGGCGAGGTGAAATAATGAGTAATTAGTCTGGCAGGACTTTCCAGGTTTGGTGCAGTATGCTCGGATGTGACGGAACATTAACCATTGTGGACTGTGGTCAACAGGTTCTCGTCTATCGGTCAGTGTGATGTATAACAAATTAACATAAATGCACCACCAGCTTTGTATCTGACATCCTTGATCATTTGATGGATTTCACAATATCGTCTTCTGGTTGGGTTAACAAGTATTGTGCCTATATACGTTTACCCTTGCCAGATGTATTTTTTTCCAGTCAGCCACGCCCCATGACTTTAGTTCACCTTAATATGTTGTGTTTTTTCCACATACAGGTACTGCCGCAAACCTTTTTTTCCTTTCTATGCAATCATAGTATCAAAACTTCTTCAGCTAGTGTGTATAAAAGTTCCCCTATCATCATGAAACAGGATTATAAAAGGAAAGTAATATTTTCAATCAACAACTTATTTGTCTTTCCTTGAATACTCTTTGCTTAAGTGCCATAAACTGTCAGTGTCATAAGGAATAGACCTTAGTCAAACCATGTGACAAGTCAGGTAGAATTATAACTTTAAAATCCCTCATTTCTGAGGAGTCCATATTTTCCATATTTTTTAATTTCTTAGGACAAATGTGAGCCGTGTAGATCTGCCTGTTTTGTTACGTAAAACAAATTCTTGTCTTAAAGTGTGAAAAGGAATCATTCAGACGAGATTATTTCATATAATGAACTTGATAAAATATTTTATTTTGAGTTCAGCTGCTCATCCACATGAAAACATAAATATAATTTTAGATTTATTGTCTTATTTTCTCAGGTACAAAATCACAAAGTATTTTGGGCACAATTTAATTTGTTTTGGTACAAAATCACATATCTAGAGCACATACATATTTACACGTACCTCCATACAATCGACGTTTAGCAAAACATTAATCGGTTCAGAGGAAGGGAGGTTCTCAGAAAAAAATAATCAAATATATCGTTAATATTCTAAATTGTTCTTTTTATAATGTGAGACCAATAACACTATTATGTTGTTATTATTATGCGATATCAATATGTTATATCGCTCCCTGCCGTGGTCAATGTAAGAAAATAATTCGAAAAAACATTGACAGTGCAATCCAAGCATTATGATTTCGGTTTTAGACTTCAAAAAATTGATGTTATGCACCGGCGGTAATCACGAAAAAAAATGAAACATAGTAGTGGAGACTGCTACCCAGGTCAAACATAGTAAACAGTTGATGATGGATATTAAATTATTGAATTTCTGATGAATCTTCTTCGGGATTTATCGACGGTAATTTAATAAACTTTTGCATATTTTGCCTCGATGTGTGAGATGTGGTGCATGCTTCCGGTTTCAACAACGAAAGATAAAATTGCAAGTATTTTTATTGTTTTTAGTAATATGTATTATTTTTCTACTGAATGGTTTTCCTATAATGTATATAAGTTCAGATTTTGTGTATCATAAAATATTTATAATTGTTCGCAGCGTTTGTTGACTTTGTTCAACTGAACTAATGGCGAGTTAGGCCACGCCCAAACGTGTTTCTTACATTGGTCTGCTTGTCAACAGCAGGCAAATGTCAGAAAATTTATCAAACGAAAAAATTTGCAAACTCGATAAAAATTTGATTTTTTTACAAAGATATATACATCCATGTTACTTATTATAGAAACTTAAGTTAGATGTAACTGAATGGTTATACTAGTATATTATGGATCACGATGCATGTGGAGTTGTTAGTTTACCGCCGTTGCCATCGAATCGATGATGTTACGATTCAGATTGATTTTCTTTACAATTAGTTAAACTGAAAGTTGCTAATTTTGAGAAATTAAGGAACTGGTGTGTTTTCTTTTTGACAGCAAATGATCAAATATAAAAAATGATGAAGTTATAGAGAAAATATCTGATTGCATGCCGCTCAACGTGAAGTGCTAAACGTCAACAATGGCCGTTTCTGGTAGTTTTTTGGCGGAAAAGTTTGGCCTTCTTGGTAAATAGATATGGCAAGTTTTATATTGGGGTGTCGTTACGCTATTCACCTGTCGAATGGATTCGACATCAGATGCACAGGAAGTGACACCTCTATCGAACGTGTTCGACATTAGCGACATTTGTAGCTCTCTGCTGGTTTTCTTTGGTATCCCTGAATATCTGAAAATAGTTCAAGTCAAAATAGGGAATTGCTTCAGGCATCATTTTTGTCACTGCTTTGGAAATGGAAAGCTTCACTGAGGCATTGTCTCAATTATCTGTCAAAACAAATTCCATTGGGCATTAAACGCAAAGGTGTCAGAAAGTAACATGAGTTTGACTCCTGGGTCGGGTGGGCTGCGTGCGCAGCAGGTTCCTAGTGAGTGTTTTTTTGCGTCCACATGGCCTTTTGCAACGCATACGAAAATTTGTGTTTTGATCGGCTTCTAATATCAATAATAGTGGTAAACACTGTGGGAAAGGCAAAACTGAAGAAAACAAACTTACTGATTGGGTTGATGCGAATAGGTTTTTTTTCTATTTTAAGACATGGCGCCAATTAGAGTGATTGATATTTTGATTATGACGTCAAGTGTGAGGGGAAAGGGATCCATGTTTGTTTTGGCTTGAGGCAGGGTCACAGATTTCAGCTTCCATCACTTTCGGGTAAATATTAAATGTTGTAAATTAGAAGTAATCGTAATCATAATCACTGCAATAGCTAGGATAGGAAGTGCCAGATCTATTAAAATATTGTAAAGTAATTAAATCTTTGTTGTTTATACATGTGTGTGTTGAACGAGTAATTTTAGCTGGCGAACTTGTGTAGCCGTAACTTGTTTGGGGTCAACGATACTAAAAAAAACACGCTTCTGTTCCGGCAAAACTCGTAAATAAATCCAAACAAAGCTATCCAGGTGCAGTTACATAACCATAGGGGAACTTTCAGCCAAGAGTTTTCTTCTCTACATTTAATTTAATAACTGCTTATTTACCGAGGATATGGTCAATACACTTTTTTCTGACTGTTTACTGTTGGCACAAATGCATTTGCTGAAGAGGGCTGTCAAGACAAACTCCTGGAATGCAGGAAATTGACAAACCGAAAACTGATGAATGGGTTTGCTCCATGAGTGACATCATGAACCCAGATGCCGCCCCCAGGATCGACTGATGTTTGCCACATCAGACAGAACATGTGTTCAGAATAAGGCTTCTCAAACTACGCCGACAGCCTGTCTGAGGAGGACATTGCTAATTTGTTAAAAATACCTATAGAAGAATTTGAACCAATTGCAGGTTTGAGAGTGTACGAACATACAGGCAACCTGGAGAAAGAAGTGTTTTTTTTGTATATTGCATGAGCTGTTTGGGGTCTCTGGCCCCTTGAAGGCGAACTTTCTCTTAACTTCAATGTTGAAGGACATCAAGAGGATCAACTAAAAACTGCATTTCACTGCAAATATAACACACTGTTGCCTTGACCATGCCAGATGATATGAATTTTTTTTTTCAGTCTTGGGCATGTGCATATTTGGACTACTGAGATCAATATGTGACTGCTGGATCTCTATCTCTATGCAAAATCTGAATGCTGCTCAGATGTGAAGTTCACCAAAAGGGGTGCACTATTGTGTGTATGATCATCGAAACTCATCCAGTTTAACGACAGGTTCCATTATGTAACTCTACCCCTGTATCCAGGGCATCCACTGTGTCCAACAACTGCACAACTTTGTTTCTTTCCAGTTGCTCCCCTCACCTCTTATTTTCAGTGTGAAAACCTATTCAGCGAACTGTGACAAGCCTTGACCACGCAAGAGACTCTCTGTACACGATTATAGTGCTCATAGCCTTCTCCAACATTTTGAGACTATCAAGGTCCTCAGAGATTGGTGATCAGACTCATGTTTGTTTATCTCAAAATGCCACCTGAGGGTCTATTTGATATTTTGCAACATTCATATGCCGTCCAGAGGTTTAGATTGTTTGTTTTTACCCTACATACATATGGGTTGAGAATGTGTCAGGTATTATGAAGATTATTACATTTTATGCTCTGCAAAGTTTGCCTAAGTTTTGGGTTTTGAGTTTAGTTCAATAAACATTATTACATTCGACCTGAAGTTGTTAAACAGTAAAATATATCAGATTATTGATATACCTGAAACTTAAGTTAAACATCTTGGCCAAATTCCCTTGTTTAGATGTTTGCAATCCAAGCGTTTTCACAAAGATACAGATCAGCAAGGAGGGAGAGCATTTCACATATTTTTTTCTCAGTAAACTTTGCTTTCAAATTTGACAAATTGTCCTGACCTTTTGAAGATAAGAGATGCATTTATATCTATGTTTAGTGACAAATGTTCCTTGGATCAATAATGAAGCTGTGTAGAATAGTGGTGTAAAAAGATGAAAAATCAAATGTTTTAACAGAATTGAACTCAGTTCTGTTTTCACTTTGCAAACATTCAAGCAATACATCTCTTGGAGTACATGTCTTCAGGTTTTAGACTTTGAAAGTACTTATGCATGGTTTTGGCACATGTCGTCCTCCATTATCTTATATCTTGTACATTTATGTGGATTTATTTGACAAGTTACTCAAAGTTTACTACGGATCAAGTTTTAAGGTATAAAAAATTCATCCAACAAATAAAGATTGAAATATCCTGGTACATAACGATTAAGTAACCCCTTTAGGATGAATTGACAGAGGCTGTGATAATAAATACACCTCAGGTCTCCCCACAAACAATGAAACGATTGCGTATATTCTGTTAAGTCCAGGTATCATTGCAGAAATAGAAATTAAACAGAGTTAAAGTCTGACGTACTGGGCCAATGCGTGCAGCCAAGTCTGATTTGACACGCACCAGAGAGGTTGAAAGGTGGGGGTGAAATCTCATCTAGAGGGTGTAGTTGACTGACTAGTGCCGCTGTTTCTAGAGCCAAGAGGAGGAACTTCTTCTTGGTGAGGTGGTAGTTCGATAAGTAGAGTGGCTCAAAGGGCATGCCTCTCATCTTTTGATCTTCTGAACCTGCCAAGACAGAGTTAAGTGCCACAAGGTAGGTCATAATGGTGCTGCCCTTCAGAAGACGCTAGTGGCGCACGAACCGAAGAAATTCAGCCAATAATTAGGGTGACGCAGAGGCAGGATCCTGGTGTTTCTTCTTGCTGAAACTCTAAAAGGAGCTCCACTTGTCGTCATAAAGGCCCAGGGTAGGTCTGTGCGCCAATGTGATGGTTTGGGCTGCCCTTGCCAAGAGGTTCTTGGCGCTTAGAGTTCTTTGTAGATGGGCCAGGCATGAAGATGTAACCCTTGTGGAGCCAGATAGGGCCATTTGCTGTTAGGGTGGATCAGCCTCTCGCCTGCCACCAAGGCGCTGTCAAAGTCAGATCGAGACTTGGGACCCTGGGAACGAGCACTGGTGGTGGAAAAGCGTACACTTTTACTTTTAGCCCTTCTTGGGGTTTGCTGAAGGATCTGGCACTGGAGAGATGAAGGTCCGGGCCTGGAAGAGGAAAGGCATCCGGATGAAGTTTCCACTCTGTGGGGGCTACCCCTTCTGGTCTGGAGAGGGCGTCAACAAGGATGTCCAGTTGATCGTTCAGATAGAAGAGCCTGAACGTCTGTCATAACAGGGCGCAGCAGTGAATCATTCCCTGATTGCGGAGGCACCATACGATGGTGATCTTGTCTGTGGATATGGTGATCTGAGCGTATTGAAGTGTCTGCTTCCAATGAGCTAGAGCTAGTCCCAATTGTCCCTGGGTATTGAAAATCGTAAGAGGGCTGAGCTCCAATTCTGGACATTGATGATCCAGCCAAACTGATGGAGGGGACACTGTGTGAAGTCACTCTGGAGGATTAGCTAGGTGTGTCCTGGTGGTTCAGAAGGCAGTCGTCGATGTACGCCTCAAACTGGACATTCTCCAGATGGGGGTAATTGGCTATCAGCTTGGTGATGCGTGTAAATAGCCACAGGGCTGAGGAAATGGGGGGACCAACCACTGATAATGGATTCCCTCAAAGATGAAGCGAAGGAACTTCCTGTCACTGAGATGTATCTGTAGATGCGGGTTACGCGTCCTTGATACCCAAGCTGATTGAGCGTGTGCATGATGGAGCAAAGAGCTACTGTTGTGTCGGGGGTATGTGACGGCAGTCTCGTCTCTGAGCGTGGGTGGCGGAGACTTGGCCTTTGAAGATTGAGGTGCATGACCAGGGTTGGTGACGTAAGTCCCACTCAGTGAGCGCCAGGTAGCCAAGTCGTTGGGTTGTGATGAGCTTAACCAACATCGCACGCATGAGGACTCTCAATGATCGATCTGGCGCTGTTGATAAACCGCCGAGTCGGAGTCGGATATCTTCTGACCGATACTGTTTCTGTGCCTGCAGTGTCTGCCTTTTGCGAGATACCTGTAGGTATTTGGGGAAAGCTGTAGAGGATAATATCAAACAAGCTTTACACCTAGAAGTCTGGGAGCAGATGGCGGTGCAATTCAGACACAATAGATGAGGGTCCCACCCAGGATTATTTCCGTGACACTTGCTATAACAGGCATGTATATGCAATGATAGCAGAGTGTAATCACAATGCGTTCCCACCTGATTATGTATGCTAAAATCATTTATCCCAGCCATGTGGGTTTATGACAAACAAGTTTATGCAAACAATGCGAAAAACCACCAGTTTGATATTGATAATATATCTAGGTTGCGACAATAAATTGAAGTACCAAGCAATACAGAGAATACAGAATGCATGACGACCAAAAAAATATGTGACGAGGTAAATTCAAAATGGCTAATTGGAACAACAATATGTGCGATAAATATTATTGCCATGGCATACATCATATGAAAGATATGAAGTCACAAACTGTAAGCACAAAATGCAATTACAAAGATATAACAGTGTTGAAAACACTCAAAGGATTCTTGTAGATTAGAGCTGAGTCTCAAAAACAGGCAACTACCGGGGTCATAGGGTCAGCCACTCTACCAGTTAGAAAAACTTCTTCTTCAGCAAGACCTCTCAAAGCCCTTTCTCTCGGTCAAGAACAAGCAGTAAATGCATTAAGGGGTCATGCAGGGTAAGTTAAAAAATTAAGTACTTTAAGTGACGTGCAACAGCTCTAAGTTTACATTTTTATCTGCCATCTTATTACATGAAACTGGCTACATAATAATGTAAGACACATGTATTACCATTTTTTATGATATTTGCATTTTAAGTTTTAGCTTCATTGCTTTCCGAGAAGAAGATGCATATATCAGGTAACACATGACGGACAAACATGCCATGAAATTATGTCATTCCAATTTTAGTCAGGTGAGCTATCATGAACAACATCAGAAGTCAAATTCTGATAAGGTCACATGGGACTGTTTTTTGTTTTGAGATAGCTATGCTATAAATCGCAAAGAAAAATGAAGAGTGAATAATGGTCCATTTCATGATAAACTTTGTTCTACAATGACGTCATTTCTGGAGAGTCAAACATGCACTCACAACTTGATGTGATATTTTGGACGACACTATTATTGATAGGGGGATTTTGAGAATATGCGGGAAATACCTGTGCATAAAATGAACTTTTCCCGCCTTGCTGTGGTTAGATGGAGGGGGTCATCATTATTAAAATATGGTTATTATTTTTTAAGCTTGTACATTTTATCATCATGATGGAGGCTGTACATAATAATGATATCTCATATTCATATAAGCAATAAATGACTTGTGTGCACAGAGAATAAACCACTCAGGGAGCAGATAAACCAATCCCACTCGTCCTTTATTTCTTAAACATAACCAACATACGACCTGTACATGTCATAACATACTCACATTCTTGGTATAACTTTCATCTTCTCTTCTTCCAACTCGGAAAAATTGGACGACTTCTTTCTTTTGGTTAAGAGTCGTTTTGAAACCATTGCAAAGTGATGATTTGCCACATGATGTTGGTCCAATTACCAAAATATTTAATGTCTGTTTCTTCTCTTTAAATGGACTTAACCTCTCTTTTATTTCTCTCAGTAGTTCATCTGCTCCCTACAAATAAAAACGATAAGTACGGTACAGAAAATAGGTGTGTTTACTGCTAACAGACCAAGGATCATATCAGATGCCATTAAGTATCTATGAACCCACAACTAGCGGATCCTGGCACAGCAAACGGAGAAGCTCAGATACTGGTTGTTGGTGTTAAGTTAAACTGAAACTGGATCTGGCTCAAAAGAACTGTTTTGTTATATTTTGTCAAAATTCGGAATCTAAACAAAAATGCAGCCCCATCTCCATTCTTTCCTGAATGCCTAAAACATTGTGCCCTGAGCTATCTTAATAAAAAAGGCTGTAAACACTTCCAGTGTTAATATACAACACGATGAGTAACACTTGTCAAGTAAGCACTCAGATGATACAACCATTACTTAACTTAAGTCGTTGTTTGTTGTTTGTTGTTTAACACTGCACTCAGCAATAGTTCAGCTATATGATGGCGGTCTGTAAATAATCGAGTCTGGACTAGACAATCCAGTGATTGACGTCATGAACATCGATCCACGCAATTGGAATACGATGACTAGCATCAACCAAGTCAGCGAGCCTGACCACCCCATCTCATAAGTCGCCTTTTTCGGCAAGCATGGGTTGCTGAAGACCTATTCTACCCGGGATCTTCACGGGTCTCCCTAATACAAGGCTGACATGTACCTCGTTTCAATTCTTAATTTATAGATATATGATATATTTTAGAGTGTGTGATCTTGAGAATGAATTATACCTTCAATATCAGTGACAAAGGCCTGTCAAGAACATGAAAAATCCTCCTTAACAGTAAAGTGGAGACAAAGAAGCTAATATCTCCATTGTCTATTCCTAGACATAAACTAATATATTCACCATTGATGGGAATAAGATTTAAGAAACATACAAGCCTTGAAAAAATAATATATGCAAACATTTTCATAATAAAAAAATATTTTTGTATGTCTGTGTACTACGTAAATGCCAGATAATTTCTACTTGAAATATGGTTTTCATGAAGTATAGCCGTGAAAATCCGGGAAGATCCCCAAATTCCTCAAAGGTGTATATCTAAAGGGCCCTGTGAAGATCCGGGTTAGAAAATTGTTTTCAGCAACCAAATGCTTCTTATCATCATTGTAGGTTTTCCGCCCAGATTTTGAATGTGTAGATTGATTTATTGTGTTCTTGCTTAACGCCACGCTTAGCAAGCTTAGCAATATTAAAACTCTTTAAGAGTAACCTGTAGATAATTGAGTCTGCATCAGACAATCAAGTAACATGTCATCAGCATCGATTCACACAGAGAAAAAGTTGTTTAAAGCAATACAGCCAAATTTCACCTATTTGGCCCCACCCCTCAGCCCCTTGGGGGGTCAGCCCCATTTGTACAATTTTGATATCTATCTCTTAGTTCAAGAGAAAAAAGCAGCTGTTTCACAGCAAAAAAAGTTTAGGTTTCCGTCTTCCGGAAACCTTCCGGATACCTACCCATTTTGCATCCGGCCCAGACAACTTCCGGAAACCTTCCAAAAAAATGGGGAAAATTTGGGGGGTGCATTTTGTTCACTTAAGTGTGAAACACAAAACAATTATCTTCAAAATACCAAGAAATTTGAAGGTTGCTGAAGGCATCTGGTAGGTTTCCGGAAGGTATCCGGATGCAAATCTTCTTCATGTCTTGTTTCTGGTAAATAATGTTAGCCTGCTCATAACAGATAGCAGTTGTAATATTCTGGGTTAATTCAATGGTAAATATCCTCCTAAAACATTTTTCGAGAAGACAATTGTTCAATTTCATATATTGTTCTTTTCAGATGTTAATGGTATTTAATGAACAAACATCAGTTCTCGTATAATGATATCCTTAAATTTCATGTCCAGACTTCCAGTTTGTACTGAGAAAAAGAAAAAGTCATTGACAATGTGCTCACATGGGTCTTTGGTCCTTGTGAGATGATAATAAGACTATCTGTAACGGTACATGTATACTCGGACCCCATGGTACCGCGGCATTCATCGTCCCGCGGCATTCATCGTATCGCGGCATTTGTGATTTCCGATAGCTCACGCGGGACACGCCTCTTAGCGGCTGTCTATTAATGCAAATCAGTAACCACGAAGTGCTCACTTCGTAAACAATTTCAATTTCCTCGGAATGTTCCGTCTGCTGTAAGTGAGGAGTTATTAATCAGTTGATACATATTTCTGGCATCTGTTGTAATATTGCCTTACCCCCATCTATCAATGGCCAACGATATAACCCGCAGTTCCCCAAATAAACTTTCTCTATCGACCTGAACTAGACCATCTGCATATTCATGGCGACTAATGAGGTAACGGAAGTTAGGTAGTCCGCACATTTTTTCCCGCTCTGTGCCCAGAATCTTTTGGGAGATCATAAGGGCCATAATGCCAAACTTAGAAAAACGTTCTTCACTATTAACCAAAAGATAAATACATACTTAGGGCATGCTAGGAGTGCTTTTTATATATTTATTGTTGACTTTTAACATTTTCCATTTTGTGACAAATTATTGTCATCCAATTTTTTTTAAACAATCTTAAAATATCATTTCTGATATTTTGATGTTGACTTATAAAAATAATTTTCTCTTACTTTTCGGTTAATATGCATTGGATACCTATTGCTAATAACACATTTAGAATTTTACTTTTACAAATGTTCTCTGTACCGCGATACGATGGAGTTCTCTCCCTTGTCAAACAGAGCGCGAGGCCCGGCTTTTACTCGGAGCTACTGATGTAAATCATGAACTTTTATCAGTAAAATATGCATTGTTCGATAACATGAATGATATCTGATACAGAGAACACGAATAAACATAAAGGTTAGTGAGTGCATTTTTTCCCGTTTAGCGTACATGACAAGTACCGCGATACCCCGAGGTTGCAGGCTACTTGTTATATCAAAAATGCTAACTTCAATGAAATTTGCCTCACCCTAGTTTTATGGTACTACTGTGAAATCTTTTATTAAAAGAGATTGAGAGTTAATTTGAGACTGGAGTTGTAACCACTGCTCATATATGTATGTTCAAATAATATAACAACTACGTGCTTAATACTTCACAAATATCTCCAGAAATAGGCATTTTAGTTATAATTGCAGAAATACTTTATGAATGACCCCTTCACTATTGCCTTGATCTTACACTTCAAGAGTTATCACTTTTGAGTGTGAATTTGACCTTCAATATCAGTGATAAATATTTCAAAAACATTTCAAAGAGCTATCCAGCACATAAACCAAATATGCAGTCCTTCAACTTATTGACAAAAATATGAAAATAATATAACCAGTATATGTATAAAAGTTACTAAGATTTCCGCAGAAGAGGCAATTTAGGGGAAAATGTTGTATATATATATAGGTCACACATGATCTTTTTGCAACTCCGTCCCCTGCCCAAAGGAAGAGTTAGATCAGAAACAAACTTTTTGTCTGGTTGTGACTTTGACCGTTCACATAACAGATCAATGTGTCATCAGACGTTCTCAGAGCTAAGGAAACACGTGTTATTTATTCCTGAGATGCCAAAGCAATGCATGGTTTCATAAGATAAGTGTGGCTATTAAACGGAGGCAAAATCATGAAACATCCCCATTTACACAGCTGACAAATGAAACATAAGCAACAATCAAATTATCAATTTCTTTTATTCATATGCCTATAGTATATCGCACACTGAACAGTGTTCACATGATAGTTCCTGATGCAGTAAGCAAATTCATCCTATTCTTCAATACTCATAACTGAGTGTGATAACTGTTCGCTTGACAGCACCTAAGGATAATGTTCACCAGTTCAGAGAACTTACTCTCCATCAATCCTCCTTTTCTTTCTATATTGCCATGGATGAACAGGAACCAGGATGAGGGGATACCAGTTGGACTCTATCTCTGCTGCATAGTGTTAGAAGAATTGTGAACTTTCCATTTGGTTTTTGGGTCCACATTTAAAGACAATAAGTCCCATTTATCATTCCTTTCAGGTGTTTACCACATGGCTCAAGACAAGAATTTCTTGAATGTCCTGGAACGATCCCACTCAAGCTTGGCATTGGTTGGTCTTCTCACATTAGCCAGACAAGCCTGCTGTCTGCAAATCACCTCTGATATCTGAAGGGGTGCAATCTCTGTTAAGTACTCCCTTGTCTGGTCCTTCCAGATTGTCCACCTGGAGTACTCATCCAGGGATCTCAAGCAGGACTTCAGTTTCTGCAGTATTATGTACAAAGATTTTAGCAATCAAAAAGAATTGTTGCCACATGTAGTTACAGATAGAAGGCAGCAAAATCACTTAAGTTCTCATATGTGAGTCTTGTTATATGCCAAACATTTAAGATAATCACATCTCAAATCTCAACCAGACAAACCAGTGATTAATGTTATGAACTCGGTCCAGACAAACCGATGATAACTATTATGGACAATATCCCACATCATTGTGATGTGATTACATGCGATCAATGAGCCTACTCGATCACTACCTGATCTATTAATTAGGCTTGTATGGCAAGCATAGACTGCTGGGAATCTTTTTAAGAGATGTCATTTAGTGATTGTTTCAACTCATCAACATGGGAAAATATATATTTACAATCCTTGTCATATAGCCAATCTATTGCTGGATGCAGTGTTAAATAAGTGAGTTGGGTTTAACACTGCCTTTAACGGTATTCCAGATATATCACCACTTGTTAGCTTGATGTGGGAAGAAAGCCCTAAGTGACGCAGGTCTTAGATGAATCCCACGAGCATGTGTATAACGCTGACAAAGCTAGCAACATAATCGGGAAGATCCAGGATTTGAACCCATGACTATAGGTTTCTGCTAAGCCCAACAGATCAACTCTGCACAACAAATTTATAGTGCCTTAGATAATAGGACATCTGTGCCCACAGCGATAAGGAACAAACTGAAGAAATATTTGCAAAATAACCATATGAACCAAAATAATTTCAAAATATTTATCACTCACTGTTGCTCTTCTCTTCTTCCTCATTGCTTCTCTTCTATGGTCTTTCTTTGCATTGATGCTGCACATATGACTGTCTCTTTTATTCATCCGGATATTCTACAAACATAAGTTGCATTCACATCACAGAAATGTCCAAACTGTACATGTTGTACATTTGATTCAAATGAAAAGACCCCAGGTGTGACTTAGAATAGCCCTAATTATAATAATTCATGTCAAACATTCAGCGATTACATTTATCCCCACATTTAACAAATGTCAAAACAATATTTTGACAACAAATTCAGGGTCATTCAACACATACACTACATAGGGAATAACTTGTTCGACAATGCAGAGAGATCCTCACCGAGGTGAATATCATTCCATGAATTATTGCCAAATTTTCTTGAAATGCAGATTAATGCAATGCAGTATTTACTTTTATTTCTAGGCTATTTGTTTGGCTTTTCCATGGCACTGTTTTGACAGAGATCTAACCTTGATATGACACTTTCTTCAGAAATGATATGAACTTTATTATTTCCAAGGAAATTTGGGTTACATTGTAAAAGCACAGAGAAACAAGTATAAGATTCATGATTTAAGTTAAATACACTCATACATACACACAAACACAACGACAAAACAACATCCAAACAGTAATCAACTAATGAATTGGGTGGTCAGACTAGGCTGTCATTACTAGATTGCCTGGTCCATGTTTAATTATTTACAGGCCGCCATCACAGAGCTCCAATATTGTGATTGTGATGTTTCACATTGCATTAAAATATACCATGATGAATACATGTAATTTGTAATTATCACACACAAAAATACTCACTCATTACTTCGTATCCTCCCTGAGGATGTCTTTGAACCTCCCCACAAACCCTGAACATACTGAAACAGAAAATAACTAACTTGTCTTAATCCTTTCAAAGTTTCAGTGTGAATTTGTTAAAGATTGATAAGCTGCCATTATTCATTGTAATCCATATCTCACTTTCAGTTGGTTCAGGTGGCAACACATGATTGGAATTGAATGCCACGTTTTGTTTGACATGCACTTTGCCAGATTTATACCCTTGGTAACTAACCCTTATCATCAAATCCCAGCGTTATGTTGAGAATAAGGACACAACCCTTAAAAGTCCTACACCTGCAACTCGTATGCAAGCCCAAATCCCATGTCACAACAAACACTTGATCATAATAATAAAAAAAAGGTTTCCGAAAACAACAAAACTAAAAGGCCCTTGACGTTTACAGTAGTAACATGGAGATCAGGAAAATATCTAAATCAATCCATTCCATAAGATCTCTGTATAGAAATTAAGGAACATTATGTCCCGAAGCCCTGCTACGTACCTGTGGCATCCGCAAGCTGCTCTTCCTTCGGCTGTCAATCGAGTTTTTGAAATACTTGACGTCCTCGTTGTGAATGGCTCAGATGGATTTAGACCGGGATTTCCGTGTTAGAAGTGATTGAGAACAATGTATCGATACACGAGGTAAGCATATCGCAATCAAGCATCACGGTGTACATCGATTACACAAGGTTTGAGTGTTTGTTTACATTTGTGTTCCAAAATGGCGCCCTTGGCCATACAGGAAATTATGGGTAGACTTGCTCGTCCCGGATTAACACGAGTTGGTCACGAATCACGAACGGTCATTTCTGAAGCAGTTACGGAAAGAGACGAGTTTTGCCGATTACAATTCATACAGGCCATATTGGGAGCCGCGGGGATTTCGACAGTGTGTATTAGGAAGTATACCTACGTCGTGTATGGAATATGTGTTTGCCTACCATGCCTAGATAAGGCAGTGTGACAATGGATATCCCAGTGGACGTAATATTCCTACAGCAGAAATATTTCACAACCTCGTCAAAATTGGCGATTGCAGCTGATGTCATGCAGGGAGGTGAAGACGTGACATATTCAGACAGAGACCACATTACATATAGACTGTTACATGTTCTCTGATTCAGCTAAGGAATATGTGAATAATATTGATCACGTATTAAAGTTATTTATCATCTGTAAGCCACTTATATATATTTATATATGTTAGTAAATGTGTGATTTTATTTTTGTAGGATAAGCAATCTACCTAACTTATGTTAATCCTTGCTAATGTATATGATGTAGAAATGTGTTTGCCTACTTATATTCCTTTAACTAGATACTCTAATGTGACTCATTTTCTTAGTTCATATCGTACCGTCAAAGCAATCTGTGGTACTCATCAATCTGTGAGAATGGTTAATAGACTAAACTTACTTTTGCAGGTTTCAAGAATCAAGAACATATTAAATGACAGAAGTTTTGCAACAGTGAACATTGTGAAGTGGAAGATAAGACATTTGAAAGGTATGGATATTTTCACTTGAACCTGTTGAAGAATACCATGATTCGATTCTTGTCATGGGTACAATGTGTGAAGTCCATGTCAGGTGTCCCTTGCTGTGGTATTGCTGGAATATTGCTAAAAACAGCGTAAAACCATACCCACACATGTGGGGATTCAGGGTTGGAATTGGTCCCCATCAACCTATGCTAGTTTTAAGAGAGGGTTATACTATATAGCGAAAACGGCAACTCGCCTGCTATTGCCCGGTGAAAACAGCACCTTGTTATTTATTTTACCTTGGTACTGAACATGCCCGAATACATGAAATTAAACTTGCATGGTCACTTGTAAACACAAATAACTGAGAAATATTAATAACCTAAAAACAGTTTACATTAGAAATTAGTTTCTACTCAAATATAAGGTATCATTGAAAGATCACATGCTTTGAGGTTTTGTGTAGCTTCACTCAGATTAACTCAATGTCAAGCTGAAACTGAGTCTAGTGAAAATGTCAAGGAACTGAACTATAGGTATATTTTATATTTCATATTTATTTTAGTAAGTAGGAAATAAATAGTAATTTTATAGAAATTTCATATATATATCTCCCCTTTCTGCCAGGAACCAACATGACAAGAATGTCTCTCCAGATAACAGACAACAATTAGTAGCACTTTTTGCCAGATAAATCAGTGACATTTTGCTGAAGTGCCGTTTTAGCCTCACCCATAAGAGATAACTTAATAGATCCGGTCATCATGCTCGGTGACCTGGTTCGTGGCATCTGACAGTGTAGTTTGTTGTTCACAATATCAATCACTGGATTGTCTAGAATCTTGGGCCTACCTTTAGAATACAGTACCACAAACTTTTCAAACAGTTCACAATACCCTGTGTTGGAATTCGTAGTGTTTTCTTGCCTGACACACTGGCAAAACAATGCCCTGTGATGTCAGGGGTCATTGGGTGTGCATATATATATGCTGTTTTCAGTTGTCTATCGTCTCCACGCGCTATGTTGTTGCATCAGTTTTAATTATTTTTTTTCTAAATATTGCCTGCGGCTGCACATTTTATAACAAGTGCTTGTTTATGAAAGCACCTTTATTTTCTATATGTTTTTTATTTCATGTTTTACTTATTCCACTGGTTAAAATGATTATAAATTGAAACTTATAATGTGCAATAAGCGGGTATAGTAATAGCTAAAATGACACCTTAGCAAAACGGCACTGATTGGCGAAATACTCGCCGAAAGCGAAAACGGCAATTATTACTTGACGAAAATGACATCTTATTTTTGTTTTACCTTGGTAAAATAAATGAAATTTTAATTGGATTCATGACTTGCAAAGATCAATAATTTTGAAATGTTAAAACAAGTTTGCATTAGAAATTAGCCTCTACTCCAACTTATCCTATACACGACTCAATTTATTGTGATAACCTGCTTTGAAGTAAACTATATGAAATTAAACACACATCGTCTCACACAAATAGTTGTTAAACATTGTAACAAGTTTACCTTAGAAATTAGCCCCCTACTCCAATTTACTTGCCGACTCTGGTTGGCAGACGCAGCTAACTTAATGTGAATAGATTATACGCTTTAAAGTTTAAAGTACTCAATGTCAAGCTGAAACTGTATTTAAGAATCCTAACATGGTGCTGTCAGCATGCGCACAAACAGACTGCCCAGGCACATGCACACCCTGGTGCATCCACTGCAAATCCACCCAACACACTTCACTTTCAAACCAATGCCCATACAGACACACACTCACCCAGCAGGCCAACAAACACATAAACATAGACACGGCTAAAATCCAAACACGAAAATTTGCTACACCTGCATCTAAACCACTCCTCCCTACACCACACCCAAACACCATCCCACAAACAAACACCACACTCATAACCGACAGCTCTGTCTGGGCCCCCTACCGAGAAACTGCACCCACCTCACACACACAAGCAGCCACTCAACCAACCACGAACCCTCCCACATCTCACATAGCCAAATGAGTGAGTGAGTGAGTGAGTGAGTGAGTGAGTGAGTTATTATTTAACGTCACATGGGCACACATAGCCAAAACATCAACCCCCGCATGCAAAACAAACCTCAAAATGACCACCACAACACGACCCTCATCCAAGCACCCTACAGCCCATATGGTAACAACACTCTCCCACAAGCAAGCACAACAACAAAACACAAACACTAAGAAATCATCAGCTACACCTATCCCACAAACACCTTCACAATCCTCCACATCACATGACTCCCCCATGGAAACTCAATCAGCTAAACCTAATCTAACCGATGACGAAGATTTCTCCATTACTGAGGAAACAATAGACACAACTCCAACTAAAACAAACCAAACTCCCCAACCAACCAACATCCAAAACCTTAATAACCTCACCTTACTCCTAGCATACATGCATAGTCAAAACTCACCAAAAGCTAGCATGAAATCCTTCCACAAAGTAGCCTTCAATCTAAAATAAACCAATCTTCCCTTCTTCCTCTTTAACCTCCATCTAAAAGAACTCACCGAATAAAATATAAAATAAAAACTAAATCACCAATCACCCGAACCCAATATTCGAAGGACTAAATATTTTTCAGTGGAACGCCAACGGACTCACCTCCCACGGCCATGAACTAAAAACTAAATTTAAACGAAATAAAGGCCCTCACATTGCTTGTATACAGGAAACCAAATTCTCAAAAAATTCCAAATTCACACTACCTAACTACAACTCAGTTAGAACTGACAGATCTAAACCGAAAACAAGAAGAGCCGCAGGAGGACTAATCATATTTATCAGGGAAGATATAAATTATGAAGAAATAAAAAAAGACACGCCAAACCTAGAAGCCAACGTCATTAAAATCACACTAAATAACCGAAACATAAACATCATAAATATTTACCACTGGGCGGGTCAAAAAGTCCAACGTGTGGATCTAAACAAACTACTCCATATAAGCGATAAATCTACTATATTCCTAGGAGACTTTAACGCTCACCATCCTACATGGAGCATAGATGATAAAATAGATAATCATGGCAAATTAATCTCCGAATGGATAGAAACAAACGACCTAGTACTCCTTAATAGCAACCAACCCACGAGGTACAATAAGATAAACCAAAAAAAATCGGCTATCGACCTTACCATATGCACCGCAGATCTGGCCCAAAGTACTCAATGGGAAGTGCACGACGTCCCGCTAGGTAGTGACCACTTCCCCATAAACATAACCATAGGAAATACAAACGTACCAATCCAAACAGAAAACCAAGAACCAAAATTCCATTACAATAAAGCTAACTGGGACCAATTCCAAGATATCTGCAACGAAGCTAACTTAAACGAAATAGAAAATAATGATCCAGAAACCTATTGTAAAAACCTAACAGACTATATAATAAACGCAGCCAAAACCTCCATCCCCTTCAAAACATCTAAGACAGGCAAACCGACGGTACCATGGTGGAATGAGGAAATAGAACAGACTAGACGAAAACGTAAATCAGCCTTCAATAAAGCAAAACGTGACTACAAATATTTAAACATAGCCCACTAACTAAACCACCAGGTTCAAAAACTAGTCCAAACAACCAAAGGTAAAGACTGGAAAAAATTCTGCGAAGGTATAAATAACCGTACAGATGCCAGAATGGTCTGGCGCAAAGTCCACGCCATCAGAGGCTTAAAACGACATAAAAAAAACCTAACATTGACAACTCAACCAACCCCGCCCAAAAAGCAAATAATCTCGCCAACCACTTTTCGGCCGTTAGCACTAACACCAACTTCAGTAAAAAATTCCAAGATAAACTTAAAACAGAAAACAAACCCACAAAAGAACCAAACAATAACAATCTAGAAATAAATCAACCTTACACAATGGAGGAGCTCCTCTACGTAATCCAAAACAGGAAAAAGGGCACAGCCCCAGGATTAGACTTCTTACCAATTAATTAAAAAAACTCCCCCTAAAACTACCCCAGGCACTACTCAAACTAAACAATCTCATCTACCTAAACGGACAGGTTCCTACTCCCTGGAAACAGGCCCTAGTCATACCAATCCCTAAACCTAATAAACCAGCTAATCAAGCTAACTCATATAGGCCAATATCCCTAACTTCAAACTTATGTAAAGTAATGGAATCAATGGCTAAAAATAGATTACAACATTACTTAACCCAAAATAACATCATAAACCCAGATCAAAGCGGTTTCACTCCTGGCCGCTCAACCCTAGATAACCTCGCCCGACTAGAACAAGATATTAAGACAGGGCAACTAAATAAATAATATACCACAGGCATCTTCTTAGACTTCTCTAAAGCTTTCGACATGGTATGGCACGATGGGCTAATACAAAAACTTAAAAAAATAGGACTCAAAGGTCAGATAATAAACTACATCGAGGACTTCCTAAACAATCGTAAAATAACCGTGGGTATAGACCAAACTCTATCGGACCAATGTCCCCTAGAAAATGGTACTCCACAGGGCAGTATCCTCAGCCCCACTCTCTTCAATATAATGATAAACGATCTATTCGAGGGCCTATCCCCCAAAGTAAACACATCAAAATTCGCGGATGATGGAGCCATGTTGATCCGCACTAAAAGCATGAACATGGTCCAAAATCTACTCCAAAAATCTCTTAATAAAATACAACAATGGGCTGACAAATGGGGCTTCTCCCTTAACTCAGAAAAAACAACAGGAATAGTATTCAAACATAAAAACATGAAACCCGCCTCCCCAATCCTCCAGCTAAACAATCAAACGATCAAATTTCAAAAACAAACCAAATTCTTAGGACTTATTTTCGATGAACATCTCACCTGGGATGCTCACATCCAAAACCTAACAACTAAATGCAGTAAAGACCTAAACACCCTAAGATGCCTAACTGGCTCTAACTGGGGAGCATCCAAAGATACCCTCCTCTCTCTCTACATATCACTAATTAGATCATAACTAGACTACGGCTGCGCAATATACAACACCCTAAACAACTCTCTATCTAAAAAACTTGACTCAATACAATATCAGGCTCTCAAACTAATTACACGCACCCAACATGGCACCTCCTATACCTCACTTCAGGCCTTAACAGGAGAAATGCCACTAAGTCTACACAGGGAACAGCTAAGCTTAAATTTCTGGGCCGCGTCCCAATCAAACCCTCTCATCCAAAACTTAATAAACCAAAACATCAGCCCCACAAACCAAACTCTAGCTCGCAAACACCACTTACTTACCCCAATATCCCAAAGAATAACAAACTACCTAAATGAACTCCAAATTAAAAATCTTAAACAAAACTGCAAACAATCAAATATCTTCACCCCTAAACTTAAAATACCCAAAATAGACACAACACTAGCTAGCCAAATAAATAAACAAACCGACCCAAACATAGCTAAAACTACCACACTAGCATACATACACGAAAATTGGCCAAATTGGTGTCACATTTACATGGACGGATCCTCAGATCCGACCTCCAAACACACAGGTTTCGGAGTCCATACCACACAACCAACTAAAACCACACGATCCTTCCGACTCCCAAACAACCAATCAATATTCACGGCAGAACTAATGGGCATGGCCTCAGCCCTCCATAATCAAGAATCCAAAAAACACAAAAATATCCTAATACTTACCGACTCCCTAAGTGGACTGCAAGCCCTCCAAAACAAAAATACCAAAAACCGACCTAAATTAATAAATCAAATACTTAAAAGCTCCAACGTCCTAACTAAGACAGGCAAACAAATAACCTTCTTGTGGATACCCGCCCACGTAGGAATATACGGTAACGAAAACGCCGATAAAGCAGCTAAACTATCCCTCAAAATCCCAGAAATAAGCTTAAACTTACCTATCTCAAAATCAGACATTAAAAGTGTAAACAAGCAAAAAATCACCAAAAAAGCACCAACCTATTTAACCACCTAAAAACAAATTACAAAACACACTACAGGTAACTGCCCACACTGCAAACAACCAGAAACCCCAGAACACGCACTCATCCACTGCACACACTACCTAACACATCGAGCCGTATTACAAACCACCCTCAATCTAAACAAGGCTCTAACTCTAGAAGCAATACTAAACCCACAAAATAAACTAGAAAACTTCAAGGCCTTAGGCGTATTCTTAATAAAAACGGAACTAATAAAACGCATCTAAAAACACAATAACCTACCAAATCAAAATCACATAAACAAACAAACATCCACCATACCCAGCTCCCTTAGTTCTCCTCCCCAATCCCATCGGCATCTATTCAAAATCTCAAAATTCCCAAATTCTATATAAGCAACCCCTAAAACCCCCTCTTGGGTTGCACAGACCACCTTCGCCCCTTTCGGAAACACATTAAATGGCCTGGCCGGGCCCGTGTGCGAAATACGCATCTTTCGGAAAGCGCACGTTAAATCTCCAAAGTAAGTAAGTAAGTAAGTGCTCACAACACCTCCGACAGGGCAACACCCTCACTCATTCCCACAGGCTACGGCGATGAAGACCCTCAAGCTTCCTACATGGAAACTCAACCCGACACCTCCCCAAGCATGCAACTAAAAAAGCGCAAACTAGACGCATCGGCATCACCTACCTCACACACCCTCTCACCCGCAGCCCTCATTGCCACGTGGGCCCTCTACTTTTTTTCGGCCACCCCCTCAGTACAACTAGCTCCAACACTAACCATAAGTAAAATAGGCATGTGGCTAAGGCAACAAAAAATCAATAACCTAAACATCAAACGTAGCTTCAAAGGATATCAGATAATCTTCACAAATCAGGAATCCAACATAGCAGCAACTAAAATTAAACAAATATTCCAATTCACCGTAAATAGCTCTAAACCTAACTGGCAAATATAAACTAGGGGAGTTATTCGAGTGCACCAAAGGAAAACCGACGAGGACCTCGACATATACGCCCAAGAAGCTAACACTATCCAAACCCAACCACAAATAACTAGCCTCCGCGGGATTAAATCAAACAGAAACGGGAAAACCACCCCCACACCTATTGTGATAATAAACTAAAAAAAACCAGCTGAACACCCTGGAGCCCCCAAACATATCACTTTCGGCGCTAACCATAACTTAGAGGTCAAACCATATATCAAGCAAGTAAAGCAATGTTCTAATGTCCTACAATAGAATCATACCGCTAACCAATGTACTTTCAAAAAAACTAAATGCAAAAACTGTGCCCAAACGGACTGCCCAGGCATATACACACCCTGGTGCATCCACTGCAAATCCATAAAACACTCATCACTCTCGAACCAATGCCCCCACAGACTATCACTCGCCCAACAGGCCAACAGACATATAGACATAAACACGGCCAAAATCCAAACAATAAAAAACCACACCGCAAGCATATAAACAACTACTACCAACACCACCCCCAAACAACAACACTCACGCACGCAAAACAGTATACCCAGTCTCCGTATGGGACCAAAATCAGCGAGACGCATACATCGCAAATGAAACAAACACCCAACACATCCCACAAACTCACACCCTCCCCGCCTCTCACCCTACAATTACCACATCTACACCCGCAAGCAAAACACAACGCACAACGACCATCACAGCAACAAGGGCAACAACACTCCAAAACCTACAGGCACCCCCCGAACACCCAGTCAACAGGGAAACTACAGAAACCACTCAGACTCTCGCACCCAAACCCAGCATGCAACCCACCACCGAACAGAGTGACCAAACTAAAGATAACTAAACCGAAGAGGACGCGTACACATCCTCAGAGGAAATAAACGATCTTACCTTGTCGGCCCCCAAAACCAAAAGCTATAGAAAAAAACTCACCCAAAATGTAGCAAGCAAAATACTTAACAACTTAGTCCTCCTACTAGCTTACATGTTAAAGCAGTCTAATCCAGAAGCCAGCTCCAAAGCCTTCTTTGGTGTAGCACATAAACTAAAACTCGTCACCACCTCTTTCGACCGTTTTAGCAGCAACCTTAATAACCTACTAAAGTAAATACATAAACCAAGCATAAACCAAACATAAATCCACCCAGTTTCCCAATGGAAGGCCTAAACATTTTTCAATTGAATGCCAATGGCCTTCAACATCAGTGATAAATATTTCAAAAACATTTCAAAGAGCTATCCAGCACATAAACCAAATATGCAGTCCTTTGGTAGAATTCAACATATCATTGACCAAAATATGGAAGTAATGTAACCAGTATATGTATAAGAGTTGCTAAGACTTCTGCAGAAAAGGCAATATAGGGGAAAATGTAGTATATATAGATCACACACGACCTTTTTCCAACTTCGACCCCTGCCCAAAGAAAGAGTTAGACCACAAACAAACTTTTTGTCTGGTTGTGACTTTGACATATTAGATCAATGTGTCATCAGACGTTTTCAGAGCAAAGGAAACGTGTTATTTATCTTGAGATGCCCAAGCAATGCATGGTTTCATAAGATAAGTGTGGCTATTAAACTGAGGCAAAATCATGAAACATCCCCATTTACACAGCTGGCAAATGAAACATAAGCAACAATCAAATTATCTTTTTCATTTATTCATATGCCTATAGTATACCACACATTGAACAGTGTTCACATGATGGTTCCTGATGCAGTATGCAATTTCATCTTATTCTTCAATACTCATAACAGAGTGTGATAACTGTTTGTTTGACAGTACCCACGGATTATGTTCACCAGTTCAGAGAACTTACTTTCCCTCAATCCTCCTTTTCTTTCTATATTGCCATGGATGAACAGGAACCAGGATGAGGGGATACCAGTTGGACTCTATCTCTGCTGCATAGTGTTATTAGAATTGTGAACTTTCCATTTGGTGTTTGGGTCCACATTTAAAGACAATAAGTCAATTTATCATTCCTTTCAAGTGTTTACCATATGGTTCGAGACAAGAATTTCCTGAATGTCCTGGAAGAATTCCACTCCAGCTTGGCATTGGTTGGTCTTCTCACATTAGCCAGACCAACCTTTGTGTGTCCCAGTACTATTTGGCATACAACTTCTCGGTCGGCCTCCATTGAAATAACCGGACCCTCGTCACCGCTGTCTGCAAATCACCTCTGATATCTGAAGGGGTGCAGCCTCTGTTTAGGACTTCCTTGTCTAGTCCTTCCAGACTGTCAACCTGGAGTACTCATCCAGGGATCTCAAGGCAGGACTTCAGTTTCTGCAGCATTATGTAAAAAGATTTAAGCAATCAAAAAGAATTGTTGCCACATGTACTTACAGATAGAAGGCAGCAAAATCACGTAAGTTGTCATATGTGAGTCTTGTTATATGCTAAACATTTAAGATAATCACATCTCAAATCTCAACCAGAAAAACCAGTGACTAATGTTATGAGCTCGGTCCAGATGATAACTATTATGGACAATATCCCAAATCAAATCACTGTACATCACATCACAATATCCCACATCACTGTGGTATGATAACATGCGATCAATGAGCCTACTCAATCACTATCTTATCTATTAATTAGGCTTGGAATGCTGGGAATCTTTTTAAGAGATGTCATTTAGTGATTGTTTCAACTCATCAACATGGAAAAATATATATTTACAATCCTTGTCATATAGCCAAACTATTGCTGGATGCAGTGTTAAATAAATGAGTTGGCTTTAACGCTGCTTTGAACAGTATTCCAGATATATCAGCGCATGTTAGCTTGTTGTGGGAAGAAAGCCCTAAGTGATGCAGATCTTTGTGATGAATCCCACGAGCATGTGTATAATGCTGACAAACCTAGCAACATAGTCGGGGAGAACCAGGATTTGAACCCATGACTATAGGTTTCTGCTAAGCCCAACAGATGCAACTCTGCACAGAAAATTGTAGTGCCTTAGATAATAGGACATCCGTGCCCACAGCGATAAGGAACAAACTGAAGACATATTTGCAAAATAACCATATGAACCAAACAGAATAATTTCAAAATATTTACCACTCACTGTTGCTCTTCTATGGTCTTTCTTTGCATTGATGCTGCACATATGACTGTCTCTTTTATTCATCCGGACATTCTACAAACATTAGTAGCATTCACATCACAAAAATTACCAAACTGTACATGTTGTACATTTGATTCAAATGAAAATACCCCGGTTGTGATTCCGACTTAGAACTACCCTTATCATAATAATTCATGTCAAACATTCAGAGATGACATTTATCCCCATATTTAACAAATGTCAAAACAATATTTTGACAACAAAGTCAGGGTCATTCAACACATACATTACATAGGAAATAACTTGTTCGACAATGCAGAGAGATCCTCACCGAGGTGAATATCATTCCATGAATTATTGCCAAATTTTCTTGAAATGCAGATTAATGCAATGCAGTATTTACTTTTATTTCTAGGCTATTTGTTTGGCTTTTCCATGGCACTGTTTTGACAGAGATCTAACCTTGATATGACACTTTCTTCAGAAATGATATGAACTTTATTATTTCCAAGGAAATTTGGGTTACATTGTAAAAGCACAGAGAAACAAGTATAAAATTCATGATTTAAGTTAAATACACTCGACCCGTGAAGATTCCGGGGTAGAATAGGTCTTCAGCAACCCATGTTTGCCGTAAAAGGCCATTATGCTTGTCGTAAAAGGCGACTAACGGGATCGGGTGGTCAGGCTCGCTGACTTGGTTGATGCATGTCATTGATCTCAATTCCGAGGCTCGATGTTCATGATATCAATCACTGGGTTGTCTGGTCCAGACTCGATTATTTACAGACCTCCGTCATATAGATGGAATATTGCTGTGTGCGGCGTTAAACAACAAACCAACCTAAATACACTCATACATACACACACAAACACAACATCCAAACACCAGGGTTAGAAATTGGCACTAGTCATTTTGTCATTTTAAAGGTTTTGCTATATGCTATCATTTTAGGACTAGGGGACTGAAAGTGTTAGTTTCTACCGCTGCAAACAATAATCAACTAATGAATTGGGTGCTCAGACTAGGTTGTAATCATACTCTGAGGGCATGGATCTTTGCTGATAATAACAATCACTAGATTGCCTGGTCCATGTTCAATTATTTACAGGCTGCCATCACAGAGCTGGACTATTGTGAGTGTGATGTTTCACATTGCATTGACATATACCATGATGAATACATGTAGTTTGTATTTATCACAAACAAAAATACTCACTCAATACTTGGTATCCTCCCTGAGGATGTCTGTGAACCTCCCCACAAACCCCGAACATGCTGAAACAGAAAACAACTAACTTGTCTTTATCCTTTCAATGTTTCAGTGTGAATTTGTTAAAGATTGATAAGCTGTCATTATTCATTGTAATCCATATCTCACTTTCAGGTGGTTCAGGTGGCAACACATGATTGGAATTGAATGCCACGTTTTGTTTGACATGCACTTTGCCAGATTTATACCCTTGGTAACTAACCCTAATCATCAAATCCCAGCGTTATGTTGAGAATAAGGACACGACCCTTAAAATTCCTGCACCTGTAGCTCTTATGCAAGCCCAAATAGAAATACCATGTCACAACAAACACTTGATCATAATAATAACAAAGGGTTTCCGAAAACAACAAAACTAAAAGGCCCTTGACGTTTACAGTAGTGACATGGAGATCAGGAAAATATCTAAATCAATCCATTCCATAAGATCTCTGTATAGAAATCATGGAACATTATGTCTCGAAGCCCTGCTACGTACCCCTGGCATCCGCAAGCGGCTCTTCCTTCCTTCGGCTGTCAATCGAGTTTTCGAAATACTTGACGTCCTCGTTATGGATGGCTCAGGTGGATTTCGACCGGGATTTCCGTGTTAGAGGTGATTGAGAACACTGTATCGATACACGAGGTAAGCATATCGCAATCAAGCATCACGGTGTACATCGATTACACGAGGTTTGAGTGTTTGTTTACATTTGTGTTACAAAATGGCGCCCTCGGCCATACAGGGAATTATGGGTAGACGTGCTTGTCCCGGAATAACACGAGTTGGTCAGGAATGACGAGCGGTCATTTCTGCAGCAGTTACGGAAAGAGACGAGGTTTGCCGATTACAGTTTATACAGGCCATATTGGGAGCCGCGGGGATTTCGACAGTGTGTATCAGGAAGTATATCTATGTGGTGTATGGAATATGCGTTTGCCTACCATGCCAGGCAGTGTGACAAGGGATATCCCAGCGGATGTAATATTCCTACAGCAGAAATGTTTCACAACCTCGATTGCAGGGAGCTGAAGACGTGACATATTCAGACAGAGACCATAATACATAGACTGTTATATGGTCTCTGATTCAGGTAAGGAATATGTTAATAATATTGATCACGTATTAAAGTTATTTATATCCTGTTAGCCACTTATTCTGTTTTATATATGTTAGTAAATGTGTCATTTATTTTTTGTAACTTATGTTAATCCTTGCTAATGTATATGATGTAGAAATATGTTTGCTTACTTATATTCCTTTATCTAGATACTCTAAAGTCACTCATTTTTTTAGTTCATACCGTACCGACTAAACTTACTTTTGCAGGTGTGAAGAATCAAGAACAAATTAAATGACAGGAGTTTTGCAACAGTGAACATTGTGAAGTGGAAGATAAGACATTTGAAAGGTATGGATATTTTCACTTGAACTTGTTGAAGAATACCGTGATGACAACTTTATCATGTTGGGAATTTTGGCGGTGGGGTAGCCTAGTAGTTGAAGTGCTGAAGACCAAGGTTCGATTCTTGTCATGGGTACAATGTGTGAAGTCCATGTCAGGTGTCCCTTGCTGTGGTATTGCTAAAAACAGCGTTAAACCATACCCACTCATGTGGGGATTCCTATGCTAGTTTTAAGAGAGGGTTATACTATAAAGGAAATAGCACCTCGCCTAGTATTCGCCTACTATTGCCTGGTGAAAACAGCACCTTGTTATTTTTTTTACCTTGGGTCTGAATATGCCCGAATACATGAAACTAAACTTGCATGGTCACTTGTAAACACAAATAACTGAGAAATGTTCAAAAAGGTTTACATTAAAAACTAGCATCTTCTCGCCGACTCTGATTTGGAGTTGCAACTAAACTTATTGTGAAAATATAATATGCTTTGATTTCTTTGAAGTAAAATAAATGCAATTAAACTTGCAAACACAAATAATTGTTAAATGTTAATCACCTAAAAATAGTTTACATTAGAAATTAGCCTCTGCTCAAATTTACTCATGATTCTGATTGGGAGGTGCAACTAAACTTATCATTGAAAGGTCACATGCTTTGAAGTTTTAAGTAGCTTTACTCAGATTAGCTCAATGTCAAGCTGAAACTGAGTCTGGCGAAAATGTCAAGAAACTGGACAACAGGTATACTATATATGTCATATTTATTTTAGTAAGTAGGAAATAAATAGTAATTTTATAGAAATTTCATTTATATATCTTTCGGCCAGGAATCAACATGTCTCTCCAGATAACAGACAACAATTAGTAGCACTTTTTGCCAAAACAAGGTGCTGTTTTTGTCCGAGAAATCCGTGACATTTTGCTGAGGTGCCGTTTTCGCCTCACCTATAAGAGATAACCGAATAGATCAGGTGATCAGGCTTGGTGACCTGGTTCATGGCATCTAACAGTGTGGATTGATGTTAACAATATCAATCACTGGATTGTCTAGAATCTTGGGCCTACCTTTAGAATACAGTACCTAACTTTTCAAACACAGTCACAGTACCCTGTGATGTAATTCGTAGTATTCTGTTGCCTGACACACTGGCAAAACAATGCCTTGTGATGTCAGGGGTCATTGGATGTGCATATATATGCTCTTTTCAGTGGTCTATCGTCTCCACACGCTATGTTGTTGCATAAGTGTTAATTATTTGTTTACTAAATATTGTTTTAAACATATTTTATTTTACAACTTGTGAACTGGATGGGTAAACAAGCAAAAACTTATTTGAATACCGCTCAAGAATTAGAATACAATATGACATGACAAAAGTACAGTCAAGGAATACAATTATATACGTGTTCTTATTATAGAAACTACGTTGTCGGCGCTGTCAGGTCGCATTTTTAGTAGTAATAGTGTACTGCAATATACAGGAAGGACTAGTGTTATAAATTTTAGATGCTGTGTAAAATCACAAAACCTATTGGATAGCTGAATGTAGTCTTGTACTGATTTAAGAATTTCTAAGTTTATTTTTGACGTCCTTTCAGGATTACCTAATAGAATTGAATTTAGATCATATCCCTTACGTAATAGTACATATTCTGTCTTAAATCATTGTAATTTGGGCATATGAGAAAGAAGTGAAGTGCATCTTCAGTGTGATGGCCACAGCTACATGCAGGATTATCTTATAAATATTGCCTGCGGATGCACATTTTATAACAAGTGCTTGTTTATTTTCTATATGCTTTTATTTCATTTTTTACTTATTACAGTGGTTAAAATAATTATAAATATCAATTGAAACTTATAATGTGCAATAAGTGGGTTATAGCTGAAACGACACCTTAGCAAAACTGCACTGACTGGCGAAATACTCGCCGAAAGCGAAAACGGCGATTATTACTTGACGAAAATGACACCTTATTTTTTTTTTACCTTGGTAAAATAAATGAAATTAAACTTGGACTGATAACTTGCAAAGACCAATAATTGTGAAATGTTAAAACAAGTTTACATTAGAAATTAGCCTCTACTCCAACTTACCCTATACCCGACTCAATTAATTGTGATAACATGCTTTGAAGTAAAATATATGGAATTAAACACACATCGTCTCATACAAACACAAATACATGTAGTTGTTAAACGTTGAAACAAGTTTACCTTCAAAATTCGTCCCCTACTCCAATTTACTCACCGACTCTGATTGGCAGACACACCTCACTTGTTGTGAATGTATTTTTCACTTTAAAGTTTAAAGTACTCAATGTCAAGTTGAAACTGTATTTAAGAATCCTAACATGGTGCTGTCAGATGGGAACAGCTGAGGACTTACAATTATACTCTCTAGAAGGTAACATAAAGCAAGACCAAAACCCTCAACCCCTAATCACCAGCACGCGTAGAATAACCTCAACTAGAAACGGAAAAACGGTCCCAACCTCCATTGTCATAATCAACCTCAAAAAGACCGCTAAATTCCCTGAAGCCCCCAAACACATATCCTTCGGAGGCCACACCAACTTAGAAGTCAAACCCTATATAAAGCAGGTTAAGCAATGTACAAAGTGCCTCAAATACAACCACACTGCCTCCCAATGCACATACCGTAAAACTAAATGTAAAAAATGCGCAAAAACAGACTGCCCAGGCACATGCACACCCTGGTGCATCCACTGCAAATCCACCCAACACACTTCACTTTCAAACCAATGCCCATACAGACACACTCACCCAGCAGGCCAACAAACACATTAACATAGACACGGCTAAAATCCAAACACGAAAATTTGCTACACCTGCATCTAAACCACTCCTCCCTACACCACACCCAAACACCATCCCACAAACAAACACCACACCCATAACCGACAGCTCTGTCTGGGCCCCCTACCGAGAAACCGCACCCACCTCACACATACAAGCAGCCACTAAACCAACCACGAACCCTCCCAAATCTCACAAAGCCAAAACATCAACCCCCGCATGCAAAACAAACCTCAAAATGACCACCACAACACGACCCCCATCCAAGCACCCTACAGCCCATATGGTAACAACACTCTCCCACAAGCAAGCACAACAACAAAACACAAACACTAAGAAATCATCAGCTACACCCATCCCACAAACACCTTCACAATCCTCCACATCACATGACTCCCCCATGGAAACCCAATCTGTGAAACCTAATATAACCGATGACGAAGATTTCTCCACTACTGAGGAAACAATAGACACTACTCAAACTAAAACAAACCAAACTCCCCAACCAGCCAACACCCAAAACCTAAATAACCTCACCTTACTCCTAGCATACATACATAGTCAAAACTCACCAAAAGCTAGCATTAAATCATTCTACAAAGTAGCTTTCAATCTAAAATTAACCGATCTTCCCTTCTTCCTCTTTAACCTCCATCTAAAAGAACTCACCGAATAAAATAAAAAATAATAACTAAATCACCATTAACCCGAACCCAATATTCGAAGGACTAAATATTTTTCAGTGGAACGCCAACGGACTCACCTCCCGCGGCCATGAACTCAAAACTAAATTTAAACTAAATAAAGCCCCTCACATTGCTTGTATACAGGAAACCAAATTCTCAAAAAAAATCCAAATTCACACTACCTAACTACAACTCAGTTAAAACTGACAGAGCTAAACCGAAAACAAGAAGAGCCGCAGGAGGACTAATCATATTTATCAGGGAAGATATAAATTACGAAGAAATAAAAATAGACACGCCAAACCTAGAAGCCAACAGCATTAAAATCACATTAAATAATCGAAACATGAACATCATAAATATTTAACACTGTGGGAACAAAAAGTCCAACCTGAGGATCTAAACAAACTACTCCAAATAAGCGATAAACCTACTATATTCCTAGGAGACTTTAACGTTCACCATCCTACATTGAGCATAGATGATAAAATAGATAATCATGGCAAATTAATCTCTGAATGGATAGAAACAAACGACCTAGTACTCCTTAATAGCAACCAGCCCTCGAGGTACGATAAGATAAATCAAAAAATGTCGGCTATCAACCTAACCATATGCACCGCAGATCTAGCCCAAAGTACTCAATGGGAAGTGCACGACGTCCCGCTAGGTAGTGACCACTTCCCCATAAACATAACCATAGGAAATACAAACGTACCAATCCAAACAGAAAACCAAGAACCAAAATTCCATTACAATAAAGCTAACTGGGACCAGTTCCAAGATATCTGCAACGAAGCTAACTTAAACGAAATAGAAAATAATGATCCAGAAACCTATTGTAAAAACCTAACAGACTATATAATAAACGCAGCCAAAACCTCCATCCCCTTCAAAACATCTAAGACAGGCAAACCGACGGTACCATAGTGGAATGAGGAAATAGAACAGACTAGACGAAAACGTAAATCAGCCTTCAATAAAGCAAAACGTGACTACAAATATTTAAACATAGCCCACTAACTAAACCACCAGTTTAAAAAACTAGTCCAAATAGCCAAAAGTAGAGACTGGAAAAAATTCTGCGAAGGTATAAATAACCGTACAGATGCCAGAATGGTCTGGCGCAAAATCCACGCCATCAGAGGCTTAAAACGACATAAAAAAAACCCCTAACATTGTCAACTCAACCAACCCCGCCCAAAAAGCAAATAATCTCGCCAACCACTTTTCGGCCGTTAGCAGTAACACCAACTTCAGTAAAAAATTCCGAGATAAACTTAAAACAGAAAACAAACCCACAAAAGAACCAAACAATAACAATCTAGAAATAAATCAACCCTACACAATGGAGGAACTCCTCTACGTAATCCAAAACAGGAAAAAGGGCACAGCCCCAGGATTAGACCTAACTTCTTACCCAATAATTAAAAAACTCCCCCTAAAACTACTCCAGGCACTACTCAAACTATACAATCTCATCTACTTAAACGGACAGGGTCCTACTCCCTGGAAACAGGCCCTAGTCATACCAATCCCTAAACCTAATAAACCAGCTAATCAAGCTAACTCATATAGACCAATATCCCTAACTTCAAACTTATGTAAAGTAATGGAATCAATGGCTAAAAATAGATTACAACATTACTTAACTCAAAATAACATCATAAACCCAGATCAAAGCGGTTTCACTCCTGGCTGCTCAACCTCGCCCGACTAGAACAAGATATTAAGACAGGACAACTAAATAAACAATATACCACAGGCATCTTCTTAGACTTCTCTAAAGCTTTCGACATGGTATGGCACGATGGGCTAATACAAAAACTTAAAAAAAAGGTCAGATAAAAAACTACATCCAGGACTTCCTAAACAATTGTAAAAAAAAACGTGGGTATAGACCAAACTCTATCGGACCAATGTCCCCTAGAAAATGGTACTCCACAGGGCAGTATCCTCAGCCCCACCCTCTTCAATATAATGATAAACGATCTGTTCGAGGGCCTATCCCCTAAGGTAAACACATCAAAATTCGCGGATGATGGAGCCCTCTGGATCCGCACTAAAAGCATGAACATGGTCCAAAATTTACTCCAAAAATCTCTTAATAAAATACACCAATGGGCTGACAAATGAGGCTTCTCCCTTAACTCAGAAAAAAACAACAGGAATAGTATTCAAACATAAAAACATGAAACCCGCCTCCCCAATCCTCCAGCTAAACAATCAAACAATCAAATTTCAAAAACAAACCAAATTCTTAGGACTTATTTTCGATGAACATCTCACCTGGGATGCTCACATCCAAAACCTAACAACTAAATGCAGTAAAGACCTAAACACCCTAAGATGCCTAACTGGCTCTAACTGGGGTGCATCCAAAGATACCCTCCTCTCTCTCTACATATCACTAATTAGATCAAAACTAGACTACGGCTGCGCAATATACAACACCCTAAACAACTCTCTATCTAAAATACTTGACTCAATACAATATCAGGCTCTCAAACTAATTACACGCACCCAACATGGCACCTCCTACACCTCACTTCAGGCCTTAACAGGAGAAATGCCACTAAGTCTACGCAGAGAACAGCTAAGCTTAAATTTCTGGGCCGCGTCCCAATCAAACCCTCTCATCCAAAACTTAATAAACCAAAACATCAGCCCGAAAAACCAAGCTCTAGCTCGTAAACACCCCTTACTTACCCCAATATCCCAAAGAATAACAAACTACCTAAATGAACACCAAATTAAAAATCTTAAACAAAACTGCAAACAATCAAATATCTTCACCCCTAAACTTAAAATACCCAAAACAGACACAACACTAGCTAGCCAAATAAATAAACAAACCGACCCAAACATAGCTAAAACTACCACACTAGCATACCTACACGAAAATTGGCCCAAGTGGTGTCACAATTTACACGGATGGATCCTCAGATCCGACCTCCAAACACACAGGTTTCGGAGTCCATACCACACAACCAACTAAAACCACACGATCCTTCCGACTCCCAAACAACCAATCAATATTCACGGCAGAACTAATGAGCATGGCCTCAGCCCTCCATAATCAAGAATCCAAAAAACACAACAAAATCCTAATACTTACCGACTCCCTAAGTGGACTGCAAGCCCTCCAAAACAAAAATACCAAAAACCGACCTAAATTAATAAATCAAATACTTAAAAGCTCCAACGACCTAACTAAGGCAGGCAAACAAATAACCTTCTTGTGGATACCCGCCCACATAGGAATATACGGTAATGAAAACGCCGATAAAGCAGCTAAACTTTCCCTCAAAATCCCAGAAATAAGCTTAAACCTACCCATCTCAAAATCAGAAATTAAAAGTGTAAACAAGCAAAAAATAACAAAAATGGCATAACCTATATCTAAACTCAAATAGCCAAATCAAACAAGTGCTCAGCAAACCACTAACCAAACCAAAAATTCTCCATTCATCCAAAAAAATCGACAGAGTAATCACTAAACTCCAAACAGGACACACCAACCTAAATAACCATCTAAAACAAATTACAAAACACACTACAGGTAACTGCCCACACTGCAAACAACCAGAAACCCCAGAACACGCACTCATCCACTGCACACACTACCTAACACATCGAACCGCATTACAAACCACCCTCTATCTAAACAAGGCTCTCACTCTAGAAGCAATACTAAACCCACAAAATAAACTAGAAAACTTCAAGGCCTTAGGCGTATTCTTAATCAAAATGGAACTAATAAAACGCATCTAAAAACACAATAACCTACCAAATCAAAATCACATAAACAAACAAACATCCACCATACCCAGCTCCCTTAGTTCTCCTCCCCAATCCCATCTGCTTCTATTCCAAATCTCAAAATTCCCAAATTCTATATCAGCAACCCCTAACCCCCCCACCCCCCCTCTTGGGTTGCACAGACCACTTTCGCCCCTTTCGGAAACACATTAAATGGCCTGGCCGGGCCCGTGTGCGAAATACGCATCAGTCGGAAAGCGCACGTTAAATCTCCAAAGTAACTAAGTAAGTAAGTATGCTGTCAGATTACAAATTTTCACAATGGCCTTTCAATGTGTCATTTGAACATGTTGAAAGGTTTTACAAGGGATATTTGTCAGTAATAACTGATGCTATTTCTGCCCTTACATTACAACAAATATATCAGCCAATAGGGAACTATTTTATTGATATGTGGCAACAAACATACTTCAGGCTGTACAGTTTACCACTGGGTTAATATCTATGTCATCTTGTTCCTCCGTATGTCTGGGCAGTTGCTCACTACAATTTCGGAACTTCTTTACAGTTACAGACAGAAAATACCAGAACCGTTAACTATTACAAACCAAATACTGTATGGGTTTCACTGAAAGTGTCGCCACAACTGAAAATCTTCAAATACCTGTATTTGGCCATAACTTTGACTATTTTGTTCTGTTCCTGCCTATTATCTATTCTTGCCTCAGGTAAGGATGCAGTGATTTATTTAAGTGCACACATATATCACAGATAAACTCCTGAAGTCTATGAAAGTTATTTACAAGTGATACACATAAGGACTTAAAGGAGGAAATTATTGATGTCAACTTCTTTATTATGAGGCTAACAACATTTCGGAGTATATACTTACTCCTTCATTAGATGAATATTCACAATTCTGCTCCAATTTCGTAGATCAATGCTCATACTGTCAACCATATTTGCCATTTTTATATCATATTCATGTGTATAATACATTTTATTTTTAATAATGGCGTAATTTTGGACACACAAATATAAAGTAACCCAATACTTGCTGTAACAGGCGATTATGCTTGTCTAAAGAGTTGACTAATGCGGTCAGATGGCGGTCAGGCTCGGTGACTTGGTTGATGCATGTCGTTGATCCCAATTATGTGGGTCGGTGCTCATGATGTCAATCACTGGAGTGTCTGGTCCAAACTCGATTATTTACATATAGACGGAATATTGCTGAGTGCAGCATAAAACAAACCAAATCATAAGTGCGGGATGGGTTATTTGAAATTAGCAAGTTTTACAGCCTGATATGAGTCGTGAAAAGATATGACTTTGATTCAGTGAAAATTTGCATCATGATAGTTTCAACTGTAGGTACAGTTCATCTGTTTTTTGTGCAGTTTCTGTTTATTATTTGTATATGTTGTTCAAATCAGCTTTGCCTCTTCACCAACCCTATTCCTCTTTTGGAATAAATAGTGTCTAATAATTCAAATTCCATCACTACTAATCATCCTAGTGAACACAACAAAGAAATGCACATCAAAACCGTCATTATTAATATTTCTGATGATAGATCACTGATCAAGTAGAAAAAAACTGTCATCCAGCAAGAAACATTTCATTGGTCCCAAGAAGCATGTTACATAGTAAACTGACTTGGTAAGTCGAATAGCAGTCAGGGTGGTTGTAAATGCACAACTGACTAAGCCGTCACTTCTCAATTAAGTAATTAACAGACAATTGCATGCGCTAATACCCACCCGACACTAATTGCCCTGTTAATCCCTAGTCCACAATGAGTTGACATTGAGTTCATTTAGCTAATTAGCTGTTTTTAGAGTAGCAAGGTAATTAACATCAAAGGTGGGGCAGGCTTTGATCATGTGTTCTGTAGAAGAGATGACGTCACTTGTTTTATGTTTATTTAGAATTAGCTACATCCCTTGATGCTACCAAGGCAACCCTTGAGATTATCAGACAGCTTGGCTGGACACAAACCGTGTGCGAAATACGCTACAGTTTGAAAGCGTACATTAAATCTCTAAATAATTGTTTTTAAAAGATAGGATCAATGATAAAATGTGAGAGTCTCTAGGGGAGGCTTATGACAAAATGGACAATAAAATATAAAGGGCTATGCATTTTCTTTGAGGGAGGGTAGTGTCAATAATGAATGAGAACATACGGGTAATACATGACCGGCCCCTTTAATGTAATGGCCTTAGTTTTTAGTTGATGGTTCAGGTTGTACTTTTCAGTTGAATTTCTTATCACTGTCTATGTTGGACTACCAATTAAGTGGAGATATTAAATATCCATAATAACTGAGATAAATACTTCTACTGTCTCATCCTAATTTGTAAAAAAATTGAATTTCAATATAGCTTCCAATAATGAATTTATGAATTTGAAGAGAATATCTATTGTCTGAAATCCTAATGTGCTTTCTATTGTATTTGGTGTGCTAGGGTAGCCTAGTGGGTAAACAGTCTCTGAAACCCGGATTCAATTCACCACATGGGTACGATGTGTGAAGCCCATAGCTGGAATATTGCTAACAAGCTGCATGAAAACTATACCAACTCACTCGCTCATTATGTTGTATTTTGAGATCACTTACATGACCTGTGTTTTGATTATTATGAATAGTTCTGTTTTTAGGTATAAGAACCTATGTAAGTTAGTTTTTCATTCTCTTGTTTACCCTTCCTTACATTTTGATGTAATGCAAACATTCAAGCAAAATTCAGGTGAGTGAGTGAGTATGGTTTTATGCCGCTTTTAGCAATATTCCAGCAATATCATGGCGGGGGACACCAGAAATGGGCTTCACACATTGTACCCATGTCGGGAATCGAACCCGGTTCTTCGGCGTGACAAGTGAATGCTTTAACCACTAGGCTACCCGACCGCCCCAAAATTCAGGTGAACCTTGTGGTGCTTAAGGTATTGTTTAAGAAGACCGGATACATTTTTTGTATTTTCTGAACACTTTTCTGTTTGCAATGGCTTATTTACATGTTCAAAGATTGGTTAAATATCAGTTGCAAGATAAATTGTCAATACCTCACTGTTCGAGAAAACAACATTTGTAAATATATGTGTGTTTCATAATTTTTGAATAGCAAGTTTCTTAAGATGTTATGAATTGTTTCAGGTACCTGGATTTCACAATCTGACACCAGCTACATTTAAGAAGATCTTGATCACACAATTCAGACAAGGGACTCGCCGGGTGATGAATAATCCTCCCGATATCAACCAACAGATTCACCTCAAAAAGTGATGATTCTTAATGAATAATGCCACATCAGTGCGACTGTAGGTGGTTAAATTATGACACTTATCAAGTCTGAATGAATTTATGCCTAAGCACTGTGACTATGTCCAGGTTGTGTACACCGACGCTGACTATACTTTTGTGGTTTACTGCAGCAACATAATTGACTTTAGATATTTTTCTTTCATGAAATTCTTTGAGATTTGACTAATTTGTTTATTTAGAAAATGGCATTGAAGCGTCTGTTCTGTAAGGCCTTGCAAACACCACTGGTTACTTTATGCTAGTTCCTCTTCTTGCTTGATCACATTTCAATTTGTGATATTTACCAATGAAATGCCATATAATCAATAAACAAGATTTCTTTTCTCCAAAAACATTATTTGTTTTGCCTCATTAGCATAAAGAAATATAATACTGATCAGCCATAACATAAGTGCTGAACAAATATAAAATATATTATGCCCTGAATGTTTTTCACTATAAATACAGCTCACTTAACAAAAGTTGTAGGTCCACATTTGTAGACAAATGACATTGATATTTTTTTTGGTACTTTATTTAGGTGTTTTCTATGAATGTCATTAGTCTTATGCGCCAATTTGGGACAACTGTATTCTGTTTCATGTTCCCATGAAACTACACTGTCCAGATATAACAAGTACTATTACCGTTCCAAACTATTCTTTTAATCTCACCAGGGCCAAATGACAAAGCACATAGCCAATGACTTTCCATTCTTTCTGAGTGAGAATGCTGTTTTGCCACTTTTAGCAATATTGCAACAATATCATGGTGGGGGACACAAGCAATAAGCTTCACACATTTGACTCATGTCGCGAAACGAAATTGTGAACAATGTATTCCCCCAGATCTCAGTTTTAAGAGGATATTTACAATTAAAATAACACAGAATATAACAACAGCTATCTGATATGCACTGGCTAAAATTAATAACTAGAGTCAAGACATGAAGAAAATTTGCATCCGGATACTTTCCAGAAACCTTCCAGATACCTTCAGTAACCTTCAAACTTCTTGGTATTTTCAAGATAATTTTGTTATGTGTTTCACACTTAACTGAACAAAATGCACCCCCCAATTTTTTTTCCCGATTGGTATCAGGCCTGGATCCAAAATTGGTAGGTATCCGGAAGGTTTCCGGAAGACGGAAACCTACACTTTTTTAGCTGTGTTTGAAGCAATGTAACCAAATTACCCCTATTTGGCCCCACCCCTGAGCCCCTTCGGGAGTCAGCCCCACCATTTGTACAATTTTAAATCCCCACCACCTAGGGATGCTTCCAACCAAATATGGTTGATATCTATATCTTAGTTCCAGAGAAGAAGTCGTTTGAAGCAATATAGCCAAATTACCCCTATTTGGCCCCACCCCTCAGCTCCTTGGGGAGTCAGCCCCACCATTTGTACAATTTTGAATCCGCAACACCTAGGGATGCTTCCAGTCAAATTTCGTTAATTTTTAATAAGTGGTTCAGAAGAAGAAGTCTTTAGAATACATTGTTGACGTACGGACGACGGACGCCACGATATGGCATAAGCTCACCTGCATAATTTTCGTTGTGACCTTCATGATCTTACTCTGAATCATTGATGAAGACGTTCCAGCTAAAGAATGTTATTCCACTCCAGTAGGATGACAATTTCATGTTTTGAGATAAATATATTCCATCACTAAATATGCTAAATACATAATAAATGTATGATATTTACAGAACAAAAGTCTAAATTGACAACATCAAAAATGATGTAGGGGCGCCGTTACTTTCAAAATATACATCAACGACAATAAAACAAAACATGATGGCCAAAAACAGTTAAGTCCTCTAAGGGTCTTTCTCATGAACATCAGAAACTGTTCTTACCTCTTTATCCCATTTAATTTGAGTATTCCTGTTCCAGTAATAGGTTTCCTAAAACAAATGTCAGACAAAACATTTAATATACTTAACAACAAAAGTTTCTGTGACATTGAACACGATTTAATGCAAAGTTATGTTTTTTACCAAATCTGAAACAATTTCGGTTTGCAACAGATAAAAGACTCCTAGTGTTTAAATGGTTTAATTTGCCATACTGACTTCAGAAAATGCTTGATTTCATAAAAAAACATGAACAAGCCAAAATGTCAATTTACAAATCGATAGCGTGTGTGTCCACCTCTGGTTGTGATGCAAGCAACACATCTTCGTCTCATGGAATTGACCAGGCGTCGCACAAAGTCCTGTGGGATATCTGTCCATATCTGCTGGAGCATGTTTCGAAGTTCCTGGAGTGTCTGTGGGACATGTGGTTACCGTCGAAGCGCTGATCCAGCTCATCCCACATGTGCTCGATTGGTGAGAGATCAGGGGAGTGAGTCAGCCAGGGGATGACATTCACGTTGTTTTGTTGAAGAGAATCCTGAACAAATCGAGCAATAATATGGAAGGGCTTTGTCATGTTGAAAGGTAATGCCTCGGCCATGGTGACGCAAAAACGGTAGAACAGGGCCGATGATCTCTCGCGGTAGCGCTGTCCATTGAGATTTCCCTCTACCACTATCACACAGGTCCTATGTCTTGCTGGAAACCAACCCCACACATAACGATGCCGTCCCTGAACCGATCTTATTCCATGACACAATGATTGACGTAACGTTCACCTCGACGTCGGTACACTCGAGTCCATCTAGAGCTGTGGCTGAGGTGGAAATGAGACTCGTCAGTGAATAGAACTTGTCCCCACTGCATGTCCGTCCAGCGTTGACGCTGTCTGCACCACTATAGACGGGCTCTTGACGGTGGTTTCCTGTCAAAATAGGATGTCTGGCGGGTCTTTTGGCGACAATCCCTGCATATCTGAGGCGGCGATGTACGGTTTGAGAAGATATTCGTTGAAGGCCAGGGATGCCTCTTTCAGTCACTGTTGCTGGCCGGAATCGATTTCATAGGTGTGTTCATTGAATCCAGTTGTCTTGTCGATTATTGGTTACGCGTGGCCTGCCACTCCGAGGATTGTCTCTGACTGCATTCGTCTGTAGCCAACGTTGCAATAAACACCAAATGGTGTTTCTGTGGACGTTTAATTGTCTTGCAACATCACGTTGACTTGATCCTGCTTTAAGCATACCAATGGCTCGCAGGCGCTCATTTTCGGAGGGGCGGTCGGGTAGCCTAGTGGTTAGAGCGTTCGCTCGTCACGCCTAAGAACCAGTAGACTGGAAACCATAATGATGCCTTATTTTCTGCCAAATGTCCTGAACGGATCTTGAGTTTTTGATTATAGAATTTCTTGAAATAACAGGACAGAAAATAGCAATCTGGCCTAGCATCAAGTCTAGTTGAGCATTTTTCACTAAGGCATCTCAACGAGCCCGTCAGGCCGATGGTGTCACCCTAATAAAAGTGGTAGGCGAGGTTCAGTGTACTCTCGGTCCTAGCAATGTGGGGGTTCCCATCTCAAAAAACATGACCCCCATGTCAGGATGTTACGTCTAATGGTCACGTGATTAGAATTGCAAACACAACTGGCAATGAGTGAATGAGTGAGTTGGGATTAACGCCGCTTTTAACAGTATTCCAGTTATATCGCGGCGTGTCAGCTTAATGTGGGAGGAAAGCCCGAAGTGATGCAGGTCTGAGACGTTTACCACTTCGGTGAAACCCACGAGCTCGGGTATGGTGCTGACAAACCTAGAAACATAATCGGGGCGAACCGGGATTCGAACCCACAATCATAGGTTTCTGGTGTGCCCAAGGGACGCAACTCTGCACAGCGAATCGCGGCGCCTTAGACGACTGGGCCACCCATGCCCCTGACAATGAAATCATACTTTAGAATCATGAACACTTTTGTCAAGGGAGACCAATTACAAGGATTCACATCCTGTGATGAACCAGCCAAATCTCCACCAACTGCAGGTACCTCCAGACCTTTTTCTAAGTGTGTCCTCAGATTCCATCCTTCCTGATGATATGTGTCAAAGATTTACCTCTCTCTATGAAGAGTTTGATGATGTGTTCAACCCTTCAATCTCCAAGTACAATGGAGCGAACAGAGACAGGAAGGCTGTGGTTAACATGGGACCGACACTTCCCCTTCAACAGATAGGCTGTTTACAGCAATATAATTAGGAAATGATGGACATGTTACAAGCAAAGTTTGATGAACTTGAGGCACAAGGGGTATTCGCCAAACCGGAAAAGCTTAACGTTACAATTGAATACCTAAACATCAAACAACAGTTATCATTGTGTATAATTCTGAGAATACTACCTCTATTACATCATAGCCACAATTCCCATTGTGGCAATGATCACACTATACAATCTTTAAGTTTTTTTCCAACAGACGTCCTCTTCACTGAAAATTATCCCATAGTTTTGAGGTAAATCCTATCTCTTGTCAAACTGCACCTGCACATGTGGAAGGCGGGAAAACATCACTTCTTTCCAACAACCCCTTTAATCAGCTAGATATAAGATATATTTGGGAGGTGGGAAGGACCATTTCCTTATGTAATAGCGGTAGTATTCTTAGAATTATACACAATGATAACTGTTGTTTGATAATTCCTGTGAAAACCCTACCTCTATTACATCATAGCCAGTATTTACCAGAGGGAAAGGTGGGATCTGCCATCTTGTACTCCCGGAGAATTGGCAGCAGTAAAGTAAGGGAACATGGGTGAAAAGGGGAATAAACCAATGCCATACTTCTTGATGTCACCCTTGGCAAACCTGTAGAAGACTTGGCACTTGTGGCATCCTTCCCGTTTTATGACCTAATCAACTGAAGCCGGAAACTTGCATCTTTGTTGCGATAGTTTCCAGGCGTGAAGGTGGAGATTTGTCAGGTTGCCGTAAAATATGTCCGATTTGGGTTGGTGGAGGAGATTGAGACGTTCTGGCAGTTTGAGAGGCTCTTCTTTGAGAAGTGGAATCAGTCTTGGAAACCATCTCTGTTGGGCCACGCTGGGGCAATCAGAATCATGACGCAATCTGTGTCCTCTATCTTTCTTATAACTCTGTCCAGGAGAGACCAAGGAGGGAAGGCGTAGGCGAATATCCTTTGCCAACTCATGGATAGGGCATCGACCTGAAGGGCTGATGAATCTGGGACTGGGCTGACGTAAACGGGAAGTCAGGAGGAGGAGTTTTTTTTGTTGTGGTTGGCAGGCAAAGCAACGATGAAAGCGTTCTTTCGGGAGAGTGGGGTGGCCCTGAAAAGAGCCGTTTGAAGAGGAAGAAGACGAAGAAGAAGAAATCATGACAACCGCTACGAAATCATTGATCATCCATCAGTACTGCATGATCTGATGATGACATGTAGTGCCTTTTACAAAGGTTTCTATGAAATGTTGAGTGCGAAAATAAGGACCGTCTAAATATATATAAAAATTTCCTAAATATTGCCTGCGGCTGCACATTTTATAACAAGTGCTTGTTTATGAAAGCACCTTTATTTTCTATATGTTTTTTATTTCATTTTTTAACTTATTCCACTGGTTAAAATGATTATATATTGAAACTTATAATGTGCAATATGCGGGTTATAGCTAAAACGACACCTTAGCAAAACGGCACTGATTGGCGAAATACTCGCTAAAAGCAAAAACGGCAATTATTACTTGACGAAAATGACATCTTATTTTTTTTTACCTTGGTTAAATTAATAAAATTGAACTTGGATTGATGACTTGCAAAGACCAATAATTTTGAAATGTTAAAACAAGTTTGCATTAGAAACTAGCCTCTACTCCAACTTATACTATACACGACTCAATTTATTGTGATAACCTGCTTTGAAGTAAACTATATGGAATTAAACACATATCGTCTCACACAAATAGTTGTTAAACATTGAAACAAGTTTACCTTAGAAATTAGCCCCCTACTCGTATTTACTTGCCGACTCTGATTGGCAGACGCAGCTAACTTATTGTGAATAGATTATACGCTTTAAAGTTTAAAGTACTCAATGTCAAGCTGAAACTGTATTTAAGAATCCTAACATGGTGCTGTCAGCCCCAGGCTTAGACCTTACTTCATACCAGATAATTAAACAACTACCACCCAAACTACTCCTAACTCTTCTGAAACTCTATAACCTCATATATCTAAACGGACAGGTCCCATCACCTTGGAAACAAGCCCTGGTCATACCAATCCCCAAACCCAATAAACCAGCTGACCAGGCTTATTCATACAGACCAATCTCCCTAACTTCTAACTTATGCAAAGTAATGGAATCAATGGCAAAAAACAGGTTACAACACTACTTGGGACAAAACAACATAATAAATCCAGACCAAAGCGGTTTCACTCCTGGACGCTCAACCTTAGATAACCTCGCCCGACTAGAGCAGGACATTAAAACAGGCCAACTTTACAAACAATATACTACAGGCATCTTTCTAGACTTCTCCAAAGCATTCGACATGGTTTGGCATAACGGGCTAATACCAAACTACAAAAATAGGTCTTAAAGGTCAAATAATTAACTACATCCAAAGTTTCCTTACAAACCGCAAAAGCACCGTGGACATAGACCAAACGCTATCGGACCAATGTCCCCTAGAAAATGGCACTCCCCAGGGCAGCATCCTAAGCCAAATACTCTTCAATATTATGATAAACGATCTATTCGAGGGACTATCCCCCAAAGTAAACATCTCAAAATTCGCGGATGATGGAGCCCTCTGGATCCGCACTAAAAGCATTAAAATGGCCCAAAACTTACTACAAAAATCTCTAAATAAAATACAAAATGGGCTGACAAATGGGGCTTCTCCCTAAACTCAGAAAAAAAACACAGGAATAGTATTTAAACACAAAAATATGCAACCCACCTCCCTAAACCTCCAACTAAACAACAAACCAATCAAATTCCAAAAACAAACCAAATTCTTAGGATTAATCTTCGATGAACATCTCGCCTGGGATGCTCACATTAAAAACCTAGTAACCAGATGCAGAAAAGACCTAAACACGTTAAGATGCCTAACCGGCTCCAACTGGGGGGGCTTTAAAAACACCCTCCTCTCATTATATATATCACTAGTTAGATCCAAACTAGACTATGGCAGTGCCATTTACGACACCTTAAACAACTCTCTCATTAAAAAACTAGACTGAATCCAGTATCAAGCCCTAAAACTAATCACACGAACTCAACATGGCACCTCCTCCACCTCACTCCAGGCCTTAACAGGAGAAATGCCACTTAAACTACGTAGGGAACAACTTACCCTAAACTTCTGGGCCACGTCCCAATCAAACCCTTTAATCGAAAACTTAATAAACAAGTATTTGTCACAGAGTGACGAAATATCCCCCGCCATATACACCATAGTACCAAATATGAAGACAATCCAGCGATTAGTTCTTGAGATATTGTTGCAACACCGTTTTCCAACTCCAAAAACAGATTTGCCTGCTGTGACCTTGAAAATGGGGTCAAGGTCACCAAATCTGACAGGTGTATGCGGTGTCTGTATATACACTATAGTTCCAAATATGAAGACAATCCAGCGATTAGTTCTTGAGATATCGCGGCAACACCGTGTTCTAACTCCAAAAGCAGATTTGCCTGCTGTGACCTTGAAAATGGGGTCAAGGTCACCAAAACCGACTGGTGTCTGCGGTGTCTGTATATACACCATAGTTCCAAATATGAAGACAATCAAGAGGTTTAGTTCTTGAGATATCGCGGCAACACCGTTTTCCAACTCTAAAAGCAGATTTGCCTGCTGTGACCTTGAAAATGGGATCAAGGTCACCAAAACCGACTGGTGTCTGCGGAGTCTGTATATACACTATAGTTCCAAATATGAAGACAATCCAGTGTTTAGTTCTTGAGATATCGCGGCAACACCGTTTTCCAACTCCAAAAGCAGATTTGCCTGCTGTGACCTTGAAAATGGGGTCAAGGTCACCAAAACCGACTGGTGTCTGCGGTGTCCGTATATACACCATAGTTCCAAATATGAAGACAATCCAGTGTTTAGTTCTTGAGATATCGCGGCAACACCGTTTTCCAACTCTAAAAGCAGATTTGTCTGCTGTGACCTTGAAAATGGGATCAAGGTCACCAAAACCGACTGGTGTCTGCGGAGTCTGTATATACACCATAGTTCCAAATATGAAGACAATCCAGTGTTTAGTTCTTGAGATATCGCGGCAACAAACAGGTGGGACGTACGGACGGACGGACGGACGTACGGACGGTCGTGAATACTATATCCCCCGCTTCGCGCTTTCGCGCGGCGGGGGATAAAAACAATATTAGCCCTAGAAACCAAGCCCTAGCCCGGAAACATCCACTACTTACTCCAATTTCCCAAAGAATAACCAATTACCTAAATGAACACAAAATAAATAATCTTAAACAAAACTAAATAAACAGACCGATCCTAACATCGCTAAAACCACCACACTAGCACACATACATGAAAATTGGCCAAATTGGTGTCACAGACGGATCCTCAGATCCGATCTCAAAACACACAGGTTAACAACTTAACTAAGGCAGGTAAACAAATAGAGTTCATTTGGATCCCCGCCCACGTAGGAATCTTTGGAAATGAAAAGGCAGATAAAGCAGCAAAATTATCCCTTAAACTCCCAGAAAAAAGCTTAAACTTACCCAGCTCAAAATCAGAAATCAAAAGTGTCACTAAACAAAAAATCAACAAAAAATGGCAAAATATATACCAAAACTCAAATAGCCAAATCAGGAAAGTACTAAAAAAAACCAAGTAAATAACCAAAAATACTACAACCATCCAAAAAAATCGACATAATAATAACTAAACTACAAACAGGCCACACCAAACTAAATAATCACGGTAAAATAGCTAATCTACACACAACAGGAAACTGCCCACATTGCAAGCAACAAGAAACACCAGAACACGTACTCATTCACTGCACACACTACCAAATACACAGAACAACACTACAGACCACCCTAAATCTTAAAACCGGACTTACACTAGAATCAATCCTAAATCCACAAAATAATAAGAAAAATTCAAAACCTTAGGCATATACCTAATAAAAACAGGAGTAATTAGTCGCATTTAAACCCCAAATAAAATAATAAAACCAAAACTACCTAATCCAACAACCACCCAACACACACAGCTCCCTTAGTTCGTCCCCCACCCACCCTTGGCATTCTTTCCAAATCTCAAAATTTCAAAATTACTATATAAGCAACCCCTAAAGCCCCCCTCCTGGGTTGCACAAATCCCCTTTTCCCCTTTTTTGGAAACACATTAAATGGCCTGGCCGGGCCCGTGTGCGACATGCGCTTGCAGTCGGAAAGCGCACGTTAAATCTTCAATATAAGTAAGTAAGTAAGCACTTAGGCCAAATTGGTGTCACATTTACACGGACGGATCTTCAGATCCGACCTCCAAACACACAGGTTTCGGAGTCCATACCACACAACCAACTAAAACCACACAATCCTTCCGACTCCCAAACAACCAATCAATATTCACGGCAGAACTAATGAGCATGGCCTCAGCCCTCCATAGTCAAGAATCCAAAAAACAAAACAAAAATCCGAATACTTACCGACTCCCTAAGTGGACTGCAAGCCCTCCAAAAAAAAAACAACCAAAAATCGACATAAATTAATAACACAAATACTTAAAAGCTCCAACGAACTAACTAAGGCATGCAAACAAATAACCTTCTTGTGGATACCCGCCCACATAGGAATATACGGTAATGAAAACGCCGATAAGGCAGCTAAACGATCCCTCAAAATCCCAGAAAAAAGCTTAAACTTACCCATCTCAAAATCAGAAATTAAAAGCGTAAACAAGCAAAAAATCACCAAAAAAAGTCATAACCTATATCTTAACTCAAATAGCCAAATCAAACAAGTACTCAGCCAAACCACTAACCAAACCAAAAATTATCCATCCATCCTAAAAAATCGACAGAGTAATCACCAAACTCCAAACAGGACACACCAACCTAAATAACCATCTAAAAAAAATTAAAAAACATACTACAGGTAACTGCCCACACTGCAAACAACAAGAAACCCCAGAACACGCACTCATCCACGGCACACACTACCAAACACATCGGACCGCATTACAAACCACCCTCTATCTAAACAAGGCTCTCACTCTAGAAGCAATACTAAACCCACAAAATAAACTAGAAAACTTCAAGGCCTTAGGCGTATTCTTAATCAAAACGGAACTAATAAAACGCATCTAAAAACAGTATAATCTACCAAATCAAAATTACATAAACAAACAAACATCCACCATACCCAGCTCCCTTAGTTCTCCTCCCCAATCCCATCGGCATCTATTCCAAATCTCAAAATTCCCAAATTCTATATAAGCAACCCCTAAAGCCCCCTCTTGGGTTGCACACACCACTTTCGCCCCTTTCGGAAACACATTAAATGGCCTGGCCGGGCCCGTGTGCGAAATACGCATCAGTCGGAAAGCGCCCGTTTAATCTCCAAAGTAAGTAAGTAAGTGAGGGCTGTCAGATTACAATGTTTCACAATGGCCTTTCGATGTGTCATTTGAACATGTTGAAAGGTTTTACAAGAGATATTTGTCAGTAATAACTGATGCTATTTCTGCCCTTGCATTACAACAAATAAATCAGCTAATATGGAACTATTTTATTGATATGTGGCAACAAACATACTTCAGGCTGTACATTTTGCAAATGGGTGAATATCTATGTCATCTTGTTCCTCCTAATGTCTGAGCAGGGACTCGCTATAATTTCGGAACTTCTTTACAGCTACAGACAGTTTACCACTACAAATCAAATAATGTATGGGTTTCACTGCAGGTGTCGCCACAACTGAAAATCTTCAAATACCTGTATTTGGCTATAAATTTGACCATTGTTTCTTTCAAATTATCTATTCCTGCCCCAGGTAAGGATGTAATGATTTTTTTTAAGTGCACACATATATCACAGACATACTCCTGAAGTCTATGAAAATTATTTACAAGTGATACACATAAGGACTTAAAGGAGGAAATTATTGATGTCAACTTCTTTATTATGAGGATAACAACATTTCGGAGTATATACTTACTCCTTCATTAGGTGAATATTCACAATTCTGCTCCAATTTCGTAGATCAATGCTCATATTCAACCATATTTGCCATTTTTATATCATATTCATGTGTATAATAATACATATTATTTCTGATAATGACGTAATTTGGACACACAAATATAAAGTAGCCCAATACTTGCCGTAACAGGCGATTATGCTTGTCTAAAGAGTTGACTAATGCGGTCAGATGGCGGTCAGGCTCGGTGACTTGGTTGATGCATGTCATTGATCCCAATTGTGTGGGTCGGTGCTCATGATCTCAATCACTGGAGTGTCTGGTCCAAACTCGATTATTTACATATAGACGGAGTATTGCTGAGTGCAGCATAAAACAACAAACCAAATCATAGGTGCGGGATGGGTCATTTAAAATTAGCAGTTTTTACAGCCTGATCTGAGTCGTGAAAAGATATGACTTTGATTCAGTGAAAATTTGCATCATGATTGTTTGTACAGTTCATCTGTTTTTTGTACAGTTTCTGTTTATTAATTGTTTATGTTGTTCAAATCAGCTTTGCCTCTTCACCAACCCTATTCCTCTATTGGAATAAATAGTGTCTAATAATTCAAATACCATCACTACTAATCATCCTAGTGAACACAACAAAGAAATGCACATCAAACCGTCATTATTAATTTTCAGGCCGGTTGTAAATGCACAACTGACTAAGCTTACTTACTTACTTACTTTGGAGATTTAACGTGCGCTTTCCGACTGATGCGTATTTCGCACACGGGCCCGGCCAGGCCATTTAATGTGTTTCCGAAAGGGGCGAAAGTGGTCTGTGCAACCCAAGAGGGGGGTTTTAGGGGTTGCTTATATAGAATTTGGGAATTTTGAGATTTGGAATAGATGCCGATGGGATTGGGGAGGAGAACTAAGGGAGCTGGGTATGGTGGATGTTTGTTTGTTTATGTGATTTTGATTTGTTAGGTTATTGTGTTTTTAGATGCGTTTTATTAGTTCCGTTTTGATTAAGAATACGCCTAAGGCCTTGATGTTTTCTAGTTTATTTTGTGGGTTTATTATTGCTTCTAGAGTTAGAGCCTTGTTTAGATTGAGGGTGGTTTGTAATGCGGTTCGATGTGTTAGGTAGTGTGTGCAGTGGATGAGTGCGTGTTCTGGGGTTTCTGGTTGTTTGCAGTGTGGGCAGTTACCTGTAGTATGTTTTTTAATTTTTTTTAGATGGTTATTTAGGTTGGTGTGTCCTGTTTGGAGTTTGGTGATTACTCTGTCGATTTTTTTGGATGGATGGAGAATTTTTGGTTTGGTTAGTGGTTTGCTGAGCACTTTTTTGATTTGGCTATTTGAGCTTAGATATAGGTTATACCATTTTTTGTGATTTTTTGCTTGTTTACACTTTTAATTTCTGATTTTGAGATGGGTAAATTTAAGCTTATTTCTGGGATTATCGGCGTTTTCATTACCGTATATTCCTACGTGGGCGGGTATCCACAAGAAGGTTATTTGTTTGCCTGCCTTAGTTAGTTCGTTGGAGCTTTTAAGTATTTGATTTATTAATTTAGGTCGGTTTTTGGTATTTTTGTTTTGGAGGGCTTGCAGTCCACTTAGGGAGTCGGTAAGTATTCGGATTTTTGTTTTGTTTTTTGGAATCTTGATTATGGAGGGCTGAGGCCATGCCCATTAGTTCTGCCGTGAATATTGATTGGTTGTTTGGGAGTCGGAAGGATTGTGTGGTTTTAGTTGGTTGTGTGGTATGGACTCCGAAACCTGTGTGTTTGGAGGTCGGATCTGAGGATCCGTCCGTGTAAATGTGACACCAATTTGGCCAATTTTCGTGTATGTATGCTAGTGTGGTAGTTTTAGCTATGTTTGGGTCGGTTTGTTTACTTATTTGGCTAGCTAGTGTTGTGTCTATTTTGGGTATTTTAAGTTTAGGGGTGAAGATATTTGATTGTTTGCAGTTTTGTTTAAGATTTTTAATTTGGTGTTCATTTAGGTAGTTTGTTATTCTTTGGGATATTGGGGTAAGTAAGGGGTGTTTACTAGCTAGAGCTTGGTTTTTGGGGGTGATGTTTTGGTTTATTAAGTTTTGGATGAGAGGGTTTGATTGGGACGCGGCCCAGAAATTTAAGCTTAGCTGTTCCCTGCGTAGACTTAGTGGCATTTCTCCTGTTAAGGCCTGAAGTGAGGTGTAGGAGGTGCCATGTTGGGTGCGTGTGATTAGTTTGAGAGCCTGATATTGTATTGAGTCAAGTTTTTTAGATAGAGAGTTGTTTAGGGTGTTGTATATGGCGCAGCCGTAGTCTAGTTTTGATCTAATTAGTGATATGTAGAGAGAGAGGAGGGTATCTTTGGATGCTCCCCAGTTAGAGCCAGTTAGGCATCTTAGGGTGTTTAGGTCTTTACTGCATTTAGTTGTTAGGTTTTGGATGTGAGCATCCCAGGTGAGATGTTCATCGAAAATAAGTCCTAAGAATTTGGTTTGTTTTTGAAATTTAATTGTTTGATTGTTTAGCTGGAGGATTGGGGAGGCGGGTTTCATGTTTTTATGTTTGAATACTATTCCTGTTGTTTTTTCTGAGTTAAGGGAGAAGCCCCATTTGTCAGCCCATTGTTGTGTTTTGTTAAGAGATTTTTGGAGTAAATTTTGGACCATGTTCATGCTTTTAGTGCGGATCCAGATGGCTCCATCATCCGCGAATTTTGATGTGTTTACTTTAGGGGATAGGCCCTCGAATAGATCGTTTATCATTATATTAAAGAGGGTGGGGCTGAGGATACTGCCCTGTGGAGTACCATTTTCAAGGGGACATTGGTCCGATAGAGTTTGGTCTATACCCACGGTTATTTTACGATTGTTCAGGAAGTCCTGGATGTAGTTTGTTATCTGACCTTTGAGTCCTATTTTTTTAAGTTTTGTATTAGCCCATTGTGCCATACCATGTCGAAAGCTTTAGAGAAGTCTAAAAAGATGCCTGTGGTATATTGTTTATTTAGTTGCCTGTCTTAATATCTTGTTCTAGTCGGGCGAGGTTATCTAGGGTTGAGCGGCCAGGAGTGAAACCGCTTTGATCTGGGTTTATGATGTTATTTTGGGTTAAGTAATGTTGTAATCTATTTTTAGCCGTTAATTCCATTACTTTACATAAGTTTGAAGTTAGGGATATTGGTCTATATGAGTTAGCTTGATTAGCTGGTTTATTAGGTTTAGGGATTGGTATGACTAGGGCCTGTTTCCAGGGAGTAGGAACCTGTCCGTTTAGGTAGATGAGATTGTATAGTTTGAGTAGTGCCTGGAGTAGTTTTAGGGGGAGTTTTTTAATTATTTGGTAAGAAGTTAGGTCTAATCCTGGGGCTGTGCCCTTTTTCCTGTTTTGGATTACGTAGAGGAGCTCCTCCATTGTGTAGGGTTGATTTATTTCTAGATTGTTATTGTTTGGTTCTTTTGTGGGTTTGTTTTCTGTTTTAAGTTTATCTTGGAATTTTTTACTGAAGTTGTGTTACTGCTAACGGCCGAAAAGTGGTTGGCGAGATTATTTGCTTTTGGGCGGGGTTGGTTGAGTTGTCAATGTTAGGGTTTTTTTTATGTCGTTTTAAGCCTCTGATGGCGTGGATTTTGCGCCAGACCATCCTGGCATCTGTACGGTTATTTATACCTTCGCAGAATTTTTTCCAGCCTCTACTTTTGGCTATTTGGACTAGTTTTTGAACCTGGTGGTTTAGTTCGTGGGCTATGTTTAAATACTTGTAGTCGCGTTTTGCTTTATTGAAGGCTGATTTACGTTTTCGTCTAGTCTGTTCTATTTCCTCATTCCACCATGGTACCGTCGGTTTGCCTGTCTTAGATGTTTTGAAGGGGATGGAGGTTTTGGCTGCGTTTATTATATAGTCTGTTAGGTTTTTACAATAGGTTTCTGGATCATTATTTTCTATTTCGTTTAAGTTAGCTTCGTTGCAGATATCTTGGAATTGGTCCCAGTTAGCTTTATTGTAATGGAATTTTGGTTCTTGGTTTTCTGTTTGGATTGGTACGTTTGTATTTCCTATGGTTATGTTTATTGGGAAGTGGTCACTACCTAGCGGGACGTCGTGCACTTCCCATTGAGTACTTTGGGCTAGATCTGCGGTGCATATGGTTAGGTCGATAGCCGACATTTTTTGGTTTATCTTATCGTACCTCGTGGGTTGGTTGCTATTAAGAAGTACTAGGTCGTTTGTTTCTATCCATTCGGAGATTAATTTGCCATGATTATCTATTTTATCATCTATGCTCCATGTAGGATGGTGAGCGTTAAAGTCTCCTAGGAATATAGTAGATTTATCGCTTATTTGGAGTAGTTTGTTTAGATCCTCAGGTTGGACTTTTTGTTCCGCCCAGTGTTAAATATTTATGATGTTTATGTTTCGGTTATTTAATGTGATTTTAATGCCGTTGGCTTCTAGGTTTGGCGTGTCTATTTTTATTTCTTCGTAATTTATATCTTCCCTGATAAATATGATTAGTCCTCCTGCGGCTCTTCTTGTTTTCGGTTTAGCTCTGTCAGTTCTAACTGAGTTGTAGTTAGGTAGTGTGAATTTGGATTTTTTTGAGAATTGGGTTTCCTGTATACAAGCAATGTGAGGGCCTTTATTTAGTTTAAATTTAGTTTTTAGTTCATGGCCGTGGGAGGTGAGTCCGTTGGCCTTCCACTGAAAAATATTTAGTCCTTCGAATATTGGGTTCGGGTGATTGGTGATTTAGTTTTTAGTTTTTATTTTATTCGGTGAGTTCTTTTAGATGGAGGTTAAAGAGGAAGAAGGGAAGATCGGTTAATTTTAGATTGAAAGCTACTTTGTAGAAGGATTTAATGCTAGCTTTTGGTGAGTTTTGACTATGCATGTATGCTAGGAGTAAGGTGAGGTTATTTAAGTTTTGGGTGTTGGCTGGTTGGGGAGTTTGGTTTGTTTTAGTTGGAGTAGTGTCTATTGTTTCCTCAGTAGTGGAGAAATCTTCGTCATCGGTTAGATTAGGTTTAGTTGATTGAGTTTCCATGGGGGAGGCATGTGATGTGGAGGATTGTGAAGGTGTTTGTGGGATGGGAGTAGCTGATGATTTCTTAGTGTTTGTGTTTTGTTGTTGTGCTTGCTTGTTGGAGAGTGTTGTTACCATATGGGCTGTAGGGTGCTTGGATGAGGGTCGTGTTGTGGTGGTCATTTTGAGGTTTGTTTTGCATGCGGGGGTTGATTTTTTGGCTATGTGAGATTTGGGAGGGTTCGTGGTTGGTTGAGTGGCTGCTTGTGTGTGTGAGGTTGGTGCGGTTTCTCGGTAGGGGCCCCAGACAGAGCTGTCGGTTATGGGTGTGGTGTTTGTTTGTGGGATGGTGTTTGGGTGTGGTGTAGGGAGGAGTGGTTTAGATGCAGGTGTAGCAAATTTTCGTGTTTGGATTTTAGCCGTGTCTATGTTTATGTGTTTGTTGGCCTGCTGGGTGAGTGTGTGTCTGTATGGGCATTGGTTTGAGAGTGAAGTGTGTTGGGTGGATTTGCAGTGGATGCACCAGGGTGTGCATGTGGCTTGGTAGTCTGTTTGTGCGCATTTTTTACATTTAGTTTTACGGTATGTGCATTGGGAGGCAGTGTGGTTGTATTTGAGGCACTTTGTACACTGCTTAACCTGCTTTATATAGGGTTTGACTTCTAAGTTGGTGTGGGCTCCGAAGGATATGTGTTTGGGGGCTTCAGGGAATTTAGCGGTCTTTTTGAAGTTGATTATGACAATGGAGGTTGGGACCGTTTTTCCGTTTCTAGTTGAGGTTATTCTACGCGTGCTGGTGATTAGGGGTTGAGGGTTTTGGTCTTGGTTTATGTTAGCTTCTAGAGAGTATAATTGTAAGTCCTCAGTTGTTTCCCTTGGGTTAACCCTAATTACGCCTCGTGTATATTGTTGCCAATAAGATGTTTCTTTGATTACTGTGACGTGGAATATTTGAGTTATTTTATTTGCTGCGTTGTAAGATTCTCGGTTAGGGACTAAGCCGTCACTTCTCAGTTAAGTATTTAACAGACAGTTGCATGCGCTAATACCCACCCGACACTAATTGCCCTGTTAATCCCTAGTCCACAATGAGTTGACATTGAGTTCATTTAGCTAATTAGCTGTTTTTAGAGTAGCAAGGTAATTAACATCAAAGGTGGGGCGGGCTTTGATCATGTGTTCTGTAGAAGAGATGGCGTCATTTGTTTTATGTTTATTTAGGATTAGCTACACTACTGCCTAAAAGATCATTCCCCTAACACGCGTTGAGAACGCGTGTAACACGCATGTGACACGGGTGCTCAACGGGTTGCACACGGGGTGAGCACCCGTTGGACACGGGTGTGCAACGGTTGTGCAGCGCGTGTGCAACCCGTTGCACACGCGTGTGCCACGCGTGTAACACGGGACCGGGTTCCAGTGGAATTTGACAAAATTATCAAATGAATAGTGAAATAAAACAAAACAGTGAGATGTGAAATTTGAGTTAATGAGCGGCCATTGAGCTGTGTTCACCAGACCGTAAATACAAGGTCGGCCCGTCTGAATTAGTGTCGGTTGTTAGACTTTTATGGCAAGAACCATTCTACTAGGGTCCCGTCTAGCCATTGTGGCTAGCCGACAGTAGAACAGTAGTGAATTTAGATGCGAGTTTATTGCTAGGGGAACCCCCGTGTTGACACGATTGTCGCGGGTTGGTAAATGTTCGCCATTAATAAAATGATTGTTTGTGGATTGCAAACATATTCATTTGCCCACACGAGTCATTCCATTTGATTGCAAATATAACGTTTTTCGTTCGCCAAATTTATGCTTTAGACAGTACAATTATGATATAGCCGTCACCACTACTAATGTCTAATTATTTCACGTAGGATTATGTCCCATTTCCCAACACCCCACTTTGTTTTGTATTTTGAAAGAATAAATAAAAGAAGGTTTGTGTGGGACACTTTTATACTAATTATAAGAGGATGTTGTAAATGAATATGAACAGCCATGCTGTCTGACTGTTGATATAATTTGAGATCTTCACAATCACCGGGTGTGACCATGTAGACAGAATCTCGTTAGGGTTTCTGATTTTTACATTTGCCCAATGACCATAGTGAGTTTTGCTGGGGATACCAAACGTAACAGTTTATTATTAGAGGTTGTAAGTACCTGTACCACGTAGATAGGATATCTTTAGGATTTGAATCCTTCTTTGAGAGGCATTTAGAAGTTGAAATACTACGTTAGGATAAGATTTATGGGTGACTTTAATCCTTTCTTTCTCTGTGGGTAATCCTTTCACGTTGATTGGAGGAAGTCACTCAACCAGGTCATGACAGGTCGTGAGTTTACTCACTAACTACTGTGAGCGTTTTCGGCATAACATCTTTTCTTGTATAAACATAGAAACGATGCTCACTCACTCACTGTTAATCTTCTGCAGTTTGCTGGCAAAGTGGGGATAAACCTCAGTGTCAAAGACGATCAAACTTAGTTCGAATCCTTGTTTATATGTGACATCTCCCAAATGGGGACATTTTCATAAACTTGGCAAGTGATGATGAATTTTAATATTCATATATTATAGTTTATGAAATTGTTAATAAAACTTTAATAAAATTGTGCTTCACTCTCACGAAAAATATATTGTCTGTGAGTAAATTTATGTCACGTTTCATCGGCATTTTTCAGTGATATTGGGAACACGGCTGGTTTTACATTTCTGATACAGTTGCTTGACTGACTAAGTAGTTCATAATCAATTAGATATGTTAAAATCAGTCAAGTTTGCAACAATAGATGAATAAGTTGATACATTTGGACCGCAGTTACCGATTAACAACTTAAGACATAAAGACAGGGAGGAGATATATAACCAAACCTATGGTCCTGTTGAGACAGTTGACAGTTAGAACGTTGGATTAAATGACAGCAACTAATTTGAACATTCCCCAGTAATATCATAAAATACATCATAACTCATAACAGTCCGAGAAACAGCTTCCAGCCATATACTAGTATTGAAGGGACAATCGCTTTTGACAGTTTAAAAATAAACTCACCTTAAGGTGCTTGGCAAGTCAAAACTAACCTCCCTGAATATGTTTTTTAGGTTTGACAGCAACTATGCTTGTGGATTTCAGAGATAGACATGATTTGTTAGCTAGATGTTATTACAATAAGCCAAAATGTCTTAAAAGTCCACAGTTTGTTTAATAGTAAAAAAGTGTGTTATAGATCTATCAACGTTTTCTTTTATTGAACATAATATTTGCACTATATTGCTGTAAGCTGTAAATAATCTAGCCTCCCCATGTACGTAACTTACATATATTTATGTATGACCAGAACAGCAAATAAAGTTCTGGTAGATAGGTACCTCGGAGATTTAACGTGCGCTTTCCGACGTAAGCCTATCTCGCACACGGGGAAGCATTTATACTATTAGGGTAAAAAAGCGTAATGATTAAATAAAGAAGTGCACCCCCCCAAAATTTGTTTTATACGTTTACAGCCTATTCTTATAAAGCGTCGGAAGGCACGGCGTCGGTTGGCGAGCATGTGTGGCTAGAAGTCTAGCGGCGGTATCCTTCTAGTAGTCTCTTGGTCAGCTTCTCATCCTGGGGGTCGGGATTCTGGTAGAGACTCTTGGCAAGGAGGGCGGCGGTATTGGCGACGAAGTGGTTTGAGGTCGGTGCGCCACTACTCTGGAAGAAGTGGTACAAGTCTGTGTAGTTTGTGAAGTCGTACTCGATGTCCTGTCCCCCCTTCTTGTGCACCATGACGAAAGGGACTCCTTGTTTGGCGTAGAGATGTTCCTTTGGGGTGTTGATCTGGTCAACCTTGAGATCCGGCCGGGCCTTGTGGTTGATCGGAATGTCTGACTTTTCCACTAGTAAATAAAGTTCGTTGGTATGACCTCTTTTATCCCTGCTGACGTTATCCTAATGTTCAATTTCAGTCTGCCTCACCAAGCGTAAGAAAGCATTGTACATGCTCTGATAAACCGCACTGATGCAATTAAGCAAATGAATATTTGCTGTGGGCAAATATCTATTTTCTATATATATATTTGTGGATATGAAGCATTCTAGTTAATTGTGGATACACTGGGCAGACAGAATTGTGTTTATTTCCAGGCCATCCTGATCGTCGTTTACTACTATAAGGTGTATGTTTTGAGGCAAGATCAAAGGCGCCGCACAGCATTTATTAGATAACAGACGGGGTCGTCCGTTTCGCTTTAAACAACCACCCCACCCTGTCTGTAGGAGTTATATAATCGGTGCGCAAATAACTGTGTCAAGTCCACTGCTGGGCTGATGCGGTGTCAGTGTCAGCGATGAACATGAATGCTCAAATTATAGACCTGTAGCACTCACAAGTTGCTTAGCCAAAATATTTGAAAAGTGTATATTCAATTCTCTGATAACAGCAAATATAACTTTAGAAATAGATTCAACATACAAACAATCAAATGCAGAACACAGACCTATGCTTAATACAAATTTCTTCTGGATATGATCAACCTGCGGAACCCTCTATCCGATGAAGTAACTAATGCTCGCTCATTAAAAGAAATCAAATCATTAATTAATCGTTCTGATGCAATTACTAATAATTTTGACTTCAAATATGTTCATAGATCATGCCAAATTGTCCACTGTCGCCTTAGGCTCGGCTGCAGTGACTTAAACGCTGATAAGTTTAGACGACATGTATCAGACATACCAGACTGCACTTGCGGATATCACCTTGAAGATGCAATTCACTTTTTCCATAACTGTCAAAAAATACGATAATATCAGAAACACTGTGTATTTCTACACACATGGGTATGGTCTAAAAATGATATTACGTGGCAGTAGTTAAGCAGTTCTACAAACATGACTCTTCTTAAATCAGTTCACGACATCATAGTCAAAAGCAAAAGGTTTGAGTAGCTTAATTATATGCATGTAGTAAAGGAAAACTGCATATCCTTATTTCACAGACACCACTTGCTTCAGTGTATTGGCTTCGTGTATTTCATTTGTGCATTTTGTATGTTTATGTTCATCACTCTCTTATATATATATATATATCCAGCTGTTGTTAAGTTGTTACCTGGAGAGGTATTACATAAGCAAGCTTTGCTTGTTTACCGATCCAGATTTCTTTTGAAATCAAAATACGTTTAAGCCAACACAGCTAACCCTAAAACACATGATTGTAAACTATTCAAAAAGGGGCACTAATTTCTGGCTTCTTCTCGGTTGTCGGACTCAAACTCAAACTCATTTATTCTTAGAATAACATGACATAAAATTATCTACAATTTTTATTATGTACAATTTAACAACAACAAAAAAAAAATAGGATACGTGGATACTAATACAATTTACCAATTGTAATGTACACATTGTTAAGGAATTTAGATAGGCCTTTTAGATTTCTTACACTGTTAGTGGTCATAATTTTCTTAAATGTTTGGAAACTCAAGATATTGCTTATTTAAGAGTTCATATCGCCGTTGGTGAAAAGCTTCACATTGGTATAAATAATGCAATTCATCTCCCACAGCGAAAGATTCACAGAGTGGACACTGGCTGTCTTCCCTCGGAATGTTCAGCAATCGACCAGTTTCAACTGGTAATCCTTGGTAAGAAAGTTCTCTGTAATTAAGAGAGCAGTAGATATTTCTCAAATGAAGGTTTATTCTTCAGGTAATACGACCTTTGGATTTCCGCTTGGGCGTTCTAGCTGCCGTGAGTCAATTTGCTCGTTAACGCAACCGAGCGTGACAAGAGACTGGGATAAGCTTACGCATTTTTGAAAACTGATTGGTTACCCGTGATCTATGAAGATTTCAACAAAGGGAGCATGGTAATTAATTTCTTCAGCCTAAACAAACAGACAAATAACGGCGAAAGCTCATCGGATGTCGTTATTTGGAAATACCCCTGATGGTTACAGTTTTATAATAAACAAGTATCCCTGAGTGAAAGCATTTGCGGATTTCGGATTGCGTGAATGATACAATTACTACTCCCTTGTTGTCATCCACATTTTCTGGTGTAACCCTACACTTGCGTATTTGTCGTAATTCACTTGCTGCTCAGTTAATAAATATATAACATGTATACTTTGTTGTAGCACCACTCAGATTATAAAGGTTCAAATTTGGTCTTTCTTGTACCTGGGGTAATTATTCAATCTAAATCCAGGTTTGAAGTGAGGTGGAATGTGAGTTATGTGATATGCACGTGGCAGCCCAGCAAGAGATGTATGGTCAGTTGCTTTACTTTTTTTGTAAATCAACTGATCATTCCCAGACATCAAAGGATCAACAAGAAATACGTTGATTGATTAATAACTGTTATCTTGCACAGTTGATATGTCAAAAGTAAGTGTTTACATGTGAAGGTAGGTTTACTAAACCTAGGGAATACACTCATATCATGGCGTGAAGTACAGATGTAAAAACAACATACTTTGTTCAAAGGGTAACCGATAATACACTGACTGGTTGTTCATCGTTATCTAACTCAATGTATGTTTTTAAGAACCGTGGACATTATAAAAATAGTTGTCACGTGGGCTTTCTCAGCTAACTTGGCACCTATGTGAAACAATTGAAACAAACTAAGTGATCAGTTAAGAAACAAACACGGGTTATAATATTCGATACATTTAAATAACGTTTAAGAACGATATATTTCAATATTTTAATATATTTCATGTTTATTCCAAATATTGTTTCCAAATAATTATTATTAAAGTATTTGATTCTCACATAGACATTTGGCATCGAATAAGTATTTTTGTACAGCTGCAGACGCAATGGATATTGTTCCTTTATGTTGATATTCCCGGATACATTATAACTTTGGTAGGTTGTAATAATGATATTTGCATTTTGTTTTCATTCATTCGCTGCAGCTTTGAACAGAATCATTCTTGTTTGGTTGGGAAGTTTTTCGATGCGCGATAGACGTTGTTTTCACAAGTATTTTCTAAATATTTCAGTCATTTTACAAATTGACTGAATAATCCATTCATTTATTTAACCGACTGACTAAAAATGATAAAGACGATCAAAAGAGCTTAAACACATCACAATATATTAATTATGCTAAGAAAAAAAGCCAAACAATACAGAACTGTACTTGGTGATGATATTAAACATAAACAAATATTTGGAATTCGTTATCATATTAATAAAGATGGACATATTTTTCAGTTAATTTGTAAAATAAACTGAATATTTAGGCGTTTAATAAATTTCCTTAGTGAAATCTGTTTACATTTTGAATGTAAACATATACACACGGTAAAATAAGCAATGTTCAGATGAAATATTTACTTTGTGTTGCAAGTCAAAATAGTGTACACAAAGATTGCACAATTACCAAGCAAGTGACTTACCAAAACTGCATCACCATTACCGATGCTCCCCACAAATATACCTACATTTCCAAAACTGTATTTCATTTTTGTTGATTAATGTGACCATACGTCCTTCTACTTTCAATATAAATGCGCTTACAAATGGCGAGCACAGGTCGCGAACAAGTCTAGATTTCTGCTATATCATCCGGGTACTCACTGGGAAAATACAGTAATGCACAGGTAACAACTACTCCCGCGGAATTGCTTTACATCAGTGCTCCTTTGTACGTTGAAAAACTATATATTGTAAAATGCCAAAATGATGTATCAAGGATCAAGTAGAAGATACATTGACCGTAGCGCTGGGAGTTTATTCAACAGACCCGTGAAAATAACACTGCTGTATCTTATTATTTATTTTAGATGACGCAGTCAAAGCTCACTTCTCCTGGCGGCCATTATCGAACGGCCAGCTAAAACACAACCCCGCGCTTACGTCTACAGGTCTCTTCCTGTAGTACGGTAATTAGTATTCTCTCCCTCAAGTGTATCCTCAATGATATAACCAACCCTCATTAATTACATGCTGCTCTTTTCCAGCCTCACGGCTATGGAGCTGAGGTAAAGAGTCCAAGTTTATTAGGGTCCAATAAAAACAATGCGCCGCCAAACCTCATACATCATACATTATCCCTGAAAGTCGTACTACAGACGGTTAATGTCAAATCACAATAAAAGCATTTCAATTGCAATAACATGTTCCAGGACCATGTATTCTCTTAACACCATCGGATTTAGAAGCTATGGTCGTATAAAACAAGACAGATCTATTTAAACACAGAAGTATTCATGTTATTCCCACAAAATCACATAAAGAAAGGAGACATTAGCAAATACAGGTGTATTATCATGTTTCGTCAGGAAAACAAAATGTTCTCTCCTTGTTACCACCTCCAGGTTCAGCTTAAGACGGGTCCTCCTTTGGTCAAAAGTTTGTTCCCCCTCTAATGAGTGTGTCACGCGTTGCACACGAGTGGCGGACGGGGTGCACACGGGTATCACACGCGTGACCAACCCGATGCACACTGGTTGCGTAACGCGTTGCCCATGCGTGTAAGGGGAATGAATTTCTAGGCAGTAGTGTACATCCCTTGATGCTACCAATGCAACCCTTGAGATTATCAGACAGCTTTGCTGGACACAAACCGTGTGCGAAATACGCTACAGTTGGAAAGCGCACATTAAATCTCTATACCAGTCAGACACAAACTGATGTCTCCCTTGTAGCACACTATGTGTCAGACAAGGACTTTGACCACTCTGTGCAGATGCATATCAATGCATAAAGAACATTAGGTAGATGATTCAGTAATGTCACGCAAGTCAAAGTTGGGTTTCACTGTATTTAGAAACAGACGATGTATCAAAAACTTAATGCCAGTAATTATGATTGATTTAAACTTTGCCAGACCAATATTTTGGCAGATTAATCTTTATTAAGTTAATTTAAAAAAAAGATAGGATAAATGATAAAATGTGAGAATCTCTAGGGGAGGCTTATGACAAAATGGACAATAAAATATAAAGTGCTTTGCATTTTCTTTCAGGGAGGGTAGTGTCAATAATGAATGAGAACATACCGGTAATACATGACCGGCCCCTTTAATGTAATGTACATAGTGTTTAGTTGATGGTTCAGGTTGTACTTTTCAGTTGAATTTCTTATCACTGTCTATGTTGGACTACCAATTAAGGGTAGAGATTAAATATCCATAATAACTTAGATAAATACTTCTACAGTCTCATCCTAATTGGTCAAAAAATTGAATTTCAATATAGCTTCCAATAATGAATTTATGAATTTGGAGAGAATATCTATTGTCTGAAATCCTAATGTGCTTTCTATTGTATTTGGTGTGCTGGGGTAGCCTAGTGGGTAAAACAGTCTCTGAAACCCGGGTTTAATTCACCACATTGGTACGATGCGTGAAGCCCATAACTGGAATATTGCTAACAAGTTGCATGAAACTATACCAACTCACTTGCTCATTATGTTGTATTTTGAGATCACTTACATGACCTGTGTTTTGATTATTATGAATAGTTCTGTTTTTATTTATAAGAACCTATGTAAGTTATTTTTGCCTTGTCTTGTTTACCCTTCTTACATTTTGATGTACTGTAAACATTCAAGCAAAATTCAGGTGAACCTTGTGGTGCTTGTTCAAGAAGACCGGATACATTTTTGTATTTTCTGAACACTTTTCTGTTTGCAATGGCTTATTTACATGTTCAAAGATTGGTTAAATTTCAGTTGCAAGATAAATTGTCAATACCTCACTGTTCGAGAAAACATTTGTAAATATGTGTGTGTTTCATAATTTTTGAATAACAAGTTTCTAAAGATGTTATGAATTGTTTCAGGTACCTGAATTTCACAATCTGACACCAGCTACATTTAAGAAGATCTTGCCCACACAATTCAGACAAGGGACTCACCGGGTGATGAATAATCCTCCCGATATCAACCAACAGATTCATCTCAAAAAGTGATGATTCTGAATGAATAATGCCACATCAGTGTGACTGTAGGTGGTTAAATTATGACACTAATCAAGTCTGAATGAATTTATGCCTAAGCACTGAGACTATGTCCAGGTTGTGTACACCGACGCTGACTATACTTTTTGTGGTTTACTGCAGAAACATAATTGACTTTAGATATTTTTCTTCCATGGAATTCTTCTGAGATTTGACTAATTTGTTCATTTAGAAAATGGCATTGGTTACTTTATGCTAGTTCCTCTTCTTGCTTGATCAAATTTCAATTTGTGATATGTACTAATGAAATGCAATATAATCAATAAACAAGATTTTTTTCTCGTAAAAACATGATTTGTTTTGCTTCATTAGCATAAAGAAATATAATACTGATCAACCATAACATAGGTGCTGAACAAATATAAATTATACTTTTGCCCTGAATGTTTCTCACTATAAATACAGCTCACTTAACAAAAGTTGTAGGTCCACATTTGTAGACAAATGACATTGATATTTTTCTCTGTACTTTATTTAGGTGTTTTCTATGGATGCCATTAGTCTTATGCGCCAATTTGGGACAACTGTATTCTGTTTCATGTTCCCATGAAACTACACTGTCCAGATATAACAAGTACTGATACCGTCTAAACTAATCTTTTAATCTCACCAGGGCTAAATGACAAAGCACATAGCCAATGACTTTCCATTTTTTTCTGAGTGAGAATGCTGTTTTGCCACTTTTAGCAATATTGCAACAGTATCATGGTGGGGGACACCAGCAATAAGCTTCACAAATTGGACCCATGTCGCGAAACGAACTTGTGAACAATGCACTCCCACAGATCTCTGTTTTAGGAGGATATTACAATTAAAATAACACGGAATATTACAACAGCTATCTGATATGCACAGGCTAAAATTAATAACTAGAAACAAGACATGAAGAAAATTTGCATCTGGATACTTTCCAGAAACCTTCCAGATACCTTCAGGAACCTTCAAACTTCTTGGTATTTTCAAGATAATTTTGTTATGTGTTTCACTTAACAAAATGCACCCCCCAATTTTTTACATTGGTTGTGAAAGTTTTCCGGATGGTATCCGGCCTGGATCCAAAATGGGTAGATATCCGGAAGGTTTCAGGAAGACGGAAACCTGCACTTTCTTGCTGTGTTTGAAGCAATGTAACCAAATTACCCCTATTTGGCCCCACCCCTGAGCCCCTTGGGGAGTCAGCCCCACCATGTGTACAATTTTGAATCCCCACCACCTAGGGATGCTTCCAACCAAATATGGTTGATATCTATATCTTAGTTCGAAAGAAGAAGTCGTTTGAAGGAATATAGCCAAATTACCCCTATTTGGCCCCACCCCTCAGCTCCTTGGGGAGTCAGCCCCACCATTTGTACAATTTTGAATCTGCAACACCTAGGGATGCTTCCAGTCAAATTTCGTTAATTTTTTAATAAGTGGTTCAGAAGAAGAAGTCTTTAGAATAAATTGTTGATGTACGGACGACGGACGCAACGATATGGCATAAGCTCACCTTGGTCCGTCGGACATAGTGAGCTAATAATATTGAGTTTTGGTGTTGAAAACGCTAGATTGACGGAAAAGTGTACTCTTTGAAAACATTAGAAATATGTTTACTGCTATCACTTTCATAAGGTCATTAGATGAGATAGATGTTAACTGACAAGGAAATACAATTGTTCTATTTATTACATATTTTCTTTGTGACCTTCATGATCTTACTCTGAATCATTGATGAAGACGTTCCAGCACAAAGTGTTATTCCACTCCAGTAGGATGACAATTTCATGTTTTGAGATAAATATATTCCATCACTAAATATGCTAAATACATAATAAATGTATGATATTTACAGAAATAAATGTCTAAATTGACAACATCAAAAATGATGTAGGGGCGCTGTTACTTTCAAAATATACATCAACGACAATAAAACAAAACATGATGGCCAAAAACAGTTAAGTACTATAAGGGTCTTTCTCGTGAACATCAGAAACTGTTCTTACCTCTTTATCCAACTCAACTGGATACATCCAGTTCCCGACACTGGTTACCTGAAACAAATGTGAGACAAAACATTTAATATACTTAACAACAAATGTTTCTGTGACATTGGAAACGATTTAATGCAAATTTATGTTTTTTAACCAAATCTGAAACAATTTCGGTTTGCAACAGATAAAAGACTCCTTGTGTTTAAAGGTTTAATTTGCCATACTGACTTCAGAAAATGCTTGATTTCATAAAAAAACATGAACATGCCAAAATGTCAATTTACAAATCAATAGCGTGTGTCAACCTCTGGTTGTGATGCAAGCAACACATCTTCGTCTCATGGAATTGACCAGGCGTCGCACAAAGTCCTGTGGGATATCTGTCCATATCTGCTGGAGCATGTTTCGAAGTTCCTGGAGTGTCTGTGGGACATGTGGTTGACGTCGAAGGGGCTGATCCAGCTCATCCCACATGTGCTCGATTGGTGAGAGATCAGGGGATTGAGCCAGACAGGGGATAACATTCACGTTGTTTTGTTGAAAAGAATCCTGAACAAATCGAGCAATAAGAGGACGGGTGTTGTCATGTTGAAAGGTAATGTCTGGGCCATGATGACGCAAAAACGGTAGAACAGGGCCGATGATCTCGTCGCGGTAGGGCTGTCCATTGAGATTTCCCTCTACCACTATCACACAGGTCCTCTGTCTTGCTGTAATCCCACCCCACACATAACGCTGCCGTCCCCGAACCGATCTTATTCCATGACACAATGATTGACGAAACGTTCACCTCGACGTCGGTACACTCGAATCCATCTAGAGCTGTGGCTGAGGTGAAAATGAGACTCGTCAGTGAATAGAACTTGTCCCCACTGAATGTCCGTCCAGCGTTGACGCTGTCTGCACCACGGGCTCTTGACGGTGGTTTCCTGTCAAAATGGGATGTCTGGCGGGTCTTCTGGCGACAATCCCTGCACATCTGAGGCGTCGATGTACGGTTTGTGAAGATATTCGTCGAAGGCACTGTTGTTGGCCGGAATCAATTTCATAGGTGTGTTAATTGAATCCAGTTGTCTTGTCGATTATTGGTTATGCGTTGCCTGCCACTCCGAGGATTGTCTCTGACTGCATTCGTCTGTTGCCAACGTTGCCATAATCACCAAATGGTGTTTAATTGTCTTGCAACATCACGTTGACTCGAACCAGTAGACTGGAAACCATAATGATGCCTTATTTTCTGCCAAATGTCCTGAACGGATCTTGAGTTTTTGATTATAGAATTTCTTGAAATAACAGGACAGAAAATAGCAATCTGGCCTAGCATCAAGTCTAGTTGAGCATTTTTCACTAAGGCATCTCAACGAGCCCGTCAGGCCAATGGTGTCACCCTATTAAAAGTGGTAGGCGAGGTTCAGTTTACTCTCGGTCGTGGTAACTTGGAGTTCCAACTGTTGTGAAACAGCTGGATGTAGATGTTTTTGCAGGAAATCCATTCCCCAAGCTTAACGACATCGCGGCTAGATCAGCCACGAACCAAATCAATATTGGAGGATCCAAGGTCATAGGCTATGGCCAGCGATCGGACAGAACTGTTTCCGTGCGACGTACTCAGGCCTTCGTACTGAGAGCCGCATCCAGACAGACAATCATACTTCAACATGATACCCCTTTGGGCTCTGGAACCTAGCCTGGACAGTCCTAGCAATGTGTCTCGCCGCGAATAGCTGCAAAATTGCTGATCCGGTGTTAAGCAATATTCACACACACCTAGCAATGTGGGGGTTCCCATCTCAAAAACATGACCCCCATGTCAGGATGTTACGTCTAATGGTCACGTGATTAGAAGTGCAAACACAATTGACAATGAGTGAGTGAGTGAGTTGGGATTAACGCCGCTTTTAGTAGTATTCCAGTTATATAGCAGCGTGTCAGCTTAATGTTGGAGGAAAGCCCGAAGTGATGTAGGTCTCATACGTTTACCACTTCGGTGAAACCCACGAGCTCGGGTATGGTGCTGACAAACCTAGAAACATAATCGGGACGAACCAGGATTCGAACCCACAATCATAGGTTTCTGGTGTGCCCAAGGGACGCAACTCTGCACAGCGAATCGGGGCGTCTTAGACGACTGGGCCACCCGTGCCTGACAATGAAATCACACTTAAGAATTATGAGCACTTTTGTCAAGGGAGACCAATTACAAGGATTCAAGAATTCACATCCTGTGATGAACTAGCCAAATCTCCACCAACTGCAGGTATCTCGCGACCTTTTTCTAAGTGTGTCCTCAGATTCCATCCTTCCTGATGATATGTGTCAAAGATTTACCTCTCTCCATGAAGAGTTTGATGATGTGTTCAACCCTTCAATCTCCAACAATGGAGCGAAAAAAGACATGAAGGCTGTGGTTAACATGGGACCGACACTCCCCCTTCAACAGATAATCAATATAATTAGGAAATGATGGACATGTTACAAGCAAAGTTTGATGAACTTGAGGCACAAGGGGTATTCGCCAAACCGGAAAAGCTCAATGTAACAATTGAATACCAAAACATCAAACAACAGTTATCATTGTGTACAATTCTGAGAATACTACCTCTATTACATCATAGCCACAATTCCCATTGTGGCAATAATCACACTATACAAACTTTAGATTTTTTCCAACAGACGTCCTCTTCACTGAAAATTGTTCCATAGTTTTGAGGTAAATCCTATACCTTGTCAAACTGCACCTGCACATGTGGAAGGCGGGAAAACATCACTTCTTTCCAACAACCCCTTTAATCAGCTAGATATAAGATATATTTGGGAGGTGGGAAGGACCATTTCCTTATGTAATAGCGGTAGTATTCTTAGAATTATACACAATGATAACTGTTGTTTGATAATTCCTGTGAAAACCCTACCTCTATTACATCATAGCCAGTATTTACCAGAGGGAAAGGTGGGATCTGCCATCTTGTACTCCCGGAGAATTGGCAGCAGTAAAGTAAGGGAACATGGGTGAAAAGGGGAATAAACCAATGCCATACTTCTTGATGTCACCCTTGGCAAACCTGTAGAAGACTTGGCACTTGTGGCATCCTTCCCGTTTTTATGACCTCACAATTGTTACCTGTTTTGGTGATATATGACCTTCCTTCTGATGTTTCTCTCCGGTTCTAATGACCTTCATGAAGTCACCTCCGGTTCTGAGAACATCTATGACGACACTTTTCGTTCAACCTCTTGTGACATCATTTGGGTGTTTCATGACGTCACTTCCGGTCCTGAGGTCATCTATGACGCCACGTCCGGTTAATCTTTCATTGTTATGAGATATATACCTGTTGCTCTATAGCCAACCGCAGTAGCTGAAATATAGTATCATGACCATCATGTTGTAGAAATGAGGCTAATGCTGATCTGTAGCCTTCAATTGTACCATGTCTGAACCTGTTCTCATTTCTCAGGTGAAGTAGAAAGTCAGCCCCCATAGGTATTGTTATATTTTCGTCACGCAAACCTCTTTCTATTCGCCACTGGCAGAACTTTCTCCATCTCACGTTACAGATAGCTGAGGGAGCTGGTCTCCATGTGCTAGCAATCGTATCTGAGGCTGATTTAGAGAAGCCGGAAACTTGCATCTTTGTTGCGATAGTTTCCAGGCATGAAGGTGGAGATTTGTCAGGTTGCCGTAAAATATGTCCGATTTGGGTTGGTGGAGGAGATCGTGACGTTCTGGCAGTTTGAGAGGCTCTTCTATGAGAAGTGGAATCAGTCTTGGAAACCATCTCTGTTGGGCCACGCTGGGGCAATCAGAATCATGATGCAATCTGTGTCCTCGATCTTCCTCATAACTCTGTTCAGGAGAGACCAAGGAGGGAAGGTGCAGGCGAATATCCTTTGCCAACTCATGGATAGGGCATCGACCTGAAGGGCTGATGAATCTGGCGCTGGGCTGACGTAAACGGGAAGTCAGGAGGAGGAGTTTTTTTTGTTGTGGTTGGCAGGCAAAGCAACGATGAAAGCGTTCTTTCGGGAGAGTGTGTGTGTGTGTGTGTGTGTGTGGGGGGGGGGGGGGGGGGGGGGGGGTGGGGGGGGGGGGGCGGCTGAAAAGGGCTGTTTGAAGAAGAAGAAGAAGAAGAAGAAGAAGAAAACATGACCAACTGCTACGAATTCATTGATCATCCATTAGTACTGCATGATCTGATGATGACATGTAGTGGGGGCATGGGTGGCCCAGTCTTCTAAGGCGCCGCGATTCGCTGTGCAGCATTGCGTCCCTTGGGCATGCCAGAAACCTTTGATTGTGGGTTCGAATCCCGGTTCGCCCCGATTATGTTTCTAGGTTTGTCAGCACCATACCTGTCCTCGTGGGTTTCACCGAAGTGGTAAACGTCTGAGACCTGCATCACTTCGGGCTTTCCTCCCACATTAAGCTGACACGGCGCGATATAACTGGAATACTGTTAAAACGGCATTAAACCCAACTCACTCACTCACTCACTCATTCACTCACTCACTCACTCACTTTTACGAAGGTCACTCACTCACTCACTTTTACGAAGGTTCCTATGAAATGTTGAGTGTGAAAATAAGGACCGTCACGGGAACTGGAACGGGAACGGAAACAGGAACGGAAACTTCATCCTAGGAAGGCGACGAAAGCTTTCTCATTTGCGTTGCTCTGATTCGCATTCTCCTCACAGAGATCGTGTAGCTTTAGCTTCTTGTTGTGTCTCACCAGCCCTGTCAGCTTGTGGTATTCGCAGTGAGGGGACCACTTGTGGTGTTCCACCCAAGGATCGTCGTGGGACGCCAATCTTCTCAGCCGCACGGTGCATGGAAGCAGAACATACCATCGGCACTCTGCATGTACACGAAGCCCGCATGGGCCATCTCTTTAGCAGTCTGTATCATTTGCATCGGTCACACATCAAACGAGGCGACAGTGACTCACTGGGCGGTGACCTGCCATTAGAAGCATCCGTACCCTTACTCCTGAGTCCACAAGCATCTGCACTATCAGTCACCATGTCTCACTCACAGGTATCTGTACAGCTCTTCTTCGTCTCTGCCATTCTCGATGCGATGCTGATTTTTTTTCAGTGACACTGAACCCCCTCTTTTATAGGAGAGGGAGCAGATCGAAATGGTCCCTATTTTGGTTGGTCCAACACGCTGCGCGCCGATTGGTTCAAAACGCAGCGCAAGATTGGTCCATTTCGGAGCCTCAGTTTTCCAACCCGTCCAACCCTTATGTTTCTTTTCAATAGGAACAGGCCTGTTCCATGGGAGAGAAAGCACAACCCACTGTTCGACCAATCAGAGGCCACACACACCCTGTGCGGGTCGAAAACGCAAGCGTCTGATTGGTCAGATTTCTATCATGTTTTTTTGGTAGACATGTCCACAGCCACCATGATCGTGTTGTGGAATGGACCTGTGAATTCTAAAGGTGGATGATATGGACAGACATGGACGTGATGTAGGAATGTCTACATGATGTACTTCGTGACTCCATGTACACGTGTTGTCACTCGTGACTACAGCAGACGTTGTTTTTTTTTTGTATAGCCAAACGTAGTGTTGTCACTCGCTCATCCATGCCGAGGCGTTGGCACTTGTGTGTGACGGGGTTGCGTGTGTTTTTTTTACTCGTGTCTCCATGCAAACCTGGTGTCACGCGTAACTACAAACAGACGTTTGTCTAGGTGTAGATCGATAGACATACGTGACGTTGTCACTCGCTCATCCACGCCTAGGTGTTGGCACTCGTGTATGCCTACAAGCGTGTTGTCTCCATGCAAACAACGTGGTGTCACGCATGTCTTCAAACAGACGTTTGAGTTGATATATATATTTCTATGGATAGAGACCGATCGATAGACATACGTGGTGTTTTACTCGTGTCGCCATGCAAACGTGATGCCACTCGTGTATCCATCCATCCATCCATCCATACATACATTTTCTATGGGGAGACTGGGGTGGCCCTGAAAAGGGCCGTTGGAAAACAAACTGCAAACTGGAAACGATTGGAAACTGGAAAAAAACAGTTGAGCAGCATGTGCCATGCGTTAGTCACTTTGCTCAGATGACATTTCTTCTTCCTCCTCATCAGACTGATGCCGTCGCCGGCGCTTTGAAGGGAGCTTTCTTGCGGAGTTCTGTCATGTTTTCTTTTGCCTAGGCGTGGTGTGACGTCCGCATGGATTTGTGTGAGGCATTCTTTTAGGGCACGGACATCGTTATGCATGTCTTCTATGAGATAGAGCACTTGTGTCGACATGGATAGCGCTGCTGGAGTCTTCTTTTGACTGGGTTCTTGACAATCTGCAGCGAAATAGCCCACGGCTTGGCGGTTGTAGCAAGTGCCTTATATAAGTGCCTGTATAGACATAGTGGTGGTGACCTTGAGTGTGGCACTCGGTACATGCCACTTCAGGGCAGTAGCGGTAACTGTGACTGTCGGTCTGGCAGTTCATACAGCTGTATCGCGACAAGATGGATGATCTATCATATAGTGCTAGGACTGTGACGTGTGCTTGGCTTCGCTCTTCTTTTTTTATAGGAGAGGCACTGAAACCCTGCTTCCTGATTGGACGAAAACCCGACCTTCTCATTGGTTGGTTTCTGTCCCACACGCAACCCAGTTTGGCACAGAGGTTGTGTTTCTTTTCTATAGGAACAGGCCTGTTCCATGGGAGAGAAAGCACAACAGATGTTCGACCAATCAGAGTGTCACAAACCCTAGCTTCTGATCATTGCATTTTCGATCCTGTTTTCCTCGGGTGTGCATGATGATCCACTTTCGGTCCATTGTTTTCTTCAATGGCTATAGGATGGAAGTTACCAGTGCATGGTTTTCTCTCCGAACACACATGTCTTCCAGATAAAACGCCAACAGACAACACAGCGTAAAGGACATCATTAAAAAAGTCTAGTCTCTGTAACCAAAGGGACGTGCTTCCGGGCACTTGGTTTAGACGATGTGGAAATCTCTTGTGGTGGGTTGGGTCAGGAGATCATTCCTGTGGTGAAGTCCTGCACGGATTATCTGATGAGGGTGATGCACCGTGATTTAATCCCCCGACACTTGTCCAACAATCAGGCCTTTCATGGTGTCAAAGTTGAGGTGTTGACAGGCTCTGTAATTCAAGGTGAAACAGCCCACTTTGCTGGTCGTGTTGCGCGTTCCAACGGGTCTTGCCTGCTTTAACTAATGGGCATAGTTTTGGGGACCCCTTTATACGAACGTCTTGATGGTGTTTCCGCCCAGCTCATCTGTTAAATCACACAATGTATCACCTAGGGGTGGATTCCATTCCTCTGGGCGATGTCCGTGTCGAAGTACAAGACCCGGCGATCCATTGGCTTGAGGATGCTGTACAGCTTGAGATGCGCTTGTGCGGTGACCCAAGAAGCCACAGCAACATTGGAATTAGGATATGGCTTGTGGAGTTCTTTCTTGGGGTTATAGATCACCAACACCATATATTCGTTGATGACCATGACATCTCTCAACTACTTGACAGGAGTGCTGATATATGCTGTCTGACCATAGCCTAAGCGCTGACCGAATTTGCCCCAGTGCGAATTAAGACAGGCCTTGCCAAGAGCGCGAAGTCCTTGGTCCTTCTTGATGTTGGCCTTGTTCAGCACGATGCCTTCTTTCTGATAGATGCCTTCGATGTAAGCATCAGGATCATTACAACCCTTGGGGTATCCGCTGGCTTCGGTCTTCAACTTAAAAATGTGGTCGACATAACGGGGTAAGAGTCCCCCTTCCTTGGTCTCAGGATCATAAGTGTCAAAGGTGTCGAAATGCCAAGCTTCATAGATCTGAATCACTTTGTAGACACACTGCTTCAGGGTTTCTTGGACTTCTAGGATGGTGTACTTGCCCATCCTGGCCCATCTTCGTCCGTGTGCTCAAAGGACGTCTCTGACTGGGTTTCGGCACAAGTGCGGCACAAAGGAAAGAGCAGTTCTCCACCTGATCTGAATGGCAGTAGAGGATGGGAGTTGTGCTGGGGGTAGGACACAGCATTGGATAAGGCAATGCATAGGAGGATGGTCGTGGTGGGTAGGTTGTCCTGTGGTTAAGGTACCATACTTGCAAATGCAGGAATAAAGCGAACATCGACATACCGGATGGTTTCACCTTCTTGGGCCTCATAGTATAATTCGGTGGCATTGGTTCGTCCACCATAGAAGGCCTCATGAGGGTCTAGCGGGTCAAAAAAAGTGTAGGTTTCCGTCTTCCGGAATCTTTCCGGATACCTACCCATTTTGGATCCGGCCCGGATACCTTCCAAAAAAATGTCAAAATTTGGGGGGGTGCATTTTGTTCACTTAAGTGTGAAACACATAAAAAAATGAACTTGAAAATACCAAGACATTAGAAGGTTGCTGAAGGCATGTGGTAGGTTTCCAAAAGGTTTCTGGAAGGTATCCGGATGCAAATTTTCTTCATGTCTTGTTTCTGGTAAATAATGTTAGCCTGCGCATAACAGATAGCTGTTGTTATATTCTGTGTTACTTTAATGGTTAATATCCTCTTAAAACATTTTTGGAGAAAACAATTGTTCAATTTCATATATTGTTCTTTTCAGATGTAAATGGTATTTAATGAACAAACATCAGTTCTCGTATAATGGTATCCTTAAATTTCATGCCCAGACTTCCAGTTTGTACTGAGAAAAAGAAAAAGTGATTAACAATGTGCTCACTTGGGCCTTTGGTCCTAGTGAGATGATAATAAGACTATTTGTAACAGTACATGTACTTGTTACATCTAAAATGCTAATTTCATTGAAATTTGCCTAACCCTAGTTTTATGGTACTACTGTGAAATCTTTTATTAAAAGAGATTGAGAGTTAATTTGACACTGGAGTTGTAACCACTGGTCATATATGTGTATGCAAATAATATAACAACTACATGCTTAATACTTCACAAATATCTCCAGAAATAGGCATTTTAGTTATAATTGCAGAAATACTTTATGAATGACCCCTTCACTATTGCCTTGATCTTACACTTCAACCCTTCAAGAGTTATCACTTTTGAGTGTGAATTTGACCTTCAATATCAGTGATAAATATTTCAAAAACATTTCAAAGAGCTATCCAGCACAAAAACCAAATATGCAGTCCTTTGGTAGAATTCAACATATCATTGACAAAAATATGAAAATAATATAACCAGTATATGAATAAAAGTTACTAAGATTTCTGCAGAAAAGGCAATTTAGGGGAAAATGTAGTATATTTAGGTCACGCATGACCTTTTTCCAACTTCGACCCCTGCCCAAAGGAAGAGTTAGACCACAAACAAACTTTTTGTCTGGTTGTGACTTTGACCTTTGACATAACAGATCAATGTGTCATCAGACGTTCTCAGAGCTAAGGAAACAAGTGTTATTTATTCCTTAGATGCCCAAGCAATGCATGGTTTCATAAGATAAGTGTGGCTATTAAACTGAGGCAAAATCATGAAACATCCCCATTTACACAGCTGACAAATGAAACATAAGCAACAATCAAATTATCAATTTCATTTATTCATATGCCTATAGTATATCGCACATGATGGTTCCTGATGCAGTATGCAATTTCATCCTATTCTTCAATACTCATAACGGAGTGTGATAACTGTTTGTGTGACAGTACCCACGGATTATGTTCACCAGTTCAGAGAACTTACTTTCCCTCAATCCTCCTTTTCTTTCTTTATTGCCATGGATGAACAGGAACCAGGATGAGGGTGTGCCAGTTGGACTATCTCTGCTGCATAGTGTTAGTAGAATTGTGAACTTTCCATTTGGTGTTTGTGTCCACATTGAAAGACAATAAGTCCAATTTATCATTCCTTTCAAGTGTTTACCACATGGCTCAAGACAAGAATTTCTTGAATGTCCTCGAAGGATCCCACTCCAGCTTGGCATTGGTTGGTCTTCTCACATTAACCAGACCAGCCTTTGTGTGTCCCAGTACCATTTGGCATACAACTTCTCGGTAGGCCTCCATTGAAATAACAGGACCCTCGTCATCGCTGTCTGCAAATCACCCCTGATATCTGAAGGGGTGCACGCTCTGTTAAGGACTCCCTTCTCTGGTTCTTCCAGATTGTTCACCAGGAGTACTCATCCAGGGATCTCAAGCAGGACTTTAGTTTCTGCAGCATTATGTACAAAGATTTTAGCAATCAAAAATATTTTTTGCCACATATACTTACAGATAGAAGGCAGCAAAATCACTTAAGTTATCATATGTGAGTCTTGTTACATGCCAAACATTTAAGATAATTGCATTTCAAATCTCAACCAGACAAACCAGTGATAATTGTTATGAACTCGGTCCAGACAAACCGATGATAACTGTTATGGACAATATCCCACATCATTGTGGTATGATTACATGCGATCAATGAGCCTACTCGATCACTACCTGATCTATAAATTAGGCTTGTATGGCAAGCATAGACTGCTGGGAATCATGGGAAGTGATGTCATTTAGTGATTGTTCCAACTCATCATCATGGGAAAATATATATTTACAATCCTTGTCATATAGCCAATCTATTGCTGGATGCAGTGTTAAATAAATGAGTTGGGTTTAACACTGCTTTGGACAGTATTCTAGATAAATCACAGTCTGTTAGCTTGATGTGGAAAGAAAGTCATAAGTGATTCAGGTCTTTGATGAATCCCACGAGCAAGTGTATAACGATGAGAAACCTAGCAACATAATCGGGGAGAACCAGGATTTGAACCCATGACTATAGGTTTCTGCTAAGCCCAAGAGATGCAACTCTGCACAGCAAATTTTAGTGCCTTAGATAATAGGACATCTGTGCCCACAACGTTAAGGAACAAACTGAAGAAATATTTGCAAAATAACCATATGAACCAAACAGAATAATTTCAAAATATTTATCACTCACTGTTGCTCTTCTCTTGTTCCTCATTGCTTCTCTTCTATGGTCTTTCTTTGCATTGATGCTGCACATATGACTGTCTCTTTTATTCATCCGGATATTCTACAAACATAAGATGCATTGACATCACAGAAATGTCCAAACTGTACATGTTGTACATTTGATTCAAATGAAAAGACCCCAGTTGTGACTTAGAATTGCCCTAATTATAATAATTCATGTCAAACATTCAGAGATGACATCTATCCCCATATTTAACAAATGTCAAAACTATATTTTGACAACAAAGTCAGCGTCATTCAACACATACATTACATACGGAATAACTTGTTCGACAAAGCAGAAAGATCCTCACCAAGTCAATATCATTCCATGAATTATTGCTAAATTTTCGTGAAATACAGATTAATGCAATGCAGTATTTACTTTTATTTCTAGGCTATTTGTTTGGCTTTTCCATGGCACTGTTTTGACAGAGATCTAACATTGATATGACACTTTGTTCAGAAATTATATGAATAAGATAATACTTTATTATTTCCAAGGAAATTTGGGTTACATTGTAAAAGCACAGAGAAACAAGTATAAGATTCATGATTTAAGTTAAATACACTTATACATTCACACAAACACAACGACAAAACAACATCCAAACACAAATCAACTAATGAATCGGGTGGTCAAACTAGGTTGTCATCTTACTCTGAGGGCATGGATCTTTGCTGATAAAAACAATCACTAGATTGCCTGGCCCATGTTCAATTATTTTACAGGCCACCATCACAGAGCTCGAATATTGTGATTGTGAAGTTTCACATTGCATTGAAATATACCATGATGAATGCATGTAGTTTGTAATTATCACACACAAAAATACTCACTCATTACTTCGTATCCTCCCTGAGGATGTCTGTGAACCTCCCCACAAACCCTGAACATGCTGAAACAGAAAATAACTAACTTGTCTTAATCCTTTCAAAGTTTCAGTGTGAATTTGTTAAAGATTGATAAGCTGCCATTATTCATTGTAATCCATATCTCACTTTCAGGTGGTTCAGGTGTCAACACATGATTGGAATTGAATGCCACGTTTTGTATGACATGCACTTTGCCAGATTTATACCCATGGTAACTAACCCTTATCATCAAATCCCAGCGTTATGTTGAGAATAAGGACACGACCCTTAAAAGTCCTACGCCTGTAACTCTTATGCAAGCCCAAATCCAATGTCACAACAAACGCTTGATCATAATAATAACAAAAGGTTTCCGAAAACAACCAAAACTAAAAGGCCCTTGACATTTACAGTAGTAACATGGAGATCAGGTAAATATCTAAATCAATCCATTCCATAAGATCTCTGTATAGAAATCATGGAACATTATGTCTCGAAGCCCTGCTACGTACCTGTGGCATCCGCAAGCTGCTCTTCCTTCGGCTGTCAATCGAGTTTTCGAAATACTTGACGTCCTCGTTGTGAATGGCTCAGATGGATTTAGACCGGGATTTCCGAGTTAGAGGTGATTGAGAACATGCATCGATACACGAGGTAGGCATATCGCAATCAAGCATCACGGTGTACATCGATTACACGAGGTTTGAGTGTTTGTTTACATTTGTGTTCCAAAATGGCGCCCTCGGCTATACAGGGAATTATGGGTAGACTTGCTTGTCCCGGAATAACACGAGTTGGTCACGAATGACGAGCGCTCAGTTCTGAAGCAGTTACGGAAAGAGACGAGGTTTGCCGATTACAGTTAATACAGGCCATATTGGGAGCCGCGGGGATTTCGACAGTGTGTATTAGGAAGTATACCTACGTCGTGTATGGAATATGTGTTTGCCTACCATGCCTAGATAAGGCAGTATTGACAAGGGATATTCCAGCGGACGTAATATTCCTACAGCAGAAATATTTCACAACCTCGACAAAATTGGCGATTGCAGCTGATGTCATGCAGGGAGCTGAAGACGTGACATTCGGACAGAGACCATATTACATATAGACTGTTACATGGTCTCTGATTCAGCTAAGGAATATGTGAATAATATTGATCACGTATTAAAGTTATTTATCGTCTGTAAGCCACTCATTCAGTTTTATATATGTTAGTAAATGTGTGATTTAATTTTTGTAGGATAAGCAATCTACTAAACGTATGGTAATCTTTGCTAATGTATAACAAATAACTGAGAAATGTTCAAAAAGGTTTACATTAGAAACTAGCATCTACTCGCCGACTCTGATTTGGAGATGCAACTAAATTTATTGAAAAAATATTACATGTTTTGATTTCTTTGAAGTAAAATAAATGAAATTAAACTTGCAAACATAAATCATTGTGAAATGTTAATCACCTAAAACAATTTACATTAGAAATTAGCCTCTACTCAAATTAAAAGTATCATTGAAAGTATCCATTGAAAGATCACATGCTTTGAGGTTTGAAGTAGCTTCACTCAGATTAGCTCAATGTCAAGCTGAAACTGAGTCTGGCGAAAATGTCAAGGAACTGGACTATAGGTATACTATGTTTCATATTTATTTTAGTAAGTAGTTAATAAATAGTAATTTTATAGAAATTTCATATATATGTATCTCCCCTTTCTGCCAGGAACAAACATCAAAAGAATGTCTCTCCAGATAACAGACAACAATTAGTAGCCCTTTTTGTCAAAACAAGGTACTGTTTTCGTCCGAGAAATCAGTGACTTTTTGCTGAGGTGCCGTTTTAACCTCACCCATAAGAGATAACTTAATAGATCCGGTGATCAGGCACAGTGACCTGGTTCATGGCATCTGACAGTGTGGATTGTTGTTCACAATATCAATCACTGGATTGTCTAGAATCTTCGGCCTACCTTTAGAATACAGTACCACAAACTTGTCAAACAGTTTACAATACCCTGTGATGTAATTCGTAGTAATTTTTTTGCCTGACGCACTGGCAAAACAATGCCCTGTGATGTCAGGGGTCATTGGGTGTGCATATATATGCTGTTTTCAGTGGTCTATCGTCTCCACACGCTATGTTGTTGCATAAGTTTTAATTATTTGTTTACTAAATATTGCCTGCGGATGCGCATTTTATAACAAGTGCTTGTTCATGAAAGCACCTTTATTTTCTATCTGTTTTTATTTCATTTTTTACGTATTCGACTGGTTAAAATGATTATAATTTGAAACTTATAATGTGCAATAAGTGGGTTATAGCTAAAACGACACTGATTGGCGAAATAGTCGCCAAAAGCGAAAATGGCAATTATTTTTTTTAACTTGGTAAAATAATTGAAATTAAACTTGGAGTGATGACTTCCAAAGACCAATAATTATGAAATGTTAAAACAAGTTTACATTAGAAATTACCCTCTACTCCAACTTATCCTATATGCGACTCAATTTATTGTGATAACATGCTTGGAAGTTAAATATATGGAATTAGACACACATCATCTCATACAAACACAAATAGTTGTTAAACATTGAAACAAGGTTACCTTAGAAATTAGCCCCCTACTCCAATTTACTCGCCGACTCTGATTGGCAGACGCAGCTAACTTATGGTGAATAGATTATACGCTTTAAAGTTTAAAGTACTCAATGTCAAGCTGAAAGCTTTCACGTTATCGTTTCAGCCTTATTCATATACTCTTAAAATCACTCTCACCGTTTGTTTGTTTGTTGTTTAACGCCGAACATGTTTCTTTTCCCGAGAAGTATGGGGAGAGGAAGGGCTATAGTGACTACTCTCCCTAGATACAACGCGTCCTTTGTCCTGTGAACTTTCTGACCTGTGACGTGTATGTAAATTGGACTTTGTTTCATATCTGAATCATGTGATCTAGATCTTGTCGTATCCTTTAGATTTGCATGTTGTTTTAGCTTTTTTAAATCCTGTGATATAGCTTGGAAACGTTTTTTTATCTTTGGCTGCGGTCCCAAGACCAGAACTGTATGCCTGCTCCTTAGTTTTGGGTTGAGTTACGTGATTGTTCTTCAAAAGAAAAAAAAACGGGTTCTTTTTAATACATCACTCCTTTGGTGACCATGTGTTTCTCTTAGGAAGTCAGTTTACCTGAGAGACAACACTTTTCATATTTGATTTAGATTTAGTTTGGGTTTTGTGGAGAAAACGATGTAGACATTTTGTCTGATGATCTAGTCTTCCTTCAAACATTTTGGACATGGTTGTTGTCAGCGATTGGAATCATTCACTCATACTCAAGGGGGGTAATGGAATAGATTTGGGCTCCAATGTTTCTTAAAACCATGAGTGGCCAAACAACCCATAACACCCGGGCATAAGGCTGCGGTCCCAAGACCAGAGCTGGATGCCTGCTCCTTAGTTTTGGGCAGGTGGGTTGAGCAACATGATTTTCCATCAAAAGCCAAAAAAAATTCAGTTTACCTCAGAGAGAACACTTTTCCACATTTGATTTAGATTTAGACTAAGAGATCGATGTATATTTTTTTGTCCGATGATCTAGTCTTCCACCTGGATTTATACTTTAGAGGTTGTCAAATTTTTCTTTTGATGAGTCTCTGCAGTACGTGCATCTTGATCTTGGCGTGCACATGCACAAGTACTACATCTGTTGTAATCTTTTCGATCTTGTACTAGCTTTTAATTATTAACCAATACGTGTTTGGATTGATGAGCAAAACCTTTTGCTTGTTGATACAACATACACAGGAAAGAAATGATGTTTTCCTGCCTTGGGCATGCGCAGATGCAGTTTGACAAGGGATAGGGTTTACCTCAAAACTATGGGATAATTGGCAGTGAAGTGGACGTCTGTTTGAAAAAATCTAAAGATTTTATAGTGTGACTATTGCCACAATGGGAATTTTGGCGATGATGAAATAGAGGTATGGTAATTGCAGGAATTATGTCCTTTCTCGTTAAGAAACCAAGCGGCGGAAGTCTGTCACATCGTTCAGAAAGGTTGGCCAATACTGCAAACCCCCACCTACACTGATGCCACATGTGGATAAAGTCCTTCGGGTGATTGGGAAGAGGAGGTTTATTGTCAAAACAGACTTGCTCAAGACTTTCTACTAGATACCCCTATCCCAGAGTTCAATACAGTTCATGAAGACCCCCTACAAAGGCCTACTTTCTTTACTCACTGTCCTATTGGCATGCCAGGGTCAGAGGTGTACCTAGAAGAGCTGATGAGCTGAGTTTTGGGGGATCTTGTCCAAGATTGTAGAATGATCAAACTAGCAGATGATTTGTTTTGTGGTGGTAAATCTCCGGAAGAAACCCTCTCCAATTGGCGCATGGTCTTGTCTGCCTTGGAACACAACAACCTCCACCTGAGTGCAACCAAGACTATTGTATGCCCGAAATCTACCACTGTTCTTGGATGGATTTGGTCTGATGGAACCTTAAGGGCGAGTGCTCACAAGATATCCGCCCTTGTTGCTGTTCAACCACCTCCTACAGTACGGACGTCTGGCAGCTTCATCGGGGCATACAAGGCTCTGAGCAGGGTTCTGACCGGATATGCATCCTTGATGAATTCCCTTGACAACGCTGTGGACTGATGATCTCAGGAAATCCTTTGAAAGTGCCTAATCTCAGCTGTTCTCCTGCCAAACTATTACCATACCTCGTCCATCTGACCACCTGTGTATTGTCACTGACGCCTCTATCAAATCACAAGAAATCGCTGCAACTTTGTATGTCAACACTGATGGCAACACTGGACTTGCAGGCTTCTTCAGTGAGAAGAAACATCAGTTGAAGTGGCTACCATGCAAATTGGAGGCACGTGCAATCGCCTCCTCAGTCAAACACTTTGCTCCCAATATAACTGCCTCTAAAAAGCAAACTCAGGTTTTGACAGACAGTCGTTCCTGTGTTCAGGTGCACAACAAACTATTACGAGGTGCCTTCTCTACTAGTTCGAGAGTGACTACATTTCTATCTATCCTGAGCAGATATCAGATCTGAGTGGCACATAATTAAGGTGCTGCTAATTTGCCCTCTGATTATGCGAGTAGACATCCTGTTGAGTGTACTGAACAGACCTGTAAGTATATCTCAGAATCTGTGGCCTCTCATGTTGTGGATGGTGGCATCAACAGGAATGCCCAGACCTCCGCAGAACTCACTCTCAGCTGTCACAAGCAACCAGACCATCAAAGAAAAATACAGACATCCGGGATGTCAAACGCTACTTGAGGGTAGCTTCCATTGCCAGTAATAACCTTTTGATTGTGTCAGATGAGAAACCATTTCAACCAAAGCTTGATAGCATTATAATACCACGGACTGTCATCAATGGTTTCATCACTGCCCTGCACATTGGCTTCAATCATCCATCATGCTACCAATTGAAACAACTGTTAAACAGGTATTTATATGCACTTGACAATGACCAGGCAATCACTGATGCCACTACTTCCTGTCACCATTGTGCAACTTTGAAATCCATCCCATCACAATTGCATCCACAGTCAACAACTTGTTCCCGAACACTGTTGGCACCCACTTTGCAGCTGATGTCATGAGGGAATTTGTTGAGGGAATTTGTTTCATCCTTCACCCAAACCTGTTTTGTACAGAATGATCGACATGATCATTTACGCAACGTCATTTTCATTCTTTGCTGATTTTAAGCATCTTTGCCCAGATGGTTGCACAATCAGAGTGGATCCTACCCCTGGATTCGTTTTGCTGGCCAAGAATCAGATATTGTCACAGCAAGGTATTCACCTAGACTTAGGCTCCCCTAAAAACGTAAACAAGAACCCTGTCGCTGAAAGGACTATTGAGGAACTGGGTGTCGAATGTCTCCACTTGAGCCAGGAAGGCGGTCCTCTTTCTCCAGTTACTCTAACCTTAGCTACAGCCAACAATACAAGGATTAGAAAGGGTGGGCTGTCATCTAGAGAGGTGATCAGACAACGTGAACAGATTACTGGCGTTCAGTGTAAAATAAGGGACCCCCAATTTGCACTCAATCAGCAGCTTTACAGACAACTTAATCATCCTTCAAGCAGTAAGTCCAAGGCACATGGACATCTCCGTTCGTACCCTGCAGATATAACAATTGGAGATCTAGTATATCTCAAATCGGACAGAGACAACACTCATGCTTGAGAGACCTTGTCATCAGACTCAAAATCAGTTCAGATCCAAGATTTATGATGTTCGTCCCACTGATTGTTACCCTGTGAGAGCCACAGTTCTTGCGTCTCAACCCAGTGACCAAATAAGAGGTCTTATGGAGAAGATAATGTTGTTGAAGAGTTAAGACCACAATCAGCAACTGCCGATGAGCCTCATGCGCACGGTGACAGTGATGTTCATGACATGACAATGAACACTGGTGGATCTTTACCTTGGACCATCAGTTATCACAAGGAGGAAGAGGGTACAGACCTTGGTTGTTCTATTCCTCTGGACAAACCACGTAGATCCAAGAGACAGAGGTCAGCACCATCGTAGCAACGATCTGGCGACTGGATAATGACATTATGACTCTAAAATGCCATATACAAAATGGCCTTCAATGTTTTATGCCTGATTAAACAACTTTTGAGAGAGTCTTTTAATGCTCTTTGGAATCTTGAGGTAAGGGCTTGCTTGATTGTACCTCAAAAGTTGTGACATGTAGACATCAAAGCCTGGAGCTATATCATGTACTTATCCTGACTCATAGTGTTATTGTAGCCAAAAAGCACAATTATGGAAATTATGTAATAGAGGTAGAGGACTCATAAGAATCATAGGTTTCTGGTGTGCTCTCTATGCTAAATAAAAGCACATTTTCATCATGGTTGGAAGTGTAATAAGTTATTTACCAAGTCTTGAGGTATGCTCCAAATAACGCCCATGCTGATTCCTGCAATAAAAATAAAATCTACAGATAAAGAATTAATTATTGAAAAACAACTACCGGTAGCTGAAAAGTTATTCCTGACATTGGATATAATAAATCCAATTGAGTGTCAACTCAATAAAGAAGTCAACATACAAAATAATCTGAAATAGAAAATACCTTGAATATTCATGACCAATTCAAATTAACACTGTAAACAAAACAAAAATTATGGTCATAAAAATGTTTTTGTATCCTTTCTATGTGTTTGAATTTTATTGTTGGAGTCCAGCAAGGATGCCTATTTTGTTTATTCGATTCCACACATTATCAAACTAGCCAGGACATCAATAAATAATCCCTCACATACTGTTTCCTTGTTACCCATTGACACTGAGTTCCAACAGTCTAATATTAGTCTAAGTCCACTAATCTGCCATATCTGGTTAATTTCCTTACATGACACGGAGTTTCTATAGACACCACTGTAAGATATACATGCTACTCCAACCTTGCTTGTTACGTTCAACACATCCATCTATAATTTTTTAATAACAGTGACTGCCACTGAGCCAATTGAGCCACTGAGCTGCTTCTTACACATGAAAAATAACACCTGCAAAAGCAACTTTCATCATTGGTAATCTCATTGCCATGGTGTCGCAAAACTTTCTTCACAGTTAAAGGGGCACTGATCTAAAGCAATTCCCCGGGACTGGTTGTTGCCTTTGTTTTTGTTTTTTTCCTGAGAGTACACCAATGATATAGCAGAAATCTAGACTAGTTCGCGACCTGTGCTGCGCAATTCGTAAGCGCATTTGTCACTTTTATTGATAGTATAAGGGCCTATGGTCACATCTATCAACAAAATGAAATACAGTTTGGGAAATAATAAGGAAATGTAGGTATCCTTGTGGATAGCATCGGTAATGGTGACGAAGTTTTGATATGTCACTTGCTTGGTAATTGTGCGATTTTCGTTTACACTATTTTGACTTGCAACACAAAGTAAATATTTCTCCTGAGCATTGCTTATTTTATCGTGTTTATCTTTTTTACAGTTGAAATGTGCAAAATTTTCACTTAGGAAATTTATTAAAAGCCTGAATATTCAGTTATTTTACAAATTGGCACTATTGAAGAGCAACTTCCTCGTGGTGAGTGCTGGGTAGCACTAATAGCTCTTCCCCCGTGTGGAAACGGGGTAGAATATTTCCACAGCACCCCACTGCTGGTCGTAAAAGGCGACCAAAGTGGGCAGCCCGTTTGCTGTGGGTTGCGTCCCTGTGTCGGCGGAGGACGGTAGTCTGGTGGCTGAGGGCACTGGTTCCAGGAATAGCGTTCCTTTGCCCAATACACCACTTCGACCCTTACTTCGCCTAGACGGGATGGGCCCGGTCCTATCAATCGGCTGGTCATGCTGAGCCCTGTGCATTCAAAATTGCATTTGCACAAGTTATATTTCAGAATTGTATTTTACTTGAGGTTTGGCCCTGATTATTCTGACTGATGTCTCAATTCAATTTCAAATGTTTGTATTTCAAATGTATGTATTTCAATTATATGTATTTCAAGTTTGAAATTTGTCTCGAGTCCTATGCCAAGAAGGCGGTGGCTCATTGGCCAATCCGGTGGATTGATTAATTTTTAGTTAATTTGCTTGAGTATATCATCCCAGTATCCTTTGTGCGGCAAGTCGGAGATCTGCTTGTATTAAGCATCGTCATTGACACTCTTTGGTGGGGTAATGAACCATACACAAACTAACCATGGCACAACCCCCTAAAAAACAACATGCATTGGATGAAAGTTCATCTTTTGACGAAGAATATTCCTTGTCATCTCCTGATAGCTGGAACAGAGTTTTAGTTGTTCAATCTATTGATGGTGAACCTTTAAGGCTACATCCATTTGCTACTGCAAAATCTATCTATGGCATAGCTGGTGATGTTTAAAATGTCCGGAAAATTAGAAATGGTTTCCTCTTGATCGAGTGCAAAACTCGAAAACAATTAAACACTCTGCAAGTTTTTAAAACCTTGGTCACTACCCAGGTGAAGGTTTCACCCCATAACACCCTCAAAAGCTGTAAAGGTATTGTGAGAGATACAGATCGAATCCTCTCTGACCTGACCGAAGAAGAACTAACTTCAGAGCTGAAAGATCAAGGAGTTACTCACCTCAAACGCTTTACAAGGAAACAAAACAATGAAATTATCAAGACCAATACATACCTCTTTACATTTGCCCTTCACAATCTTCCTAAAGCAATCAAAGCAGGGTATTGTCACATTGGAGTAGAAGTATACATTCCAAATCCTCTCCCAAAATTTGGACATGGATCTCAATCATGTAAAAAAACAAAAACTTGTTATCGTTGTGCTGCACAACATCATGACAGTTATGATTGCACTAACAACCCAAAGAGTGTAAACTGCAATATGTCCTCCTCAAAAGTATTCCCTGTCTTCCAAACATAACACCAAATCATTAAAGTGAAACTTGAAAAGAAAACCTCTTACCCTGATGCAAAGAAATTAGTACTTGCTAGCCAACCACAAACTCTGCCATTTTCTTATTCCACAGCTGTGTTGAGAACAATAAACAAATCTGTTACATCAGTTGACTCCCAGACTTAGGTCAAAACAGACACATATTCCATTCTGAACACTGCACCTGTTCCTGAAGTTGTTGATCCTGTTCCTGAAGGTGTTGCTTCTGGTTCACAGACTCAGACGCAACATTCATCACCATCTCCAACTGTTAAAAATGCCAGCAAGAAAGTAGATTATTCACGCAAATCTGACAGAATCTCAAAGCGTCTCCGTGATCCAATTCAAGTTTACAACAAATATCAGATCTTGGAAGACATGGATGCGTCTCCTCATCCCCGTGGGCGCAGCAGAAGCAAGTCGCCACAGTCAGGGCAAAGTAGATCGCCCGTCCTTCCACCACCGATAACATGAACAATTACCATCTACTTATACAGTGGAATTGCAGAGGTCTAGGGACCAATTTTAATTAATTACAGTTATTAGTAGAGGACTTTCACCCATCAGCATTCTGTCTGCAAGAGACATATCTCAAGCCAACAGATAAGTTTGACTTGCGTAAATACATTTTGCATCATTTATTTTCTCCTCCCACTGTTACAGCTACTGGGGGATGTTCTATTTTAGTGAGGCAGGATGTGATCCACAACCCTGTTCCTCTGAATATCAACCTAGAAGCTGTCACAGTTCGATACACACTGCATGTAGTAGTTACTTTGTGCTCCTTATATATTCCACCCTCTTCAGCTCCTAGGCGGTCTGAACTACAGTAATTATATGGCCAGCTCCCGAATCCCTGTATAATCATGGGAGACCTGAATGGCCATAATCATCTATGGGGAAGTGCCAACACAAATTCAAAGGGAAAAGTCATTGGAGATTTTATCACTGACAATAATCTATGTATTTTTAATGATGGCGCAAAAATTTACTTACATCCTGCTAGCGGGACTTATTCTGTTTTGGATCTTTCACTTTCAGATTCCAATATGTTAAATGAATTTACATGGACAGTCCACGATGATCTTTGTGGAAGTGATGATTTCCCTTCTATTCTTACTGCCAACAACCCAGCTGATGAGCCGCCTTCAACGAGATGGAATTTTTCAAAGGCAAATTATGTGAGGAAATATTGACACCTGATATAATGAAAAATGTCCCTGATCCGATTCAGGTGTTCTCGGACAAACTATATGAAATTGCTCATGACACTATTCCTAAGTACTCTGCACTTCCACATATTCGAAAACCATGGTTTGATACACATTGTAAAAAGGCTAGGAAGATTAGGAAGAAGGCGGAAATATTTCCGTCGACATCCTACAGTACATAATCTCAGTAATGTGAAAATAACAAACGCGAAGGCACGGCGTTTGCCTCAATTTGTATCTCAGTTTTTAACTGACAGGCAATTTCAAGTCCGCATGGGCTCTTCCCTCTCTGATCATTATAATCAGGATAATTAATTTAGGATAATTGTTTAGTATTAAGATTAACAGTTTAGCAACTGTATTAAATGATTTGATTGATGGGTCATTATTTGTTGATGATTTTAACATTTCGTGTCGTGGCAAAAATATGCATACCATTGAAAGACAATTGCAACTCTCCTTAAATAAAATTCAGAATTAGTGTGAAAAAATGGTTTCAAACTTCAAAATCCAAGACAAATTGTATTCATTTTTGTCGAAGTAATAAACCTCAAAAATATCATGAATTGTCTCTTGACTATACTCCAACCAAGGTTGTTGAGGAGGCCAATCTTTTGGGACTTGTTTTTGACAATCATTTGACCTATTTGCCGCATATTAAGTATCTACAGACTAAATGCCTGAAGGCTTTAGATTTATTGAAAGTCGTATCAAATTCTAAGTGGGGAGGGGATCAGACAACCCTCTTCCACTTATACAGGTCTCTTATTCGCTCCAAATTAGATTATGGCTCGATTGTATATGGTGGAGCCTGTAAGAGTAATCTCGAAAAATTAGATACAGTCCACCATCAAGGCCTGAGACTATGTCCTGTGCCTTTAGGACATCTCCTATCGAGAGCCCTATGTCGAAGCTGATGAGCCTTCTCTTCACCAAAGCCGTAGTAAATTTTATCTTCAGTATATTACAAAACTACGTTCAAATCTATCAAATCCTGCTTATGATACAGTTTTTCATCCACAATATGACGGAAACCAAAACATATTCCACCTCTTCGGATTCAGATGAAATCCCATTTTACCGCTGCTAATATAGAACTGGATGCTGTATCTCCATACAGACTTTTATCAACTCCTCCATGGCAATTGGTTCTACCGACAGTGGATCTAACGCTTGCTATTAACAAAAAATCAGAAACCAATGACTTACAATATCAACAGGATTATATACAGTTACGTAGCAAATATGATTCTCATCGTTCTATTTTCACAGATGGATCCAAGGATGGGGGCAATGTGTCTAGTGCCACTGTTATTGGATCTAAAACTATCTGTTCCCGATTACCAGACAACAGCTCTACATATCACAGGCGAGTCTAAGGCAATGCTCACAGCCTTGGAATACATTCAACAGCAGCCCGTACATAAACAGTTTATTATATTTTCTGATTCAGTGTCCTGTCTTAAGGCGATTAAAAACATGTCTTCGGGTCATCCATTCATCTTAGATACATTGGAACTGTACACTGATCTTGCCACTGGCCAATACGACATTGTCTTCTGTTGGTTGCCCAGCCATGTCGGCATAGTGGGTAACACAATGGCTGATGCTGCTGCAAAAGCAGCACTCAACAAATCTGTGACACCACTTCTTATCCCATACAGTGATAATAAACCTGTGATTAGATGTTACATCCGAGGTCTAATGCAAAATAAGTGGGACACCTAAGTTGGTGTAAATAAGTTACATGCATTAAAACAAACCATCGGTTACACTTACTTGGGTTGTCAGTCCAGATTTGAAGAGGTCATTATGCGACGATGTCGTATTGGCCATTATCGTTAAACGCACGAATATTTGTTAAATGCTGAAGATCCTCCATTCTATATCCCTTGTGATGAATGAATCACCGTCAAGCATGTTTTGCTTGGTTGTGTCGATTTCTCTCTCACAAGGGATAAATTTTTTCATTCATCTTCTTCAAAGGATCTTTTTAATAAAGTCAGTACTCATTTAATTATTGAATTTGTAAGAGAAATAGAACTAATAGATAAATTTTGAATAGATGATATGCATTGTAAATAAGTTCAATATTAATATCAACTGAGATTATTGATGGTGGGTCCACTCGGGCGGTTAAAGTAGCGGAAAAATATTGTCCTCCTAGTAGTGCCACGTAAATCCATCCTCGATCAAGGTAAGTAATATTGACTTGTGTTTTAGAACTCAGATTGTATTGTCTTTTTTAATATTGGCTAGCATACAGTACAGCCACTGGTAGCCAAATTGATGGCATAAATCCTGCTGGGGAGTCATGCAGGAAGCATTAGTACTGTAAGTCCCCATGATCTCCAGTAAGGTGATTTAAACAGTATTTTATTTCCATTAATGTTCAGATTTTACATTACATAGCATTACAAAATGGAAAAAGGATTAGCAAACAGCCCAACAAGGCCTATATTACTGCTTTTCCTAATAGTGTACATCATACATGTAGATTGTAATGAAGTCTATAGAGCAGACATTAATGAGTAACACAAAATGAAATAAAATGGAAAGCAAGATACCAAATGCATTTTATATTCTTAAGTTGACACATAACTTACGTGAAGCGGTTTGTTTCAATGATGTAACTGTGAACTGATTTTATAATGTGTTCATTGTCTTAGGAAGATGAATCTTTATTGCCGTGGAGTATAGTATGTATGCTGAGCTGGTTAACAAGAAAGTATTTATCAATTCTAAATTTGGCATAGTGTGGACAAGATAGAAAAAAAAGTGGAAAGCATCTTCTCTATTTAGGCCACATGGACAGATGGGATTATCAATCAGAAATCTGTCAAATAAATGTGATTTTAAATCACTACAACCTTGCCTTAGTGTAGATAAAATCACCTGACATTGCCGCTGGCCATAACTAGCAAAAGATGTAAAATTTTAAGTAAGCTTAGTTTCTCTAGAAATTAATTGCTTAAACCGAGATAAGGAATCTACATTTCTAATATAAATATCAAGTGCATTCCAAACTTTTATAACAGATGGCAAAAAAGATCAATTATACTGGGATAAGCGTCCTGCACTGGTCTGGAAGTCATTAGAAGTACGAAGGTTATATCCAGTTATTCTGGATATATTAGGTGGGACCGATAAAGATAAATATTTAGCAGTTAGCCCATTGACTATTTTGTAAAATATACATAATTTATGGTAATGTCGTCTGTCGGACAGTGAGCATAAACCCGTTTCCTTATAAAGTTTGTTGTGACTGGTTCCTCGTACTGCTCCACATATTGTTCGTAGAGCATCCAAATGTAAATTTTCTAATAGTTTTACTTGTTCATTATTACAATTATCCCAAATATTATCACAATAATCAAAAATAGGTAAAATAAAAGATTTGTACATGGTTTCGAGCGTTCTTCGATTTAGACGGTATTTCAGGCTATGCAAACAATTAATTAATGGGCTCACTTTACGTACAATATAATCAATGTATTTGTGCCATTTTCCATCTTCCTGGAATACAAGTCCTAGATGTTTATGATCACTTACTTCAGGTATAAGAATATCATTCATTTGCAGAGGTAATTTAGGACTAGGATTAATTTTAGTAGAATATAATATGGCTTCCGTTTTAGAAGGACTAAATTTCCCCTGCCATTTACTTGCCCAGTTTGATATACATTCTAAATCACTATTCAATTTTGCGGCTGTGGATTCAGGATCTTCAATCATTAGAAATAAAGATGTATCATCAGCAAAAAGTTTAATATTACTCGTTATCCCATGAGTCAGATCATTAATATAAATAAGGAATAACAGAGGTCCTAAAACTGAGCCCTGTGGCACTCCGTCTAGAACAGGTTTATAATTTGACATATAGCCATTAAGAACTACAGACTGTTGTCTATTACAAAGATTCCAAGCTTCCAAGCCAGTCCAGAAGATTATCCCCTATCCCTGTTGACTTTAATTTAACTAATAAGCCTTCATGCCAGACACGATCAAACGCCTTACTTATATCACAAAATATGGCGCGAACTTCCTTTCCATCATCCAAGGCTTTGGAGATCACGTGATATAATTCAGTTAACTGATAAACAGTTGAATCTCCAGGTTTGAATCCCGATTGTGAAGTGGTTATGATATCATTATCCAAGTAAAAATTGTAGACATGCTATAATACACATTTTTCAAATACCTTAGAAAGAGAAGTGGTCAGGGCAACTGGTCTATAATTATTACAATCATGAACACTACCTTTTTTATGGATTGGAACAATAAGAGATTTTTTCCATTTTTTGTACAGATCTATCAACTGTAATAATTTTGAAGTAAATAGTGAAACAGACATGTCAATATCAGTGTGGTCAATAATATTTCCCCAATCAGTGGCAGCAATACAATCACTTAGGCCATCGTAGTTAGCATGGTTATAATCATAAATAATTCGCTTAAAAGATTCCTAAAGTGTCTTTCCAAACCTGAGGGAAACGAATAATGGACTATGATCACTGCATACTGGAGGAAGAACACCTGATTCATGTACAGAGGTAAAGATGAGATCAAGCAAAGTACTAGTAGTATCAGTTACTCGTGAAGGTTCAGCAACAAGTTGTATTAGGTTGTAAAATAATTGTAAATATTCAATTTTGTCGTTACGTCTGTTAAGTATATTAGCATTAAGACACCTACTTCAATCATTTTAATGTTTTTATCAGCAGCTTTCGCAAATGATTCATCAATTAAGACCCAGTAGTAGTTCCGGAGGTCCCCTCTATAGAATGTACCAATCAACAATTTATTATTAACATTTACAATGACCTCAATCCATACAGCTTCTAAGTTTGGGAGATCAAGGTCGGGGACATGCGTAAAATACAGGTGATCTTTTGCATACACTGCGACCCCTCCACCCCTCGTAGGTCTGTCTTTGCGAATCGGTGGATGGTAACCAGATATCATAGTTACATCATTTGAAATGCCAGGATGTAACCAGGTTTTGCAAAGGCAGATAATGTCAAAATTACTGTATTCTGCTGTTAATAGATCAACCATATCCTTCAAGCTCCTTGTGTTCAGATGTACAATAGTAATAGTCCCGGACGTGGGTGAATATTCCCCGATTATAGCAGCAATATTGATATTATTAAGAAGTGACGAACCCCTAAACATAGGTATAAAACTATACAAAAACACAAAAACTTGTCAAAAACGGCGCCTATTTCTAGCATAAAGAATAGTTGCAAAGCGCCCGACTGCCATTCGATACTGGCATATATCAACCCCCATTATATTGGCAACTAACAAGCAATACAAACCATAAAGAGCGGGAGACAGTGGGCCGTGCAATATTCATCTTGTATACATGTAAGCAAAAAGTTTTAAAGTCATGTTCAGGCTGTAGAGTATATTTACTTGAGCAAATGGTATCTTGCAGTAAAAAAGCACAATAAACGCCAAAATAAACAACAAATGGCATGATGTGCATGTCACCGTAGCACACATGCACGACTGGTTCCGGTGTATTACATTAACGATTAAAGTCAGAGATTACATTTCCACGAATAAGATCTCACTCGGTTTGTTATTCTCGGTGTCAGCTATTCAATACAAAGGTCAAATAATATAAATTAAATTGCGCCCGAATCTAAATAAATAGCGCTGGGTTTCAGCGAGCAGTCATTGAATATGTTTTCAATAGAAAAATGACAAATTATATCGTTGGGGATTGTATCATCCCACCATAATGTCACCCACAACATATCTATAATCGTAGTGCTGGTTTCCCACGTCTGGAGAAATCTCGCACACCCGTCGATGCCCGTGCACTCGCACGGCAGAAAATATAATCAATAAATGGGAGGAGCCCAACGGAAAGACACAATCTGATTGGTATGTGTCCATGAATGAAAGAAACAGAAACGAGACTATCCCACGTGACAACAAAGGTCATCTTATCAGAGCTAACTACACTTCTGTCGTGTTACTATTACCGCCCTCAATAGATCAAATCAAAACAAAACACCATCAATGGTTTAGGCTGGAGCAACGTTGCGATCAAGTAGCAGTCATTTTGAACGAGCATACTCTGATAAATGATCCTCATTTTCAAAACAGTTACATCTTATCTTCACTCGTTTTCACGGGTATCCTCGGAAATCTGTGACAACTTGACCACCACCTTTAATCTCAGTGATTCTTCAAATTGAGAGAAACTGCTGATCTCCAGTGAGGGGGTCTAACTTTGGTTATTAGTGGTCTATAGCCTTGTTTACATTGAAATGACTTAATCTATTATTGCTATATGTTTTTAAAAAGAAATTATGATCTAGTTTGTTTTATTAAAAACTGTGATATACCTTACCATTTTACTGCCCTTTGTCGACAGATCTTTTATATTCAATACCTAGTTCCCATCGTTATATGGCTGAAATATTGCTCAAATTTAACTCACACACTCACTATTTTACAAATTGACTGAAAAATATGTCCATCTGTATTATAATGATAACAGATTCCAAACATTTTCATGTTTAATATCATCACCAAAATGTTTCGATGAAAAGTACATTTCTATATTGTTTGGCTTCTAATCCTACATAATAATCTATTGTGATGTTTAGAGGCCCTTTTGATCGTCTTAATCAATTTTAGCCAATCTGTAAAAGAAATGGACAGATTTTTCAGTCAAAATGACTGAAATATTTACACATCTTATAAATTGCCTTAGAGAATCATATGTAACAAACTGACTGTAATAATATTATATAGATGCTTACCGAGGGAAAAGACTTATGAAAACAATGTATATCGCGCATCGAAGAATGTCCCAACCAAGACGTAGAGGAACAGGAATGAATCTGTCAAATACTACAGCAAATGAAGGAAAACAAAATGCAAATATCATAATTACAACCTACCAAATTTATGTCTATAATTTTAGGCAGCTTCCTTGTTCGAGGAATATATCCGGGAATATCGACACAAAGGAACAATATCCAACACGTCTGCAGCTGTACAAAGAAACTTATTCGATGTCACTTGTCTCTGTAACAGTCAAATATTTAAAAATATATATATTGTTTCGGGATATTATAACCCGTTTTCGTTTCTCAACTGATCACTTAGATTGTTTCAGGTGTTTAACATAGGTGTCATGTCTCAAAGGTCGGTTGAGAAAGCCCATGTGACAACTATTTTCATAATGTCCACGGTTCCTCAGAAAATCCATTGACTTAGATAACAATGAGCAATCAATCAAAATATTATCGGTTAACCCTTTGAACAAAGCATGTTGTTTTTACATCGGCACTTCACGTCATGATATGTGTGTATTCCCTTTGTGTTAGTAAACCTAGACATGTAAACACTCACTTTTGACATATTCACTGTGCAAGATAACACTGATTAATCAATCAATGTATTTTCTGTTAATCCGTTGATGACTAGGAACGATCCGTTTATTTACAAAAAAGTAAATAAACTGATCATTCATCTCTTGCTGGGCTGCCACGTGCATATTACATAACACACATTTCACTGTCAAGATCACAGATAATCTTGTATATTTTAATTATATGTTAGTACTTCAGATAGATGTATTACGGTATGGTTACATTAGTATATTAAGCTTAGCGGGTTGTTTTTAGATATTGTCAGGTAATACTATGGGAACAGGTTAGGTTCAGGGAAGCGTGACCGAGTACGGCTGATAGCTGGGGAGTTAATTGGTGTAACAATAGGGAGGTCAGGGGTAGCTTGGGCTTTGGGGTCAGTTTAAATAGCGGGGCAGGGTAATAATTTGTACAGTCAGCCAGAATCAGCATGGTCATGTAAGGCATGGACTAATATTGTGGGAGACTTCTACTCTGGTTGGCGTAAGTTTTTACATTTATTGTTTCATGTAGAATTGTATTTTAGAGGATAGAATTTTGAGTTATGTATTGTTTTCAAATGTAATTATATACACATATTGATGGTAATAGCGTAAAGCCACTGTAACAATAACCACAACATGATCAAAGCATAAACAGTTCAACTCAGTAATATGTAAATCGGAGTATTGGTGCATGGCTGTATGTATTGTGAGGTAGTGACACATACCTCAGTGACTGTGATTGCTTATATTATATTGTAGTGTCCCGGAACTGGCCGGTTAACCTTAGAGTGCGTAGGAGGGAAGAACCTCCGATATTACGCTGGAGGAAGTAACAACCTCCAACATAACGTAAGGAGAAAAGTTCTCCGACCCTACGTAAGGAGAGAAGTATCTCCGTTTTCCGTGTAAACAGGCACCCGTAACTCCGTGGGGACAACAGCGCCTGGGTGGGAAGATCCCCAGTCGTTATTACGAGGAACAATTCTCGTGTGAACTGCTCAATAACATCAGAGATTCCAAAGTATTAGTGTTAGTATTGGTAGAAGTAGACTATTAGTATTAGAATAGTGTATCGTGATAGTTGTATTGTTAGTAGTAGATAGTTGTATTATTAGTAGTAAACATTTGTACTGTGAGTATTCAGATATTAGTATTAGTAGTGGATGGTAGTATTGTTAGTTGTAGTAGAAGCTAGATTAGTTAGTTGTGTTAGTTAATTTGGTATTAGTTTAAATTTAAATATTGTTATTGGGATTTAAAATTACTTTAAGGGAGGGAATAAATCTTTATTACAACTTCATTTGTGTTTGTGGTTGATTCAATACGTGACATTCACCTCACTTGATAGTTTTTTTATTTAGATTGAATAATTACCCCAGACACAATAAATGCCAAATGGGAAACTTTGTCAGGTATTCTGAGCGATGCTACCACCAATTATACCAGTAGTATATTAATTAACTGAGCATCAAGTGAATGACGACAAATACACAAGTGTAGGGTTATACCAGAAAACGTGGATGACAACAAGGGAGTAGTAATCGTATTATCGACGCAATCCGAAATCCGAAAATGCTTTCACTGCAAGGATACTGTTATTATTAAACTTGAACAATCATAACCCCTTAAATGAAAACATCCGAAGACCTTCTTTTTGTCTGTTTGTTTAGGCTGAAAAAAATAATTAACATGCGCCCTTTGAAGAAATCTTCATAGATCACGGTTAACCAGTCAGTGTTCAAAAGTGAGTAAAACAAATATTGCCTCCAAGTTTATTCAGCTGTCCTTGCAGACGGTAGCCCAGTCACGCTCAGTTGCGTTGCGTATCATCCGGGTACTCACGGGGGAAAAACAATAACAAAGGCAACCACCAGTCCCGGGGAATTGCTTTGGATCAGTGCCCCTTTGAGCTATTGCTAATTGCTATCCACTCACAAGAATTTAATGGTACAAAACTTCAGATATACCGCTCTATATCCTGATATAACTGTGTGGTTATAGTGAGTGTCAACTTGTGGATGAAGAAAAAAAATGCAAAAAGATACCTTTGTTACTGTATAAAACATGGAGACAATTACTAATGACCATGTGCATGTGCGAACGCCGAAGAGACTTTTCCACCATATTAGATAGTGTTTACGTATGCCGGTAATTAGACGCCTGTAACATCACTTATGTATGAAACTCAGCTGCGATACATACATCTTTGAATTCCTCATACATTTTAGAATCAAATGACAATTGGTCTTTGTCACCAATGCAAAATGTCCAGATGAAATCAAGCAAAATTAATTAAGTGGATAAAGAAACGCTGTGCTCGAAAAACTGCACTTGTTTGAAATGTTAACAAAGTAAAATTCAGATTTTACACAGTTTAGCATTTTTTCCTATTTTGAGCTATCCATTCGTCTAATCGTTGAATTCATTGGCTCAACATTTTCAGAATATGCAGGGGAAGAGAATAGTAGCAAGAATAAGGGAACTAAAAATAGTTACATTGCAAATATTTGATATTTTCGACAGAAATTGTCATAGATTCCGTCCTGTGTGACGCCATGACTGTCGTAAACTCACGCACAACGGCAACGGTATTTATCGGAATTTCTAACTATTTCCGATAGCTTCAATGAAAAATATAACAATAAATAACAGTACACAGATTGTCTGAATGTTTCTGATTACTTACATGTCACATTTAGAGAAGTCTATAAACTTTCCTAGTAAAATCCCGCGTATTGTTGACAGTGAACACGCACTTTTGTAAAAGTCGATCACAGGTATTGATGTCATACTGTAGCAGGTGTATATATATTTGTATTTTAGTCTTTTTTGTAAATAAATCTATTTCAAGTTTTGTTTCTGTTGAACTTTATCCAACAGAGGTGTGTGTTTGTTTTTAACCCATCATTCTAAGTCCAGGCCTCAGTGATCAATCACAACCCAAACTCAACTACATTCTTTGTCCAGCCCTCTGCTGATCAATCACACCCAAAGCGATCCTGTGATTGGCCATATTGCCACCTGCACTATGCACTGCACTGGGAGTATTCATAGATCACCACAAAAGGTTAGTTTATAATTTATCTTTATTTCTAAATAGGATTAAATAGTAATCAAAGATTATGCATTATAAATAAGCATCTAAGAAGTAATTATATTTACATTGAATCACATATTTCTATTAATGTTGATGTTTTGAATGAATGTGGTTTAGAGGCTGAACTTTAAACCTAAGCTTTAGTGTATTTTAATATTATCTTGTATACATGCCAAGTTATATCTACATTAATGGAATTGCACCAACTATGCATTTTGTTATTTATTCCATGTTATTTAGTCACTCTAAGTATTTATTCCTGCTCTTTCTTCTGCAGGACATATCATGAATGGTGACATTTCAAGGGTAACACGTTGTACACCCTTGTGCCACACATAGGGTATGTGTAACCATTTTACTTCATATGTACTGTAAGCCATTTCTATCATATCATCTAATAATAATTAGTTGTAAGTAATGTAACAGAAATGATTGTATTTCTTTGATGATGATATGATATATATTATGTTTTTATATGCATATACTAATTATCTGTTGTTTCTGATTACAGGGTGACTATCGTGATTATAATAAACATAAGCCTCACACCCCGTAGCCGTCGTGGTGTCATCTGTTTAAAATAATGGATAAAGCCAAGAAAACCCGGTTACAATACGTCAACATTGTTGTACATATTTGGTAATATCTTTGAGGTAAAGTTCCTTAAATATGTGGAATGAAAGCACACACGATCTTTGTATCCTGCTGTTTACAGTTTAAGTTATGATGTGGATTTTGCATATCGTTTATACATTTTTTCACAAAAATAATGTCCCTTTTGATATTTGTCAATTAGGAGATAAACATACTGTGTTTTCAATGTAGAGCTAGGTTACCTGTAATAAATTGAATTTGGAACCGAACGCGCAGCGTGAGGTTTCAAATGTTAAATTTAGCGGGGTTAAATCTACAGGTAACCTAGCTCTACATTAAAAACTCAGTATGTTTATCCCAATTCTACCATGACTAAATAAAATGCGAACTCTTTGGTGTTAGGAAATATACTGAGTGAAGCCGCATTGGCTGAGTTCAGTGTTTTGAGTGGGTTATTGATCTGAATTACGGAATCACCGAACAAAATATGTTGCTGTATATACTCAAGCAGTTTGTTTACAACATATGACAGGCATTGAAAGCATATAAGCACGGCAACTTGGTAAGCTAACATGAGGCGGGCATCCCTAAAGAAAACAAAGCAAGCTTTAATTTGCAAGGCTTTCGCTTTACAACGCGCGTCACCATTATGATGTCATATCGCTTTTTGTGACGCAAAATATATCACGTCACAGTCGTGGATAGAAAAGCGCCAAAATTCCAAGCCCTCTGTTGTCTCCAAAACGTAAATACATTCCTTTTGTTGATTTCTATCGTGTTTTTCTGCACGAAATGTATTGCCACACATCCTTTGAATATTGTAGTAACCGCATCTGTGCATTTTGTAACCTGTAATTGTAGATATAGTTATTTAAATATGCCTACCGACAATGACTGAAAATAGTACTATTCTATGAATATTAGCTTCTGCGGTGATGCGGCCGTCAAACCAGCTCTTTCAATCATAGGGGGTTTATTGTGATTTAATAGCCTCTGATTGACCAATCAGAATCGAGTAAATTCCAAATTCATGTTAGAATGTACAATATGATATCATACGTAGATATAGGTCACAACATGTACAGGGGCGGTCGGGTAGCCTAGTGGTTAAAGCGTTCGCTCGTCACGCCGAAGACCCGGGTTCGAATCCCGACATGGGTACAATGTGTGAAGCCCATTTCTGGTGTCCCCCGCCGTGATATTGCTGGAATATTGCTAAAAGCGGCGTAAAACCATACTCACTCACTCACTCACTCACAACATGTACAAACCTTTGATAATCTCGTGTTTGTTTGAACATTGTTTACGTAAGAAATTGAATAGTTTATAGTGTCGTATACAATAATTCTTTCCCTTGGACAAGTGTTAGAAGATGAAATATAAATGTTAATGTAACTGCAACATGTATGTGTTTCTTGGGACTTCTAATAGTCAATATTTTAAGTTCATATAAACAATGTCCATCAATAGTTGTCTCATTTCATTCTATAACTAAAACTGAAGACATTACTTTTTTAAAATGGATAATATTTTTCGGTAAAAAATGCATACCTTTTTTGAAGAATTATCTTGGTCTTAGAATTGTCTTTTATATGTTGTTTGATATACAGAAAAGTGATATCTAACGATTCGCCAGGCGCCCGTTAGAGTCACAAACGATCTACGAATTATTCCTCTCGCTTTGCATAAGATAATCAATAGGTTCATTCTTTTTCAAATATTTTGACTGCAGGTTATTAAACTGTTTCCTTTATTTCTCCAAGAAAAGAAAAAAAAATATGAACATATAACCCATGCCATGTACCCGATTGGTGGAACCTTATACGATTATCCTAATAATTGTATACCAATAGAGCTTTCTTCGCATCTTTTATTATTTAATTCTGAGACAAGACGAAGAGAAATAATAACATAATAATGATCAAATACATGTCCAATGTTAAATACAATTTTGTTTGTTTTGAAATATTCTTTTGAGTAAATGTATGAGTGCATGGTTACGTAAAATTGATGCCAAACAGGTGTGTGTCTTGTCCAATTAAGATACACGGTAAACTATCTACTTGTTTATATATTCAAGACATTATTCAAATCGTTAAAGCAGTCATTTCATGTTGTGTCGAAAAAGGGTCAAATTCCGTTTTACACATCCATATTTTCTATACCATGAACGAAAATTAGGGGAGTATTTATATAAATCGCAATACCAGTGTCAACTTTCTCCGACGTTGCCAAAGGCATAAAACAAGCCATGACGTCATATTGTGTCATTTTTTCAGTAATTCTTTACAGTTGATGATAAGGCTGTAGTACTCTGTTAATAATGGTGTAACATTAGTGAAATTACAATAGCACAATCAGGAGAATGTTGGAATCTAAGGACTAATCTTTAGGTTAGATAGGACCATCCATCTCGTTATTACTTCTTTTTTATGAAGTACGATTTCATCATTTCTTATGGGTTTGTTATACCTAAATGTATACAGTTTCTATATTGATATTTTTGTGTTTGGATAGTTTGGTTCCTCGTGAACAAAACACCACGAAAATATATTGTCCTTACCCACAGCTAACTTTCACCAAGTGACCTGAGTTACTATAAACTAGTGCTACGCATAGCGGAGTTATGCCCCCTTTACTAAGTACCCGTTTAACCTCTTTTCTCTCGCCTTTTGATGTCATAGAGGAAAATCAGTTTTCGTCATTTACGGCAGGCTATTTTTTGCATTGAATGTATGTAGTTATACATACGCATATAACTCGATTTGACATATAGTTATGTCGTTCAGATATGAGGTCGTATTTTGTTCGCTCACACTTTCCGTAAAGCTGATAAAGAAAATACATCGTCGCACGGTACTTTTATCGGTGTACGTAAAAAAGCGGAGAAATTTCCTTGTTTTTAATGCAGAGTATATTCTCGGACAACACTTAGAAGTGTTTGTTTTTTTAAAACTGGTTTAATATCTGCAGTTAAATTAACACCATCAAATAGGAAATGTAATATTTTCCACATCTGCGTAATTTTATAGTCAGACGTAGACCTATGCCGCGTGAGCGCAATTCTCGCACAACCTTAACTTTTCCTATCTCAGGAAAATGTGCGTCAGAAAAAGAACTCGGCATCCAGAGGGTTAAGCCTATCACTTTCTGTAACGCGTGGTATTTGATTGGCCCATTGACGCCCACACACATTGAACGAGTGCAATGGTACCATAAATGGGGCAAATTCGCCCACCTCGGGGGTAAAATCGTCCACCTTCTTGGGGGAATTTCGTCCACATATTTTTTAACGGGGTTATTTCGTACAGTATGTAATACGATACAGAACATAACATTTCATGTCATTGTCTTTTATACTATAAACTGTATTTCTTATGACCAGAGTTGTTTTAATATATACTCTTAAAAAAAAGAAACTTGACATAAATGTAAAACCACTTTTTGCCAAATATCTAAAATAATTACATTAAATGAGAACCAAATAAGTCAAACAGAAAGATGGTGTGTCTATAATTCGCGAAAACACATACAAAGCACATAAACGTAGCGTTTGGGGATCAATTTTACAGATTCATCAAAACGCAACCGCCTGTAAGAGCGTGCAGCACAGGATTCTGCATTTAGGAATGCAGGGCCCCCTGCTGAATGAGTATAAAAATCCACATCAGCGGCTGTTCATACAGTCCTTATAACGGCAGTAGGGGCGGTGACAGAATGCCAAGACTGAATGCAGCTCAACGGAACAACGCCATTGGGAGATTACAAGCTGGAGCAACTCAGCAAGAAGTGGCCAGGCACTTTGGTGTATCCAGACAGACAATCTCCGCACTGTGTATCCGATACAACAACACCAACAGAGTTGACGACAGACAAAGGTCAGGAAGACAAGGGTGACAACCCAAGCACACGATCGCTACATCCGGCTACGACACCTCCGAGACCGCACTTCCACAGCCACGTCTACAAGCACAGAGTATCAGATCAAACGGTACGCAACAGATTGAGGGAGGCTGACCTGTTCGACGTCATGTATTGACACCACGTCATCTGGCGGGCCGTCTGCCTTGGTGCTAACAGAGGGTTAGATGGGCACGTGCAAGGTGGAGAAATGTACTGTTTACTGACGAGTCCCGTTTCCTACTTACACGCGCATGTGTCTACAGACGTCGGGGTGAACGTTACGCCCCCAACTGTGTGCAGCAGGTTGTCCCATTTGGCGGCGGGAGTGTCAATGTATGGGCCGGAATTCATCACGGTGGTAGGACGCCTCTCGTGCATGTGGTAGGTGCATTGACAGGTGTGCGTTACAGAGACTTGATCCTACAGCCGTACGTTCTTCCTCACGTTCCTCATATTGCACGTGTTTGTCAGGACTTCTTACAGCAGGGATTGCCTAAATGTCAGGCCAAGAAAAGTCGGGCCGGGCCGGGCCAGCGGGTAATACTAAAAATGGATTGCAGAATAATAAAGCGAAACGTGCATATCCAGGCAGATCTCAAATGTCCAGAAACGGATAGTTTTGCTCATTTAATTGAGTTTGAATCAAAATGTATCTTCAGCAATGTAATAAACTGATAATTATAGCTACATACCGAGAGTTCATACCGAAAAGTCAGTGTCTTGACTGTGTCTTTACTTTGATGAGAAGGTTTCTCACCGACCTTAGCGTGCAGGAGTGTGATGTCCTGGGCAGGAATTCGAATTTTTTTCTTTTGACTACTCTTCTTTCATTAATTAACGTGTTTGGCATACGTAATTAACCTTTCCTAATTCATGTTAATGCAACACAGGATGTTTTCTGCAAGTGGGTATTCGCGAATGTCATAGGACTGACACGACTCGTGTTAATAACTGTCAAAGCGCTTCTAAATTTACAACACATACTTTACATCTATAGACTAATTATAATATCATATCTACCTATATAACACTTTAGTGTCTCATATTGCAGTAGCAAACCCGGTGCTCAAAGTGAAGCCCTTTTCCCTTTACATTCAACATCAGAAGTGTTTTGTTTGTGTTGGGTCCGACTTGGCCCGGGCTGTCAAAATCAACTTAAACCTCACAGATGTATCATCAAATGGATTCATATGTTTAGAAGAGTATTATATCTACCTATATACCACTTTATAATGTCACGGTTCATCGTATTTTTAAGAAAACAAGGTGCTCAAAGTCAAGCATTTTTACTGAATTTTCTTAAGAAAATCTCTGTCAGAAGTGTTCGGTCCGACTTGGCTGTCTAAATCATCTAAAACCTCACAGATGTATCATCAAATGGATTCACATCTATTGATAAGTATTATATGCACCTAAATACCACTTTATAGTGTCTCAGATCGCTGTAATTAAAGAAAACAAGGTGCTCAAAGTGAAGCCCTTTTCCCTCAACATTCTCAACATAGTCTCTATCAGAAGTGCTTTGCTTGTGTTGGTCCGACTGGGCCCGGGCTGTCAAAATCAACTTTAAACACACCAGATGTATCTTCAAATGTGTTTACATCTTTTGATTAGTGTTATATCTACCTATATACCACTTTATAATGTCACGGTACATCGTATTTAAAGAAAACAAGGGGCTCAAAGTGAAGCATTTTTACTGTATTTTCTTAAGAAAATCTATGTAAGTAAGTAAGGAAGCAAGCAAGCAAGCAAGCAACTTTGTTTTACAGTCGTGATGTTTAAGATTATTAACCGATGCAAAAGGAGGTAAGCGCAAGTACGGTACAGAAACTGGAGTAAGTCGGGCTCTCTTAATTTTCTGTATGCTTACACAGAATCACGTCATACTGGATTTAATTTAGTGTCTTATTCTAGTACTGCGAATCTTTGTCAGTGGCCAGTGAAAGTATCACATGGGAAAATTCCAAAATATACAATCTGAACAATTTGTATATATGGTACATCCAAAAATATACAATTTTGTATATATGGTATATCCAAAAATATACAATTTAGTATATATGGATAGATTTAACCACTGTTTTACTCAGTTCCTTTTTACTGGATTCTCACAATATGTGGTTGATATTGAAAATATTACTAATAATACCGGACAGTATTATTGCATGTGACATATATACTTTAAAACTATGTTCATTATGACAACTATATTTGGAGTGTTATGAAATAATGGGCATTTATTCATGTTGACAGCATTTTACATAATAAAGAAATAGAAGATTTCAGCAGACTTTTGTAACCATTAGATATATAATACGTCCGCCTACTGTTTACACATAAGATGATCTATACATACAAGTAGTTCAGAGTAGTTTTAAACAGTGACGGTAAAATAAATTTACCGTGAATAGCGGCAAATATGAATATACACAATTTAATATATATGTTTCTGTTATGTCATGGTATGTTGATTCTGAATCTAAAATATTGCTTGATATTGTTTGCCAAACAGTTGTATGCACTGTCCATCGTGATACTTCTACTCAAGTATATAAAAAAGGATGTTTGTTTCGACATGCGTTAATTGTAAACAACGCCGTGTTTTCGTTTGCTGGTTAGCTTTTACAGGTCAAAAGCAAAGTTAATCGCATTACTTTCGTGACGCATTTTAGGCCTGTCATACAGTTCCTGAAACAAATACAGCCAATGCAAGTCAATCATATTTGGCAAGACTAGATTACTGCAGTTATATATTTTATCAATATAATCAAACAATTGTTTTTATTTTTGTAAAATATGTTCATTTCAGAAACTAGATGTTAGTCTAGACAGCGGTCTAAACTCGCATTAATTTGGTTACACGTTTCATGATTTACAGTATTCGTGAAGAATATGTAACAATTAGCCACAATTAGAGCCTTTGGTTGGAGTAGAGGGAATGATAAGCATAGACTTGCTAAGTATTTTATGATATTCATGATAGCTCAAAAGAAACTTTGATTAATGTTTGTAGTACACCCCAAAAAGAGGGATAACACAAGTGATATATTAAGATGACATACAACTTATACATACTTACGTGTATAAACTACTATCAAACAGTGAGGATAACAGGTGTTTGCATAGAGGTGAGCGTATCCTGCACCACCGGTGGAACACAAACACACGCAAAGGCAAGTTAGTTGTTAAACCCGAAAAACACGGAAACGATTAGCATAAACGATTAGCAAAACAGAGAATTTCATCGGACATAACTCCATTTGCTACTTCTGTGGTAGTCACCAATCAACCCATTTATACTTCCAAAAATAGCTTTAACCCTTTTAAAGCTATTGAGAAATTCAACAGTATGGATTTGGTCCGACAAAGCAAGAAGCACAAGAGTATTCTTGCAAGTCTAAGGGTCCAACAGGAGTTTTTTCTGCGACATGCTATTTCAAAACCCAAAATTCAGAGGGATATATATGAAAAGAAAAATTGAAATAATACAAATATATATTCCTTCCAGGTGAAGGCTATCTCTTGAAATCAAATTAACAAAGCAGATTTTAGTCAATGACAGATCTCTTGGTGTAGAAGTTTATCTCTGTGACCATGCTATGGTATTTCTGGAAAGGGAAGTTAACTTACAAAGTTGTAATATACGTGAAAGGCTTAATGTTGCTGATTAAGTGCAAAAATATAAACTCTAACTGACTGCTCAGTAACATTCATGTAATATTAGTAATATTCAAATAAGTGTACTTGTTCTAGGTGTGTGTGTGACGTAGATACATATATATAAGCGTATAGAAGAAACGTCAACAAACTTTTAACTATGTATAAAATAATAAATAAGCCATGTCCTTCATGTAACTGATCTTATACTACCAGGTGTGTCACAGAAGGTCAGTTATAATCTCAGAAACCGCCATGATTTTGTAGTTCCATTTGCAAGGACATCTACGTTTAAAAGGTCTTATATTATAGATACACTAGGCCAATGGAATAATCTATCATCAGGAATCAGGGATAGTCCGTCAATATCTTTTTTTAAAGCTGTCGCATCTGAGCAGCCTACATCACCACCTATGTACTATAATTGCGGTTCTACAAACATATTGCACACTAGATTGAGACACAATTGTAGCGGGGCGGTCAGGTAGCCTAGTGGTTAAAGCGTTCGCTCGTCACGCCGAAGACCTGGTACAATGTGTGAAGCCCATTTCTGGTGTCCCCCGCCGTGATATTGCTGGAATATTGATAAAAGCGGCGTAAAACCATACTCACTCACTCACTCACAATTGTAGCACACTAAATTCCAACCTGTTTCGTGTTAATTATCTGATACTATTTCCTGTAAATGCGGAGCTCCTTGTGAAAATTCATTCTATTTCTTCTTCCAATGTACCTTATATGATGATATTAGGGAGACATTACTGACAGCTATCGATAATCTTGGAGGACAAAACACTCTAAATAGTTTGTTTTTTTGTGATCCAAACTTAGATGTTTGTCCCGAATACAAAAATATTTTTGTCTGTATACAAATTTATAGAAACGACTAACAGATTCAGTAGCTAGCATATTATTGTTTCCAAACTGTTAATCATTAATATTGTTAAATCTATATACAACACTAACATGTATAATATACACAGTAAAAAAAGTGTTGCACCCCCTATACTTTTTCATGGAGGGGTGTTTTGAAAGGGTGTAAAGATAACCGAATTAATATTATAACCAGGATTTCGTGTATACCAACAAACCAGTGTATTGTCTATACAATGAACTTAAATGGGGTATTCCATGACCTTATGGCATATAATAATCTCATGCTGAACTTTTACGAAAAATGAACGAACAATGAAGACGCATTAAGTATGGTGACATCTCAATAATTTTTAGTGACCAAATTCATCCAATAGGGTAAGAATGTCATATAGAGATTTGACGAACACAGTAAGTCAATATCGAGAACTTCCACTAAGCACTTGGATCACAGCTTGAAGTCTTCGTCTCATACTCCTCACCAGACGTTGGAATCGCTCCATGGGCAGCTGCTGCCACTCCTCGTGTAATGCTGCTTCCAATTCACGCAAGTTCTGTGGAGGAGGGTCCCGACGATAAATCAGGCGTCCCAAAATGTCCCATACATGTTCCAGAGGATTCAGATCTGGACTCATTGCTGGCCATGGAATCTGCGTCAGAGCATTGTTGTGGATAACCTGGGTCACAGCTCGTGAACGATGTGGTCTGGCATTGTCATCCATGAATATCGGTCTGGTGGCCAGTGGATGATTGTCAAAATGGGGCACCACAACTGGATTCAGCACCTCTTGGATGTAGCGCTCCCCTGTCAAGTTGCCTCGTATGGTCACTAAATCAAGCTTACAATCAAATGAGAAGCATCCCCAGACCATAATGGATCCACCTCCATATGGTACAGTTGGCATGATGTTTCTTGCAGTATAAGCTGTTCCAGGACGCCTCCATACTCTCACTCTGCCATCCACAACATGCAGAAGGAACCTGCTTTCGTCCGACCAGTGGACTCTTCTCCAGGACCTCAAGTACCAGTTCTGTCTCAGTCTACACCAGGCTAGACGTAGTCGTTTGTGGTTGTCTGTGAGTTTAGGTCGCTTGATAACCCTTCTGGACTTCAACCCTGCAGCTTTAAGACGATTTCTCACGGTCTGGGTACTGAACTGTTGACGAGGAAGCCAAAGACGTTTCAAGGTTGTGCTTGTAGCAAATGGATGACGCCTTACCACCCTCAACAACGCTCTGTCATCTCTAACTGTGGTCTTACGTGGTCTGCCAGAGGGTCTGCGATTCCTTACATCATTAGTTTGTGCGTATTTTCTGACCAAACGTCTTATTGTTGAGTAGTGATGTCCGGTTCTTCTGCCAATCTCCTTGAACGAAAGACCTGCTCCATGAAGGCCAATAATCTGCCACTTGACTGCTTCTGACAATCGTCTACCCGGCATTGTGGGTTACAATAAACTGGGCTGTCAGAGAACATCTTTTATAGGCGATGTTGAGCTTAAGAAGATGCTGCAATCTGCAAATGTCATGCACCATGCAATTCACGTGCTGATTGCTACGTTTTGGTGATCATCTTCCCTCCGAAAACATTACACATTTAACATCAGATCCCCAAGGAATACCTACCATTAAAACCAGAGTCGGGCGTTTTAAATGTTGTGATGTATCAAACGTATTAATGTGGGGGTGCAACACTTTTTTTACTGTGTATATTAGCATATGTATGAGATGCACACTGTCTTCCCTTTCCAGCAAATTGTACATATCCTTTATATGAGCACTGTATATAAATTTATATTGCGCACTTTGTTTCCACAATGTGACGCTTCAACTGTAAATTGTTAATTTTCATTATGCAATATTATGTATAACTGTATATAGGGAGAAGGTGGTGGAGTTACTTGTGCCAAATCCCTTTGTCTTTTTGGACAATACAATATGTTTAATAATAATAATAAGCAACCAATGTATTATGATCAAGGTCCATTGGTATCCCTTCAGCAAGTGCGAATCAGGTCCTAACACATCTGTTTTGTCATGTATCACGCGCTATACAGTCGAACCTCGCTTATCCGGACAATTGCTTTTTCTAAAATGTCCGGATAAACGAGTTTCTGGATATCTGAATACCTTGTTATCTGACCAGAAGTCCTTCCCCTACCTCAATTTTACCGAGGCATATGTGAAATGAATGGCAAAAATATGATTTTTGAGGGATCGACCAATTACTAATAAAATACACGGTGAGGTTAGGGCAACCTTGACACACATGAACTTTAATAGCCATGTTTACCTGTACTAGTTGAAAGCCAAGGTTGAAGTCATTCATGTGTGAAAAATGTTGTCGAGGCATCTGTAAACGGCTAAAGAAATGCAAATGTAGCCTAGTTTAGACTATGCACTTGCTTTGTGTACAGATGTGACGGCGAGGTAAGGGCAACCTGACACACATGAGCATTAATAGCCATGTTTACCTGTACTTGTAGTTGACTGCCAAAAATGCTGTCGCAGCATCTGTACATCTTCTTTGTCGAATTGCATTATTAAAGTACATCAAGATGAGACATCGTATACATTCATATATATTTGTTGAGCACGAAACCTTGAAGTTTAGCCAGGACATTTCATCGAAACTATGGGCGGCTATGTAGCTTCAATATCTTATAAATTATAGGTCAAGGTGTATTCAGTAAACAAAGATCTGAAGGGCTGTATTTCCTTCATCAAACACACTATGCGTTAATCACAGTTTGTGACGGATTACGGATACGAACTAGCACTTGTTTGGCAGGTAGTTTTGTTAAGATTTGTTATCTTGTTCTCTCTCTACCCTCTACTTCCTTAATCACAGTTTAAATCATAAACAGACTTTCGGGCCTAACACTGTGGCAATTTTCGACCCTCTGTTTCTGTATTTACTTGAGCTCATTTCCCCTAAGGTTTACATATCTCATAAGACTAAGTCATCAATGATGTCAAAGCTGTCTGACATGTTTCTTATGAACAGTTTTTGAAGCTAAACAATCTCAAAGTGACTTAAGTACAAAAATACGCGAAGTCTGTGTGTTTTCTTTAAGTACAGCGTTCTGAGACACTATAAAGTGGTATTTCGGTAGATATAACACTAGTCTATAGGTGTAAAGACATTTAAAGATAGATCTGTGAGGTTAAAGTTGACTTTGACAGCCCGGGCCAAGTCGGACTGAACACTTCTGACAGAGATTTTCTCAAGCAAATACAGTAAAAATGCTTGACTTTGAGCACCTTGTTTTCTTAAAAATACGATGAACCGTGACATTATAAAGTGGTATATAGGTAGATATAACACTAATCTATAGATGTAAACACATTTGAAGATTTGTCTGTGTGTTTAAAGTTGATTTTGACCGCCCGGGCCAAGTCGGACCCAACACAAGCAAAACACTTCGGATAGAGACTATGTTGAGAATGTGGAGGGAAAAGGGTCTGTAGGTGTAAACACATTTAAAGATAGATCTGTGACTTTGACAGCCCGGGCCAAGTCGGACCAAACACTTCTGACAGAGACTTCTGACTTTTAGGCAATGCCCTTACAGCACAACGACATCCAGACATTACCTTGGCCAGCCCGGTCACCAGATTTGACCCAGATTGAGCATCTGTGGGACGAGTTAGATCGACGCGTTCGCAGAAGGAATCCACCGCCCCAAACACTTGCGGCGCTTCTTGATGCACTACAGCATGAATGGCAGCACATCCAACAGCGTGTTATTGACAACTTGATTGCATCTATGGGTCGTGGGTGTCAAGCGGTGATTGATGCATGTGGTAGGCACAACCGTGTACATCTATCGTGTACGTGTGTCTGTCTAGGTGACACGATTAATGATTTGAACATTGTGTACATTGATCTTCAAACAGTGTTTTAAATATGGTTTCTGTGTCCTATTTTGAAACAATCGCATTATATTACATTTTGAAAGTCAGTGTCAAGTTTCTTTTTTTGAAGAAAAATAGAATTATATATATAATGTCATACTTTGAAGTTTACACTGTTTCTTTCATGCTGATTGGCTGAATGGGTAGTCACGTGATCTGATATTTGGAGTTCACACACCTGTGAACGGACAAAAAAAGTTCACACAAGGTGACCATTTTTTGTGAAATCGATCGTGTGAACTTTTGCCGGAACTACTCTCCGGGGTTTCCCCGAATTCTCGATCGGTGTTTACGATCAACTCGTTTTTCTATTTTTTTTAATACCTGCATTTATCAGCGCTTATAATTAATTGAATATTTTGGCCTGATCTTGTACCATTTCATCTGACTTATAAATAAATAAATGCTTTGGTTCTGGTGATTGATGTCGTCTAGCTGCTACATGCAAAATGGATTGTCCTTGCATAGATTTGGATATGGAATGGAGATCTTTCAAAACTAATAACGCGAGTGAAGAAAATTTTTTTCTGAACGAAATTGATTTATTGAGCGCTATTTACTTTGATGCCTTCTTTTCGGAAATGAGAGGAATCTAGCACCAATGAAAACAATGTCGTGCCCTGCTAAGATGTGGCCGCTGACACAGAGCAAACGCGACTGCTTCTTATCAATCCCAAACTAAAACCCGATTTACTATCATATCGGGAACAAAATCTTAGATTTTGAGAAACCATAAAACATAAAAAGGTAAGGAAAGAAACTTCAATTAAAAAAACAAAAAAACAAACTTGCCTACCGTTTTTATCGATTGGTCATCAGCGACGAGAAAATATCCGTAGACGAATTAGAAATCTACTATTCCTGTTTCTGAGTTGGCTGACCTTCTCCGTGCATTCTAGCCCGAAAAGCGGCGGCACATGAGGAGTGACGGGCCACAGTAATGAAGCTGGCATCGGGCCATACAGTAGGTCCTTCTCAGGTGACAAGAAACACCAGCTCGGCAAAGTATTACAGCACACGCGACAAATCCCAAACTCCAAATATAAGACACCCTGACGTTGAAAATTAACACAAAACACACAAGTTTCAGAGCACTCGGTTAAATCCCCACCAGTCCATTCCGAATCGTCCGAATTGGTTTGCGATTGTCCAAACACAAGCAACACATTCATAAGTCGGTGATATTCCCAGTTTGCTAGTGCCACGGGAGGGTTCAAACGTCGGGTTGTTTTCAAAAACTGCTTCATAAATGTCATTTCCAACAGCAGTAAATATAAATTTCATCCTCATGCTCCCGTTCGACTCGAAATGCAGCCTGGTTCCCACGTTAATGAAATACCGTTAGCATCTTTTTTTTTTTACACAAAATCTGATTACGCAAATATCGCCGATTATGCCCCGTTTTCTCCCATTGTAAAGTGGTGGGTTTAGCGGAGTTAGCGCCCAGAATAATAACTAGAAAAAACAAAACACTTTTGATCCGTAATAATGGTGTTTAATGAAAACAAATGCCAAATAAATGGCTTTTCATGTGACTAAGATCCAGTGGCCAAATATCTGATCCAATGACAGAGCCTATCAGTAAATACCATTATTAAGGATACAGGACGTTCAATAATTTCGCTAAAACTACCATTTCACAATGGGAGAAAACGGGGCATAATCGGCGACATTTACTTCATCAAATTTGCTAAAATATAGATGCAAATATATATAATTCCATGTATTAGGTATACCATTTCGTGATAACAGTGAGCTGACACGAAATATTAACGCACATATCACTGTTGAAAATGTGGTGTGTGTCATTGTTTACATTTCACCGATGTGACGACCATTTTCGAGTCTTGAAACAGCTTAAATAATGTTTTTTCTTCACTAAAGGTAACAACAGACGTTATTTTCGTGACATAAACATTGCAAAAGCATTCCTGAAAAGGCTAAGAAATTTTTTGAAGCACCCCTTCTAGAGTTTTTCTAAAAGTAAATACATGGCATGTCCGCCATGTGTGTTCGTCTAGTGGAGGTGGCCATTGTGCAGTCATTGCCTGGGTCACTGTAGCGCCAGCGCAGCATACCCAGGGAACCAGGCTGCTCGAAATGCACCTCTTACTTACTTTGGAGATTTAACGTGCGCTTTCCGACTGATGCGTATTTCGCACACGGGCCCGGCCAGGCCATATAATGTGTTTCCGAAAGGGGCGAAAGTGGTCTGTGCAACCCAAGAGGGGGCTTAAGAGGTTGCTTATGTATGATTTGGGAATTTTGAGATTCGGAATAGATGCCGATGGGGTTGGGGAGGAGAACTAAGGGAGCTGGGTATGGTGGATGTTTGTTTCTTCATGTGATTTTGATTTGGTAGGTTATTGTGTTTTTAGATGCGTTTTATTAGTTCCGTTTTTATTAAGAATACGCCTAATGCCTTGAAATTTTCTAGTTTATTTTGTGGGTTTAGTATTGCTTCTACAATGAGAGCCTTGTTTAGATTGAGGGTGGTTTGTAATGTGGTTCGATGTGTTAGGTAGTGTGTGCAGTGGATGAGTGCGTGTTCTGGGGTTTCTGGTTGTTTGCAGTGTGGGCAGTTACCTGTAGTGTGTTTTTTAATTTTTTTTAGGGTGTTATTTATGTTGGTGTGTCCTGTTTGGAGTTTAGTGATTACTCTGTCGATTTTTTTTGGATGGATTGAGAATTTTTGGTTTGGTAAGTGGTTTGGCTGAGCCCTTGTTTGATTTGGCTATTTGAGTTTAGATATAGGTTATGCCATATTTGTGATTTTTTGCTTGTTTACACTTGTAATTTCTGATTTTGAGATGGGTAAGTTTAAGCTTATTTCTGGGATTTTGAGGGAAGGTTTAGCTGCTTTATCAGCGTTTTCATTACCGTATATTCCTACGTGGGCGGGTATCCACAAGAAGGTTATTTGTTTGCCGGCCTTAGTTAGGTCGTTGGAGCTTTTAAGTATTTGATTTATTAATTTAGGTTGGTTTTTGGTATTTTTGTTTTGGAGGGCTTGCAGTCCCCTTGGGGAATCGGTAAGTATTAGGATTTGTTTGTGGTTTTTTGATTCTTGATACTGGAGGGCTGAGGCCATGCCCATTAGTTCTGCCGTGAATATTGATTGGTTGTTTGGGAGTCGGAAAGATTGTGTAGTTGTAGTTGGTTGTGTGGTATGGACTCCGAAACCTGTGAGTTTGGAGGTCGGATCTGAGTATCCGTCCGTGTAAATTTTCGTGTATGTATGCTAGTGTGGTAGTTTTAGCTATGTTTGGGTCGGTTTGTTTATTTATTTGGCTAGCTAGTGTTGTGTCTATTTTGGGTATTTTAAGTTTAGGGGTGAAGATATTTGATTGTTTGCAGTTTTGTTTAAGATTTTTAATTTGGTGTTCATTTAGGTAGTTTGTTATTCTTTGGGATATTGGGGTAAGTAAGGGGTGTTTACGAGAGGTAGAGCTTGGTTTTGGGGGCTGATGTTTTGGTTTATTAAGTTTTGGATGAGAGGGTTTGATTGGGACGCGGCCCAGAAATTTAAGCTTAGCTGTTCCCTGCGTAGACTTAGTGGCATTTCTCATGTTAAAGCCTGAAGTGAGGTGTAGGAGGTGCCATGTTGGGTGCGTGTAATTAGTTTGAGACCCGATATTGTATTGAGTCAAGTTTTTTAGATAGAGAGTTGTTTAGGGTGTTGTATATGGCGCAGCCGTAGTCTAGTTTTGATCTAATTAGTGATATGTAGAGAGAGAGGAGGGTATCTTTGGAGGCTCCCCAGTAAGAGCCAGTTAGGCATCTTAGGGTGTTTAGGTCTTTACTGCAGTTAGTTGTTAGGTTTTGGATGTGAGCATCCCAGGTGAGATGTTCATCGAAAATAAGTTCTTAGAATTTGGTTTGTTTTTTAAATTTGATTGTTTGATTGTTTAGCTGGAGGATTGGTGAGGGGGGTGTCATGTTTTTAGGTTTGAATACTATCCCTGTTGTTGTTTTTCTGAGTTAAGGGAGAAGCCCCATTTGTCAGCCATTGTTGTATATTATTACGAGATTTTTGGAGAAAATTTTGGACCATTTTCATGCTTTTAGTGCGGATCCAGATGGCTCCATCATCCGCGAATTTTGATGTGTTTACTTTAGGGGATAGGCCCCCGAATAGATCGTTTATCATTATATTGAAGAGGGTGGGGCTGAGGATACTGCCCTGCACCTCTTTGCAAACTTATATCATATATAAATCCGCGCTTGAAGGTTGACCTGTCCCCAAGGTTATAAAAAAATGTTCGTGCTCAACTCAGTTTCGTGCTCAAATACATGCTCATGCTCAACATCGTACTCAGTTGAGATTAGTACTCAAGCAGAGGTTATAAAACATCTTGAGTCTGTACTCAGCTGAGCACAACTCACGCTCGGCTTGAGCATGCTTAAAGGACTCTTTGTTTATGACATAATCGGCAATTTGGAACTCTTCCGTCGAGAATTGTAAGAAAACAACCCGGATGTTGTCGTCTGCTTATTTACAATGGCAACGGAGGGCATAACCTCCCAAACCAGCACAGAGCATTGCCTGATAGCCAGCCAAGGATAACTCCAACATCGGTAATTATCACGTTATCCTTTCAGCCTTATTCACATACTCTTAAAATCACTCTCACCGTTTGTTTGTTGTTTAACGCCGAACCTAGCAATATTCCAGCTACAGGATAGCGGTCTGTAAATAATCGAGTCTTGGCCAGACAATCAGTTGCAGTTTGTACTCCAAGCGAGCAACACTTCCCAAGCCAGCACAGAGCATTGCCTGATAGCCAGCCAAGGAAACTCCATCATCGGTAATTATCACGTTATCCTTTCAGCCTTATTCACATACTCTTAAAATCACTCTCACCCAATTAATCACAAACCCCTAAATCCTTCAAAACAACACCACTCAATCACACCCTTCCATCTCAAACTCTTATAAATAACCAACACCTTATCCTCCCCCATCTCCCTAACACAGCTCGCACTCATTTCTACTCACTACCCACGCCCACCACTCTAACACACCCTTTGACCCAGCTCCTAAAAACAAAAAAACACCTAATCCCCCGCTCTTTCCTACTCACCACCCACGCCCACCACTCACATACCTCCATTCCTTCGACTAAATATCTCCTAATCCCCGCTTTCCACTTGTCTCACCTAATCCAAGCCTTCCAGCAACAAAATAAATCTTTAATAACTAATCCATTTCTCAAACCCTCCTACTAAAACCAACAACACATAACCACCGCAACCTCCTCCGCCTCCTAAACACAACTCACCCAGTAAAAACAACAAACCAACTCATCTCACCAAAACACCACTCCCACTCCACCACCACTCACCACAACACACGCTCTCCAACCCTCCAACACAACACCCAAACAACATGACTGACACCCGCAACGCCACACTCGCAGACATTCCAGCTCCTTACTCACCCACGCCTGCGGAAGCGCACAACACTTCCGGGAGGTCACTCGAAAACATCGTCCCGACCGAGTATGGCGAAAACACGACACACACCACCCCCACCAAACCAGCTAACTCGCTACTTCAAAACACAAAAAAACGCAAACTCGACTCATCCACTCCACCTCCATCGCCCACAGCCTCCCCTGGGGGGCAGCCTTCCTCACCACCTTCGCCCTCTACTGCTTCTCAGCAGGCTCAGGCACCACTCTCTCACTAGAACTTTCGGCAGATAAAATAGGACTTTGGTTTAAAAGAGAAAAAAATAAATTAGAACAATATTAAAAAAGCCAACAAAGGATACCAGATAATCTTCCCTAACCGAGAATCTCACAACGCAGCAAATGAAATAACTCAAATATTCCACGTCACGGTAATCAAACAAACACCCAATTGGCAACTATATACACGTGGCGTAATTAGGGTTAACCCAAGGGAAACAACTGAGGACTTACAATTATACTCTCTAGAAGGTAACATAAACCAAGACCAAAACCCTCAACCCCTAATCACCAGCACGCGTAGAATAACCTCAACTAGAAACGGAAAACGGTCCCAACCTCCATTGTCATAATCAACTAAAATCCGCTAAATTCCCTGAAGCCCCCAAACACATATCCTTCGGAGCCCACACCAACTTAGAAGTCAAATCCTATATAAAGCAGGTTAAGCAATGTTCAAAGTGCCTCAAATACAACCACACTGCCTCCCAATGCATATACCGTAAAACTAAATGTAAAAAATGCGCACAAACAGACTGCCCAGGCACATGCACACCCTGGTGCATCCACTGCAAATCCACCCAACACACTTCACTCTCAAACCAATGCCCATACAGACACACACTCACCCAGCAGGCCAACAAACACATAAACATAGACACGGCTAAAATCCAAACACGAAAATTTGCTACACCTGCATCTAAACCACTCCTCCCTACACCACACCCAAACACCATCCCACAAACAAACACCACACCCATAACCGACAGCTCTGTCTGGGGCCCCTACCGAGAAACCGCACCCACCTCACACACACAAGCAGCCACTCAACCAACCACGAACCCTCCCACATCTCACATAGCCAAAACATCAACCCCCGCATGCAAAACAAACCTCAAAATGACCACCACAACACGACCCTCATCCAAGCACCATACAGCCCATATGGCAACAACTCTCTCCCATAAGCAGGCACAACAACAAAACACAAACACTAAGAAATCATCAGCTACACCCATCCCGCAAACATCTTCACAACCCTCCACATCACATGCCTCCCCCATGGAAACTCAATCAGCTAAACCTAATCTAACCGATGACGAAGATTTCTCCACTACTGAGGAAACAATAGACACTACTCAAACTAAAACAAACCAAACTTCCCAACCAGCCAACACCCAAAACCTAAATAACCTCACCTTACTCCTAGCATACATGCATAGTCAACACTCACCAAAAGCTAGCATGAAATCCTTCCAAATAGTAGCTTTCAATCTAAAATTATCTTCCTCTTTAGTGAGTGAGTGAGTTAAAATTTTACATCGCATTCTTCCTCTTTAAACTCCATCTAAAAGAACTCACCGAATAAACTAAAAACTAAAAACTAAATCACCAATCACCCGAACCCAATAATGGAAGGACTAAATATTTTTCAGTGGAACGCCAACGGACTCACCTCCCACGGCCATGAACTAAAAACTAAATTTAAACTAAATAAAGGCCCTCACATTGCTTGTATACTGGACACCAAATTCTCAAAAAAATCCAAATTCACACTACCTAACTACAACTCAGTTAGAACTGACAGAGCTAAACCGAAAACAAGAAGAGCCGCAGGAGGACTAATCATATTTATCAGGGAAGATATAAATTAAGAAGAAATAAAAATAGACATGCCAAACCTAGAAGCCAACGGCATTAAAATCACATTAAATAATCGAAACATAAACATCATAAATATTTACCACTGGGCGGAACAAAAAGTCCAACCTGAGGATCTAAACAAACTACTCCAAATGAGCGATAAATCTACTATATTCCTAGGAGACTTTAACGCTCACCATCCTACATGGAGCATACATGATAAAATAGATAATCATGGCAAATTAATCTCCGAATGGATAGAAACAAACGACCTAGTACTCCTTAATAGCAACCAACCCACGAGGTACGATAAGATAAACCAAAAAATGTCGGCTATCGACCTAACCATATGTACCGCAGATCTAGCTCAAAGTACAGAATGGGAAGTGCACGACGTCCCACTAGGTAGTGACCACTTCCCCATAAACATAACCATAGGAAATACAAATGTACCAATCCAAACAGAAAACCAAGAACCAAAATTCCGTTACAATAAAGCTAACTGGGACCAATTCCAAGATATCTGCAACGAAGCTAACTTAAACGAAATAGAACATAATGATCCAGAAACCTATTGTAAAAACCTAACAGACTATATAATAAACGCAGCCAAAACCTCCATCCCCTTCAAAACATCTAAGACAGGCAAACCGACGGTACCATGGTGGAATGAGGAAATAGAACAGACTAGACGAAAACGTAAATCAGCCTTCAATAAAGCAAAACGCGACTACAAATATTTAAACATAGCCCACGAACTAAACCACCAGGTTCAAAACCTAGTCCAAATAGCCAAAAGTAGAGACTGGAAAAAATTCTGCGAAGGTAAAAATAACCGTACAGATGCTAGAATGGTCTGGCGCAAATCCACGCCATTAGAGGCTTAAAACGACATAAAAAACCTACCATTGACAACTCAACCAACCCCGCCCAAAAAGCAAATAATCTCGCCAACCACTTTTCGGCCGTTAGCACTAACACCAACTTCAGTCAAAAAGAAAACAAACCCACAAAAGAACCAAACAATAACAATCTAGAAATAAATCAACCCTACACAATGGAGGAGCTCCTCTACGTAATCCAAAACAGGAAAAAGGGAACAGCCCCAGGATAAGACCTTACTTCTTACCAAATAATTAAAAAACTCCCCCTAAAACTACTCCAGGCACTACTCAAACTATACAATCTCATCTACCTAAACGGACAGGTTCCTACTCCCTGGAAACAGGCCCTAGTCATACCAATCCCTAAACCTAATAAACCAGCTAATCAAGCTAACTCATATAGACCAATATCCCTAACTTCAAACTTATGTAAAGTAATGGAATCAATGGCTAAAAATAGATTACAACATAACTTAACCCAAAATAACATCATAAGCCCAGATCAAAGCGGTTTCACTCCTGGCCACTCAACCCTAGATAACCTCGCCCGACTAGAACAAGATATTAAGACAGGACAACTAAATAAACAATATACCACAGGCATCTTCTTAGACTTCTCTAAAGCTTTCGACATGGTATGGCACGATGGGCTAATACAAAAACTTAAAAAAATAGGACTCAAAGGTCAGATAATAAACTACATCCAGGACATCCTGGATACAATCGTAAAATAACCGTGGGTATAGACCAAACTCTATCGGACCAATGTCCCCTAGAAAATGGCACTCCCCAAGGCAGCATCCTAAGCCCAACACTCTTCAATATTATGATTAACGATCTTTTCGAGGGACTATCCCCTGAAGTAAACACATCAAAATTCGCGGATGATGGAGCCATCTGGATCCGCACTAAAAGCATGAAAATGGCCCAAAATTTACTCAAAAAATCTCTTAATAAAATGCAACAATGGGCTGACAAATGGAGCTTCTCACTTAAAAAAACAACAGGAATTGTATTTAAACACAAAAATATGCAACCCGCCTCCCTAAACAACAAACCAATCAAATTCCAAAAACAAACCAAATTCTTAGGATTAATCTTCTATGAACATCTCGCCTGGGATGCTCACATTAAAAACCTAGTAACCAGATGCAGCAAAGACCTAAACACGTTAAGATGCCTAACCGGCTCCAACTGGGGGGCCTCTAAAAACACCCTCCTCTCACTATATATCACTACTTAGATCCAAACTAGACTATGGCAGTGCCATTTACGACACCTCAAACAACTCTCTCATTAAAAAACTAGACTCAATCCAGTATCAGGCCCTAAAACTAATCACACGAACTCAACATGGCACCTCCTCTACGTCACTCCAGGCCTTAACAGGAGAAATGCCACTTAAACTACGTAGGGAACAACTTACCCTAAACTTCTGGGCCGCGTCCCAATCAAACCCTCTAATCCTAAACTTAATAAAAAACAATATTTACCCTAGAAACCAAGCCCTAGCCCGGAAACATCCACTATGTACTCCAATTTCCAAAAGAATAACCAATTACCTAAATGAACACAAATAAATAATCTTAAACAAAACAATAAATCATCCAATATCTTCACTCCAAAACTTAAAATACCAAAAATAGACACAACACTAGCCGATACACTAAATAAACAGACCGATCCTAACATCGCTAAAACCACCACACTTGCATACATACATGAAAAGTGGCCAAATTGGTGTCACATATACACAGACGGATCCTTAGATCCGATCTCAAAACACACAGGTTTCGGAGTCCACATCGCACAACCAACCAAAAACACACATCTTACCGACTCCCAAACAACCAATCCATATTCACGGCCGAACTAATGTGCATGGCCTCAGCACTACACACTCAGCAATCTAAAAAACACCAAAAAATCCTCATCCTAACCGACTCCCTCAGTGGAAAATAAAAACACTAAAAACCGCCCCAAACTAATAAATCAAATACTAAATAGCTCAAACAACTTAACTAAGGTAGGTAAACAAATAGAGTTCATTTTGATCCCCGCCCACGTAGGAATCTTTGGAAATGAAAAGGCAGATAAAGCAGCAAAATTATCCCTTAAACTCCCAGAAATAAGCTTAAACTTACCCACTTCAAAATCCGAAATCAAACGTGCACTAAACAAAAAATCAACAAAAAATGGCAAAATATATACCAAATACCAAATAGCCAAATAGCCAAATCAGGAAAGTACTAAAAAAACACCTAAATAAACCAAAAATACTACACCCATCCAAAAAATTTGACAGAATAATTACTACACTACAAACAGGCCACACCAAACTAAATAATCACCGTAAAATTGCTAATCTACACACAACAGGAAACTGCCCACATTGCAAACAACAAGAAACACCAGAACACGTACTCATTCACTGCACACACTACCAAACACAGCGAACAACACTACAGACCACCCTAAATCTTAAAACCGACTTACACTAGAATCAATCCTAAATCAAAATATATTAGAAGAATTCAAAGCCTTAGGCATATACCTAATAAAAACAGGACTAATTAGTCGCATTTAAACCCCAAATAAAATATTAAAACCAAAACTACCTTATCTAACAACCACCCAACACACACAGCTCCCTTAGTTCGTCCCCCACCCACTCTTGGCATTCTTTCCAAATCTCAAAATTTCAAAATTACTATATAAGCAACCCCTTAAGCCCCCCTCCTGGGTTGCACAAACTCACTTTTCCCCATTTTGGAAACACATTAAATCGCCTACGCTTGCAGTCGGAAAGCGCACGTTAAATCTCCAATATAAGTAAGTAAGTAAGGGCATGACCGAATTGAGAAGGCTGGGTAATGGGTGGTCAGAAGCGGAGGAGGTTTGTCTAATCCAGGAAGTTGTTCAACGAGAGCAACTGTTGTTCCGCCTCGCTTGTCGCGTCTGTCGCAGGTGAGCTGCCATTGTTGTTGTCGAACTCAGCATTTAGCACGGTCCAAAGCGTACTTGAGATCGTACGTATTTCATGCTCAAGTTGAGCACGAAAACGTACTCAGATTATTTATAACCTGCGTTTATTGAGTCTGAGTTTTGAGTTGAGCACGAAACCGGATTTGAGCATAAAATCGTACTCAGGGAAGTTTTATAATCTCGGGGCATCGAGGTCATGTTTTCATTTTTGTTCAACTTCCTGTAACCTGTTTTTAAGATTTGATTTATCCCAAGTGTTGTTTGTAAATTTGTTCAGAGAATGAAACTATGTTGACATATTTCTAGATTATGTATGTTGTATATATTCAACTACTCTCCCTAGATTTACTTTGTACTTATTGTATTTATTTATACGCTTTGATACATCTAATTGATAGTATTTATTAACTTAAAGACCAATCCAATTAACTTTTGTAGTCTATATATTGTATTGTCATTATAACCTTGTGCCATATTGCAATCACCTTGCCTCTACCAAATCATGTCATCAACTACCCCCCCCCCCCCCCCCCCCCCCCCCCCCCTACATCCCTTCACACAGACTCCATTTTCACAACACCTATACATTCAGACACCCATTTCCCGGGACTCACACCCAGCCACAACCAAAACCCTGACCCCTTTGATTTCGGAATGGACTTCCAAGAATTTTCTTTCAAACAACCCCACAGCAGCATCACCTCCCCTTGCAATCAACCCCAAATTCCCCCTCACCCAATCCAAACACAATCTAACAAAAACAAAACAGCCCCCAAACCCCCATCTCCAAAACCCACAAAGCGACCACACCAATCCCCAACAGACTCCTCACTTACAACAAAGAAAACATGTGCCAAACAGACACCCCCATCCACCTCAACATCTGACCAGACTTCAGCACCAAATCAAAACAAACTTATACTACTGGCATTCTCAACCAACACCACTAAATGACACCTTCTCAAACAATAAGTTCGCCCTCTGCCTGCAAAAAGCACATATATCATACAAATACATAAACAGATGCGGCAGGGGGTTTAAGGTCACTTTTCCCTCACAAGACACTCTCAACCAAGCACGCAGACAAACAATGATAGATGGTCTAAACATAACATGGCAAACACCAAAATGGCTCACATCTATACAAGGGGTTATTTACATAGACCATAGGGACACACAGGAAGACATACTAGAGTACATTCACACAGCAAATCAACTCCACACACAGCCTCAAATTACAGATTACAAGAGCATTAATAACAGAACAACCATACCAGGCAAAACCACAACACAAACTATTTTCCTTACCTTCAAAAGCACCACACTACCCACACACATAATTTTCGGAGCACTCAGATACAAAATTAACCGAATAAGGAAAAAAAACCCACAATGCAACATATGCCACTCATACAACCATACTACAGCCACCTGCCGACAACCGCCCATGTGCCAGAAATGTGGGTCCCTCAGGCATGAAACCCCAGAGTGCACATGGGCGGCCTACTGTATACAATGTGATGCCGAAGGTCATACAGCCAAACAAAATACTTGCCCACTTAAACAAAAACACATCCTTCGGCTAAACAAACACATCAAACAAGAACACCTACCCAAACCGGCCAGACTAATACAAACATACAATAGCCTTCCAGATTATGAAGATATATCAGACACATCATCCTCCACATCACTACCTGCCCCTATACCCCCCACCCAGACCCGGCCCACCCAGTCCAAACGTAAACAACTCTTTTCCACTCCAGTCCCAACCCCCAAGGCCCCCCTCCACCCAATAAACACCATCCCACCCACCCACCCAGTAAACACTGTCCCACCCCACACAGACAACTCAACTCATGCATGCCCCCCTCCAGCAGTACCCCCACCCACAAGACACATGACCCTTCCCAAGGCCACCACCCCCCTGCTACCTACCCCTACCCACCCCCTATTATGCTACCCCCCCCCCCCCCCCCCCCCCCGTCCATCCCACCTCGCCCCCAATCCAACTCCCAACCCAACCAGAGCCCCCTTCACACATTCTTCAGATCTGCTATACCAATTCTAGCCACTCAACTACAACCCAAATCCAAAACACACAAAGCCAAAGCACATCTATCTAGAAAACCACTACTCGCTCAGAAAATCCAATCATTAAGGTCAACTACCCCCAAACCAATCACCCCACACAAACTACATTCCAATACAAACAAGATCATAGAGTTCCTGTCAGCAGCTCTCCTTATCAAAAACCCCACCCCCAAAAAATCCACAACTTAGCCTTGGTGTCTAACCTATACCAAAAACCCTATCAACACTTCCAAACTGCCATAAAAGCTCTCAAATAATAAACTAAATCAGTCCCAAAACCCCTCTTCCAAATCAGCCCCACAGCACCATGCATTTGGCCTTAACATCCCCACAAATTTATAAAGCAGAACATGGTGTTTTTACAGTGGAACTGTAATGGTCTCAACACTAATGGGCATGAACTAAGGCCCTCATCGCCCTAAACAAAATTGCCCAATATGTAATAGCAGTACAAGAAACAAAGTTATCCCCCCAAAAAGCCTTCAAATTGCCAGGCTATACTTTTATTCGGCAAGATATAGCCAGACCTCCCAACAAACCTGGCCCCCTTCATGGAGGACTAGGTCTGTTTATAAAAAACACCATCCAGTACAAAGAATTAACTATCCCCACTCCTAATCTAGAAGTCCTGGCGGCTAATATCACTATCAATGACACTAAATTAACTGTAATCAACTGTTACCACACCAAAACCAAACCGTTTAACCCTGAAGATTTAGAAACTCTTTCCAAATTCATAGGCCCAAACACCCTCATTCTAGGAGACTTTAATGCACATCACCCACTGTGGGGCACTAAAAAATATCATGATAAATTTGGGAAATTCATTTAAGAATGGTTAGACACCAAATATATCATATGCTTAAACGATAATAGAGCCACTAGATTCCCTACCAGCCATCTACAATCACCCACAGCAGTGGACTTATCCATCACCACCACCCAACTCTTCCAAAAACTCACCTGGGACCCCCACAATGATACATGGGGTAGTGATCATTTCCTCATAAAAATCTCTATTACCATCCTCCCCGACAAGTCTCCATCTGACCCCAACCCCACTTCTGACTGTTCTAAACAAACTAAATTCAACTTTACTAAAGCTGACTGACAGGAATTCACCACATTATGCAATAAAATAGACACACATAACATACACAGTGCTGATATCGACATCTTCAATACAAACCTCAGCAATACACTATACAACATATCCATTAAATGCATTCCCACAACCAAAATAAATCCCACACAAAATACAGATCTAGAAAACTTAGGAAAAAAGCTCTGAATAAGTCGAAACATGATCAAACTAAACTCCATTTGGCCAATAAACAAAGAAATCTTACCAAAGAACTAATCAAGGCAGCCAAAAGAAACCATTGGCAAACTTTTACATCAACCTTGAGGATGGGCAAACAAAATTCAAAAATTCTGTGGAAAAAAACTGAAAGCAATAAAAGGCAATGCCAAATCTTTCAACTCGCCCAACTTTCCCCTACTTAAAACAGACAAAGAAAAGGCTAATGCCATGGCTGCCCATCTCTCGGCCGTCAGCAGCTCCGCCAACCACTCCAAACACATACAAGACACTATAAACACTCAACCTGAATTTCATAACAGATCACCACTCTCACATCTTGCCATAAATAAACTCATTAACATTCACGAACTTCAAACCGTTTTAAAAAACAAAAACACAGCCCCAGCCACTGGATTAGACAATATAAGCTATAAAATTCTCAATCATGTCCCCATCAAAATTCAAAAACTAATACTTCAACTATACAATCAAATTTGGACTACCTCCCCAAAACATGGAAAAATGCATTAGTGGTGCCAATTCTAAAACCAGGGAAATTAATGGATGGGAGGTCAGACTCAACTGAACGGATCACACAGTCAAGTGAGCGGTTTCCAGAATTATATATAAACTGCAGTGTGGAACTGACAATCTACATTTTTCCACAGTTTTTAAACAAACGCATTTTGCGAAAATAAATTTAAATACTCGGGTTTATATTGATCGAAGTACCCATATCCTGAGGTGCATTCTGATTCACGCGCACCATTTCGACGCATGGCTGCCTTCGAGAGTGGAACGAGCCTTGTTATAGGTTCAGGAAACATGCGAGTGGTGACGAATGATACGGAGCGTGTGATATCAGCACTTTCACTTTGATATTCAAATACTTTCTACGAATGTTATTTTTTCTCTCTCTCGGAAACTGACTTATGTATATAGGTAAATTTATATTCGTAACAAAATCGCAATCAATATACGTTCACGTTACTTCCCCTTCAATGAAACACTACAAGTGACGCTTACCTCGTTTTGACGTCTACCCTTCTCGACTTCAGTCTGCCGTTTTAGTCATGCGCAATTGATAATAAGATACCATGTCGAATGTTCGAATTTTGATTTGGGGTCAAATGGTATACCTTTAAAAACATGTACAAAACAGACAAGGTAAATTTAAGACAACAATATTATGGTCTTGAATAATTATGGTCACAGTGTTTAGTGATGTGTAAATAACCGATTGTCAAATCTTGTTTACTAAAATTCAAACACATGCACCCCTAATAGAATAATAGAATGCCCCATTATATAAGAGTGATTCTATTTTCGGTCTCCGTGTCGACACTCCCGGGAACACGTACGGTGACACAGGACAACTGACTAAGGTAAAATTTTAATGTCAATTCACCATTTCGCCTTTTGTGTGTGTGGATGTTTCAAGTATATGCGAAATGGTTTGATAAACGTGCTTACATTATCTGACACAGTTAACTCGTACCAGTGATCATTAAATATCGTCTCTGGTCATCAGAGACTATATGATGGAGGAACGGCCCTCAAGCCTGTGCACGAAACCGTCATGATCAGCGATACGGCTTGTGCTGCGCAGCCTATCCCGGAGCAAGCGGAAACGCTTGGAAATCATGATACTGACGTGAACAGATTTGTATTTCATATAGGCCTACATTCATTTATCTTTTTACAATGAAAACATTCCATCTTGATAAACAGCAATCAGTTTGCAAATTAATTAAACGTCAAGCACCCTTCCCCGAAGTATACTCGGACCCCGTGGTACCGCGGCATTCATCGTATCGCGGCAATTGTGATTTCCGGTAGTTCATGCGGGACACACCTCTTAGCAGCTGTCTGTTAAAGCAAATCAGTAACCAGGAAGTGCATACTTTGGAAACAATTTCAATTTCCTCGGAATGTTCCGTCTGCTGTAAGTAAGGAGTTATTAATGCGTTGATACTTACTTCTTGCATCGTTTTAAATATTGCCTTACCCCCATCTATCAATGGCCAACGATATAACCCGCACTTCCCCAAGTAAACTTTCTCTATTGACCTGAACTAGATTATCTGCATATTCATGGCGACTAGTAAGGTAACGGAAATTACATAGTCCGCACATTTTTTCCCGCTCTGTGCCCAGAATCTAGTCGGAGATCACAAGGGCCATAATGACAAACTTTGAACTAGGTTCTTCACAAGTGGCCAAAAGATAAATCCATACTTTGTGTTACGTGAATGAGTCATTGCTGGGCCTTAACTGAGTATTATAGGGCGCTTCAATCAATATCATGCTCATATCACATGTGATGTTCTGTAAGTAAAATCAGAGAGTTACTTCCCCCTGAATACTGAGTTGTTTATTGAAGTAAGTGACATAAAAGTGCTTAAAAACCACACGAAACACTTTGGGCATACTAGGAGTGCTTTTTATATATTCATTGTTGACTTTAAACATTTTTCCATTTTGTGACAAATTATTGTCATCCAATCTTTTTTAAAACAATCGTAGAATATCCTTTCTGATATTTTGTTGTTGATTTTTAACATATTTTTCTTTAACTTTTCGGTAAATATGCATCAAAACCTATTAGTGATAACACATTTAGAATGTTACTTGTGCTGTCTTTGCACTTGTCTGGACAAATCACTGATGTCTGGCATGATCAAACTAAGTGGTTGGTAGAATTATGTCCTATTTTTGTCCAATTAGGACCCCAATACACAACTCTTCTCTGTACCGCGATACGATGGAGTTCTCTCTCTTGTCAAACTGAGCGCCAAGCTCCTTCCCAGCCAGCGCGTGACACCTTCGTTACACTCTCGGACTGTCGCTGTGAGGATCTTGACTGAGCGCGGGGCCCGGCTTTTACTCGGAGCTTCTAATGTAAATAATTGCACTTTTATCAGTAAAATATGCATTGTTAGATAAAATAAATGACATCTGATATAGAATAACGAATAATCATAAAGGTTAGTGAGTACATTTTGTTCCGTTTAGCGTACATGACAAGTACCGCGAGTAGAGGAAAAGTTAGTAGTTCATGACAACAATAGCGTTTGCCTCCCAATTTCAAAGGAAAGCGATGAAGTGGACAATGGAGGGGGGTACTTGAATGTGCGTTAGACCGTTGAATCCTCCCTAAAGATGTGGTAACAATGGGGACAAAGGATGGTATTGATACAAGTGGAGTGAAGTGTTGACACAGGTGCTCGTCGTCTGCTAGCGGTTTCCCGTTCGTCGTCTGCTAGCGGTTCCCCCCGTCTTCAACGGGGTAGATGCGAATAAGAAAAAAGTTCGTCTGCCTTAATAGTCGTCTGCTGGTTTGTTAGTGACAGTTGTACGCAACGAACATGTCTTAATTAGTCTATGATATCATTTTCCAAAATTAGATGGTATATAAAACGTTAGTCCTCGCATAACTAATCATTCGTAGCACAGACTGTCTTCAGCGTCGCATCCATCTACATCAGGCATCGTGAGAAAGTAACATTGTGTAAAAATGACGAGTGAAAAAACTGTTTTTTACTCCTGGAAGTACGTGCACCGCAAACCCGAACAGCTACAGGAAAACACAATAATTCAATCACCGGACTGGTTTCAAAATCGGAAAGAGTGTGTGAAAGATGCTGACAATATGTTTCAGCCAGACAATGATGATACAGCCAAAAGAATAATCATCAAGAAGACCAGAACATTCCCCTTATGTGTCGACGAACTAGATGCGCACCACACGCGCAAGCACGCTGTGGAACTGCTGTCGCTCTGTTACTGCTTGGAAGTGACTAAGCTCATTTGTCAACTATCCCGAGAATTGTGCTTTGGCTGTATGTTTGAAGCAGATGGTGATCAATCCCATACCTGTCGCTTGACGGAAGAGGAACAGGTGGACAAATACTTTACAATGTCAATGAATGATCTCAAGGATGTACATGTGTTAGATCGATGGATGAGCATTTTAGCTGATGACTCATCATTGAAAGATTCCTTTAATTTTGTACCTTATCAGTGTAAAGATTATCGCAACACGTATTTCAAAACCCCAGAATGGTTTGAACAATTGAAGCGACGTGCTGTAAAAATGTTAATATTTGAAAAACATTACTCCTCGTAGTTGAAAATCCTTGACTTGTGTTAATAGCTATTCGTATGGTAGTTGAATTCACATGACTTATTCTATACAATAAAGCATGATAGTATTGAACAATGCATGTGTTTGTTAACATTGCTGTGTATATAAAGAGAGTGTGCGCAGATGGGCGGTCGCAGTTGAGTTTACCTCACGAGACAGAAACATGTCTAGTAAGTCACATGTAACACTGTCGTCGTCTCGTCAGAAAGAGTTAGAGAGCTATTACTTTAATCCCAAGTCCCCGGGTGCGTATTACGGTGCCTCCAAATTTCAACAAAGTTTAAAAAGACGTGGTAAAACGTTGGGTGTGTCTAAGGTAAAAGCCGAGTTGAGCAAGCACGATGCTTACACGCTTCATAAGTCGGTGAATCGCAAATTTCAACGTCTCAAAGTACTCGTCAACCGAGTAGATGAACAGTGGGATGTAGACCTGATGGACATGAGTCGCTATGCTAAAGTGAACGGTGGTGTACGTTACGTGCTGATAGCCATTGACATATTGTCACGCTATCTGTGGGTAGCCCCTTTGAAAAACAAGAAACCCGAGTCCATCGTTGATGGCTTTAAAGACATCCTTTCACACAGACGTGCACCTCAAAAGATCAGAGTGGACAAAGGAACGGAATTTAAAGGGACATTCAAGGATTTTATAGAGCGTCAGTCGATCAAATTGTTCGTCACTCAGAATGAAGACATTAAAGCGAATTACACCGAGAGAGTCATTCGAACGTTGAGGTCACTCATAGCGAGGTATCTGACACACAAGAACACCGAGCGCTATGTGGACGTGCTACCCGATTTAGTGTATAATTACAATCACACAGTACACAGAAGTTTAGGCGAGTGGGCTCCTGCAGATGTGAATGAACGAAATGAAGTCAAAGTATGGGGACATTTATACATGAAACCATCAGCATACATATCACACAAGTTCCGTTCCTTTCAATATAAATAGGGGATATCGTGAGAATCAGTTATTTGAGAAAACCTTTCGCTAAGGAACACAACTTGAAATGGACGGAAGAGTTATTTAAAGTAGCAGCCCGTTATCGACGACAGGGTATTCCTTTATACACACTGAAAGATTTTCACGACCAGTTCTTAAAGGGACGCTTTTACGGAGAAGAATTACAGCGTGTCGATAAAGATTTAGATGCCGCATGGGATATCGAAAAAGTGTTAAAGAAAAAGAAAGACAAAGGGAAATTGTACTATTTAGTCAGGTGGGCAGGTTGGCCATCGAGTTTCGATTCCTGGGTAGAAGCAAGGGAAGTGAAGGACAAGTAAAATGGATAAATACAACGTGTTTAACAGTGCAGACTCCCGGGAGTATTATCCGGACAACACGCCTTACCGTTTCCGGGTGAAACTGTCTCAACATTTGAAACTGGAGGGCATGTGGATGGTGGCTCTGTTAGAAATAAAACTAGGACGAGTCGAGTTGAAAGATATCAATAATACCACCATTGACGTGTTGTGTAATCCGTGCGACAGTTCACACGTGGGTGAGAATTATCTACCTTTATTGAGACGACTCGATCTGAGAGACGGACCGAATTATTATTTTCACCAGCCATGGTACTTACCCGTTATCGTGAGAGACACATCAGAAATCGAAGTGTATATAAAGTGTGCAGAAGGAACATCGCATTCATTTCTGAAAGAGACCGTGAACGTATCACTCGTGTTGCGACGGTATCCCTTTCTGACTTAAGCACAATGGAACGGAAACTGTACATTCCCGACACTAAGAAGTTTGTGGACTTTTTAGTAGATCGCAGAAGTAAGCATGAGGGTAAAACAGCTGATCAAAGGTCGACCCAGGTCGCGAATCATTCCCATCGCACCCCTAGCCAAAGTATCACCCAGCCGCTACTCTAAATTGAACGTAACAATGACGTCACCCAATCAGAACGTGGTCCAGAGAGCCATGGCGGCTCAGAAGCGAACTAAGGCTATAAAACGCAAAGCAGGAGACAAGATTGTCACATCGAAGAAAGTACGTCGCGAGGGTAACAGCTCTAAACGATCCTTCATCGAGTTTAAAGATACCCCCGCTGTCGACCCCAGAGACATCTTCAACCAGTAACCATGTCGGTACTGACGGAGAAAGAGTTTACCGAAGCCCTGCCAAATAGCTTAGATTTATTCGAACTGCCACCCTATCAAACCAGCATCCTTCAACATTACTACGAGAACGTAAGGCCCCTGTCCGTCATCACCGATTCCAGTCCGGTGGAATTTCACATACCCAATGGAGGGAAAGACTACATCGACTTGAGCAAGACTCGACTTCACGTCAAACTCAAAGTCACTCACACCGACAAAACGCCCTTAGCCGATAAAGAAAAAGTAGGGCCCGTCAACCTCACTTTGCACAGCTTGTGGAATCAGGTGAGCGTGTTCCTACAGGGACAACAAGTGAGCTCCAGCAATGCTGGTTACCCTTACAAAGCTCTCATGGAAACCGTCCTCGACTATGGCGCCGATACCAAGACCAGTCAGCTGTATTACAAAGATTCGGGTGTCACCGTGGGTGATTTTAACTCCGCTGATCCCTATGCCGGTAGCAATGACGGTCTCATTAATCGAGGAAGCTTCATCGCCGGAAGCAAGTCGCTCAGCCTAACGGGGCCCCTCATGGAAGACGTGTTCGGTTTCCACCGTCATCTGGTGAACGGCGTGGACGTGGGGCTCAAACTGTTTCGCTCCAACACGACCTTTGTCTTGATGTCCGACGAGACCGATAAACATTACACCGTCGAACTGCAAGACGTGTACCTGAAAGTATGTAAACTGAGGATCAACGACGCTCTCATCGTGGCCCACAACAAACAGTTCGAAAAAGCCAACGCCCTGTACCCGTACGAACAATCCATGATCAAAATGGCCTCGGTCGCCTCGTCCAGTCTGAGTTTTTACTGGGACGCCATGTTTCAGGACGAAGTCCCCAGTCGACTCGTGGTCGCCTTGGTGAGGTCCGATGGGGTGAACGGATCCTACACGGTCAATCCCTTCTGTTTCCAAGGCGACATCGTTAAAAGCATGGGACTGTAGTTGAACAGTACCAGTGTACCTGGACGACCGTTAGAGTCGAACGACATCGAGGCTTACGCCGGTCTGTACGACTGGAATAACGAATGGCGCAAAGACAAAGGTTTGAACTTGGACCGCACGGAATTTTCCGTAGGTCATGCCTTGTACGTGTTTAACCTGCAAGACATCCAAGGCGACAGATGGGAATATCTGAATCTGGTCAAGTCGGGTAATCTACGACTAGAAGTCCAGTTTGCTCAAGCCCTCGCCCATACCTTCAACGTCATCGCCCTGGCTAAGTTTCCAGCCCTCATCGAAATCGACAAAAGCCGTAACGTGTTTCTAAAGTAGACAATGTACAAACGACAGTTACAGTGTGCCATCCGTAGCGACCCAAGCCTCCGTACACACGTGGTGGGTGTGTACGCCAGAGATACATTAGCTAACATCACCGTACCTTCAAGTGGAAAACTATGGGGGATGTGTGGCTAACACGGACCTAGCACGGGGCGAGGGTCAACATTGGGTTGCCTTTTACTTTGACGGGTGTGGAGTCGGCGAGTTTTTTTATAGTTATGGACAGAAACCCATTTATTATCATCGTGAATTTGAATATTTTATCAAGAAACATTCTCGCAGTTATCGATATAACACATCTGTTTTACAGCAATCTAGTTCGAGTGCTTGTGGATTCTATTGTTTATATTACGTGTTACAGAAATGTAGAAATAGTGCTAGTTGACGAGATATCGTACAGGTGTTTTGTACAGACAAAACACGCAATGATGCGTATGTGACTCGCTTTATCTGTGACTATTTCAAGTACTGTTTCACGTGTTCTGCGATATAACACGATTTTTCCTCCTGTAGAGTGGTAGACGAGTCAATAAAAACAGAGAAAATGTCTATTGTGTTTCAGTTCTATATATGACATGGACGTATGTATATGGTTCTATGTAAGTTGGGTTATGCGGTTTTCATGATTATTTAAGATCAAAGTCTCACGAGTACGTTTCATTGTCGAGTGTGACACCGTACGATTCAGACATGGCGAGATACGTCCTGCGACATTACACGTTTTTCAGACAACTTCTTTCGTCGAACAATTACCAAGAAACCTTGCGCGATAATCGCAGCATGAACGGCGAGCAAATCAAGGGTACTAAAGCCATCCAAAAGCGATTGCTAGATGCTCGCATCCGGTAACACGCGGTGAGAATCGTCGTTTCTTACAGCCTCATCCCCACAACCATTATTTGAGAATGTTGCGACGTATGGCTCGTCCCGACACGACGAATAGAAGCATTAAGCGAACCCCGTTAAACCATACTCCCTTGATTCAGTTTATATTCAAGTACGAACACGTCATACAGGTCAGAGACGAAGCCCAAAGAGCTCTCCAAAGACTGGCTAGACGCCAACAACGGACACTCGTACCGAGGGCTGCATAAATAAGCCCGCACCGGTGACAGAATGTATCAGTTCGCATAGATACTCCGTGAAATATGTCCGAGAAATGTTTGCTCCCTTTCATCACACCTACCACCTTGTCCGTGAACGGGGGCACGTGTAGCGGCAAGACCTATTGGACGAAACGCCTGTTAGATAGTGTTTGATAAGCCACCCTACCTCATCGTGTACTGTTACGGGGTGTGGCAGGATCTGTACTCCGACGTGCAGCAATCTATTGCTAACATTCAGTTTCACGAATCTTTACCTAGCGAAAG